>NC_080098.1:9970678-10619678 GCF_950005125.1 Chionomys nivalis | reverse complement strand
ACTAAAACAAACCAAACCAAAACAACAACACAAAGAAATCTTATACAATCTAGGAATTTGTATGAGTCCCTTTTCCCACTGACATGACAATGTCTGGGAAAGTGTTTTATGGACTTTTTTTTAACTTTTCTTTTGCTTTAAGGACTTGTTTCAGAGTTAAATTTAACCTCACGAGAGTATAACAGGTTAAAAAGCAACAGAGGTAAAAATACTACAGATGAAAGAAAGAGTGAGCCAGGGGATGCCACTGTTTCACTCCACTCTTTCTCTGGGTCTGGGCCTCTCAGGAGTTGCTGATTCCCAGCCTTAGGCTGTGAACACCAGGAAGCTTGGCTTCCCTGTGAATGTGAACTTATTCAGTCTTGGTACAGGAACAGGCTAGGTGGTTCAGGTACTGAGGTGGTTCTGTTAAAGGGCTACACCTACAAATCCAGATCCATGATAGTGACTCAGAGGCAGGCAGCCTTTCGAAACCAAGAGTAGGGTGAAGTGCCTAGGACTGACTGGAAGTGAAGGACCAAGAACGGGAGAGAAAACTTCACAGAGAGTTTGAAGTTGCATGTTCTATTATTCTTAAAACATTACCCCTGATGTAATAATCTGTCCTGTTCCTTTAAGAGACAAGCCCCACCTACTTCCCTCCCTCTGTTGAAGCAGGCAGATCTTCCTTCCTGCTTGTTGCCTGAGTCTCTTCCTTTTCCGTCTCTCCCCCAGAAGCTCCACTCTCCCCACTTTTCCCTTCCCTCCCTCTCTCTGTGTCTCTCTCGCTGTCTGTCTCTCTCTCTCTCTGCCTCTCTGCTCTTCTCCCCTTCTCCCTTTCCCCTCCATAACCCACTAATTAAATATCCAACCTCACTCTGCATGGCATGCCTATCCGTGTCTCTGTCTCTTGCCTGCTGTGTGGCTCCCTGCCCTGGACCAGCCACCTTCAGAGACCTGCAGTGTGGTCTCATCGTGTGCCCACCCGTCTGTCTCTCCTTGTGGTCTGCTGCAGCCACTTGGGGAAACTGCACCGCCCATTCCTAGAACCGGCTGCTTTGGGGACCCACTGTTTGCTGCCTGGCGCCACATGACCCAGTGCCGTTGCTCGGGGACCTGCAGCATTTCTGCAGCTGCAGTTACTAGGGATCCACAGCATTTTAATTTTACCATTATACACAATGTTAGACACAATCACACACAGGCTGATTGTCCGACCTGTGACACGGTGCATGTCCCTTCCAAAGGGAAGGAAAGTTGCTGGGACAGTCAGGGTTTTAAAAGTGTGTCCTGCGGAGGTAAAGTTCACCTCCTAATGCTCCCTGTTAACCAAAAGTCTGTGAAAAGCATGAGACAAGGATGTTTCTGTGTGCAAAGTCCTGTTTTCTGGTGCTCATTTCCATGGTTTGTACAGGGCATTGCTTATTTGGGTGGGGGAGGGTATTATTTATAATAGCTTATACGTGTATATCCTTCTTACCAACCTTCCTGAGTAAATGCCTACGTACACCATTCAGTGAAGGGCCACACTCCTTGTGTTCAAATTTGCTACCCTAGAGAAGTTCTCCCAACCACCAAGTAAAGTCCCTAACAGTCCTGCAAGAATCACACAAGAGGGGGCCGCCCCAATGCAATGCTGACACAGGACCCAGCACTCACCTATTCACTATGATGCCATGAGGGATGAGCACACACTCCAGGTTGTCATAATAGTGCTGGGGGTACGTGAATAAATCCAAGTCATGCCCTGGCCAGTTGTCCAAAAGCTGTAAACCAAAGTAGTTTGGTTATGGTATTTTTCATTATTAATTTATATTTTAATGTAAATAACAAGAAAAAATCCCATCATTTGAAAAGAGAAAAATGTTGAACACAGAGAAAAGGTCTGCAGATCTCAATATATCAATATATTCCCTTGAACAATGAAAAGCTTAGTAAGAGGCTATTGTTTTGCAATGTGATAGAACAAGGCAGCACTAAGATCACAGTGTGCTCCACTCCTAACTAGGTTATTATTCATGCAACCTGATGAAACAAGAGAGTAGTAAGATCAACGGTGAGCTCCACTCTACTACTGCAGTCATACAATATAAAATGCAAACCTAATCCTTTTAAAAATGATTTATTGTATTTATATATGTGTGCGCCTACATGAGTTTAGGTGTGCTACATGCATGCAGGTATCCTCAAAGGTCAGTTCAGAAGCCAGAGAGCATCTGACGCCCTGGAAACAGAGTTATAAGTGCTGGAAATTGAACTGAACCTGGGCCCTCACAAGAGCAGTAAGCGCTCTTAACTACCATCCATCTCTCTGGTCCCTAAACTCAATGTCTTATAGCTAACCTGATGGTACGGAATAGACCTCATGTGTATGTAAGAACTATATCAGTGCAAATCAATAACAGAGTGAGCGTCCAGCGTATCGGCAGCCCTAAGCTCAATCTCTGGCACTGTAAGGATATATGTGTAAGCATATATTATGTGTCTATATTATAAAAAGATTATAACTACATTATACACATTTATAATTGTATAATGTACAGTATTATGATACGTTCTGCATTTCTCTTCACTGTGAATGACCTCATCTGCTGGGGAAGGTTATGATATTTATAAAAAGTATATCCGGGGGTCACAGCCAGCCCAGTCTTCTAGGTACTTCCATTAGTGCAGTAAAGACTAAAACAGGAGATTCTTTTTAAGGAACTTCAGACGGTCTTTGGATGTGGAGCTACAAGAAAACTGGCCTGTTCACAGAACACATCCTGATAGCAAGCCAGAGACTCTTTCTCTTGCTTGAGACTTAATGGCAAGTTTTCTGGTTAGAATAATGAGATGTGGGAGCCTTTGATAGCTCAGTTGGTAGAGTGGAGGACCGTAGGACAGAGACCCACATCAGAGCACTAGACTGAGCTCCCAGATCCAGGTGAAGAGCAGAAGGAGGGAGAAGTTGAGCAAGGAAGTCAGGACCGTGAGGGGTTGGTCCACCAACTGAGACAGTGTGCCTGATCTAATGGGAGCTCACCAAATCCAGCTGGACTGGGATTGAATGAGCATGGGATCAAACCGGACTCTCTGACTGTGGCTGACAATGGGGGCTGACTGAGAAGCCATTGATAAAGGCACTGGGACTTGTTTCTACTGCATGTACTGGCTTTTTGGGACCCTAGTCTGTTTGGATGCACACCTTCCTAGGCCTGGATGGAGGGGGGAGGGCCTTGGACTGCCCACAGGGCAGGGTTCCCTGTCCTCTCTTAAGACTGGAGGGGGAGGGAGGAGGGCGAGTGGGGGAGCAGGAGGGAAATGGGGGGAGGGGAGGAAGTGGAAATTTTTGAATGGAAAAATAAATTAAAATAAATAAATAAAAGAATAATGAGATGTGGAAGAAAATGAAGGAGAAAGTGGCTAAGAAGGATGCAATAGTGAACATGTCGTGCTTGAAAAGCTTTCTGCATCAGGATTCAGAGCTCTCCTTCTTTAACCATTTCCCACACAGTCTGGACCACCCTGCCCAGCTTTGGGGCACGGAAGGCTTTTATAATACAGGCTCGTGCTGTTCATCTGCCCCATTTCTACATCTAATCCCCACCCTCAGATTGGTTTCCAGTCCAGTCATGATTCTGTGTATGTATATCATATATCTGTAATATTTTGTTAAGTCTGAGCATTTTGTATATGCATACAATATATTTTGATCATATTCATCCCCAACTCTTCCTCCTTAGCTTCTTTCAGATTGATCCACTACCAACCACTTCTCCAATTCCATTGAGTTCAGTTTGTGTTGCCTTTGTACTGAGGGACATGGGGCTGTTATTCACTGGAGCATGACAGATCTACTAGATGCTATGCCCTTAGAGAAAACAGACTTTACTTGCCCCAGAAGCCATCAGTGGTCACTAGCTCCTTAGTTAAATTCCTCTCCATGCTACAATGTGGACTGCATTGATCTTCTGCAGGAAACCACGTGTGCTGTGAATTCATGACTGCCCTCTGGTCCTCTCTGATCTCTGGCTCGTAAAATATTTCTGCTCCCTCTTCTGAGCTGGTTCCTGAGCCTTGAGGGAAGGGGCGTGATACAGATGTTCTGTTTGTGAATGGCTTCTCCGCAGCCATTATTCTCTGTGTTTTGGGAGTCTCTGCTTTAGTGGGCGTCCACTGCACAAAAGAACTTCTCTGAGGAGTTTGAGAGCTGCACTAATCTATGGATAGAGAGACAGGATTTTTTTTGTTTGCCTTTTGTTTTGTTGTAATTTTGTTGTTGTTGTTGTCTTGTTTTTTTGTTGTTGTTTGTTTTTCAAGGCAAGGTTTCTCTGTTAACAACCCCAACTGTCCTGAAATTCACCTTGTAGACTAGGCTAGCCTTGAACTCACAGAAAGTCTACTGTTTCTGCCTCCTGAGTGCTGGAATTAAAAGTGTGTACCACCAGGCCTGGCCCAAGGGACAAACATTTACAGGTTACTGTGATGCTATATCATTTTGAAAAATAATTGTAAAAGGTTCACTGCTGTAACCTACGAGCTTCCCAATCATGGGTTCTTGGCCATATTTGCAGTACCAGACATGTGTTTCTGTGGCACAGCAGAAGGTGATGGTTGCACCCATAAAACTCAGGTCACTAGGGTTCCTACAGGTGTATCCTGCCTTGCCAATCATTCTACCACATAGTGCACAGCACTTTCCAGTACTGTGAACAGTAGCTGGCAGGGAGGAAGCTTCTTAGTTAGAACCAACTTGACTCTTCCATGCCCTGTGATCGAGGTGTGTGATATTTTCAGCAATAGGGTCTTACCATCAAGTTCTGGCGGACAACCAAGAGCAATGGCCATAGCCTGTGGTGTTCTGGGGGTCTCCAGGACACCTAATTCTTTCCAGTCCTGATTTCCTTCATCTCTCTGACACACTGCCCTTGTTTCTGCTCCCTCTGTCTCTGTGCCAAAGTTCACCTCCTTCTTGGAAGCTCAGGTCAAGCCACGTCTTCCTGGAAGCTCCGCTGACTGCTCTCACGTTGTTGTCCTCTGCCCTATTCCCTTGGGCTTCTCTGCAGCTCTGCTTTACCAAAGGCTCCACCTCTAGCTCGTTGGGAACATTTTCACACCTCCCATTCTCCTGCTCTCTCTTATCTGTTTGTGGCCGGTTTAGAGCCCATTCTCGGTCACTCCAGGTCACTCCATCACGTACTGAGACATTCCCCATCCCACTCCACCCTCCTCTGTATGGAGGACTCAAAACCAGCTCCCTTTGACTCAGGTTTTAGAAAGGATGTTTTATAGAAAGCCCACGCCACTCTCATTCAATTTTGGTCTTTAGTCAGACCAAACTCATGCTATTTCTCCCCAAATTTATCCCTTCCCTTTCTCAGCATGTTCTTCTAGTTCTTCAGACTGAAACAGTGACATTGGCTTCGTTCTTTCCTTTAATCTTTGTGCCTCGGTAGTTCCTTCCCAGGGTGAGCAGAACCACGCCTGAGCAAGCTCCCCTGCTCCCCACCTTTCTACCCTGATCTGGATCTATGCGGGCCATCATTTCAGCCTGGACAACTGCGGAAACGGCCAAGCCCACCTTCCTTCTCCCATCATGGCAGCCGTAGCGAGTGTTGTGGAGTGAATTTCCCATCATGACATAATCCTGCTCAAACTTTTTCAAGGGCTTCTCATTTCATGCCGTGTAAAACCTACAGTCCTCACTGTGGCCACAACAATGTTCCTCTCTTGATTCTCTATCACTGTCTCCTTCTCTCTGCTCCAACCACAACTCCTCACTGAATCTGCTGAAAATGTTTAGTATTTTGCTGTTTCTTTTAGCCTACAATACTCTTCCTGCAGATGACCACGTGGCTTGCTTGTTATTTTTCTTCAGTCTTCATTCACTGTTACCTTTCTATCTAATTTTACTTTCCTTCATAGCATATATTACTACTATGTGAGTGTGTATGAGGGTGTGAGCACATGAGTGTGTGAGTGTATGCATGTGTATGCGTGTGTGTGTGCATGAGTGTGTTGTGTGAGTGCATGTACATGAGTGTGTGTGGGTACATGTGTGTGCGTGTGTGTGTATTCTTACTTGTCTCATCCCTCTAGAACATGTATTCCTTCTTGAGCAAAGATCTGCAAGGATTCGTGTGCAGGGGAGGAGTTAGCTTGAGAGACCACTGGTTACAGTGTCAGCGGACAAACACCAGGAAGTAGAGGGGTAGCATCATGTGTCCAGAAGGAAAGTAATTGGATGACCTCCCTGGATCGTTGTTACTGTGCCAGGGGCTCTCGCAGAGACAGAATGCCATTCTGGTGCAGCTCGTAGGACACTGAGCAGCCACTCTGGTGTTAGAGGTCACAGCTGGCTCCTGGAACTTCCAGGTGGGAGCCAGTGTTGCTCTGTATGCGTTCACCAGTCACACCAACCAGTGTGCTGGTAAGGTGCGGCAAATGCGACCCTTTCTGAGTGCGCTAAGGTGCAGCAAATGCGACCCTTTCAGTGTGCGGATATTGTACACTCTCTGAATCTCCAGAGCTGTGAAGAGTAGCTCTTTCTATCACAGAGACAAGCTGAGGGCTGAGACTGCAGTTCTGAGGTAAAGACTGTCTCATTGATTGTTCAATATTTTTAGTACTGAACACCAGATCTCAGGTCAGTGGTCTTGGTACTACAAAGATTACTCTCTATGCCAAAGCAGGGCTCCACTCCTGCCATTTTTAGGTTAGGAGTTCCTGTTTCCTTTTCTTTCTTTAGTTTTTGAGACAGGCTCTCACTCTATAGGCCTGACTATCCTGGAACTAGCGAGGCAGACCAGTCTGGGAGGTAAAATTCACAGAGACCCACCTGCTTCTGCCTCTGTCTCCTGGGTGCTGGGGTTAAAGGTGTGTGCCACTGTGCCCCGTCCCGACTCTCTTTTCTTTAAGACAGAAGAGAACCTGTGGAGCGGATAGCATCAATGCTGCCTGCAATGACTAGTGTAGAACAAGTACTGAAGAAATGCAACACTTCCCCAACACACATGCGTGTGCCAAAAAGAAGGAAATGATGATAAAAAATTATGAAGCAAATCTTTACGTGAAAATGGTCAAAGCAATCAATCGCTCAGAGCAACCTGAGTAATGGTGGATATCACAGACATCAAAGTCTACCTCCTCCGGGTAGTCAGTCTGTTAGCTATAGGACCTGGGGCATATTAATGTCTCTAAAATAAAGTCAATGGCTGCCTCACATGGCTATTGTGAAGGTTAAACAGGACAGATAATATAAGACCCACTAGTACGTGGTCTATAACGCTTAATGACCTTAGCCATGTAACTATACTGAAGCCTCAGTAGTCCGTATAACTCACAGTCATTTACATAAGCAGGCCTTGACTCATTTAAGGAAAAACTCAGTGTTGTCAAACTCTTACTACCCCAGCTCAAGCAGTGAATTGAATCTGGTAGAAACGCATTTCTTGCAAACTGTTCTAACAATCACAAGTGACCATTGTTTTTGGCTAATCTGAAATGGTGTTTTCACTGTGGAGATAAAACACTCAGAGACAAGAGGCTCCAGGTTTGTTTTGCTGTCTTTGCACACAAATCCTGTTATGAGTAAGTCTATCCCTGGAGGGATGCAGGGTGGCTCTGAACCTTAGGTAATGGATTCACTTGCTTTAAAACAAAAAATAAAAAAAAAAAACCAACAAATCTTTAAATAGTTTCAGGATCACAGATAACATGCTCCAAGTTTATTCCACACAATGCTTTCTCTGTTCAAAGAGGCAAAACATCTCCAAGCTGGAGAAGTGACAAACACAGAAACTGAGTCACATTATACCACGTCCAAATCCAGAGCCCATCTGACTCTCTTGTTCCCATTTAAAGCACAATGACAACCTGTTTTGTTTTTCTTCTTAGACTGTTTCTTCCCAGGGAGAAAAAAACGGCTCAGAGACTCATGGCACAGCCTAAGTCTGCTTCTGGCCTGCTCCGAGTTCCATGCACTTGGCCCTGCTCCTCCCTGCAGACAGACTATTGCCATGGGTTTTCACGCCTGTGCCTCTCTTGCCAACAGCAGAGAATCCCAAACAACATCAGCAGGCCCAGCCCAGAGCCCAACTCTACTGTGTCAGAACAATGGACACAAGAGGTCTGAAAGAGGGGCCCGGGGTCTCCTAATGCGAGGACAGCTCAACAGGGCACAGGACACTTTGGATCCCAATGCGACGCCTTCCTCTTCTGCATGCTTTCTCTTCCTCGTCTTTATTCTCACATATTGCCACTCCACCCGCATGGGAATGAGGATGGACGAAAGGGAAGGAGAGAGTCAAGCGGAAGGAACAAAAACTCAGCAGTAACTTTGATTTTTCTCATCTTTCCTCAAATCTCGTTGTGTAGGTACTAACTCTGGATCGTTTGACAACACATTAGCCAAACACAAACTGCTGAGACAAAGCTATCTGAGAACCCAACCCCTAAAAGCCAGGTGGGCAGAGAAGATCTTAGCTCCCTGGGAAATAACCAGGACGTGTGAACTATGCATCTGGTGACTTTACTAGCTTCAAACCAAGTGACAACCAACTTCCAGCAAAATCTTTGAACTCAGTCCGCATCTTTTTATTTAACAATTTTTGTGTGCTACTGTTTTAGTCTTTAAAATGCTAAAAGTCACTTGTAGATATGACCCATTTTAACTTTCCTATTAGTAAATTGTTATTTCATATTTTCATACATGTGCACTATGTATCCTGGATCTACCTTCCCTCCTTTTCTCTCTGGAACCTTCCTCCTCCCTATAATTACCTTTCCCTATTAGCTTTGGTTTTGTTTAGTGTCCCATATTGTTTAACCAGGGTTACCTGAGTTTGGACCTCCCATCGGATCCTGGTGGGCTCAGCAGTGGGTACACAGCCATGCTTCCTTCCCCCTCCCAGAATCTGTGGGTTGCCAACAGATCTGCAGCGTGTGACCAAGTCCCTCTTCAGAGCTGTCAGGAGGGCCTGACTTCTGTCAGCACACCCGCTGCTGGGGAGTACATGGCTCCCAAGCCTACATCCTGCTCTTTCCCAGTCCCGTTCCCCATCTTGAGGCTCCCACATTCTTTCTGCTCTCTATTCCTCAGTGTTCCCTGAGCTTTAAGGAGATCACATCCCTGTCTTGTGTGGAGGCTTTATTCTTTATTTTTACCATCTGGATCAGCCATGGGTCTTTGCCCTTCTTTCCATCGCCTGGAAGGGGAGACTTCTCTGTTCAGGCACACTTCTTCTGGTAGAGCTGGGCTATGAATGGCTCCAGTTTCTTAGTAGTTGCTCTTCTCACACAAATCGTGCTTGGGTCATGATCAAATCCTTCCGCTCCCCTCCCGTAGCACCTTTGCCCGGCAGCTCTCCCCACACAGGTTTTCCTTCCTAGTCATTGCTGACACTTTGGGTGCTCTCCTAAAGCCGCTGTCCTGATCTTTCTAGCTAGTCATCCCGTAGCTCCTCCAACTGCCCCACTTAGTTATTTCACCCTAGTTCTACACGAGCAACACTTTCCCACGAACAGCCACTCCTCCAGAGCAGCCCTACCTCTGGAGCTGCAGTCTCCTATGCAGCAGTGTTTCAAAGCTGGCTCAGATTCTGCTTTTGCCACCTGCTAGCCATGTGCCTAGCATGACTACATAACGGGGGCTTCATGTATTCTCAAAGAGCCCTCATTTTTTTTTTCTGTAAAATGGAGAGTATGGAGTACCTACTTACAGATTTGTTCAGATTAAATGAAAGACTTGACAAAAAATACAAAAGAAATGCCCAATAAGCCCCTGGTTTTTATTATTTAAATTTTTATTATTTATTATTTTCCTGCTAGTATTTTTATTGTCATAACTTCCTTTTGATGTTTTTTGCACCACCCTTAAGATTTTGGATCTATTTTGCCAGCACATTCGTCTTCTCCAGGTTTCCCAGGCTTTTCTCTCAATAGGTGAAACCGTTGTATTTACACCATTCCTTCACTGACTTTTTAGATTTCAATAATGCACTCATCCTATTAGTACATCTAGATTTAATTCCTTTTGATTTTTGACAATGGTGTTGGGGTGGATTTTATGGAAGGCAAATGCTCTGCCTCTGAGGCGCACATTCGACCGGATCATGCCACTGTTCTTTAGAAGCATCTAGTATTTATGAGACAGTGATGAGACAGTGGTACTCGAAATATTCTAGGGGTGGCTATTTGAAAGATGCCTCATACTAAAGGCCTTTTGCCCACCCCATCCTACTTGCTCCTTTGGCAGCATCTGAGACGCTTGATGATCTCATGACCCTGGCAAATCCATTTCCACCAAACCGTGTTCTCCTGGCACCTACTCTTCTCTTGGTTTCTCCCATACAGTGCTTCATTCTTGGTCCCTTCATCTGGCTTTGTGCCACAGTGTAACGCTTGCATTTGGGGGTTCCCCCAGGCATCTCTTCTAAACAGTTGTTTTTTATTTCTTCCATTTTCCACTTTATTCTTCACTTATCCCCAAAATATTAACTAACCTTCTTTTGATGGTTTTCCAAATCTACCCTATCACATTCTGGAGTTTAAGTATGGATTTCAAATTGCCAACAGGGTAACCTGACCTGTGAGCATTATAGACTTATTATGAGTTGATTTAATGATTTCTTCCTTCATATCTTCACCCTTCGCGTCTGGTCTGTCATATCCATGGTGACTGGAGTGTTTCTATTGTAAAAACACATACAGTGATCTCTTCTTTGCCCTTGGCACGACTCTGCGCCTTGGGTCCCCACGTTTACCTTTTGTTTATGCTTCAGATCTTGGGTGAAATGTTACAACAACTCTCTGATCATGTGAGCAAAGACACGGCACACACCCCCTCCCTAACTGTTCTCCTTCCTGTTGTCCACCTGAGTCATCTTAACTGTGTGTTTTCGCACTGCTTGCCTGGGTCCCTCCCCAAGGATGCACATTTCAGGAAAAAAAGAGCCTTTGTCTTGCTCCATCAGTAGGACCAGACTAGCAGGGCAGACTAAAGGCACCCCTCCTTTAAGAAAGGCAAGTCTTGCTGTTGAATTAAGAGCTGAACCCCACATTTCAATCTGAAAAGTTCTATTTAAGTGAGAGGTGTTTCCTTCCCAACGCACTCATTCTAATTCAGTCCACTCATTTCCATGAACAGATTAACTGCGAATTAC
Organism: Chionomys nivalis; assembly: GCF_950005125.1. Classification (NCBI taxonomy): domain Eukaryota; kingdom Metazoa; phylum Chordata; class Mammalia; order Rodentia; family Cricetidae; genus Chionomys; species Chionomys nivalis. The sequence continues at coordinate 10,608,555 of NC_080098.1, read as the reverse complement.
ATACTGAGCTCTGGGAAGAGAATCTTAGTGTCAAATCAGCCCCATCTTCCACCCGCACACCTTTTCACACCAGTCCAGGTAGTCATAACCGCAATCCGCTGGAGCTTGATTCTAGGATTCCGGGAGGTGACTACCTGCTGGTTGATGCCTGAATCCCCAGAGTTGAACAGGTTCGGATCTGGCCCCACCCTCCATCCTTCCGTTTTGACACATTACTAGGTATTTCACACATTCACTTTGCCTTCCTTCACAGACAAGGCGCCGGGCACTCTGGCTGCTGACTTCTGCAGAGCCGCGCCCCGGATTCAAGGCTCCAATTCCATTCACTTGTCCTAGTCTATAGCTTGGCTGCCCTGAAGAATTCTCAGTGGCTTTTTGAAAATAAAACTTGAAACTCATTGAAGTGAGGAGGCAGCGCTTGAAGGGAGGGCCGCTAGAGCTGTACCCTGGGATCTTCGCAGACCCCAGCTCGCAGGCCAGGTTCTTTGTGGTTAGCAGAAGTGGAGACCCGGGAGGACGCAGGCTTCCAGGCCGAGAACCCGAGGGAGGGTGGGAGAGGAGGAGTTACTGGGAACTAAGGATGAGGGAGCAATGTTAGCAGGAGTTTCGTCAGACAAGGTGGAGAGGGGAGGCCTGAATGCGAGGAAGGCAGCGATCTCCGCCCGGAGGAGGAACAAAGCCGAGGCCGGTTCTCACCCGAACGCACATCAGCTAAAAGAGGATGCCACGAAGGGAGAGGAAGGGAGCGAGCTAGGGAGCCCGGGGTCCGGAGTTTGCATTTACCACGGTGCCTCGCCCGGAGTCTGGCGCCTTCTCACTGCTCCCGGCCATGTCTCTCGTGGGGACCGCGGGAAGGACAGACGCCAGGAGGATGTGGAGGCCTGGCTGCACTTGGGGTGGGGTGGGGGGGGACGCGGGGGATGTGGCTGGAGCCGCCCCGCCCCCGAGCCTGCGGGCGGGAAAGCTGCGACCTCAGCCGAGCCCCATTCCCGAGGCGGCGCGGGAGCAGCTGTGGAGCAGCGCCTGGTGCACCTGAGCGCGCTCCTGGGAGCGTCCCTGGCGACCCGTGGCCTCTCCCTCTGCCGGCTCCGTACCCCGCGGGGATATAGGGCGGGCCTGAGATCCGTTCTGGTGCGAAAACAGCCTCTTGTCATTAGCCTTCCCAAAGTCCGTCGCTGCTGCCCCCAGGCCAGCAATCTCCAAGACTCCGCCCTGCCAGGTTTTAAATGCACATTTGTACCAAGTCAAAGCTTAAAAGAGCGGCAGTGCTGAGCGTTCTCCGGCTTTGGGAATGGACTGGAGTATCCCGGAGGGCTTCAGTTCCTGGCGCCCTGCCAGGAGTTGGAAATGGCCACAGGCCGGCATTTCCTCTGACCAAACCCTAGTGATCTGATCGGCCTAGGGCAGGGACTTTTTTTTTTTTTTTAAACAAAATACTGTATCTAATTTACCACTTGACTCTAATTGTTTCAGGTTGTAGCTGAAGGCAATTGCTCTACTCAGTTAGAAAGCCTTGTTTTATGAATCTGTTGTCAAACCCAACCCCTAATCCCAGCTTTCTCCTAGCCCAGCGCCCTAATTCTTTGTTCTTTCCTCCAAGGCCTTGCTTTCTGTTTACGTGTGTCTCCCACCTCTTGCTAGAGCCTGCCTATGGCGGTCCCCTTTGGGTTTAAAGGCCTCACATGGATAGTCTCTTGATTTAGTCTTCTCCAAAAGATTTTTATTGGGCTAGGGTGTATGTAGCTCAGTGATATAACAGTGTTTGCTTAGGATGTGCAAGGTGGCAGGGGCTCTAAGTCCAGCAACAACAACAGCACAACACACACAACACAACACACACAGTGCTTCTTCACCTTTTGGCTAAGATCAAGTGCAAAAGAAGTTTTCAATACTCATTTTCTGGCACACACTGGCAAGATGAATGCTGGTTGTATCTGGTTTGAAGGGAAAATAGTTATCCATCAGTTCATGTTGCTTAGATTGGAATAACTGAGTAATAATATTGTATTTATGTGAGGTGGACAATCTCTTTGGCTGTTAATGTCCAAGATCCAGAACTAAGGAAGAAGAGGGGTGCAAGGTACAGGCTCCCGATGTTGTACTTGCCAACTGGCTGCACCAGTAGGTGGTGTTCCCCAGCACAGAGGCCAACCGTTGCAGTCAGCCATTTCTCTAGCTGCCTTTCACTTTCATTCGTCATAAGACCTGTTATTGAAATTTCCAGAAACTGGACTGGAGAAATGGCTCCGTGGTCAAGAGCAATTGCTTCTCTTACAGAGTGCTCAATTCTCAGTACCCAGATGGTGACTGTAACCAGCCACGGCCCCAGTTTCAGGGGATCTGATGCTCTCTTCTGACTTCTGTGGGCACGAGACACGCACATGTTGCATACATGCAAGCAAAGCACTCATACATAAAAAGTCTTGAAAAAAAAATGTCCAGGAACTGAAAAGTGGTGTTGTTATGCCAACAATCTAACTCTAGAGGCCAGAGAGCAAGTTCACTGGCCACACTCTTCCCACTGGGTATGGGAAGATGTAGGGTGGGACCGTGGGTAGTTCACAAACCATGCTTGACATAATATCACTTGAGTGTCCAACTGCTTCACTGTCAAACTCAGCCTCAAGAATCTCATTGTGAAGCCATAGGACTAACAGGGTTACAGGGGGCGGCAAGGCACTTGTCTAGTGGAAAAGCATGTGTTAAAGATGCTCACTGGCTGAAAAATGACAGCTAGAACCTTTTCAAAAGACTGTCATTAGACATAAATGGCAATGAATTCACAATAAAAAAATATACAGCTTGCTTGAAGGACAACAAGAATCTTAAGAATTCATGTTCCAGAACATCCCATATATACCACTGTAGAACATTCTGTAAAGAATGATGAATAAACTCTTTGAAATATCAAATTTAGTTTACTTCCTATCATTATGTTTTGTGTTGTCAGACTATAATTGGTACTCTGGACCACATGAATTAATATAATATTAAATTATATTTACAAGGATAGAAAAGGAACAATGTACCTATCCAGGCCTTACTATTAATCTTATGTTAGGAATATTTAGAGGCACACTTTTAATTTCTGTAATAAAGGTAGTGAGATAGTTTTGGATAGGAACTTCAATTCTAGTATGGCCCGTGTGTCTTTAACACACAAGTCTAAACTAGTAAGATCAATGTGTTATGTTTTAATTCTCTCTTCTGTAAAAGGTAAGATGGTATAAAGCATTTCTGTACTGCATATGATAAGGTGGTTAGCAGGAGATAACACTCATGAAAATCCTTTGAAAATATTAAAAACTGTAACATCATCAGTCTGAGACGCCGTGAAAAGAACTCATGAGCAAAGAAAGGTTTGTGATTGCCAAGAGAAGAAGCAGCACCCTCTCCAGGGGGTGAGCCCCTCAGTTGGTTATCCAAAACAAAGTGGTCAGCTCTGAAACCATCTATGAAACAACAAAAATGGACTCAGCATGCTGTATGTGTATATTTGTGCATACATATACATACATGGAAATGTATATAACGATAATAATCAAAGTAAAAAAGGCTATCGATTTGAGGGAGGGGTTGCCAACAGGGGGCTGGTGGGACAGAACCTGGGAGGGAGTGGGAGGAGGAGTGGGAGGGTGTTAAGTGATGTAATTCTGCTTAAATTAAACATGTATAAAAATAATAAAAAGATAAAAGGGAAGATTTATGAAATTATCTCATGTAAAATGAAAGGAAGTCGGTGTGTGTGTGTGTGTGTGTGATTGTTTGTGTGTATGTATACCTGGAGACGAGGGCAGGACACAGAGTACCCTGTTCTGTTACAATGCCACCTCATTCTGTTGAGATAGGCTCTCTCATTGTGCTGGGAGCTGGCCTCGTAGCCAGCAAACCCCAGCAATCTTCTTTTCTCCACCACACACAATGATGAGGTATAAGTGTGCACAGTCATACATGCTGTTTTTATATTTTTATTTTATTTTAAATATGTGGGTGGGGGGATCTGAACTCAGGTCTTCATGTTCTTACCCACTGGGCCATCTCTCCAGTTCCTGGGAATTACTCTTTAAAACTGACCTAAGGGGCTGGGAAGATGGCTCAGTAGTTAAGAGCATTTACTTCTTTTGTAGGGGACTTGGATTTGGTTCCTGGCACCCACATGCAGCTTGCAACCATACAATGGCATTGCCAGGGCATCCAATGCGCTCTCCTGATCTCCATAGGTACCAGGCATGCACACAGTATACTTAAATATGGGAAGTCAAAACATTCATACACATAAAATGTAAATAAGCACTTTTTTTTAAAAAAGAATTGACATAGGATTTAGAAATACCTATAGTCTACAGACAACCTGGGACAGATATGATACAGAAAAACCTCACCGAGATCCGCCTGTCTCTGCCTCCCGAGTGCTGGGATGAAAGGTGTGCACCACCACCGCCCGGTCAAAAGTGAGAATATAATTAATGGATTTTTTTCCACTAAAAAGTGTATCGGTATGCTAGTTCTGAGTGCCCACTCATAATGCTTTTGAGGAGCTACAAGAACAAAGATGTACATCTTTGCCACGTTAATAGCTAGTTATTGCCCTGCATTTTCCAAGCATCCACTTTTCCATATTTTCACTGAATGTCCTTCTTATTTTAAGTTCTCGCCACTACCATGGTGGAAGCACAAATATTTATCATTAACTGAATCTCCTCCAAGCTGGAAGCGCTTACTAATCTTGTGGCATTTTGGTGGCACTTGGACCTTTGTTAGTGAATGAGCAGTTCCATCTGCCCACCTTGTGCCCAGTCATTCAGAGTGGCACTAGATGGGAGATTCAGGATGTCTGAGTCTTTCCAAGTCCCGAAACCAGAAAATAAATAAATAAAATCCCGTAAGCCTGGGAATTGTGTTGAAATACATAAACATCTGAAAGTTGGTGACTCAGACGGTTAGTCAGAATTACTGGCGAGAATCTGGAGAGAAGCCGCTGTGGAGGAAGGCCAGTGATGATGATGATGGCAGTTTGCCCTTCCATCATGCTGAACAAAATACTTTACAAAATAACAAAAACAACAAACACACACACACATACACAAAACAAAACAAGAACAAAAAACTTTTACTCCAGTTTACGTAAAGAGCCTGCAACTGTTGAGGTAATTTCCCTTCTCTGCAGTAAAGAGAAGTGTAGCTGTGAACGAGAGCCTCTTTCCTACTCAACAGGAACTCATCTTCCTGGCCTCTCACTGCCGATTGACCCCAATGTGTAGTCCTTGAGAAAAGGAAACAGCAGCTCCCACAGCCGAAGCCAGAGCTGCTCGGGTTAGGTTTTATGTATGGCACCTTCTTTGGTAATTAACCTTTTGGTAAAGATCACGCTGAGGGGAGATGGAGCCCATTCTCTCACGGTAGTGTCGTACGTGGGCAGTGGCATCAGCAGTAAGTGGCTGGGCTGTTGGAACACCCTCCAACATCTGACCGGAAGAGGAATTGGATAGCTTCAGAGAAAAAGAATAATGTGTTCATGTGTTACTGCAGATTCCAAGTCCTGGCAGCCGACCTCAACTCTCTTGGCCATTGTAAAGCGCTGCGGAAAGGACACAGCTGCAGGAACTCTCAGCTAAGCACTAAATAAACCCTCAGGGTGGGAGGCAAACGTTCTCTACCTGACCCTAGCACAGTGTGGTTTGGAAGGAATGGATTAGCAGTTGATGATGCTGCGCCATCTCATGCAAAATTGACTGGTGCCTCAGCCAGTGCTAAGTCTCTAATGGAAACAAAACAAAACCACATAGAAACCAAATGAACTTCCGAAAGTCTACAGCCTTCGCTAGCTCCCGAAGACAACTAAATGTCTACCGGGCTGGTGACATGCTGTTTATTCTGCTTTGCTCTGACTTGATGCACAATACCCGCTTGGGGGAGGGGGAATGCTGGGTTCTGGGTTGCATTTTAGAGTTAAGGTTGGAGATACTTAGGAGAGAGGTTGAGAGCTGTGTCTTCAGGATGAAAAACGTTGGAAAAGGCTTGTCATTTTTTAAAACTTTTAACGTTTTCAAATATGGACTTAAATTTATGTTTTCTAATGTTATCTCCAAGTCAGAAATTAGATATGATATCAAAGAAACACAAAAATGTGCTGATATTTTGTTTGTGCTTTAACAAATAAAGCTTGCCTGAAGATCAGAGTGCAGAATTAGTCACTATAGAGGCCAGGCAATGGTGGCACACACCTTTAATCCCAGAACTCAGGAGGCAGAGGCAGAGGGAGAGGAGGAGGCAGATGGATCTATGTGACTTAAGGGTCACCCTGGTCTGCACAAGATCGATCCAGTCTAAAAAAGAATCAGATGCAGGTGGTGGTGGCTCGAACCTTTAATCCCAGTTTTTGGGAGTTGCATGCCTTTAATGCCAGCACGAGGGAGGTAGAGACAAGAAAGGATAAGGCTGAGCAGAGAGAGGGATATAAGGTGTTTGGAGACAGGAGCTGACTGCATTCAGTGTGAGGTTTCATAGAGACAGCATTTTGTCTAAGGATTCGTTGGGACAGAATTGCCCCTTTGGTCTGAGGATTCGGGAGAGGTTAGAACTAGAGGATAGCTGCTCTGCTTCTCTGATCTTTCATCATTAGCCCCTAAATCTGACTCTGACTTTTTATTATTAAGATCAGTTAGAAATCGAACAACACAAAGATGAGTAGATATTATCAACATTTTTCAAACTATATGTTGATAGTTTTTGTTGTAAAGAATATGCAGTAGGAAATTTGAAAGCTGTGGCTTAGTTATATCTCAACTCCTCAAAGACCTTGACTTTGCAGTCAGGTCATATTTTAAGTTGAAATAAATCTTTATTATTTTATGCCTTTTATCTTTTATTTTATGTATATGGGTGTTTTGCCTGCATATATGTCTATCTATGCACCACATGCATACATGACCTACAGTGTCCAGAAGGCAACATCAGATGCCCTTGAAAGTGCAGTTATAGACAGTTGTGAGGGCTGGGAATAGAACCTGTGTCCTCTGGAAGAGTAGTCAGTGCTTTTAACCATTGAGTTATCTTTCCAGTCCCAAATCTTCTGCCCCACTTCTCAGGTGTCAGTAACATCAGCCTTCTAAGTAGCAGCAGAGGGGAAGTCATCGTGCTGTTCCTCTTGGCTCTCAGTGGCTTTGTTTTTCAGCTTTGTCAGCATATAAAGCAAACTCGTGAACCAGGAAGCAAAACCGGGATGTGGTATCACAAGTCACACGGCATGTGGGTGTGCTAAGATCCTGGCTGTTTCTAAAGAGGGATCTTACAGCCTGGACAATGGGAGCAAATGCAGCAATGTATTAATAGTTTGTGGCTTGTGAAGGAAAGGCCAAGCATTGGTGTTTCTAACCAGGGAGGTTAAGGACACTCCTTCCTTCAGTGGGTGTCTTCGCAGGTTGAACTAAAACAGAAGATCAAAGTAGCCGAGGTTTACCCATTCTGTTTATAACTTTAAAAGGAAGTTTAAAAGGTATTTCTCTGTTTCACATTAGCCTGACTTCCTACCATACATTAACCCCCAGATTCAAGCCCCTTACACCCCTTCCTAAAAGGAAGAGAAAAAGGAAAATAGAGAAAACAGAAGTGAACTTCAAAGGCATTTGAAACCCGAGTTGGTATCTTCAGGTTCATCTTACACAGTTGTTAAACCTGAAAATTGCGAGGAGAGAGATCGAATCCATGATTGTCCAACTGAAGCAAGCTTTATCAATTACTGGCCAGGAAGATGGACACTGACCAGGTCCATATCCAGTTTGCCCAGAGAAATGACGCTAAATTAGGTCAGTCAGGTGCCTATAAGCGCCAAACCCACAAGGCAACATCTTTCTACCTTTGTCCAATCAGGGGCAAGCATACATTCTGACGTACTTCCTATCTATGTACATCCTGCCTACATGTGATCAAGCATATTCTATGCAGTTGGGGCAACCAACCTGGTTTACAGAAGCGAAAGCACACGCCTTGTTATCTTACTTAACAAGAGCATCCAGCATCTGGGAAGTTATCTGTCCTTGGACAAGTGGGGCTTACAGTTGACTTTAGCCCTTCCATACACTTCTCTGCTTTACACTCCAAGTAAGATAAAAAGAAAGCACACGTGTTTTCCCTTGTTATGCTACATTATCAGCATCTTTTGGAAGACCAGGGTTATCATTTATTTAACCATTCCTTAATGTGCTTATAAGTTACTCACAAATTTCAAGTTTATAAATTTATTTAAATTAGTATGTTCGTAAGAAAATATGTGCCTTTTAGCAAGTTCTAGAGGATAAGAGTTTCTAAATTAGGAGACATAAGTATTTTAAAGCTTGTTGTAATTGGTGCAGCGGGCTGCTCCCCGCTGCCCGGCTTCCGGCTAGCTTTACCCAAAATAATTACACAGAAACTGTATTCATTTAAACACTGCCTGGCCCAGTAGTTCTAGCCCCTTATTGGCTAATCTCACATCTTGATTCAACCCATTTCTAATAATCTGTATCGCCACTTGACTGTGGCTTACCGGCATGAGTCTAATCAGCGTACGTCTTGGAGAGAAGAGCTATGGCCTCTGCCTGACTCTGCTTTCTTTCTCCCAGCATTTTGTTCAGTCTACTCCACCTATCTAAATTCTGCCCTATCAAAAAGCCAAGGCAGTTTCTTTATTTGACCAATGAAAGCAATACATAGAAAGAAGATCCTCCTACACCAAAGACTTTTGATGTGCACTGGTAAATGTAGCAAGCAATGTAAGTGAAAAATTAGTAAATCTTACAAGTTGTTTTAAAAATAAAGTAAAATTTTATTTTGAAAACATTTTAAGATTTGAAGGTAAAGCCTGTTTGTTAAGTGACATATATAAAAGCTTGGTAATTGGAACTAATAAGAGAAGTCAGTTTGAATTTGTGATTAATTCTCCTCCACAGACCACTTTAAAACAATGTGGTTTTAGCATAAAGCTATACCTAGACCAATGGAAAGTTTATGGTGCTCTGTTCCATGTTTTTGGCTCCACTTTATGGTTTTCTGTTTCAGATTCAGGTTTAAAACCAGACTCCATTTCCTGTCACCTGACCTTGGGCAAATTTCTTTGCTTTATTTGCTACATCTGTTCAATGAAGACAGTGCCAGCTTTGGCTTGTTGAAGGCATATATGGGGCTTGGGGGATGGCAGCAGGTAGGAGCACTGGCTGTTCTTCCAGAGGATACAAGTTTGATTCCCAGCACTCACATGGCAGCTCACAATTGCCTGTAATTCCAATTCCAGGGGATCCGGGGCCTCTGCACTCATGTGCACGGGTACATACACACACACACACTTAAAAATAAAATAATAAAAGTTAATCTTAAAAAATTCCCTATATAAAATTATATACTCAGGGACTAGGTGTGTAAGTCAGTGGTGGAGCACTTGCCTAGCATGTACAAGGCCCTGAGTTTAACCTTTGGAATCACAGTAAAAATGAAAAATTAAACAATATATGCAGAGTGCCAACTAATAGAATCCTGCTTAATACATCCATCCAGTATTTAAATAGAATTTTTAAAAATGGAATTATAGGATTTCTGCATTAAGGGACTGAAGAGATGACTCATCAGTTAAGAGTTCTTGTTCTTCCAGAGGACCCAGATTCTAATCCCAGCACCAAATGGTGGCTTACAACCCTCTTGACTCCAGTCCCAGGGAATCTGGCCTCTGTGGGCACCCGGCACACATGGATATACTTATAGACAAAACACTCAAACAAATAAAAATAAATCTTATGGAAAAATGTCTTTATTAATGAACAAATTAATTGAATTATATTTTAAAACTTAAACCAGCAATCTGAAACAGGTTCTTTACGCAAGTGAGCTAAAAACTCCCCATGAAGCTGTGTTTCTTCCTTTCCTCTGTAGAATGCTGTAAATTTATGAGCATGTATGTGCATGTAAGTACATAAAACAAAACAATCTACAAGAAGCTTCTTATCTAATTAGTACAGTGATAGTCTAAGGTGAGGCCTAGTTTTCAAACCATTTTATTCTTATTTATTTGATATTATGAAGCAAATAGCTTGGTTTAATGTTTCTAATGTTTGGGTTACAAAGGACAACAAAATTTAATTGCAAAATTGATGAATATGCTTCAAATCAACTACATATAATACGTAAATACCTAACTAATCTCAATATTTACAGTTTATCTATAAGGAAAATTATAAATGGATCAAATACAAATTCTGAGTTAAAAAATTGAATTGGAATGTTTTCCCAAGCGTCTCTGTGAAGAGGGCTGGGGAAGGAGTTAGATACACTGTCTCTTGGTGTTGAAGGGATCCTGCCCTACTTTGACTTCTGTTTCTATTGCCAATGCAAAAGCTGCACTCACCTTAAAAAAGATAAGAGGTTGTTTCTTTGTTTTGTTTTGTTTGTTTTTAACCCAAATTTGAGTGATGATGGCCCAGAAACACAGTTATCTCAAATTCTGTGTTCCAACGGGAAAGCAGACTCATGAAGTTTCTATAGTAACGACAGAGAAAGGCCTTAGTCAAGGCACTTTTCTTTCTTTTTCTTTTTTCTTTCTTTCTTTTTTTTTTTTTTTTGGTTTTTCGAGACAGGGTTTCTCTGTGGTTTTGGAGCCTGTCCTGGAACTAGCTCTTGTAGACCAGGCTGGTCTCGAACTCACAGAGAGCCGCCTGCCTCTGCCTCCCGAGTGCTGGGATTAAAGGCGTGGCCACCACCGCCTGGCTCTTTTCAAGTATGCGGGTGGGAACATTAATTACATGATTACAGCAAAGTGGAGAAATACCACCTCTGGGTCTGAGACTTTTCTGGTGACTCTTAGGCCTTTTCGTTGGTGGAAATTGAGGTTATCTTGATTTATCTGGCTATTTGCAGCCAGAATGTCGGCTCCCGTTCTGGTGAGCAGGGCACGGCTACTCGGTGGGCTAAAGCTAGCCCAAGAGAAACTGGAACTAGGCTCATGGCTACTCGGTGGGCTAAAGCTAGCCCAAGAGAAACTGGAACTAGGCTCTGAACCTGCAGGGATGCAAACCTTCCACAGGTGTATGGAGGTCCAGTCAATCAGAAGGACTATCTTTCCAGGGTGACACTGCCCAGGGGAGGCACTGCCCAGGGGAGGCGCTGCCCAGGTGAGGCGCTGCCCACAATAAGCTGGGCCCTCCGGCATCAATCAACAATCAAGAAATGCCACCCAGGTGTGCTTGCCGGCCAGTCTGATAGGGCCACGTTTTCACATGAAGTTTCTGCCTCCCAGATGACTCTAGTTTGTGTCGTGTTGACAAAAACGAACCAGGGCAGAACCCCAGAGTTGGCTTTTGGGCTGAAAGAGCTTTCTGCTTCTACAGGCCACTTGAGATGCAGGTTGATCGCTGTGGTCCATGGGTTTTTTTTCGTTCACGTTGCTTTAGTTTTTGGTTTGTTTGTTTGGTTGGTTGGTTTTCTTTTTGGTCAGGATCCTTCTGAGCTCTGCTCTCTGACCTACATGGTCAGTTTCTGACTGCTTGAAAAAGTTCCTTCAGATTCTTTTTGGTTCCTATCAAACTCATAAGTAGCAAACAATCTAATAATAAAAGTCACACAACTGAGAACATTTCAATAAGCTTTAAATTCAAATAGTCCAAAGGAATGAGATACAAGAAAAATCATTTTTACATATTAAGGCTTCCTGCCTCCAAAACTGACACTGCTGGCTTTTCGTCCTTGGGTTTCTCAGCACCGCCGGCCACAGAACAGGCACCTTGGTGACCTTTTGCAGGGAACAGAGACATGAGACATGGTTGACTCAGGCTTCCCTGTGGGTCTGACGGCTTTGTTGACGCTTGAGTGGTGTAGACAGATGGCCTCAACAGTTACACAAATCATACCCAGACTTTTAGCCCTTACTTTACGTAGGCAGGTGATGTGACTCTTCCTCTCCCTGCTCTGGGACTTGAACCCGGGACCGTGCCCATGTGAAGGGAATGCTCTGTAGTCTTTACTGTGTTTCTGGCCCTGTGGACATTTTATATTGACTCTGGAGTCTCAGGGTTGTCTATGACCTTTATGCGTTCTTTTCCAAGTTGTTTTCCTAATCTTAAAGCTGGCTTGTTTCTGCATTCTCACATGAGTCACACATCCTGCTATAAATCCAGCTGTCTAATCAGCTATGTGGAATTTTTAAAGTGACATACGTAGGTTTGGGGTGTAGCTCAGCTTAACTGGTGTGAGGTCCAAGTTAAGTTCCTAGCACCCAAACCGTGGAGAAAATGAAGGAGCAAGCTGGAACATGGTGGATACTGAGAGTGGTGCCCTGAGTCACCATTTAAATGGCTGTCCAGACGTCGTTCTGTGCTCATTTAGAAATGGACACACATAGGTTTCCAGAGATTTTTTTTCTACTCTTAGAGACAACAGAAAAGATTTAAAGGTTTTCCCAAACGTTTTTTTTTTCTTATAAAAGTGAAAAAAGGAAACCTCTGACATCAAAAGTGAATCGTGAAAAAAAAAAAAGTCATGTGAAATGAGAGACAACCAAAATCTCCAAAGAGTCAGTCTGCAGTTTTATAGACGGACTACAGAGGTAGTGATGACCGCAGAAACTGCCTACCTTCCACACAGCACCTCCTCTGATGAGCTACAGCCTAAAGGGGCACACAGGACTGCTATAGGCAGTACCACCTCTTTGAGGCTGCTCTGGGGACACATTGTGCAAGATTTTGTTCTTGGACTTGTCCAGGCCTATAAACCCCAAGCATTTCACCTGGTTTCAAGTCAGGACTTCTCTATATTAGCAATGTTGACAGCTTGAGCTTTATAATTCTTGTTATGAAATGTCTGCTACTTTGTAGACGAGTTAGCATCATCTTTGACTAGATACTCCCAGTTGTTACACTCGAACATATCTCCGGAAAGTTGCAGATGTCTCTTGGGGTCGTGGAGAAGACAGCACTGCTTAAAATCCAACAATCGTAGATCAAACAATTCTTCAAGCTGTCTTAACTGTTACCTGATTGGTTTTCAGGAAATTAAATTAGCACCAGTAGACCCACAGAACATAGAGCAGTGCCCTTGACTCCGTGTGTGTGGTATGAGCAGGGCTTTCTCCATTTCATTCTTTCTGAAGTACAGGACCATGAATGTAATGCAAAAGGTAGATGGTGTTGCCAATACAGAAAGACACAAAATTCAGGTGAAAGAGCCAAACTAAAACTCAGGATTTGTCCTTTCTGTTTGGTACCTGAGGACTTACTATTTTCTCCTAAATCAGTGGTTCTCAACCTTTCTAGTGCTGTCCCTCATGTTGTAGTGACCCCAGTCATAAAGTTATCCGTGTTGCTACTTCATAACTGTAATTTTGCTACTATAATAAATTGTGATGTAAATATCTCTGTTTTCCAATGCTATTAGACCTCCCTTGTGAAAGGATCTTTTGATCTTCCCCAAAGGGGTTGCAGCCCACAGGTTAAGAACCACTAACCTAGACTTACAAAACAGGAATTGGGAGACTATAATATATAATATTATTAATATTAATATATAATATTTATTCTTGATTGTCAACCTGCTGGGATTTAAAATCAGCTTGTAAACAAACCTCTGATCCTGTCTGTGAGGGATTATCTTGGTTGGGTTAAGGTACAAAGACTCATCTAAATGTGGGCAGTACTACTGTGGGATAATGCTCTTGTACACTGTAAAGATTTGTCTCTCGTATTAGTTCAATACAACACTAATTGGCCAGTAGCCAGGCAGGAAGTATAGGCGGGGTGACCAGACTAAGAGAATTCTGGGAATAGGAAAGGCAGAGAGTTAGTCTCCAGGCAGATGCAGAGAAAACAAGATGGGAATGTTTCACCAAGAAAAGGTACCAAGTCATGTGGCTAAAAATAGACAAGAAATTATTGGCTAATTTTAGCTGTAAGAGCTAGTTAATAATAAGCCTGAGCCAATAGGTCAAGCAATTTATAATTAACATAAACCTCTGTGTGTTTCTTTGGGGCTGAATGGCTATTGGACCAGGCAGGACAGAAAGTTCCATCTATACAGGACTGCTCCATGGGCTGAATACAAAGGGGAATGAGAGTAGAAAAAAGGCACTTACCATACAGCCTGACTGTGGACTCCATGTGACCAGCCTCCTTCCGCTCATGCTGCCACCATGGACTGTGTACCCTGAAACTGCAAGTCAAATAAACCCTTCCATCCTTAATTAGCTTTTGTTGGGTGTTTTTGTCACAGCAATCAGATAGTAAGTAATAACATAAAATTAATAGATGTCTAAAGCTCATAAATATTCATTTCTCATAAACAAATGCAGAAGTCTCTGCAACCTTCCTGGGCAGCATAGAGACACGCCTTGGGAGGCAAGAATGAAGTTCAGTTAGCTGTGTTGGTTCAAACTTTGAGAGTTTATTTTAGTTTTATCTAAACACAGGACAATCTAGTGAAGAATATTCTTGTGATGATTAACTCAGTCCTGCATGCAACAAAGTAAGCAAAAAACAGATCAGATCTGACTGCATCAAAACTCTTTGTAAAGTACATGTGACACCTTCCATAAAGATGGGTTCTATAGATTGAGGAAAACAAGTTTATGAGAAGGGTCTGGAGGAGGTTTTGATGCTGAAAAGTCTCTACTGCACAGAGAGTGCAGAGGTCACCAGGCTACTAAGCATGTCTGCTTCTGCCTTCTGGGCAGAAAACAAAAACATTGAACATTCCAGGTTCCCCCAGTGCATGCCCATGAACACATAGACTTCTATGCTCCATACACAGAGAGGTAAGTAAGTTTCAGGAGGCTTAACATCATACTTAATACTTCCAAGAGCAATGCTATCTTAAATACACAAGGCTTAAAGCAGAATTCTGTTGTGGAATATTAGTTGAAAATATGTTATATTTGTTTATGCTGCAGAATATAATGATACAAAGATGTGTTGCATTCTTTTATGTTGCATTTTTTTAACTCTGTAAAGCTGTGTTACTTTGCCTGTCTAAAATGCCTGATTGGTTTAATAAAGAACTGAACAGTCAATTGCTAGGCAGGAGAAAGGATAGGTAGGGTTGCCAGGCAGAAAGAATAAATAAGAGAAGAAATCTGGAAAGAGAAAAATTGAGGAGGGAGAAAAAAAAGGGGATAGCCACACAGCTACACAGGCAGACACAGAATAAGAAGGAAAGAAAAGATAGACAGAAATAGAAAAAAGTTAAAAGCTCAGAGACAAAAGGCAGACAAGATAATTTAAGTTAAGGAAAGCTGGCTAGAACAACCTATGCTAAGGTTGGGCTTTCAAAAGTAAGAATAAGACTCTGTGTGATTTATTTGGGAGTTGGGTGGTGGGCTCCCAAAGAGTCAAGAAATAAAAGAAAACAAACAACAGAATATTTATTTATTTATTTATTTATTTGACAAGATTTCTCTGTGTGTCACTGTGGGGGCTGACTTTTAGGCCTCATATTCTCCAACTACACCTACTATGGCACACATTCTCCTCCTGCTGCCTGCAGACCAAGATGTGGGACTCTCAGCTCCTTCTCCAGCACCATGTCTGTCTGCGTGCCATTTTCCTGGGTAACGGACTGAATCTCCGAAACTGTAAATCTCTCCCAATGAAATCTTCCCTTTGTAAGAGTTGCCGTGGTCAAGGTGTCTCTTCCCAGCAATAGAACCCTCAGTAAGACACCTTGTGACATAAAAGAAAAATAAAAGATTCCCAACATATAATGGCACAGAGTAAATGTTCCCATTACAAAGAGGAGGAATGGGAGCACGGCAGGGAAATGTCAGACCATGGCTGGACCAAGGCTCAGCAGTTAAGAGCTCTTAAGGTTCTTGTAGAACACCTAAGTTTGTTTCCCAGCACCCACATCTGGAGCTCACAGCTGCCTGTAACTCCCGTTCTAGGGAGATCCATCTCTGTCTTCTGGTCTTTACAGGCACTTCATTTAAATGCACAAATCCCCAGTTCCCCCCACACATGCATGCACACACACACTTATACATAAATCTTTAAAAATTAGAGCAAAATAAAACGTCTACCCAAAGTTAGACCAAAATACAGCAGAGCAAATACCAACCCTGCATCTGGGTTAGTAATGGCATTATCTGCTCACATGGCCTGGGCAGCCTCCAAGCGGCACGACACATATGGCTCTCCTTTGAGGCAGCTGCATGCAGTGTCTGCAGTACTCCCTAGTGTGGATCTCATGTTTCTGCCTCACTAATATCCTGCATCTCCACCCCAGTGTGTCTTCATTGCCACAGCTTGACATGTAGCGCACTCAGGAACCCCATGGGAGGAACCTAACCCCACTACAAATAACTTGACCGCAGTGGATTTCTGGAACCTTGGTAAGTCTTGGTGAACTCCTCACTCTTCCTCTGTTTGACTGGAAAACCAGCACCAGATAGATAATGCCAAGCTCCATTACCAACTCAAGATAGTCTGTCCCTCCCCGCTCAGACCACAGCATCTGTGAGTTAAGGGCTGACTCTGGGAAACCAGTTCCCTAGGTCCACTGTCCAGCCTTAAGGCTCTGCTTTTCAGGCATTTTCCTCTCTGTGAACTGTCAGCACTAAACTGAAGAGCTCTAGATGGTGAGAACTTGCCCCTAAGACATCTTTCTGTAGTTTTTTCAGGGGCGCTAATCTCTTTAACAAATACAGATGCTTTGTCTGTCTGTACCGGTAGACAAGCTTTGTTGTGCCTAAATCTTTGCTGCTCCTCTCCGTACCGAGCCACACGTCTCTCACATCTTTTAGCACCATTTGCTGCCCTTTCTCAGGATCTTGACTTAGAGCCATGAGGAACAGCCATGGCACAGCCTGAGCGCTGTACTGTCTTGAGTGTTTTTCTGCCAAATCGACAAGGTCTTTACTTGTGTTTTGAGAAACTCTCATGTAATTCAGGTTGACTCTAGAGCTGAGACTTGCTTTGAACACCTAATCCTCCTGCCTCCACCTCTCAAGTGCTGCCATCACTAGCATGTACCTTTATGTTCAGCTTACTCTGTTATCTTCTAATTTATCCTCACTCAAATATTCAGGACATAAGCAGAATACACCCTGTTTTCTTTTGTTAAAATATAACATGAAAGTCCTCTGGCCCAGTTTTCCTTGGTCCTTCCTGAAACTCCATGAGCCTCCACTGCCTGCATTTCTGTTGGCATTCTAGCCTTCTGTACTCCTGCAGGATGGACTATTACACTCAGATTATAGGATTCTGGAAGTTCTTTAGACTGAACTATTTCTACAAGCTAGTTACTGTTGGATCCAGGGGAACTGCACAAAGATGGGGACAGACCACCCAAGTCTAATAAACCAGAAGCAAACTTTATTCCAGAAACCAAAATCCAGGAAAAAAAAATTAAAAAATCTCCATGGGGCACAGAAAGCTTATTGGCTAGCTGAGACTATAGCCAGAGATGGATTTTTTAAGGCTTGTGGCAAAAGGCCGGTTTCTGAACCCACCTTTTTATAGTAGGGGCACCAAGCATTAGGTCTGAACAAAGGGATTTTTATAATCTCGGGGTAAAACTCAGATACAGATTGCCTTACTTTACAATCTCCATTAACAGAGATTTTCAGTTAAACTAGTGTTTGTACTTAATCTATTGTCTTCCCTGGTACTTTCAGGTGGTGTTTACTGAAGCACTATGGTCCCCCCTTTAATGCTGCCAGTTTCACATAGCAGGGATAATGCACAACCCAGAGGTCATATACCTATTTCCTAAAAGTTGACTCAGCTCATACCTGTAGGCTAGCTCTCAGTTTGCAGAGAAATGTGTTGACCTTGTAAATAGAGCTATGGGTTGTAAAGCAGAGTAACCCACTGTTAATAGTTAATCCTCAAGCTGCGGACAGTCTGTTCTCATTCTCCTAGGTTTACATCTTTATATTTCTTTATTTCTACATTCCTATTTTTGGAATCTACATTTTTATATTCCTATTCTTGAACCCTTCAGTTACAAAACCCTTCAGTTATGTCAGGTTTCTCATAACTATGCTTCCAATTTCCAATGCTACCTTTAGTATTATATATTGCTGTGATAGGGCAGAAGTAAACAATTTGTTTGGCTTGCAGTTTAAGGGAATACAGTCTACCATGGTGAGGAAGGCATGCTGGCAGATGGCCCCATGACACCCAGGACAATGGTCTGTCCTGTCCCTTTAAGAGACAATCCCTGCTCACTCCCTCCCCCAGCAACTGAGGCAAGGAGATCTTTCTTCTGCTTCCAGCCTGAGCTCTTTTCTTTCTGTCTGATGAAGAGGTAATTTTTCTTCTCCCCCATCCTCTCTCTCTCTGCCTCTCTCTCTCTTGTCCCCCTTTTCCTTCCCTCTCCCCTTTCCCTTCCATAACCCACTAAATAAATATCCAACCTTACTCTGAATGGTGTGCCTATCCATCTCCCACTGCGGCTCCTCATGGGACCGGCTGACTTGCTGAGGTTTCTCACCTGCTGCACAGTGAAACCACAGCATTTTATCTAAACTACTACACCTGGGACTTCTCACATCCTGGCACACTAGGAAGCAAGAAACACAGAAATTGGAGTCAAGCCATAGACTTCATCTCTCTGATATGTGCTTCTTCCTACTAGGTTCCACTCCCCAAAGGTCCACAGTGTCCTCAGTTCTCATGATCTGACAGAAGCCAAGGGGTTAAACGGGAACCTGTGAGGGTCTTATGCAAAGCATGGCAGTCTGAATAGTCAGGTGCCTATCAAACGAGAGACCCCATGAGAGGGTATGTGGCTTTGAAAGCCATTTGACTTCCTCTGCAACTGTAGCACTGTCCAGTTCTGCTCAGTTCTTTTCCCCATTGGGCCTGTTTCTGTGTAAACAGAGACTGCTTGTTCATCAAAACACCTTTCCCCCAAGACACATCCCAGCACCCCTGAACATCCTGTGCTACCAGCCTTGCTTCCCCAAACTATTTCCGTGTGTCTGTGCAATCTTACCTCACTTGGAATACGGAATAGGCTACTCCACAAATGCAGGGACTAGCATGCATGGAATGTGGGACAGGAAACCTTAGGAAGGGGTACTTAGGCCCCAAAAGTAGATTAAGTAGGTTCACTTAGGGTTGTGTGTAATGGTAAAAGTAAAATGCTGTGGATTCCGAGTGGCAGCAGTGGGCAGTGGGCCATGAGATCATGCTGCAGGTCCTCGAGCAGGGGCAGGAAGCAGGCAGCAGGACCCCAGAGCAGCCAGTCTCTGTTGGGGATGGCACACGAGACCATGCCAAATGTCTCAGCAGACCATGCGGCTGGTCCCAGGCAGGGAGCCATGCAGCTGGCAAGAGACAGATGGATAGACTTGCCATGCAGAGTGAGGGTGGATATTTATTTAGTGGATTATGGAGGGGAAAAGGAGAACGGGAAAAGAGCATAGAGGCAGAGAGAGAGACAGAGACAGAGACAGAGAGACAGACAGAGACAGAGACAGAAGGGGGAGACAGAAGGGGGGAAGGGGGAAAAGTGGGGAGAGGCAGAAGTTGTCTCTTCGAGAGGGAAATGAAAAAAGGAAGAACTCAGGTTAGAAACTGAAGATCAGCTGGCCTCAGCAGACAGGGGTGGGGGTGGGGTGGGGGGAGGGTGATAGGGAGGGAGCGGGGCGTGGCTTGTCTCTTAAAGTGACAGGACAGACCATTACAGTATGGATACTCTCTTTTATCAGCATTATATAGCTAAGCCTCAGTGATGAGATCCTCAACAACTCCCTACCTCCTCTGTACCTCAGTTTCCCTGTCAGTGAAATATTGCTACACTTGCATAACAAATTAGGGGGACTGAGTTAATTTAAGTTCAGCCTTTTGAATGATGCAGACACCAGTAAGCCCTTTTCAAGTCTATTACTTCCATAGAAATGAAAATGCAATCATGTTGTTGTGTTTCATTTTGTTGTCTGTGTAAAGACTTTGAAACATAGACTAATTTTATTTTAAACCTAATTTAATAAGCAGATGTAATTCTATGTGGGCAAGGCCCACCATTTTGTATATCAACATAATAGACCGTAGGGCCTAGGTTCAGGTTCTGCCTCCATGAGTTCAGAACTTTTCTACTGGTGTGAGTGTGTGTGTGTGTATGTATGTATCTGTAAAAGTGTATGAATACATGTATGTGTGTATGTTTGTATCTGTGTGTAAGAGTGTATGTGTGTATGTGTATATATGTATGTCTTGTGTGAAAGTGTATATGTTTGTGTCTCTGTGTAAGCATGTATATATATGTGTGTGTACATATACATACATGTATCTGTGGTCTCTGTGTGTGTTTGTGTGCATGTATATGTGTGTATGTGAACCTGTGTCTTTGTTAATATGAATGTATACATATGTGTGTGTATATATATGTATGCTTATGTCTAACATATATAATTTATATATCTGTATGTCTCTGTATTTGTGTGTGTATGTATATATATATATGTATCTGTGTATACCTCTCTGTGCATGTGTCTTTGTGTGTATGTATGTCTACCTGACTGTGTGTGTGTTTGTGTCTGTGAGCTGTGAGAGTGACAGTGATGGGTCCAGCTGGTCTGGACTGCTCATCCCTCTTGTCATTACTTGCATAATGAAACTGTGTGATCTCTTTCATCATGTGCAGCTGGGACCACCTGGACTGACCTAATGGATGCCATGCCAAGAAATGATGAAAAGCCTGGTGTTGGCCTAAGGAAAACAATCCTCCAAATAAGCTCAGCACTCACTATGGAAGCAGGGGTTAAAATATCAGGACTTTTCTTTCACTAAGTCTACTCCTTCTTATTGTCTTACTCTTGACTTAAGTATGTATTCTACAATAGATTTTTCTGTAGTCATGCTGACTCTTATGTAGACACAGATATCACATAGCACAGATGTAACCTGGCCAAATAATTATAACTCAACACTCCCCAAACTGAAAGAGATTTCAGTAGGTTAAAAAAAATAGATTTGTTTTATTTAATCTGTGTGAGTGTTTTGTCTGCATGTAGGTGCAGCATGTGTGTACATGGTACCCATGGAAGAGGGTGTCATACCCTGGAGCTGAAGTTACAGATGGCTGTGTGCCGCCATGTGGGTGCTCGGAGCCAAATCTGGGTCCTCTACAAGAGACAAGTGATCTTAACCTCTGAGCTGCCTCTCCAGCTTCTGTTGTAGATTTAAAAGCTCTTCTTGCCTCAGATAAAGGGTTATTTCCCCAAGACAAGACAGAGGGAAGTCCTCTGTGGTCCTCTTCCTTTGTTTCTTGCATGAACTCTTTTTCAGGGCTGGCACAGGGAAGGCGGTGTAGAAGTCATTCTGTTCTGAGATGTTTTGGTGAGGTCTGGAAAGACAGGAGCAGGTTGTGCTGTGGAGTAAACATGGCAAGCTTTGAAGGCAGGAAAAATCCTCCATGCTTTCAACCGTTCTCCTTGCAGAGGCAGGTGCTCCTGGCTCAGCAAGTGGTGTGGAGACCCGAAAATGTGAGCCTGTTTCCCTGGTGACCAAAAGTCAGAGACCAAAAGTTGTCCTGCTTCTACCTCAAAACAAAGGCCCCACCTAGATGTTGGTCAGAGAGTTCTGCTCTCTCAAGGTTATTGTCAACAGGTGTGGCTAATAGCTATCCCTTGTGCTCCAGGAATAGAGAAGTAGACCTGTTCCTACCTCCAACAAAAGTCTAAGGGTACAATTAAGTTCCAGTTCCCTTTATGGAGATAACTTGGCATTCCATCCAGGGAGTGGTTTGCCTACGGAGTGTTTTGGTCTAGAGTCTAAGTATGACTTGTTTTGTTCTAGCTATAGAATGTTTAACTATGAATGTAGCCCGAGACCTTCAATTGGTACGTTCATTTCCTGGTATCATGTTAATGCAGTCTTTTGTCTTACTCCAACCTTTTGGGGTCAGGGGTATGTTAAGCAGTTGGAAACTAAACGTGGGTGAATTTCTAGCACCTACTGAAAAATTCCCTCCTGATACTATCCTATATGTTTCTCTGTTTTATTATTTTCATTCCCATCTTCATATTCTTTACTGTATTTCTAAATTCCCACACCTCTACTCTGGAAGAAGATATTTTTGTGGAGGCTGGCCCCCAACACAGTGGCCAGTGTCCTCTTGAATACATTTTGTTGTCTTGAGATCCCTCCCTTCCTTGTCCAATGTTATATGCAGCTGTCACTTTTCTCAGTCCCCTACATGGTCTCTACTCTTTTATCTGCCTCTGACTTTATCTGGGGCCCATCAACCCACATGGACAGACGAATTCAAGTAATAATTTATATGGTTCGATGGTGGGATTCTGGGTAGCATAGTTAGGGGTTGAAGGCAGGCAGGGTGCATAGAGGTCCCTTTAAGAGACAGGCCCCCCTACTCTCTCCCTTCTGCAGGGGCAAGCCTCTGTCCTTTGGAAGAGGAGGCTGCTGCCCCTTCTCCTCTCCCTTCTCCTCTCTCTCCCTCTCTCTTTCTGTTTCTCTTTCTCTACCTTTCCCTTTTGTTTCATAACCCACTAAATAAACTATATCCAAACTGTCTCTCTGCAAGGCGTACCTATCTGTCTCTCACCCACTGGGACCCACAGAGGCCTAGGGTGGTGGGATCAGCTGTCCCTCATGGCCTACTGCTGCCCCTTGGGGAATTTTATCTAAACCATTTATTGGGCATTTTATCTAAACCATTACAGGGTGCATGAAGATACAAATACTACCTAGGTATCCTATATTTTACTTGGAACTTCTGTAGACAGTTGCTAGTAGCCACCTTTGCAAGTACAGAAGTAAAATCATAGATGGCCATTCTGTCATGGATCCCAGGCAGCTGCAGTGGCAGAAATGCTTCAGGTTCCCTAGCAGCAGCAGTGGGCAGTGGTCCCGAGAGCAGCCAGTTCCAGGCAGGGATGGCCCAGTTCCCCAAGTGGCTTCAGCAGGCCATGAGGAGAGACAGACAGACAGGCATGCCATGAGACCACACTGCAGGTCTCCCATGGCAGCTGGTCCGGGGCAGGGAGCCATGGGGCGGCGGGCTAGAGACAGAGACATGAGTAAGCACACAGAGTGAGGCTGGATATTTATTTAGTGGGTTATGGAGGGGGGAAGGGAGAAGAACAGAGAGGGGGCGGAGACAGAAGTGAGGAAGGGGAGAAGTGGGAAGAGGCAGAAGCTGCCTTTTTGAGAGGGATACGGAAAAAGAAGAGGGTTGCAAGCAGGAAGGAAGATCTGCCTGCCTCAGTGGACAGAGAGGGAGTGGGCATGGCTTGTCTCTTAAAGGGACAGGACAGATCATTACACATTCTTTGTTTGTGTTTGTGTGTGTGTGTAGTGTATGTACAGGTATGTATGTAGTGCGTGTGTGTGTGTGTGTGTGTGTGCGTAAGACCTAACACATGCCCGGACAGGCATCAGGTATCCTGCTTTATCATTTCCTTATAGCTTTGACAGAAGGTCTCACATTGAATCAGGAGCCAGTGTGATGATTACTCCCAGCAATGCTCCTGTCTCCACTCCCCCAGAATGCCAAGGGCCCAGGCTCACATAGAGCCACACTGTTCTTTTTATGTGGGTGCTGGACAGTTGAACTCAGGACCTTATGCTTGTACAGCCAGTGATTCTACCCACTCCAGTCCTCACTCTAGTCTCACTTCAATCCTCACTCCAGTCCTCAAGTAGGCTCACGTATCTGTGGTTGTGGAGACTCAGGATTTTAGAGTCTGTAAGCCACGTTTACTGAGGATATAATGAGCACATTTCACAGTTCCTCTTGAATGAATCTGTCAGAGAACTCCTACATCCATTCATCTCTATAAATCAAGTTGAGGGAAAAATTCGTAAGTAAAAGCAAGATAAAGTGAAAAATGAAGCCACTTATTTAAAAATAAGTACTGCAAGTTGTAGCCTTAGTTTATTTATTTTGTTGCCTTAGTAAGATTGTGCCGTGATTTGTACAGGGAATAGTCGTGGAGACTAAGAGTTTGAAAACAGATATTGAGAAGGCCTTCACAAGATCCAAATGAGAGCAGGTTTTGAAACTGCTGCTGAAGCGCTGTCCGCAGCTGCACAGCTGCTGGCATCTGAGTCTGTCATGTGGAATGACAGCCTAGGCCTTTGTCCTTTCTTATCATGGGCGTTCTTATACCGTTCCCCAAGGAACTCTAAAACTGTTCTAAGAAATGTTTGTATCGTCCGAAACTTGCATCTGCTCAACTCTTGATTGCCTCAGAAAAAAAAGAAAGAAAGAAAAAAAAAAGAAAAAAAAGCCCTGCTCTTTTACAGCGTTTTGCATAGCAACGTCCCAAACATAGCAAAAGTGATGATGCTCGGAAAAGCCAGAGACTGGGAGAAATAAAGCTGTGCAGAGCCTGGGCATGTGTTCCCAGAAACCACTTGGGGACCAAGCAGCTACTCTCCCATGACAGCTGCAAAGGGCAGAATCACTCCTGGTTCTCATTTCCTGGAACTCTTCCTTAGCAATTCCTACAAAGTTTTATTTTATTCTGAAATCAGGTAAAAAAGGATTTAAAAAAAAATCAATGCTTATTGAAACGCAAAAAAGTCCTTTCAAGATGATGTCTACTCCCATAGGGACAGGCTGCATACTTCAGAAGTACAGTAAGTATGGACATACACACCAGTCTGGGATAGTCACCATAGAAACAAAGCGTTGCCCCAATGAAGGGAAGACTAATCATTGTAGTAAATTTCCATACACATATCCAAGCTATACAAATCACACACTGCTTGGGAGTCAAATCCATCTGGTTGTGTATTTGAACACTTTCTCAAATAAGCAGGCGCTATCTGTGGAGAGAAGGGGAGGGGCTTCCCTTCACTAAGTTTGCACAGGCGAAGTTCAAACTAGAGCTTCTCTAAGCCAGCACTGAAGACACCTCAGGACATCTGCAGAGCCTTTCATCCGTTCTCAGCCCTCTGCTCCGAGGACTCCTCTACTCGGCTCATAGGCTTTGCTCTTGGAGTGAGAGCGCGGGTATCGCATGGCTGGTCGGGTGGGCAGGTCTGCGAACAAGGCACACATCAAAAGGACTTTCACTTTGGAAGGCTTTGGGGAGCTGGCTGTGAGCAAGGTGCTTTTGTGTTTTTGAGACAGGGTCTCATGATGCACCCTGGCCTGAAATTTGTAGTGATCCTCCTGCATCAGCCTCTTGAATGCTGGGATTATAGACGTGCCCCACCATGCCCAGCTTTGAGCCAAGTTTCCATTTCTCTTAAGATGTACAGTCTCAGCTGAGTCTAGTGGCACAGGCCTAGAATCCTAGCTACTGGGAGGGTTATACGAGAAGGCCACAAGTTAAAACAAATAAACAAACAACAACAACAAAAAGAAAAACCCTGGGAAAACCTAGTAAGTTCTCAAAATGAAACATATCAAACATGCGAGGGGTGGACCCTGGGCTTGTATCTTAATGATAGAATGTCCAATGTCTTGGACTCAATCTTTGTTACTTTCTAAATAAATAAATCAATAAGCAAAGAAGTGTGTAAGTAAATAAATAGTAAACTTCACATATCTCTTGCTTGAGTGTGCATGAAGTAAGGCCAGTTTAGATCAGATCATGTCTCATAGCCCCAGAAAGATGGCAGCTATGATGTATGTGGCGTTAGCTGCACATGCGTGAACTTGGTCATTCTTCCTTTGTGGTATGTGAAATAACTGTGCTTCTTACTACAATAACACCTCAGACTTAATGGTGTACAGACATACAAAGAAGACTAACAGACAAAAGAGGAGCATTTAGGGTCCATGGTAGGAAAACAAGCTGAAAACAGGGGCCTGGTGGAAACCAAACTCTCTAAGACCCCCTCCACATATTAGTAAATACACTACCTTTAAAACTCATTTTCTAGGAAAGGGATGAAAGAACCAGAATGCTTGAATTATGGTGTGAGCTTTAGAAAAAAACTTGTAGCACATTAACAATAGTTCAAATTTGTTTTTAGGGAAGTTAGCCTTGATGTGTGTGTTATGGGGGGTTGTCTGACTCATTACAGAGCAATCTCCTTACATAAAAATGCTTTCATGTTAAGCCATGAAGACACTTAGGTGAGAAGCAGAAAAAGGAAGAGAACAAAAGGCAGAACAGAAAGAAGAAGGAAGAGGCCATATGAAGACTCAGTAGCGGGTACAGCTCAAACCCCTGCCATGATGGTGGGACCATGATAGGCCTACACAAAGCATCTTCTACAATTTAGATTAAGTTCAAACAAATAAACAAAAACCTTGAGTCACATTTTTAATTTTTTCAGAACTTTAAAAAAAAAGTTTTTAAATTTTAAAAAAGTATAATAGCCAATCACTACTAGCTTATTTGGCTTACGCTGAAATAAGTAGAAAATTTGAGGACTAAGAATCTTGGCACATCTTCTTCTGCAGTTCTTAAGTCATAAAATCTGCCTATAAGGAAGCAGACTCTTTTAGGACTTATACTGTATTTTAATGCTCTAAAGGAATCTTTAAAAATCTGTCAGTGAACTACAGAAGAACAAACGAAGTGCAATGGTCCAGTGAAGTGGGCATCCAAATTCTGAGGCTGTTGTAAGGTGAGGGCCAGCTCCCCAGGGTCATGGTTTATACCATCTCTACCCTCAGGGCTCCCATGTTAGCCAGCACCGGACATCATCCTTCTATGTGGGTGGCAGCTGCCTGTCAGCTCAGTAATCCTGAAGGAAAGCCAGGAATTTGTTTCAAAGCATTTGTCCAGATTAAACCACATCTGGCCTCCAGGGAGTTCTGGGCCTCAAGCCTGCTGGCTCTGTGGAGCCATCCGGCTTATCCAGGAAAAAAAAAAAAAAAAAAAAAAAAAAGGACTATCTTCTCAAAGCCAATAAGATAAAAGAAACCTTCCATAGTCCAAACCAGCACAACTCATGGGTGGGAACTGCACAAGATGAGATTTGTCCTCTTTGTTGGCCTCAGAAAATCGAGGAAATGGGGAGAAACGCTGTGGGGGCCTCTGTTCCTCATTGTTTGTTTGCTTGACTTGCTTAGAAGGAACTTTGAATGAGATCATCAGCTTAGTGTTGGTAGGAGGCCTTGAGCACTTCTATTATCTGGGCACTTCAGGTCACATGACACATCATGTCCTTGGAAGAGAAGCCTACTGAAATCAACAGCTGGTGGGATTGCTGTATCTTAGCAGAGTGCATTTCTCAATAGGCATTGGGTCTAGTGGTCCACAGGAAAGACCTGAGGGCAGACAGGAAAGCCGTTGACCGTTGTTATTCCTTGGCAAAACTGCCACAGAACAGCACCCAAGTGCCATCTACTCTTCCAAGGGAAATGGTTGTAAATACTCAGAACTTTGTAGCAGGTCAGATGCTCCTTGTTATTTTTAGCAGAATAATGTGAAAGAGGAGGACTCAAACAAGGAGTGCACTGTTTGCCTGGAAGGGCAAAAATGAACTGAAGAGATTGTGTTGTGTTTTCTCTGCAGATGGGCTGAAATTAAAAAAAAGAATGAGTTGCTTCCTAATCCTGGGAAAAACAATTGTGAAAGAGAAATACATAGAAAGCAGTTGGCGTGTTGATGCCCTCAACAGGATGCAGAAAGGTCTCAGATATAAACAGCAGCATTCAACACAGTATGACCAGTACAGTGAAGGTTTCCAGGTTCATAGCTTCTCTTCTGTGCAGAGTGAAGCCATCAACACAGTAATACAGTGAAATCTAATGAAACCATTCTTTCATAATGAGAGACTTCACCTCTCTCTCTCCATATATATATATGTATATATATGTATATTTATATATTCATAAAGGTTGATTCATAAAGTAAATGTTTAATACTCAGGATAGCTGATATATGAATCAATTATTGAGCTTACAATACCTTTAGCATAAGAATACTTCTCCTATAGAAATACACACATATATATTTGTATTTAAATATCCACATACATATATTATTTGGAAACATATATCAGAAGTTGGTTACAGTGGCTGCTTCTGGGAAGGGGGATTTCATTGCTGTAGGAGCCTGAGGAAGGCAGACACTCCCTGTTCATTATTAGATAGGTTGTAAATTTTAGATCATTTGTATTTATACCACCTAATGAAATATACGTAGAAAAACTATACCACCTAATAAAATTATAAGGGCATGCTTTTTGGTTCAGTTTTCTCTCTCCCAGGAAAAATAGGCTACAAATACAGCCACATGTATAAAATGATATCCTTGCACGTTAACTCCCAGTAGCACTGATTTTAATAGCAAAGACTGACAGAATAAAAGCAGCTGCCACAAAGACATTGATTAAGTATATCATACTCAATAGCGTGCATCCACAAAAGGAATGAGGACAGCGTGTCTTGACAGGACATGAGCTCCACAATATTACTAACAACAACAACAACAACAAAGGCAAATGCCACACCATCAATAGAGTTCATAGACTCTATGGTCATACCATCCTGCACATGCCTGACTCAGAAGCTATGCAGGATCAGGCCTGGGTGGTGCTCGGATGGGAGAATTCAAACAAAATTAGAGGGATGTAGGTGGTGTGCTGTAATTATGTGTCCATGTGTGCATACATATGTGTTTGCTGTTGCAAGATGAGAACTCTGGATGTCTCAGGAAAGGCGGACTTGAGAGCAGAGTTTTAGGGGTGGAGACCTTTTATTGTAAGAGCTGTCCTGATGATTACTATGTCGGCAGTGTCATTTAGGTGAGTTTAATGTTCTTCCATCATAGACCACACTCACTCGAGTAATAATGTCACATCACCTAACAGCTTTATTTATACATGTATTTTTTGTATGTGTGAGTATGTGTGTGTGAGAGAGAAAGGGGGGGAAGGAGAGAGAGGGGGAGGGAGGGGGAAAGAGAGAAAGGGAGAGAGAGAGGGAGAGAGATTGGGAGAGAGAAAAGGAGAGAGAGAATGTGGAAGTCAAGGACAACTTGCAGGAGCTGATGCTCTCCTTCCATCTCACCCACCCAAGCACTTTTAAAAACATACACATACTATATATGTGTATATAGTATGTATACTATACATTGTCTACTATAGTCATAGCATTCCTAATGCTGTGACAACGCACCGTAACCAAAGCAACTTACAAAAGAAAGCTTTTAATTGGGCTTACAGTTTCAGAGGGTTAGAGTCCATGATCATGGAGCAAAGGCATGGCAGAAGGAACAGCTGAGAGCTCACATCTTCATATGCAGTCAAGATCAGAAAACATCGCACTTGGGAATACTGCAACTCTATTGAAACCTCAAAGCCCACCCCAAGAGTTACACCTCCTTCAACAAAGCCACACCTTCTAACCCTTCCCAAACAGTTCCACCAACTGGGGATTCAAACATATAAACCTGTGGAGACTATTTTCATTCATTACCGCACCTATACCTGAACAGTCTCTCTCTCTCTCTCTCTTTCTTTCCTGCTCTCCCTCCCTCCTTCCCTCCCTCCTTTCCCTCCCTTCATTGTTCCTTTCTTTCTTTCTTTCTTTCTTTCTTTCTTTCTTTCTTTCTTTCTCTTTTTCTTTTTTTTCAAGATTGTGTTTCTTGTGTAGCCATGGCTGTCCTGGAACTCACTCTGTAGACCAGGCTGGCCCCAAACTCAGAGATCTGTTTGCCTCTGCCTCCCAAGGGCTGGGGTTAAAAGTGTGTGCCACCACTCCCTGGCACAATTTCATTTCTTGTGCAGGATGACTACTTCAGAATAAAAAAAAATATGTATTTTTATTCTAAAAAATAATAGGCAGTATTTGCATATCAAAAGTACTATACTATACTATACTAACAGTAAAATAACATGCTTTAGTTGCATAAACATAAACATGTTGTTAACTTCCTGTTCATCAGGTGTTAGTGTGTGGAAGAAAAATTTTAAAAACTACCACCTTTGCTGTCATTCAGTGACTAAGTTTTAAATTGTTGTGTGTGTGTGTGTGTGTGTGCACGCACACGTTCTTACACAGATCAGAAGACACCTTTAAGGAATTAGTTTTCTCCATTTGTTATGTGGGTCCCAGTGATGAACTCAGGTTGTCTGGCTTTCATGGCAAGTATTTTACCCACTGAACCATTCTTGCTGTCCCCATCAACACTTTTTTAATTAAAAATATTATTTAGTTATTATTTTATGTGTATGGGTTTTTCCTGCAAGTCTGCTGAGTACCACGCATGTGCCTCATGACCAAAGAGGCCAGCAGAGGGCATCCGATTCCCTGCACTGGAGTTACAGATGGTTGTGAGCCACCATGTGGATGTTGGGAATTGAACCTGGATCCTCTGGAAGAGTAGTCAGTGCTCTTAACTGCTGAGCCTTATCCCTAGCCCTTCACTTGTTTTCTAACATCTTCTTGTGTGCCCGTCTGACTTCATGGAGAGCTGCTGGGGGTTCATCAGTGGTCTGTCATCAGTATTGTCCCTGTCTCTTGCCTGCTGATGTATCGCTGGACTTACAGCTCCACCCAGATCTCTTTCCCCACTCATGTTCTTCCCTGTGTGGATGTGAGTCTGCCCCTCAGTCCGCCAGTCTAAATCTTCAAGTAGATGTCACGAAATTTTCCAGATGTCTAACATAGCATCCTCTGTCTCTCCTCCACGTCTTTCTCCAAGCTCTACTTCTAGCTTTTCTCAATCAGCAGATGTTATCCCGGTCAGTCACTTCTTTCTCAGAGCAGAATTTGTTACTCTTGAGACCTTGCTCTTTCTTTCCTTTCAAGTCATCACCAAGTTATATTTTTAGCTCATAAATGTATCTGGAGACTGTCAGCTACTCTGTGTCTTTGTTATTGAGACCTATGTCATTGTCATCTCCATCTGGAGGTCAGCCCACCTCACCTAATCTTCCACAGTCTGCCAACATAGCAAGTGACTGAAAGATTGCATCATGCCTACAGAACTCTGTGGTCCTGTTTCCTCTTCAGGTGGCATGTTCCACCCTAAGCCCCACCTGGCTGCAGGGGCGTCCTGCTTCTGTCATGCGTCTTATCTTCTCTGTTCAGAATTCTTTCTTCTTGCAACCTTTGCTTCCTTGTCATTTCCCAACTTCTGCTAATTCTGTAAGCTAACTGAAAATGATGGTTACTACGAAATTTAAACTAACACCTCCTTAATGTTCTCTTGCATAACATCCTATTTTTTTCTTTTTCAAAACACCAAGTTTCTAAGTATAAATGGCTGTGTGGTTACTGATTATTTATATCCTTTGAACACTGCTTTTTTTTTAAAAAAAAATCTGTATAAGCTCAATAAATAGGATGGTTCTTGGTATGTAACTGAAATTTTTTTTATCCTGTCACAAATAACCTTTGGGTTATGACTTTTTCATGTACCAGCTGAACTTGTTTAGATGGGAGATATGGGAAATTTTTATTTATTTATTTGCTTGTTTTTTTTTGTTGTTGTTGGTTTTTTTGGTTTTTTTT
This sequence comes from Chionomys nivalis, assembly GCF_950005125.1. NCBI lineage: Eukaryota > Metazoa > Chordata > Mammalia > Rodentia > Cricetidae > Chionomys > Chionomys nivalis. The sequence goes on along the minus strand of NC_080098.1, from coordinate 10,577,211 downwards.
TTTTTTTTTTTTTTGAGACAAGGTTTCTCTATATATCCTGGCTGTCTTTGAACTCACTCTGTATACCAAGCTGGCCTTGAACTCACAGAAATCTGCCTGCTTCTGCCTTCTGAGTGCTGGGATTAAAGGCCTGCACCTCCACCACCTAGTGAGCTATTTATTAAAGATTAATGTTCGGGCAACAATTCTGTTTAAATGGATTTCAGTTCATGTGCAAAATGGAGTCCTGAGAGTATTCATGGTATCTCTAGCTTGAGATCAAGCCTGGAATTGCTTTAATTCACTAACATCAGTCAAGAAGGTGCTTTGTAGACAGTTACATTTTGTGTGTGTGTGTGTGTGCATGTGTGCATGCAAGCACATATGCCAGGACACACATGTAGAAGACAGAGGATAACTTCCTGCAGCTAGTTCTCCCCCTCTACCATGTGGGTCCCAGGAACTGATCTCAGGTCATTTGCCTTCTAGCATGTGACTTTGCCCACTGAGTCATCCTGTCTGCCTGTGGGATGGGCTTTACTGTAGACATCCCTGAAGACTTTCCAACCTGGTATCTCTTTGGTACCATTACTGACTTGAGCTTATATTTCATTTTGGAATGTCTACACTGAGTAACTTAGAAAGTTTTGCCAAATATCAGTCAGCTATTAAAGAGTCATTGTTGTCTACTTGTGCCCCTTGTGTAATCTTAGCACTTCTAACTCTCAAGCGGGTCTCTTACTGCAACCACTTCTTCCTGTCCTGGAAAGTTCTGCTGACATCATGTGAATGGCCTCAGCACCAACTGGACAGAAGTAACACAGAATCGACAAATGGTTCTAAGAAATCACAGTGGCCAGTCCCTGTCTTCCCACAGAACAGGAGTCGTGCTACCACGTTTTATTTCCTCCTGCTACCCATTGCTCTGTAGAACAGAGTTCTGTGTTATTGGTTCCATTTGACAGAGAAGGGAATTGTGACTTTGAAGGGTTTCAGAGCACAGTCAGGGGAGGGGGTGAACTTAGTTGCAGACTGGAGTCTGCTTGGGTCCAGGGCCTGGACTCTTGGGTATCAACTAGTTTACTTAGTATCAAACAAACAAAAATCAACCAGCCAGCTTAACAAACAAACAAAAGCCCAAGCTTTAGTCTCAAAATCTGTTTCAGGCCATAGGAATAAAACCAATTGGTCACTAAAATGCGTGTTGTGATATTACTCATGAATTTAATCAGTAAAGAATTTATTACATTTATTTAGCGTGTGTGCTTGTACACCCACACATGTATGTGCCACGATGTGTATGTGGAGATCAGAGGACAACCAAAGGAGTTAGTTCTTCCTTTCTATCCTGTGGGTCCTGGGGATTGCTCAAATCATCACACTTGGCTGCGTGCACCTTTAGATTGAGCCATCTCTGCCCTTCAATAAGGAATTCTGAGAGCCTTCTGTTTGTAACTATCTTCAGATTCTAAAACAATGCTGGTGAAAAGACACAGCCTCTTCCCCTGCAGATGATTCCAGTTCCATAAGAAATGGGCAAATATCCAATACTTAGAATGCAGGAGGATCAATACCTTAACATACTATAAGAATCTGCCAGACTTAGAGGCAGTGAGAAGGGAAAGTGTCATTTTTTGCAGAGGGGACCACACCTGCAGATTTGAGAGAACGTGGTTACTGTTCTATTGCTGTGAAGAGACAACCATGAGCATTGCAATTTGTATAAAAGAAAGCATTTAACTGGGGTTTGCTGAGAGTCTCAGAGGTTTGATTCATTGTTATCATGATGGGAAGCTCGGCAGCTGCGGTAGTCTGAATGAAAATGGCGCCCGTAGACTCATAGTGAGTAGCATTATTGGAAGTGTGACTTAGTCAGAGAAAGTGTGTCCCTGCGCGGTGAACTTTGAGGTTTCAGAAGTTCAAGCCAGGCCTCGTGGCTCACCGTCTCTTCCTGCTGCCTGTGGATCCAGATGTAGCTTTCTCAGTTACCTCTCCAACACCATGTCCACCTGCCTGCTATCATGCTTCCCGCCATGACAAGAATGGGCTAAATCTCTTAACTGTGCGACAAGACCTTTAACTGCTCTGCAATTAAATGCTTTCCTTTATAAGAGTTTCTGTGGCAATGGTGTCTCTTTGTAGCAATAAAAACCCTAATAAGACAGAAGTACGCAGTACCTAATAAGACAAGCAGACATGGTGCAAGAGAATAGCAGAGAATTTTACATTTAGGTTTGGATCCACAAGCAACAGGAAGAGAGAGAGACACACTGGGCCTGGCTTGAGCTTTTGAAACCCCAAAGCCCATCCCCAGTGATACATTTCCTCCAACAAGGCTACACCTCCTAATCCCTGTCAAGTAGTACCACTCTCTGATGACAAAGCATTCAAATATGTGCGCCTATGGGGCCATTCTTATTCAAGCCACAAGGACTGTCCATTACAGTGGAATGAAACTGGTGGTATTTCAGGCGCTCAAGTTGAGGGTCTGACTGCATCAAATCTTGGTTCTTCTCCATCGTCTTAGACCAGAAACACAGGTAAGTCACATCCGCTGAGATAATGCTGTGAACATTTAAACGGGTGTCTGCTCCTCGGTGGTCATAGTCTCTGAGTCTCTCCACTCACAGTTAAAGGTGGGAATCTGACTACTCATGGCCAACTGCCTGAAGCAGGTGTCCGTCCTCCTCTGGCTGTTAGGGTGACCAGGACTGCGTGTGAACGGGGAGCAATTGCACTGGGGCCACCTAAGGTTGAGAGTCATGGCAGGGAGGACTTTGACGGTGAAAGAGACTTCTGCAAAAAGATCGTGTGTGACCGTGGTCACAGGAAGCCATTGGACAAAAACTAAGTACTTCCTCTCCATTCACACGAGTAGTGATGTAAATGAGAAGCTTATTTTTGTTTGATTAGGGTTGGCTTGTTACAGCAATTTTTCATTGGTGACGTAGTGTAGGTTGAAACAGTACTTGGCTTTTATAGGCTGGCTGGTTCATGGTCCTTTGGTCTCTGGACAAGACAGAGCCTGCCCTCTCCATAAGACTGAGTTTCTGAATGTGTGCAAAGGGTTCCTATTGACTTGTTTCCATCAGAGGACTCTGGAATCAGGTCTAGGTCTGTTAACGGCTATTTTGTTCCTCTGGGGTTTAGTGTTGCAGCTCTTAGCTGCACAAGTGAGAATTTCCCAGGTAACAGCTTTTGTGTTTGTCATGCACTGTCCATTATTTTATATTTGCCCTTGGTTAATAAAGGAGTTAAGAACCTCATAAACAAATCTTAGGATGAATTTTCAAACATAATGACATATAACATTCTCCTCTAAGTATACAAGCTTTTAAATGAACTTCTCAAATTCTCTCTGTGTAAAATGTTTCAAAAGGATTGTTACATTTTTTCTGTGTTACCCATAGGTTAAAAAACAGTATAAATAGCATAAACTATATTGTTCTTATAGTTTGCAGTGCTGATGCCTAGCCAAGTTTTCCTAATTTAAAATTTCAGAGGGAGGCAGGTGTTATCTGAAGTTTGAGGCAAGCCTGATCTATAGAGCAAGTTCCAGAACAGACAGGGCTACACAGAGAAGCCCTGTCTTGAAAAAGCCAATAAATGCATAACAAATAAATGAATTTCATGAGAAAGGTAATTTCTTTCTTAGATATGTATAAATTTGGTTCTCATTTTGAGTTGAAGACTTCTCTAGATCATAAATCTGTTGCTTAATAAGTCATGTGATCTTTCAAAATGTGACTTCGGGACTCAGTAAATGTATACTTACATGGAACCCAACGAAAGCAGACCCCAACTGTAAAGTATTGGTTGCAAATCATGGGATAATAAATGCATAACAAATAAATGAATTTCATGAGAAAGGTAATTTCTTTCTTAGATATATATAGATTTGGTTCTCATTTTGAGTTGAAGACTTCTCTAGATCATAAATCTGTTGCTTAGTAAGTCATGTGATCTTTCAAAATGTGACTTCGGGACTTAGTAAATGTATACTTACATGGAACCCAACGAAAGCAGACCCCAACTGTAAAGTATTGGTTGCAAATCATGGGATGCAGGGGGGCATCACAGTCTAAAATTAGAATATTAGCCTGTTTGCACTATTTTGTTCTGTTGTTGTTCTTTTCTGTTCCCTTTTTGTGGTGTGCTGAGGATCCACAAGTCGTCCTCCCCTCCCCTCCCCTCTGTTCCACCTGCTCCCACCCCATGCTCCTTTAGCTTCCTGCTACTGAGTTACATGCTTAGCCTTAAAGCGAGTCCACCAGACGGGGACATTCGCACTGGAGCCTTTCACCTATTATCTTCTTAATTTTTCTTCCTTTAGACACACCTTTTTAGCATGCATTGATGTGGGAGTCCCCTCTGTGTGCTGTGATTACCATTAATGAATAAAGAAACTGCCTTGGCCTGTTGATAGGGCACAACTTAGGTATGTGGGGAGAAATGGACTGAACGCTGGGAGAAAGAAGGGCGGAGTCAGGTAGATGCCATAGATCCATAGCCAGAGGTAGATGTGCTGAAACTTTGCTGGTAGGCCATGACCTCGTGGTGATATACAGATTAACAGAAATGGGTTAAATTAAGATGCAAGAGCTAGTCAATAAGAAGCTAGAGCTAATGGGCCAACCAGTGTTTTAATTAATGTGGTTTTTGTGTGGTTATTTTGGTTCTGGGCAGCTAGGACAAACTAGCAGCCTCCTCCTCCAACAATGCATAGTGTTGTGGATACTGAAAATATTTAGCTAGGAATAATTACAAGTAACAAGGGACTCCTGAGATTATATGTTTCAAACCTCTGAAGTTTGGAAGCAACAAAAGACAATGCTTCAGAGGAATGGGAAGTCACGTGCTCCAATCTATGGTAGCCATGTGTGGTTTTCTGAACTGTGTTCTTGGTATTACCCAGTGAAGAGGGGGAAAGAAAAAAACCCTAAATGCTAAGTGTTTTTGTTTTTCAAGGTCCAAATTTAATGTTCGTGTGAAACAAGGACAGAGTGACAGGAGTGACATCACAGAACGCAGACGGAGGCTGCGGCTTCCAGCTTTGTTCATAAGTAGAACCGTGACATTGGAGGAGAAAAATTTCTCTAGGACAGTGAATAATTCAGCTATTCTTTCAACATTGCCTACAGTTTTAGTGAAAACTTTCTATTCTCTTCACGGCCCTCTTTGAAAGCAGGGGTTTATTATGACATCGTCCATGGTCCTCGCTTCCTTCTTCTGTTCCTGTCCCGCGATGCCCCTCACTTGTTGGCAATGTAGATGATCTTGTGCTTCTCGATGACGCTGATGTCATGCTCCAGCTGCTTCATCTCTTCTTCCAGCTTCTGCTTGCGAATCTTCTTCGGGATGGAATCTATGAAGACCGAGAGGGACTGGAACTCTTTGTGCACCAATTCCCAGTTCTTCTTCAGCCCCTGCAAATGGTAGAGAAGCCTTGAAATAATACGGACACCACAAAAGGAAGTGATGAGAAAGTGTGCCGGTAACCAAGAGCAAGTAGGTGGAAGCAGCTTTAGAAATGGTAACATGTTGGTCCAGGACTTGGCCACAGTAGCAGAAGACACGCACAGAAGCCAAGCCCTGTCCTCTGTGGTCTGCTCCATCCCTGCTGGGAGTGTTTACTTGCTTTACTGTCACTGTGGCTGTCACTTGTTTTCAGCATCTCATATGTAAGTGCAGAGTGGAACCAAGCTCATGGCAGATGTTTTGGTCAAAACCAACTATCTGAAAATTGATAGTCAAAGCTGGTTTTGGAAAATATTTTTCAAAAATTTATTTGAAAAGCTTTACTTCCTAATGCATGTTTATATATTTGTGTACACATGTGTATTTATGAGTGTGCATGGCCATGTGTGTACAAGTCAGTGAGGCTGGAAACAATCTCATGTGTCATCTTTAGGACCACTCCTGTACTTTTTTCAGGCAGGGTCTCTCATGGGCCTGGGGCTCATTGTTTAGACCCTGGAATCTACCTGTTTCTTCCTGACTACTGCTTGGTTCATAGCCATGTCACCATGCCTGGCATTCAATATGGGCTCTGGAACTCAAGCTCAGGTCCCCGTGTTCACAAAGAAAGCACTTTCTCGACCGTACCGCCCCACTCCCTAATTTCACCTTCCTGCCCAGAATTTTCTGTTTTATCTGTAGTCTTCAACACAGAAGCCACACCAGTAGCCTGGGTGTTTGACTGGCATATCATATTTTATTTGACAAAATGTTATTGTAAGAAAAAATTTCAATTTTACAATGACCTTTTATATATCTTTTCAATATATTATGAAGAATAAGTCATCTTCCACATAGTCAGGGGGCCCATCCTTCCTGTTACTGTATTCTAGACATGGCTGGAATATCATTAAACATAGAACACATGCTAATTCAATAACATGGTTCATGTTTTATGGGCTCTAAAATCAACAGATTCAAATTAAGGACCTCTTAGGAGCTATAAATGCCATTTCCATCTCTGCCTCGTTTCATTTCTCATCACAGTGCACCAGGGGGCCCCCACTGACAACATGCTCTTAAGCTACGGATGGAATTCATCCAGTGAGGTTTATAAACTAGCGCCGCTTCTTTGTCGTTGTGAGATCATAGATAATTTTATTTACACACATGACAAGAAGAGGCCAGGAGCTGGTGGCTCATCCAGCCTAGCTGGATTGGGAAACTTTAGGTTCAGCGAGAGATCCTTTCTCAAAGAATATGGTAGACCGTGAAAGAAGTCACCCCACATTGACCTCTGATCTCCACACCTATACATGCATGAACACACATGCATACACACGCATATGCTCTCATACACACGCACATGCTTGCATACACACACACACACACAAGTGCAGACTCACCCACACTAAGAAAACACAGGCTCCATTTTAGAGACAAAAAGAGCTTTGTAAATTCACAAAACAAGTAAAAGGATGTCCCAAAGGGGCGGAGAAAATGACAATTGCCTCAAGAATAAGGAGAAAGCCAAGTTGGGGCATTTCTGAAAGGTGAGCTACGCAGGAGACAGGCAGTTTCATCACTGGGACAAGCCCGAAGCAGTGTTCACAAGCTGCAATTCCAGCTGTGGATTTTGGTGAGACAGTGAGAAATCCCACAGTGTCATACAGGGTGACTCAGGGAGCCAGTTAGCATCTTGAGCAATAATCTATTAAAAACCAAGCTTCCTTGAGGCTTCAGCTTGGCCTGCCACAGCCCCAGGGTGTGGGAAGACTCTGGAGACGGAAGTGGAAAGCAGCAGGCTGAATGTTGACAAGTCCAGGCTGTAGGTGACAGGAAGCTGGGCAAGGAAGTGCATGGGGAAGGATAATCTGACCCTGGAGACCGGGAACAGATCTCCTCGACACAGCGTAGTCCTGCAGTCAGATTGCTCTTAGTGTGAACCACCTCTGGAGCACGAATTCTGACCTTCACGGCCAGAGAGCCCAGAAACCTGACATTCCAGGCATGGCTGATACATCTGCATCTCTCTCCGAGATGGCAGAAGTTCTCTAGAGTTTTTGTGAGGATGAAGACCTTTTCTGCTTGACCAGAGCTCAGTGCTGCAGCTCCTTCTCACAATCCCAAGGCAGATAGAAGATGGCCCACATTCTAGAGTCATCTCTGGCTAGAGCAGTAGCCACCCCAGGGATACAATCCACGGTGTATCTGCAGGGTGAGACCTGCCAAGCCCATAGGATGAAAAACTACCTGTGGTCAGCAGAGATTGCTGGTAAGGAAAGGAAACCTGCCAAAGTGAAGACAGACCTGGTGAACATCTGTAGTTTTTCAATAGAGATTTAGCATCAGTATAAAGCTGGGGAGGGATGGGAGTCCACTAGTTTAACTGAGCCTGCCTCCACCTCTGAACATAGAAGTGTCAGTTTTCAATTTTCAAGGGCCTTGAGTAGTCAAAATCATCCTTATCAGAAAGAGCAATGTTGGAGGAATCTCAATACCTGATCTCAGATTATGTTACAGAGCTATAGTAACAAAACCAGCATGGTACCGGCATGAAAATAGAAATGCACACTGATGGGATAGAATAGAGTATCTACAAATAAATCCAGAGATATAACCACCTAATTCTTGGTTAAGGTGTCTAAAAATATACATTAAAAAGAGACAGTTCCTTTAAAATATAATACTGAGAAAATAAAATTTCCATGTGTAGAGAATGAAACTGCTCACACAATGCTACAACCAATTCAAAAACGGGCCAGAGAGATCTTAACGTAAGATTTGAAGCTTTGAAATGACTGGAGAAAAATACAGAAAAATACTTGAAATCACCAGCAGAGTGAAGGGCTTTTTCTAAAACACAGGAAATGACTCCCCAAATTAACAAACAATATAACACAAAATTAAAGGGCTTCTTCAGGGTCTGGAGCGAGGACTCTTCTAGAAGACCACAGTTTGATTTACAGCCCCCACATGGTATTTCATAACCATCTAACTCCAGTTCCAGGGGATTCAACAACTTGTCTGGTCATGGTGGGCACCAGACATCTATGAGCTGTGCGCGCGTGCGCGCGCGCGCACACACACACACACACACACACACACACTGCAGGTAAAACACCCATACATGCAAGATAAATTTAAAATGTATGAAAAGTTTCTTCATGGCAAAGGAAACAATCATCAGAGTGAAGAGATTGTCTTCAGAATGCGGAACAAAAACAATCACAAATCAACCAGTACTTTGGCTAAGAAACTGAACAAATAGTTCTCAAAGGAAGAAATACAAACGCTAGCCAATAAATATCTTAAAAATGTTCAATATCCTTAGCCACCAAGGAAATTCAAATTAAAACTTCTTTGAGATCCCACCTCACCCTTGTTGGATGGATCAAAATCATGAATGACAACAGAGACTGGTGAGGATGTGGGGAGAGGAGCCCTTACAGCTGCTGGAGGACGATGAACCGGGTACGGCCACTATGAAATTCCATAGGACTTTCTCTAAAAATAGACACACCGCATCCTAGCTACATCACTCCTGGTTAAGTACCAGCCAGACTCATAACCAACATACTGGAGAGATCCTGGCATTTCCATGTTTATTTATGCAGCATTCACAAGAGGTAGGAAAGGAAACAAACCCAGATCTCTGTCAACAGACCAGATGATAAGGAAAATGAGTAAGGGTGCACAACATGTGTGTCAGGCCTTAAGAAACAAAAGCATTCCATTTGCAGGAAAGGATAACACTCAAAAATAGCGATTTTAAGGGAAATAGTACAGACTCTTGGGGACAAATATTATATTTTCTCCCTCATAAAGAGAACATAAAGATAAAATCCTAATGTGTGTGTGCATGTGTGTGTGTCATATGATCAGAGAGAAGTCTTGAGCGGGGAGGAGGAAATCTTAGATGGAACCATGCGACATGAAAGCAGAGAAAGGGCTATTTGTGAGGAAAGGGATTGGCCAGAGCAGGCCAGCGTATGGTCGGTTAGGGAAGGGGAACAAGCTAGGACAGAGTGTCAAGCCATATATGTGTGAAATGTATACTGAACCCCATCACTGATGCTAATTTTTAAACTGGTAACTGTCTTAGTTAGGGTTCCTATCACTGGGAAGAGACACCATGACCACGGCAACTCTTATAAAGGAAAACATTTAATTGAGGTGGTGGCTCCCAGTTTCAGAGGTTCAGTCCGTCATCGTCATGGCAGGGAGTGTTCCAGTGTGCAGGCAAACACGGTACCTGAGAAGGAGCTGTTTAATGTTGATAAGCAGGCAACAGGAAGCACGCTGAAAAACTGGGCAGTATCTTGAGCACAGGGGATCTCAAGTCCTCCTTCTGCCACCCCACAGTGACACACCTCCTCCAACAAGACCACACCTCCTAATAGTGCCACTCCCTATGATATTATGGGGGCCAATTACATTCAAACTACCACAGTAACAAAAAGACAAGGAAACAGAAAGGGAAAGAGATCAGTAGGAGGGAGAGGAGACAGGAGAAGGCAACGAAGGGTTTGATATAATCAAAGCACATTAAGTGTGTACATGAAAAATGTCACAGTGATCCACACTAATTTGTGTAATTCATGCTAAGCAAAACAAGTGGGGAAAAGAGGGTTTGAAGTATTTTATATAACAAGGACATCGCAGTGAATAGAATCCTTTGGGGGACAATAGAGTTTCAGTGACTTAATTCTGTATTTAGGTAAAGCAATGAAAAGATAGGATACACTACATAAGATACATTGGTTGGGGAAATGGAACAGGTGATTTGGGCCTTTGTTGAGTCAGATTAAACCAGAGATCTGGGATGGTGAAAGGTAGAGGCCATTGTCGCCCAGGTTTAACTCTCTCAAGAGGGAGATGGGTCAGTGCCGCTTTTAATAGCATATGAGACGCATCCTGAAGAGACGTTCTCAGAGGGACTCTGCTTCCCTCTGGTCCTTCATTACGCAACCCGAACATGTTTCCACAGTGCACCACAGGGTGCCTACCTCTGAGAGAAAATGTACACATTTATACACTTTCAAATATCAAAGGGTTTCCAAGTGAGCTGGGGAATATTTTCACATTACTTGCTGTCCCAGAAGCACATTTTTTCCTGTGGCTTTCTTTCTGAAAGATAGCTTGCTCTTAACTCTGAGAACGTACAGCAGTGTTTGGATCAAAGCCAACAGCTAGGGATGGAAACTCAATAGAATTTTGTATCACGTTGATGCAGCCTCCGCAATTTTAAAACCTTTTATTTTTGTTTATCTTATAAAATAGTCTTTTATCCATTGTAGCAATAGACATTTCTCCTTTTTTTTATTTTTCTTTCTCCTATTTTTGTACTGGAATAATATTGTTCATGATGTAAAAATTCAGAGTGCAAGCCATGATCCATAAGAAAAGCCTTCTGATCCCTGTCTCTGGACCCCCTGGTTCCCAAAGACTCTCCACCTCCCCGCCCTGCCTTGTGACACAGCTAGGGTCCAGCTGATTCTGTGGGTCTCCTGTTTTTTGTTCTTCTGTCTTCCGAGTTTAAAGCAGCTCTGGTGGGAGGAGGAGAGGTTGGGCCTCTACACCTTGCCTTCTGCACTTGTGCACACAGGTCAGCTGTGTTTACCTGTGCTGGGAGGTCTCTCAAGCACATTAAGTTCTGAGAACACTGACGGTCCTTTGTCCCCATCCCTCACTTTTCTCATACCTGTACCTGGTGCTGAACCTCCATGTCCCTAGTATTGGAGGTCTTAGAGCCTTGCTGATTTCCTTCACTGGACTTCACTTCTAATACAGTTCTTTCTAAAGCTTCCTTCACAAACCAAGATGAATCTGCCTTGTGTGTGTGTGTTAGCTGTGACTTTAGTCCTGATGATATGTGACCAAAGGCAAGTACAGCTAGAGTTAGAGCTCACGAGAGTAAGGACTGTGCTTATCCTGTGTGTTATCCTCCTGCCCCTAAACACACAGATGTCCATAAACGAAGGACCGGAGGAGCGCACACATGAATCAGCACACATGAATGAACTCTGCTCGTCTGTAAAATGAGGTGTTTGGGATCATCAGACGAGACGGTCCCTCCTAGGTGTAGTAGACTGTGACTTTTATGAAGATGAGCTCAGGGCATACACCTGCAGTGCCACAGAACCCTGCATCCTTGAAATGGGTGGGAAGAAAGGTCCGGGCTGGTCTGAAGGACAGCAGTTGGCTCTGTAACTGGGTAACTATGCACCGGCTAGGGAGTGGGGCATTCTGAAAAGGAGTCACAATTTTGCCATTGCTGCACCAAGAGAGGTTCTGGGGTGACCAGAAGAGGAAATCTAAGGTTTCTCCACTACATCCACAAGGCACAGGAGGGAAGAACCTTTGCAATCTCTAAGGAAGACCTTCCTTGTTACCGTTTTCCAGCATCACGCAGGTAAATTGACCTGGCTTTTGCAGAGGTGCGTGCTTCCTGAAGTGCTAAAAGCCTAGCTTCTCCAGGTGACCGGCCTGCCATCGCCCCTCCCCCTCTTCCAGCACTGTGGCCATACCTCCTCAACACAGGCGCCCCTGTTCTCTAGCCCCACCTGGTGTCTGGGTGTTTCTCACTCTGCACTCTGGGGCTTCACTTAAGATCTCTCTCTTTTGGAGCTGACTATCACCTTGGGACGTCCTTAATATCCACAAATCCACAAACCCACAAACCCACATTCCTGTCTGCCCAGCCACCCATCAAACTATAGCACTCTCTATAACAAAAAATTATCTTTTACCTTTGGTGCTATCTTCACTGCTCAGGCTAATACTGTGTACAAAATAGATATCTAATGACATTTTATTGGTGATTATGATGCCATCAATTAAATGTTAAGAATATGAAATGACATATAACCCATTTTCAACAGAAATTAATGAAAGAGATTTTTTTTATGGTGTGCATGTGTATGGACGTGTGTGCTATGATGACTGTGTGGATGTCACAGGACAACCTCAGGTATTGTTCCTCGCCTTCTACCTTGTTTGAGACAGGGCCTCTTGTATGCACCAGGCTAACCGCCCATGAGCTTCTTTCTCATGAAGCGATGCCTTCCATGTGAGCACGGGAGCCTGGGGATTACAGGTATGCACCATCACACTCCACTTTTTATGTACCCACGTTTGTCAGACAAACTCTTTTTTTCTGGACCATCTCCTCTTGTTTTGTGAAGTCACTGGATACTGTTTGGTAGGAAACTTTCAAATAAACATTAAAAGGAATCACTTCTTTTTTTTTTTTTTTTTTTTTTTTTTTTTTTTTTTTTTTTTTTTTTTTTTGCTTTTTCCAGACAGAGTTTCTCTGAGGGACACTTCTTTAAGGGACAGCATGATGGCAGAGGAGGACGAGCAGGTGCTTAATGAATGCCCTGCGCAAATGACAGTGCCATGCCCTGCTCGTCTCGGTGCCTCACACTCAGACAGACCTCTCCCATAAAACTACAGTGGACGCCGGGCGGTGGTGGTGCATGCCTTTAATCCCATCACTCAGGAGGCAGAGACAGGCAGATCTTTGTGAGTTCGAGGCCAGCCTGGTCTACAAGAGCTAGTTCCAGGACAGGCTCTGTAGCTACAGAGAAACCCTGTCTCGAAAAACCAAAAAAAAAAAAAAAAAAAAAAAAAACCAAAAAAAAACCAACAAAAAAAACTACAGTGGACATTGTCTTATGCCCCTTTATTCAAAATAGAAGGAACATATATAAAATCTAACACCCATTTAGTTAATAATTTGGAAAGTTGAATCATTGGAATGAAAAAAATGTGGATGTGGATAGCTTCAATTATTCTAGAGCTCCATCTAGTGAAAAATACCTCATCTATGAGATTTTAAAAATAAATTTACTGAATTAAAGTGATTATTTTCTCACTTTTTAAAGTATCAGCTTGTTGTAGGAGAAAATGGGCTTCCTTACAACTGATACCAAATTAGAAATAAAGTATTTTACGAATCCCTGCACTACAGGTTTTTTTCTTTTTCCAATGAGTCGACTCTGCTCTGTGCACTTGTGCTGGACCCCAAGGGACACTTCTGACTGAAGTCAAAGCCTTGGCTTCAGTGAAGGAGCCGATGAAGGCTAGAGGGTCAGAGAGCAGTGACTCCAGAGGCTCACCTGCAGAACCGCCTCCCTTTCTTCATCAGAAAGTCTCTTCATAGCTGCTTTCTTAAGGTTCTCCTGGACGTAGTTATCATACTCTTCTTGGGCTTTCTTGACATCCTCATTCCGCTTGCAGATGTACTCAGGCGTGACACCGTAATCCTGGGAGGAATTTTCGGAAAAAACTAATCAGCATCCTGTGTGCAGTCTTCTCTGTGTGAGCATAGCAATGAAGGACTCGCGAGCAAGCAATTTTACTGTCTTAAATATATATATATATAAAGATCCAACAAACAAAACCTCTGAAAATTGACAAAATCCCTCAATTTCCTTCTCCTATCCTCCACCCTCCCCTTCCCGCAAGTTAGAGCTGGTTCATCCCAGTCACTTCAAATGCTGATGCCGGACCAGAAAGCTGGCTCAGTGGGTAAAGGTGTTTGCCCAAGTCTGATGATCTGATTTCAATCCCTGGACCCACATGGTGGAGGCAAGTTGTCCCCTGACCTTCATATATGTGCACATGTGCGTGCGCGCGTGCGCACGCACACACACAGAACAGAGATCTTGTAGCAGTTTATTTTGTTTCTCTTCAGAGTTTCACCAGTGTCTGTTCTTAAGCTCTAGACCTGAGGGTGGCAGCTCCTTTGGTTAAATGTCCCTTTCTTAAGTGCTGCCTAAGATCAGCAGGCAACACAGATATTTACACTATAATTCATAACGGCAACAAAATTACAGTTAAAAAGTAGCAACAAAAATAACTCTATGGTTGGGTCACCATAACATGAGGAACTGTATTAAAGAGTCTCAGCATTAGGAAGGTTGAGAACCACTGGTCTATACTAGTTTTTAGACATAGTAACCAAGCCAGGCCTTGAACACTCGATGTAGACCAGAATGGCCTCCAATTTACAGATATCTACCTGCCTCATTTTCCTGAGTGCTGAGACTCACATCACCACACCAGCAAGTTTACTTTTAGGGGTTGGCTTTTCTAGGGCTTGGGAGAAGGCTCAGTGGTTAGGAGCATTTACTGTCTTTGCAGAGGACCTGAGCTCTGTCGCCAGCACACACTCAGCTGTACAGAACCATTTAGGCCAAAGGATTTGCTGTCCCCTCCCTCCTGTAGTGCCTGTGTTCACATACATAAGAACACACATGCATACAGAGTTTACAAAAACAAGCCTTTAAGGAAAACGCAGTTGGCTTTTCTTTCCCATATTTTATGTAAATCACTTTTACCTGAAACTCATATCTCAGAAGTCTCTTTTTTAATAATCTGGTTAAATAAAAGGAGACAAACCTTTATAAACCATAAGAACAAACCCTTAATGGTCCCATGCATAACAATTTTATGGGAAGTTTGGCTCAGCCCCCTATGGTTGTTTTGGAAAGGCAAGCTGCGTTTTCAGGTTCCTGAGCTACTTACAGGGACTGGTGGTGAGGCCATCAACTGAGGTTCTTTCAAATTAGTGAACACATTGTCACTATCTAGAGAAACATGATTTCTCTGTGTTCAGTTCTCAAATAATATTTGAGAATTTATTGAGTGCTAAAATAATAGTGAATAGAAAAGCAAAGTTTCTTTCCCCATTGAATTCTTCTTCTTGTGTAGAAAGATGTGTTCAATCAACCTCAAAGAAAGGACGTTTAAAATTCTGTACCTGGGTATGGAGAGATGGCTCAGAAGTTAAGAGTACTGGCTGTATTTATAGAGAATCCGAGTTCTCTTCCCAGCACTCACCTTGTGGCCTATAGCCATCTGTAACTCCAGTTTCAGGGGACCTAATAACCTCTTCTGGCCTCCATGGGCACCAGGCACACACATGGTGCACAGAGATACATGCAGGCAAATTACTCATATGCATAAAAATTAATAAATCTAAAAAAGTTTTAACTACATCCGTAGTGAATATGTGCAGACTTTTCCTTGTTATTATTCCCTAAACAGCATCATATACCAGTGACGTACAAAGCATTTGCCCTATATTGGTTATGTTAAGAAATCTAGAGATAAAATAAAGCCTATAACAGGTTATGTATGCTACACACATCCACTAAGCCACTCATAAAAGAGCTCTGAGCATTTGTGGATTTTGGTACCCACAAGGGTTCTGAAAGCAACCCCCCTGTAATACTGAGAGGGGAAAGTATAAAATAACAGGTGTGCATGGTCTGAAGAAAATAATAGCTAAGAAGGTAATGAAGACAGAAGAAACCGAAGATAAAGAAGGCAAGGAGGTGTCTCTGAGGTAGTCAGTGAGGGATCTGGTGGCCATGGAAACCACCTCGAAGTCCTCTTCTCCTTCTGCATGTGAGCTATGGCACATGCAGACCACCCTGCCCTATAATAAAAATACCTTTTTAGAGGTTAGATTATGTTTGGCATAGTATGTTCAGAAAAGGGACCGGTATTACACATTTTAGAAAAGAAAAATCTGGCAAATGAGGAAAAGCATCAGTGATTTTGAGTGGTCCTGCAAGCTAACTGGCTGGAGACTGATGATTCTCATCGCTAATTGTTCTATTATAATGTCTATTCTCTTTGGCGCTTTTATGGGGTGCTGGATATCATCATATGCTTAGTTTATTTAATGTCATTTAATGCTCACTATACCCCTATGATTGATCCAATGGCTTGTCTCAGATCCCAAAGTTAGCAAGTGACAAATTGGAATTCAAAACAATAGCTCACTATTATTGTTATAAACCTCATATGCTCGTTTATCTTTTAATTTTGTCCACAATTTCAAATCACAAATGGCATATACTTCATTTAGAACAAACCACAAAAAAAGGAAAGAGAAAAAAGTCCGCTTGTTTTTCCTCAAATCTTTTTACCTTTACCATCTGGTGCTGGTTAGCTTTGTGTCCATTTGACACAAGCTAGGGTCATCTGGGAGGAGGGAACCTCAATTGAGAAAATTTGAGCCTCCATCAAACTGGCTTCTAAACAAGTCTGTTGGGCATTTTCTGATTAATGGTCGATATGGGAGGGACTACTGTGTTGTTGCCACCCCAGGGCAAGAGGTCCTGGGTTGTATAAAAAAGCAGACTGAGCAAACCATGGAGAGCAAGTCAGTAAGCAGCACCCCTCCATGGTCTCTGCATCGGTTCCTGCCTCCAGGTTCCTGCCTTGAGTTCCTGACTTCCCTTCAAAATGGACTATAAACTGTAAGATTAAACAAACCCTTTCCTCCCTGGATTGGTTTGATCATGAGTCTATCACAGCAATAGAAATCAAAGGAGATGCTACCCACCTCATTTACTAATCATTAACTCCGAATAGTAAAAAGTTGAACAAATCTGTAAATAGCAACACCCTGAAAACAAGTGTGTGCGGCTTTTATGCTTGATAAACACACACACAGGTAGTAGGCTGATCTGGTATCTTTGTGTCTGTGATGGATACTTCAACTTTTTTTTCTGTTCTAAAAGAAAATGTATTGATGTGGACGGCATAAACAGAGATAGCTGGAGAGGAGTTGTCGTGTGCAGTAGTCTCCAACATAACCACCAAAGGAGAGGGAAATTAGGCAATGAGATATCAATAATGGGTTAAAAGTAGCTTGAAGGAGCCAGGAGTCCACTTTTCTCAAAGATGTGACAAGAACCACGAGCACCTTAGATGTGCCTCAAGAGAAAGAAGCATCCTGAGAAGTCTTAGTAAAGTTCCCAGCATGTGGCCAATGACCAGAAAACAGCTGAGTTCTTTCAGAGGTGATCTTGGCCTGCTGGATGGAGCCGTTTGCAGAGAACGGGTGCTAAGGTCTGAAAGCAGCCTGGAGGCCATTTGCAGATCAGCAGACACCTGGACTCATTCCTCACTACTGAAGTCCCCCTTCCAATCCCCTCCCCTTCCCACTATTTTCTCTTCTCTTCCTCTTTTCTTTTCCCTTTCTCCTCCATATCTCGAGCTCTGTCTCTCTCTTTCCCCTTCCTTCCTTCCTTCCTTCCTTCCTTCCTTCCTTCCTTCCTTCCTTCCTTCCTTCCTTCCTTCTCTTCCTCCCTCCTTCCCTTCTTCCCTCCCTCCCTCCTTCCTTCTTTCCTTCCTTCCTCTTTCTATTCTTCATCTATTTCTGGCCACAACTTACTATTATTTGTTAGTAATATTTAGGGTGTTGAAGCCTCTTTTAGTATGTGTTAACAAACATACTTTTATGCTCTATAAATATATAAATAGGGAAGAATTTGTATAGTTTTCCTTGTAAGCCTTTTGATTTAAAAACCTTTTTAACAATTAACATTTGGCAGATAAAATCATCCCTTTCTGATGAGCACTTTTTCAGACAGAAATCAATGACCCAAATAATTAATCCCTGTTCAGCGCTCTTAATCTTTACCCAAACTCAACTTAAATCAACGTATTTACACTAAAATAGTGATGTGGGCTGTTTTGGAGAGATTGGCAGTTTGGGTGGTTTTGAAGCCTCATCTGCCAAGTTCTCATTCTGCTCCCAAGTTGAATGGCTGCATCCCAAGACCTCCTGAAAGGTGGGTTCCTCAGGATTTACAGTAGTGGCTGCATTTAGTGACCTTTTTACCTTACCGATATTAATAGCTTTTAGAGAATGTCTGCTGTAGTTATTAAATACACTAGTAACTGAAATTGAGGAAGACAGCATTCTTGTTTTAGATGTGAACCCCACACAGACCGCAGAGCGGTGGGAATGCGCAGGCCTCATGGTCTGTCCAGGGAGCGCACTGTGTACCTATCTCATAGAGACCCCCTGCAGGACTTTGGAATCTCTGATCTCTCGCTTACAGATCAAGGA
This sequence comes from Chionomys nivalis, assembly GCF_950005125.1. NCBI lineage: Eukaryota > Metazoa > Chordata > Mammalia > Rodentia > Cricetidae > Chionomys > Chionomys nivalis. Next base: position 10,558,895 of record NC_080098.1, on the reverse strand, counting down.
CTACCTTTTTGTTGATGTATTTGGGGAATAGTCCGGAAGTCTCAAGATCATGCTTGTCTCCAGTTCTTTTGTCAACATAAATTGGCTTGGGCTTTTTGGCCACGCCCATGATGACGTCAGCTACATTTGTGTTTATGAAGTTTTTTCCACTTTGTATTCCCATGACTGGATGATCGGTCCTCAAGGGCACTGGAGGCTTCTTGGGAACACATCTATTAAACTTTTTTTCTGTTAAATATAACATTTTATTGTTAATGTTTGAAAATAAACATTGTTACTCAACACTATTTAGGACATCCAGTTATTTACCACTGGTATTGCAGTCTCACTAATGTTATATGCAAATATTTAAAATAAAAAATTATTATTCTGTGTACATCAAATATGTATTGCCTTTCATTTGTCAATTATACCTCAACTGTAAATAGTCAAAATATAAAATTAAATGCAACGTGATCAATTTTATGTTGAAAAACAGTATAAAAGAGTAGGAGGGTAATAATGATAGATCACTACTATATTTCTGATGGATATATAAAGACTACAACACATACTCAGTTTTCCCATTTAAAATAAGTTTATATATAAATAGATCATTTTCAGCGTGCTGTCGATATTTATTTTTTTTTAAGAAAAAACTCTAACAAAGCCATTAAATAAATTAACAAAACGATGTTGGCAGCCCAATGATCTGTGGATATTTTCACAGAAACCATTACAATGAGTAATTGCTGTGTATTAAACATGCAGTTTTACAGGTTACCAATCTGACCAAGATTGCCTACTCCTCCCTTCCTCGTGTGTCCCACCGTCCTAAAGGAACAGTCATCAAACATATCTTTGGTCTCTAGTGCACACAGTCCTGATAGCAGCAGATGGAACTGTTTCGTTTAACACAGCCTTTTCAGTGTAACAGTTCCAACACGCCATTTTGATACAGCCACATCAGCATGGTTGTCTATTCTAAGTGACAGGTAATCGAAGTGCATTTCTAAGAACTAAGGCAGCTGCTCTCTCATCAGGACCTTACTCCAATCCTAACTGTACCATGGTTACTAAGGTCTGGTTTCTATTTACTTCTGCATTAGCTGACTTTGTCTTCTTAGTGATGCTGTGGGGGACATTCATCAGCGAAGACTGCTCACACATGGTTTAAGCCATTAGAAAGTCTTTATTAACCAGCCAGTGACTACACCGGGTGTTTGGGATCTCAGCACTGAGCCTTTCTCAGGGTGAGCTGTTAAGCACAAAAGGTAAGTTAGTACATTTAGAGACTTTTCAGAACGATGGACTTTGATGGATTAGGTCTTTGTTTTAGTTTTGCCTGGCGGTGCTGTCTCCATGCTGAGTTTTACAGTCTGAATGGTGACTCCACCATGGAGTCAGTTGTGCTAAGGTCTGGGAGCCTGCTAAGGCCTGGTGTCCTGTTACAAGTTAAATTATATTACTTCTATTTTCAAAGGGAAATATGTAATTACTATTAAAAGTCTATGGGTTGGATTAATCTTTTCTTGGGGCTGACATTTCTTTCCAGAATTTATATATTGAACCCATAGACCCAGTACCTTAGGATGTGAATGTTACTTGGGAGTAAGGTCTTTAAAGGTAATTTAGATAAAGAAGTTATTAGAGTGGTCCCTAATTCAATCGAATATTGGTTCAACAACTGGTAATGACCATTGTAATTTCTTTCACTTAATAAAAACGACTGGAGTCCAGATGAGGGGCAACCTTGCTCATCAATCAGACACCGTACCTGGGCTGCCGACCTGTCTGGTAAACACTTACAATTAAAGATACAAGCCAGGAGAAAGCAATGAAGTTCAGGGTGTTGGAGGGGAGGCTTCTTGGATAGGCCAAGAAGTAGCTCAAGATGCTTGCCTCACCAGGAGTCCGTGCGGAGCCGGCACCACCCTCTGCGCTCAGCTTACTCTTCCACTCGCTCTTTCTCCAAGTCGCCCAAGCCCCATTCCCTGGGAGGTAAAGTTACTGCTGCCTGTGTATATTTAATGCTTGTTGATGGTAAAATAACGGGGTAACTAAATCACCTGCCAATAATTCTAACATTTAACACAGTAAGTGATTAAACCTACTAGGCGGTAGGGTTTTTTCCTTTGAGTGTTTCTTTAGAAAATCCTTTGGGGAAGGTACGTCAACTTTCGCGGGCCCCATAGTTTTCATTGCAGTTTTGAATTTCTTCATGTCATCTTTTACAGCTGGTCTAAACACTGATGTATACCTGAAATTAAAAAATTAAAGTTGTAGCATTTACATTTCTAGTGCAAAATACTTAAAGCTAACAGGCGTACATTTCTGATTGATAACGGAGATTGGGCATAAAGCCTTAATGGTCTGACTCCACCCACCACACTTATGAACTACAGGCTGCAGGAGGTACGGGGCAAAGGTGTTCATTTATTTCCGGCATCGACTGGGATATCTCTCACTGCTGTCCTTAGTGATGTGTGTCTCTCCACCCCAAAGCCCCAGCCACTCAGTCTTGCCAGCAGTTGAATCATCTTCTCAATGAACCCACATTCGCTGTTTTTCTCTAATGCTCACTCGTGTTTCCCCCTTCAGTGATTTCTTCGCTGCTTTTTAATATTTAGTCCCCTTGTTTTACATGTACTTATTAAAAAGTTTATTAAGATGTAAATATATTTGGTTTTTAACTTTTAGGACTTTCTGCGTATTAAAGCTATAAATTTTCCTCTAAGCACTGCCTTGGCTGCATCCCAAACATTTGAAAGGGCATCGTTTACCAGACTTGGAGGCACACACCTTTAATCTCAGAACCTGGGAGGTAGAGGCAGGAAAATATGAGTTAGAAGCTAGCCTGGTTTACCAAATGTGTTCCAGGACAGCCAGGGCTTCACAGAGAAACTCTGTCTCAGAGAAAATAAAAATTTGAAAAAATGGAAAGGAAGGAAGGAAGAAAGAAAGGAAAGACATCTTCCATTTTCATGCAGCCCTAAATGCCTTTTATATCGTCTTCCTTTAGAAGTATGCTCGTATGTGTTTGCTCTGCTTTCATAGATGCAGGCTTCCCAATACCTTTTCACCGACTTCTAATTTAGTTCCACTGTAGCCGAGGAGTATACTTGGTGTGACTTCAGTCACTGGAACTAGATACTGCTGCATCTGTATACACTGGAGCGGTTGCGGCCTAGACCAAGCACAGCGAGCCTCACAACTGCATTCCCCGTGACTGGAGAATGGCCTCCCTATCTCAGGGAGAGGTCGTCCTTCTCTTTCCAGTACATGGCTTGAAGAAGGACACACGCAAGGTGGTGAGGAGGGGACACCTGCCCAAGCCAGTTAGATCACTGAATCAGCTGGTTCTTGTACTTGATGTTTTTGTTGTTAGAGGGATGCTTTCATAGACTACATAGAAATTTTAGCCAATCACCGCTTTTACTGTGTATGTCTGTGCCATTTGATTTTAATGTGCCTTTTAGTCTATATTCGTGGGCTGATGAGATGGCACAGCAGGTTAAGAGACTTGTCAGGAAGGTTTTGATCCTTGGGACCACGTCATAGAAAGAGAGACTGATTCCTGCAGATTAAAGGTATGCATCACCATGTCTGACTTACAGGCTGACTGACATTGTCCTTAGCTCGCAATGCTCTGTTTTCTTTTCTGCTCTTTATTCCCCACGTCTCATTTGTGCTGCTGTGGTGTCTTCAGATTTGATTTATTTTCTTTGTTAGTGCCTTGGCTGTTGCTGACCCCACCCAATATTTTCATTTTGGACAATCTTCTTCACATCTGAAAGTTAGACTTGTATCTCCCCCCATTTTCATCTCCTCATATCTTATTCCTGCATCCCTCTACCTCTTTGGACATAATGTTTAAAATGTCTGCCTTAAATGCCTTTGACTTGTAATTTTTTTATTTGTGACATTTCTAGCTGTTTAGATTGGCTGCTTTTCTTTTAGGAAATATCTTTTTTTTTTTTTTTTTGGATTTTTCGAGACAGGGTTTCTCTGTAGCTTTTGGTTCCTGTCCTGGAACTAGCTCTTGTAGACCAGGCTGGCCTCGAACTCACAGAGATCCACCTGCCTCTGCCTCCCGAGTGCTGGGATTAAAGGCGTGCGCCACCACTGCCCGGCTAGGATATATCTTATATTTTCCTGTTTCTTTCCATGCCTGTACATTTTTGTTATTTTTGTTTGTTTAATACAGGGCCTCTCTACATAGCTCTGTCGGTCTTAGAACTCACTTTGAAGATTAGGCTGACCTTGAATTTACAGAGATCCACCAGCTTCTGCTTTCTAAATGTGGGTATTTAAGGCATACAACACCATGCCTGACTTGCCTGTACGTGTTTTATTGGATGCCAAGTAACGCAAATTTTATAGTGTTGATTCCTGACTTCTGTCTTTTTTTTTTTATTTAACTTTTTTCTTCTTTTATTCTTTAACATTTCTTTAGTTTGAGTCTGGAAGGCAGTTGTCATAGTTGGAAAAATTGGTAATTTTAAGGTTAGATGTCAAGTCTTCAGCTCGGGAGCTTTGCTCCGATTCTGCCCCGTGGCAATGCGCTCTGTGTATAAGGAAACCTCACCACTCTAGCTGTAAGTGGATGAACTTGGAGCTGCTGCTTTCCGAGGGTCATTTTCTTGGTGTTGTATTTCATCACACATACACACTATCAATCAAGGAGTTCAAGGAAACCTCATGTGGGTTTCTGTTCCTGTCTAGGCAGCTCTCTGCGCCACGATGTGAATTATAACTGCTTTGTCTTTCCAGCTCCAATCTGTCCTCATAATTCCGGGATAATCAAGGGCTTTGTTTCCTTTCTCTGGACTGTGGCCAGGAAGTTGTCCCTGGAGTGTCTCTTAGGGCAACTGCAAGCCAGTCTCATTCCTTTAGGGAGGGCTGAGCTGTGTGTCCACTCTCCAGGGTTTGAAATCCTTGGTTCTGTGTGTTTTTAACCTGTCCTAGCTGCTTCTGGTGAGACAACAAACCCTACCCTTGCTGGAGGCAGAAATTAGGCTATCCTATTTTTTGGTTTTAAAATAATTAAAAATAGATTTCTTTTTGTAGAATATTCAATAACTTTAGAAAATTCCGAGGACCTAGTGATGTTATGAAAATTATACATATAATGTCTATCTAAGTTATAAACATATTGAAATCTTTGCACTAATATTGTTGGAAGCAAATACATTAAATATAACTATTTACCTTGGGGATGTAGAATTTAGGGAAATCTGTTTTCTTCCTTGTCTGTTTCTAACTTGGGTTTTTAACTTTGTCACTCTCATGTTTGTATAAATCCACTCTGATCACATCCCCCTTCTCCATGTCAGTTATCCTGCCTTCATCAGTTCATGCTCATGTGGATATACAAGTGGTTTGCAAAAACAAACTGTTTCTATGCTTTTGGGCCTTTCCTTACCTGTGAACTCAGTAGCTGGGAACATTTTGGAAATGAGTGAGTCATAAGACAATTTCAGGAAGCAACCATCAGGCCAAACCTGTGCCTGTAGCTTCTGTGGAAGTAGGCAGAGGTGTCATCATCAAAGACGTGTTTCCTGTTATGTGAAGCAGGGTGTGTCTATAGCCACCTCCTTCTTAGTTTGAAGACTGGTGATTCAGTACTTTTCCCATGTATATGAATCGAAAACATACTCATTGGTTACATAAAGTGCTGGCTGATATTTTATTCTATATTGGTAACATCTTTTGTTTCAAATTAATTCCAAATGAGCAATAATCTTGGCTTCCTTCCCTTCATTTCTCCAATTACACTTCTGGTGTAAGTTCAGTGTCTGTTTATCTATATGAATTGTAACTTTGATTTAGTGTTGTAGTGTTTCTTTTTAATTTCTTCTTCCCCACGATGCACTAACGGACATCAAAATTCTCAACTTTGCTCATATATATTTCTTTCTCTTTTTTTGAGGTTTAGACTATAATGACATATTTTCTCGCTTTCCTTTCTTTCCTCCTAACCATTTCTTGTACTCCTCTTGCTCTTTATCAGATTCGTGGACTATTTTACACTACTTATTGTTTCATGGATATATGTACATGTTTATGTGCAACTTTATTTTTAAAGTATGGTATAGTGTGATACATTTTATATCAGTATATACGAAGCTTATTATTTTATTTATATTTATATTATTATTATTATTGTTTTGTCAAGACAGGGTTTTTCTGTGTATCTCTGGCTGCCCTGGAACTCACTTTTGTTGAAGAATACATTTTAAGGTGTGTTACATTTGTTTATACTGTGGAACATCTGTTTTAGCTATGCAAAAATGTGTTTCACACTTTTATGTTGCATTTGTTTAATTCTGTGAAGCTATTATTCTTTGTCTAAAAATAGCTGATGATGTAATAAGATGACCAACAGTTAGGCAGGAGAAAGAATAGGAAGTGCTGGAAGGCAGAGAGAATAATGGAAGAAGAAATCTGAGGAAAGAAGGAGCAAGAGAACAAGAGGAAGACCCCAGGGCCAGTCACCCAGCTACACAGCAAGCGCGGAGCAAGAAGTAAAGAAAGGGATACTGAAAGACAGAAAATGAAAGTCCAGAGGCTAAAGGTATATGGGTTAATTTAAATTGAGTAAAGCTGGCTAGAAAGAAGCAAAGCTAAGGTCAGGCATTTATAATAAGAATAAGAACAAGCCTCTGTGTGTATTTATTTGGTAGCTGGGCCGCAGCCCCCCAACCCCCCAAAAAGACCAAAGAGCAAAGAGTAAGAATAGTAAGAGTAAAAAATGACCAACAAAGGCCTGGAGAGATGGCTCAGAGGTTAAGAGCACTGGCTGTTGTTTTCTCAGAGGTCCTGAGTTCAATTCCCAGCAACCACATGACAGTTCACAATCATCTAGAATGAGATCTGGTGTCCTCTTCTGGGGTGTAGGCACAATGCAGACAGAAAACTGTATAATAAATAAATAAATAAATAAATAAATAAATAAATAACCAACAACGTTTTGGTGTTCCAACGTGGAGCTGGAGTAAAAGAAAATCCAACTACAGGGCTCTGTCGACCAGGCTGACCTCGAACTCACAGAGCTCTGTCTCTCTCTGCCTGCCATGCTGGGATTAAAGGCATGTGCCACCACCGTCCAGCCATGCTTATTATTTTAAATAGCTACATTTCATTACATGTTTGAAATTATAAGGCTTTACTATAAAGGTTTAGCAGGCAGTTTTATCAGACAACTGAATTTGTTGTCTACTCATTTTAGACTGAACCAGATATGACTTACTTTGAAATTAAAACTGTCATCCTCGATTAAGATATTATAACTTTTTATTGCTAACAATCACCATATAGTGATCCATTCTATAAATTTAAAAGGACACACAAAGAGGTAACATGCTCAAACGTGCTGATAATGTGAAAGAAGCTAAGATTCTCCTTCTACTGAGTGAGATGCCCGAGAAACCCCGGTGTGCAGGGGAAGAGCGCGTGTGCGTTCGCTTTGGATTTTAGATGAATATTAACTCTGGAGCCTGAACTGCGTTAGAAAGTCCTCCAGATTATTTCCTGAGGAGACTGTTTTCACATTTAGTTACATACTGTGTAAGTTCACACACAGGCGTTGAAATGATTTTCAATTCATCCTTTTGATTACATAAAGTATCTAATTTTTCAAAAATAGATGATATTCTACTTCCAGAGTGGTTAGTTATGACAGGTATGCTCTGTATTCACTTTATCACCAGTAATGCAGGGGTGCTTCATGAACGACGTTATAATCTCTCATAAGCTATTGAGAAAAAGCAGTTGACAAATATCAGCGCAGTCACTGTACTCTTCTAGATTCCTGCTGCTGCATACTTGTGGATATTAAACACGTGAAATGGGGCTACTGCCACATGCTGAAAGGATGGTAGTGAAGTCACTGAACTAAACAACATACCTCATAAGGTTTAATTTTGCTTTTGCCTTCTTTTAAAAAGGACTAAGAAAATATTTTAGTGCTTTACATTTCTATTGGACAGTGTTGTCCCAAATACCAGGAAAATATACCCAATTTAAACTACGGAACAGCATACTTTAGTTCAAATTGTTTTCATTAAATTATGCTGGCACTAGGGTCAATATTAGACCATTGAAGCACGGCACATTCCTTGTGGGACTGATGCTGACCCCTGTCCTCATCCCAAGAAGTGTCCTCTGTTCAGGAACCATGGCTCCCGATAAAGAGCGCCATACATCTGCTCAGCAAGAGTTTAACTTTTGCTTGTGACATATGACTTGGAGCACATTTCTTTCTTTGTGGATGACTGACGGCTTTCTGGTAGCTGTGAGTCAAACGCGAGTGAGACAGATACAAGACTTCCAAGCTCACCTTCCACGTTCCTCATCTGTAATGCCACCGCAGTTTTATGCCACCATTTCTCTTCTCTCTGGTAGTCTCATCACAGACAACACTTCTTATTGTACGGGAAGAGAACAGTGTATGGACACTTACCAGTGTCCGATACATGAGACGCTATCAGCAGCAGAGGCGAACACTCTTACGGAAGCAGCTGCACTCCTCCAGTCCCCTTTCTCTCTCTGGGCATGCGCAGACTGAAACAGTTTTGGACCTTGGTGTCCGACTGGTATCAGTCTTACTTAGCTCCTGCCCTTCTTATCTGCCTCGAGTTTCTGGACCCAAGTGTTCTCTTCCGTAAAATTCAAACATACTGATTATCTATAGAGCTGTGGGAACAGATGATGATGGTAAAAAGAGAGTCTGGAGCAGCAGCATGTTGGACATGATTCTTTGGGTAGTACCATTGCAACTCTGTTTCTTCTTACTGGTAGACATGTATATTGAGGTTTTTTGTTTTGTTTTCTGAGACAGGGTTTCTCCTGTGTAGACCTGGTTGTCTTGGAACTTGATCTGTAGACCAGGCTGGCTTTGAATTTAGAGATCTGCCTTCCTCTGCCTCCTGAGTGCTGGAATTAAAGGTGTGCGTCACCATGTCCAGCTCAGTTAAATTTTAAAATTAAATTAATTTAATCCTTTATTTTTACTGAGTCCTGGATAGAATAAAGACACAGGCTTACTCGGTAAAATTTGAATTGTGGTGAATCTAACAACTGATGTCTTAAAATGACTTTTCATATCACAATTTCATATTACAGGTTGTTTGCATAAGAGGGCAAACCTTGTTCTGTAATTGAATAATGTTCTGAACAGGTTCACTTATCTACAAATTTTCTTGGCAGCTCACTTTAACTGGCAGTGTTGGCATGTTTTCTTTCCTCGGTGGTTTGTATGTAGAATTTCAGTGAGGTGTGCCAACAGTTCTTACTGCATGTTATCTACAGAAATGTGGGTGAAAGGTGGTGGTGACTCAGATGAACATGGCAGCTGCAATTTTCCTTGTTGACAAAACCCCACCTGTAATTGCGACCTTCTCTTCATATGTCAGAAAGTGAAAACTGTTGTTTTTGAAATATCTCTTCCACTCTTTTATTTGAAACTTTCATTAGGGTTTTAAATAATATATTACTTGGTGCTTAATCAGCATTTTAATGTTTACATTTCTGTTCAACAAGAAAACTTTTATCTGTGACATGTGGGACATCACAGTGCAGCAAGAGATGAGTCTGAGCCAGTGCTTCAACCCACCGCAAGCTCCCTGGGAGCTCGGATTATTATTATTCAGGGATGTAAACAGGATTTGCACATTTAAAGCTTCTCATGTGATCAAGGCTATTAATGAGAAGGCCAAGGGGAAGAAGTTCGTATTAGTGTAGTGAAGGAACGTGGTGAAGTGTTTGGGCATCATTTTTAAGAAATAAAACAGAAGTCTGCATGTCTGGCATCTTGTCAAAACCCTCTTGCCATTATTGCTGTGAAAACTGACTTCACCTAACAGAATTATTTAGGGCACCTCCTTTATTCCTTCTCATTCTAAGTCCCTTTTTTGTACTTATTTCTTCAGAATAAAACAAAGAAATGTATGCTGTCACTCCAACATGTGCAAGAATACTAGGGCACTGTTATACACAGAGCAGGGGCCGAATGATTACTGCTTTAAAACAACAAAATTCCCAGGTGCAGTAAAACTTTACTATTTAACAGAATGCTAACTAATAAAATAATTTGACATCCAAATTCAGTATTCTGCAGAAGATAGTTTCTTTCACTATGTTACAGAGAGGCAGAAGCTTATCTAGTACAGTATAGGGAAATTTTGGACCAAATTTAGCCATTAGTAATGTGAACCCTGTAAACTCCACAGTGTGTCAGCATTCACATTACTGCCTGACCTCAACCAGATTTTGATAAACAGATGGAAGTATAATATTCGTGACTCCTCTGGTTTAAGCTACTCAGGCTTAAAGCAGAAGGAGCACACTTTGCTGCCACACTCCGAGGAATAAGAAGTTGACCTCAGAGATTCTATTTCACTTATTGTTCAAATCTGAAAACAACTGAAAATTGGCTGAACATCTTCAAAATAATTTGTAAATCTGATTTTTAAAGCCCAGAGGGTTGATTTCTTTTCTTGGTTGTTTGGTTTTAGTGACAAGGTCTGCCTTTGTAGCTCAGGCTAGCCTTGAACTCAGCTTCCTGGGTGCTGATTCTTTTAAAGTAGCTGTTACTTTCATGAGTGAAAATGAGACTGCCCTCTTCTCCCCTCTCAGACTTCAATAGAGTTTAAGAAATAGTTATAGGGCAGCATATCTGGGATATTTATTTTGCGGTTTCCTTTTTGAGATTTGTAGATTTGTAGGGGTCTAACAAATACATTAAAAATTCCCTCAATTATATAATTTGGAATCTCTATCCATCCAACTATATTCCTTCCATTAAACCATAAGATCTGAAAAAAATCCTAGAAAATACTCTCTAGTTCACCATCTTTGCTTAACTAATTCAAGTAAGAAAAAATGAGAATTTAGATAGAGGAGGCGAAGAATACAGAAGGAGAAATCGTGATGGCAAATACAATATGGAATTTAACTTAAACTTAGGCATAGAATTTCTTAAAACTTATTAATAAAACTGATATTTCTCTTTTCAATGACATGAAATTTCTCACTGGACACCACACCACCAAACTGAATCAATAATCACGTATTAGCAGGAGACTAAGGCCATAAAATGACCATTCCACAGCACCCGCCCGCCTTCTCTGAGATTATGAAAAGCTAAACAGACCTGTTCACCTGTTCCTAAGAAGCTGCCACCCAAGGTTACTTCATTAACACAAAAATATATTTTAATTTAAAAAGTCCTACGATATGTAAACCCAGTAAGTCCTTAAAAGGAAGATTTACAGTCTTCCTTTGAACTGGTCACTTTTGCTTACCACATACCTAGGAGGCTGGGGCGGCTCCTTTGAGTCATTGGGTATGAGGTTATAAATACTCTCGGAAGTGCAGGGTGGGTCCATGGCCACCGAGGATTCCTTAACAACTGCTCAACAACAACTACCCACTGTCTCTGCTCCTTTTCTCGCCGCTTTTTAACAAGGAACTAAAATTTCTCTTTCGCATAATAATCTCCCTTTGACCCTTTCATAGCAACTCCTTTTCGGGAAGAACCTATTCTGCTCCTCCAGAGACAGTTGTTGACCGCGTGGTTGCTGTGGAAACAGTTGCTAGGAAACGGGCAGCGGCGGGCTGGTTCTCTCTGGTCCCTGTTTTGTAACTCCTTCTGCTGCCTGAGAAATACGTAAGAACATTCCTGCGCCTTTGGTAAAGAGGACATGAAAATAATGCCCCCACCACCACTCATTTTATTTTCTTTTATTATTCGGTGCATCTGGGAAGAAAAATTCTACAACAGGGAGCATGGCTGGTGCACAGGCATCACACAATAGTCTCCAACACGCGGGCCGCGCCCCTGCGGGGGCGGAGCCAGCGGCTGGGGGAAGAGGAGGAGCCGAGGGCCAGGGGGCGGAACGTGTTGGTCACGTGGCCGACCTAGCGGCGCAGTCGGCGCAGGCGCAGATGCGGCGACTTTGGGGCGGGCGGGCCGGCTGAGGCTACCTTGGCGGTGCCGAAGCTGCTTCTCTTTTCCCTTCCTCTCCCTGGTCATCTCTGGGTGGTTTACTTGGTGAGTTAATGGAGGAGGAAAGAAAGGCTGGCGCGGGTCGTTACCCTCATATCCTTCCTTCCGTCGCCCCCGATCGGGCCCCGCGAGGCCATCCACCTGTCGCACCGGTCCCCGCGGCCCGCCCTGTGCTCCGCTAGGTCTCGTGAGCGCGGGCGCGAGTGCGAGCCTGCGCCAGCAGGACCAGCTTTTAGAAGAGGGCCTCCGATTTTGCCCAGGTTTCAACCCCCCCAATTCCCTTTTGGCATTTCTTTTCGCTCTCCGAGAAGTGCTTTTATTCCTTTTTGAGCCATTTGCTCTTCCTTTCATGTTTATGCACTAGTAACTGCACGCTCATTTAGAAGCCTTGGCCCCAGCCACACTCTGTACTTTGGGAGAGAAAATCCATAGCTCTGAATCCACTGGGAAGGTGTCCAGCAGGGAAGTCGAAGCTCATCTCTTCTGCAGTCCTCACTGCCTAGTGGATGGGTTAAATGGCCTGGTGGTTTATGGAGCTTTTCAGTTCCTACTTGGAAGGCTTCGCTCAATGCAAATCCTAATCCGAGACTCTTGCTAAATTTTATTCTATAAGAATAAAGAATAAATTTAATTTTCTGTTTTTTGATTTGATAGGATTTAATTTTTCTGAGTAGTCCATAGTTCAGATGAATGACCTTTTGGAGGAAAGATTCTCCTTATTTCACCTCAGATTGAATTTTTAAGAAAAACATTCTATATAAATTTAGGTATAAACAGAGATTACCCATTTTTGCCTTGGAAAAAATGGTTGCTCTTTTTCTTTTTGTTTAACATGTATAGAAAAAAATTTCTCCAGGGGAGTCTGCTCCTGTGCTTGCTAAAGTTTGAATTATGAATTCATAGAATTAATCAACTTGCTAGTCATTAGCCAAGATAACCTTCCTGATCTCAGGATTGAACCCAGGGGGTTCAGCTCTGCTAAGCCAGCGGTTGGAGGCACAGTGATGCGCCAAGGCTTATATTTGTTCTAATTGGAAGGAGTCGCTATGTGCGAAAAGATGTAAGAATGCAGCCGTCAATAAAGGGAATGGCATAAATTAACCCACATTATTCATGGATTCGATGTGTTAATTCCTGTTTGCTCAAGTTTATTCATAATCTCTCAAATCAATATCTGGCCACACATTTTTAGTCACTGGTAAACTTGCACATGGCAGTGGAAATTTTGAATGTGGTACGTGCACATTCTCAGCTGAAGTCAAAGGTGTTGGTTGTCTTGTTTGGGGTTTCAGTAACAGATGCTCTTTTTATGTTTTGTTTGGTGCCGCAGGTTCTGCATTCTCATGCTTTCAGTGGCCACTCAGACAGGGCCTAAACTGAGCACTCCGTTGCTCTGTAGTGGTTCCTAGTATGAAGAGGCTGGTGTGTTTTACAGAGAAAACAGGTATGTTAAGATGGGTTTCATTTAGGGATGAGTTAGAGTGCCTCTGGCTTAGTTCATAGTAACTAATAAGCAGTGTATGTAATGTCGTTGAACAGATATGCATATGGAATAACATTAATATAATCATTCATTGGAAAAAAGGATTGAACTTAAAGGCTCGTAGGAATCCACCCCAGCATTTCACCTAAGAATGGATAGCGAGTGGCCTTGCACACCTGTTCAGGGAGAGAGGCCGCATTATAACGCCTAACTCCGGAGTGAGAAGCAACTGTAGTGAAGACCCAGTTTACAGTTGGGAATTGTTCCATCTTCTTTTGTCTTTTAACTTGGGCAGAGAGGCTTCAAAGTTATTTTCATGACTAAATATTACAAAACAAAATTTAGCATGTAGTTTACAATTTTTCTTTAGAAAGGGTTCTATTGGGCTTGTCACAGCGCTTGCTTGCCTTTTGCTAGCCTAAAGAGAACATTTACTGTAAAATGATACTGAAGCAGAATTTATAAATTCAACTCCTTAATAGTCTTGTTTTTACTTTGCTCTCCCAATGTCGTTTGGAAAGGGGAAATGAGATAAGGTTTAAAATGGGAGCTTAGGGGAAGTGTGGCCAAGAAGACTGGAGAAGATAAGGGAAGTTAATATGCATGTGTTTGCTTTTCCACTGTCTGCTCTTTATGGGATGGATATCAAGCAACCAATGTAAAGCTGAATCAAACATGGAAGATTAATTGTCCATGGAAACAATAAAAACAAACCAGCAACTCAGGTATTTCACAGTTCCAGGTGTGTGTGTGTGTGTGTGTGTGTGTGTGTATGATGTGAGTTGTTTGATGCATGTGTGTACCTACAAGTGTACCTGTCATAAATAGATTAATTATGCTGTTTTGCACAGTGTCCTTAAAAGCAGGCATGGTACCAGAGTGCAGTTTTATAAATTGCTGAGTGATTTAAGTTAAAATTTTCTCTAGCCTTTGCTTTACTGTAGAGAGTATATCAAACTGCATGGCAAAATTGTTTGTGATTTAGGGTAAGCACCATTGTTCTCTCTGAAAATTTATAAATGATATGCTTAGCCTTATCTCTGGATAATCCGGTTTGGTCTACAGATTCTTTGATAGTTGTCGTTGACTGGCAATGATTAATATTAATATTTTTGTGCTCGTCACCAGAATATACACTTTGTTTTTTTTTAATATTTTATTTATTGTGTATACAGTATTCTGTTTGTATGTGTGTCTGCAGGCCAGAAGAGGGTGTCAGATCCCATTATAGATGGTTGTGAGCCACCATGTGGTTGCTGGGAATTGAACTCATGATCCTTGGAAGAGCAGACAGTGCTCTTAACCTCTGAGCCATCTCTCCAGCCCCAGAATATACACTTTGAATTTATCACGAACCTGTGTCAATAGCTAAGATGTGTATGTGGGTGGCAGGGGCTTGCAGGCTTTTCGTGGTAATTTGGGTGGATAAGAAAATCTGAAAGAACAATTTAGGTCCTTATTTCATAGCTTTTAGTTCACTGGTCAGCCCCTCATTAAACATCTAATTAAATGATTAAAATTACATGTCACTGCGAAAGATTTTGCAGTTATTGTTATTTGGTTATATTGTCTTTTATTTTATTGTATATGTACAAGGGTTTTGCTCACTTAGATAGCTGTGTATCATGTGCCTGCCTGGTGTCCATAGAGGTGAGAAGAGGGTACCAGATCCTGGGAACTAGATTGACAGATGGCTGTGAGCTGCTGTGTGGGTGCTGGAAATCAATTCCTGGTCCCAGGCAAGAACAAGTACTCTTCCCTTCTGAGTCATCTCTCCAGTCCTGTTTATGGTTATGTTGTCTTTTATTGCTTAATGGAGAAAATGCCTTCTTTGTTGTTAGCAAAGTTCTTTGCTGTCATACTATAAATGTTGCAATAAAGAAAAGCCCAATATCTTAATCATTCAATAATAGATGATTTACAAATTTCAGGTGTCATTTTGAAGTATTTATGCATGATTTTATGATACTGTATAAAGTTCTGATTAACTTGAAATTCTTTTTCATTGTAGGCCCTGCTCTCTTCAAATATTGACTTTGCCTTGGTCTTGCTAGACTCTTCATCTATGGTTCCTGTTATTTTGCGTTTATACTTCAATGGAGTTAGACACAGCAGCATACAAAGTCAGTGGGAAATGAATTCTTTCTCTTGATAGGTCGATGTGCTTGTAAGTAAAATTCAGAATTAACTTTTTAAAAATGGTCTGAAGATTTTATTGCAAAACAGAGTTTAGGTAGTATCAACAGCAGTATACTGCTGGAAATTTTTTATAGTTTTCTACTTAATTTTTGATATAGTTGACTGCATATTAGTTCTATCAGAGAGTATGCCTATAAAATTATATCAGTCAATTTAAGAAATATTGCAAGCTATTTAGTTAAATTTTATTATAGCAAAATATTTGCTATCTGGCATGTTTTGTTTTAAGGATGAGTACATTTCCAAAGGCAGGTGCAGGATTGATGTGAACAATTGTAGATCATCTCCATATGCCAGAAAAGTTTTCTTCCATCGCTGAATATCCTCATGAGTTTCGTTACTTCTCTGAAGTCTAGAATCAAGTCTCACCATTAGTGATGCTTACAGGAACATCAACGGAAATGAAGGCCTCATTAATTAGTCTTTATTAATTTTGGCACATTTTTCATTTCACTATGGCCTTTTAAAGGCATTGAATATACAAATGTCAACGTGACCCTCAAGAGTCTGCAGGTTAAAGACACATAGGGAAGAAAAGGGCACATGTGGAATTGCAGCTTAGAAAATTGTTTATGCATCTTATAAGCAAGTGTGCTTGTTTGTTCTAATTTCCTGTTGTGGATTTTATGAAATTTTATTTTATAAATAAGGATAGTCTATCAACACTATCATCAAGATAAGTTGAATATTAAGAGTGTGTCTCAGCTTTTATGAGTTGCAGGTACTTGTTAATACAACTGCACATTTTCTCCGTATGTGTTATAAGCCAACAAATCGTGACCCTGTCTTTGTCACAGTGCTCCTACAAGGAAGAAAGATGGCAGTGGGACTTCCTGTGTCTATGAAGATGCACGATAGGACATTTTCTGACTCAGATTTCTGCTGCTAACATTTGCTTTGTATCGTACTGGAGTCATACATTTTTTTTAAAGTTTAATTTTATTGGTGTCTTGAAATTTGAAAAGATATTAACAAATACTGTGTGTTTTTTCTAACAACCAAATTGACGTAATAGTAGAAGAGGGACTGGGAGGGAGGGACTGGGAGAGGAGAGGCAGAAGGGATGCGAAGGGTGGGGGAAGGGCAATCCGAGTCTAATGAAAGCATGATGGGAGTGGCCCAGTGAAGCTCGTTGCTTTGTGCAATTAATATGTCATAATTATACCAGTTTATTAAGAAAGGTAGTATACAGTGTATCTCGTATAATACTTCTTGAGTGTCCCATCAGTTTGAAGTATTTTGAACGTCTTATGTGTTGAAGGCATGAATATAATCAATCCTATCGGGATTTTAACCATTTCTTGAAATAAGTAACTAAATGTCTTTATGTCTTTAAAGGGTCTAAAGTCAGCCCTAGGTTGGCTCTGGCAGAAAAGTGGAAAGAGATGCTGAGCTTTACCAGATGTCAACATCTGAAACAGATAACGCGGAAGTGTTTTTCTAGTGCGTCGGTTAACGTGCGGACTCACACGCAGCGCTTGCTCTCACGGGCCTTTGCATATGCAGGATCAGGGAAGTCATGGCACTCAATCCACTCTCTTGTTGGAGACAAAAATATTATCCTGATGGGGCCTCCTGGTGCAGGGAAAACGACAGTAGGGAGAATAATAGGTCACAAGCTAGGCCGCTGTGTCATTGACGTGGACAGCGACATCCTTGAGAAAACCTGGAAGATGAGCGCTTCTGAAAAATTGCAGGATGTTGGTAATGAGCAATTTTTAGAAGAGGAAGGAAAAGCCGTGTTAAACTTGTCTGCATCTGGAAGTGTGATTTCCCTCAGTGGGTCCAATCCCATGCATGATGCTAGTATGTGGCATCTGAAGAAAAATGGGATTGTCGTGTACCTGGATGTGCCTCTAGTGGATATAATCAGTCGTCTGAAATCAATGAAAGTTAGCAGGATTGTTGGTCAGACCTCGGGAGCATCTATGAGAGACTTACTGCAGCACAGAAGACTGTACTATAAGAAGTGGTACGACACTCGAGTCTTTTGTGAGAGCGGGGCTTCTGCCGAGGAGGTCGCAGACAGAGTGCTGGATGCAGTGAAAAGATACCAAGATGTGGATTCAGAGACATTCATTTCAACAAGGCACGTGTGTCCTAAAGACCTTGACAAGAAGCCTCCACCAAAATACTTCAGTGAAGCTGTGCTTGAGGGTTTGGCTTCTGATGGCGGACTCTTTGTCCCTGAGAAGGAGTTTCCAAAATTAAGCTGTGGGGAGTGGAAAAGCCTAATAGGAGCGACCTACATAGAGAGAGCGCAGATAATTCTGGAAAGGTGTATTCACCCTGCGGACATACCTGCCACCAAGTTGGGAGAAATGATTGAAACTGCTTACGGGGACAACTTTGCCTGCTCTAGAATCGCCCCCATCAGGCACCTGTCAGGCAATCAGTTCATCCTGGAGTTGTTCTATGGGCCCACGGGGTCCTTCAAGGATTTGTCCCTACAGCTCATGCCTCATATCTTTGCCTACTGTATCCCACCGAGTTGCAATTATGTGATCCTTGTAGCTACTTCAGGAGACACGGGCAGTGCAGTCTTAAATGGGTTTAGCCACCTTAGTACAAACGACAAGCAAAGGATTGCTGTGGTCACATTTTTTCCAGAGAATGGAGTTAGTGGTTTTCAAAAAGCACAGATAATTGGCAGTCAGAGAGAAAACGGATGGGCAATAGGTGTCAGGTCAGATTTCGATTTTTGCCAGACAGCTATAAAAAAAATATTTAACGATTCTGATTTTACTGGCTTTCTGACTATGGAATATGGAACAGTCTTAAGTTCAGCAAATTCTATAAACTGGGCTCGGCTGCTTCCACAAGTAGTTTATCATGCATCTGCCTATCTTGATCTTGTTAGCCAAGGGTTTATTTCCTTTGGAAGCCCAGTAGACGTCTGTATCCCCACAGGAAACTTTGGGAACGTGTTAGCAGCAGTCTATGCCAAGACGATGGGGATCCCTATCCGGAAATTTATCTGTGCCTCTAATCAGAACCACGTTTTGACGGATTTCATAAAAACTGGGCATTATGATCTAAGGGATAGGAAATTAGCACAAACCTTCTCACCATCAATTGATATTCTCAAATCTTCAAATCTGGAGCGACATTTGTACTTGATGGCTAACAAAGATGGACAGTTAATGGCAAATTTATTCAGTCAGTTAGAGAGCCAGCTTCATTTCCAAATAGAGAAGCTGCTGGTCCAGAAGCTGCAGGAGGACTTTGTTGCAGACTGGTGTTCGGAGGGAGAGTGCCTCGCAGCCATCGGCACTACTTACAACACGACAGGGTATATTCTGGATCCACACACGGCTGTTGCAAAGGTGGTCGCAGATAAGATGCAAGACAAAAGCTGCCCAGTGATCATCTCATCGACAGCTCACTACTCGAAGTTTGCACCCGCTATCCTGCAGGCCCTGAAGATTAAAGAGCTCAACGAGACATCATCAAGCCAGCTTTGCTTACTGGGCTCGTACAATGCATTACCACCTCCTCATGAGGCTTTGCTAGAGAGAATGAAACAGCAAGGGAAGATGGACTACCAGGTTTGTGCAGCTGACGTGAACGCCTTGAAGAGCCACGTGGAAAAGCTGATCCAAAATCGGTTCATAAGGAAGTCTGAGTAGAGTATTTTTCTTGGCAAGAAGCAAAAATAAATCTCGAGAGTTGGTTGGGACTACAGAAGCGTTTTGTTTTGTGTAAATGTTTTGTGTGCATCTGTTGGAAATCCAGCGCCCTGACCCCTGGGCCTGACCTTACACCTGCAGTGACCCCCAGGTCCTCCAGAAGAGACCTTCCAGCATCGCCCCTGGAACCTGGTGCTGTCGAGCTTCATTCTCTGCTTAGGGGGGATATGGCAATTTCTCCTTCACCCCCACTTGTGAGAGGAACAAAATACTGGTATCTAGCTTGGCATTTAAAAATCTTTAAGCACAGTTAAGTACTGCATCTATAGCCATTTACTGTTTGTTGTTCAAACCGTTTGCTGCTTGGGACAGTTAACTCACATAGCAGAAATAGGAAGTTAGTTCATTAATAGTGGAGCCATTTCAAGCTCCAGCTTGGACAGTGGTTGCTTATGTGTCTCCACCCTGTCCAGTTAGAGTTGGCAGACTGTTCGCTACCTTTAGAATATTTGTAGTTAGGCTGAGGAAGTCTGAAAGTCGAGCCAGCATTTACCTCTAGGGTGTAGCAATCAACAGAACTGTGGAGTAGTATACAGAAATAAAATCACCTACTTCAAGAGGAAGGAGTTCCAAAGTCAGTAATGTTTAAAAGTTTTAATAAAAGTACAATTATAGACAACAGCTTTTCTATATTATTCAAAGTCTGTTCCTATTTGTCTCAAATTTAATAAACATTTTTGGGCACCTAACCCACTCAAATTAATGCAAATGCTTAATGTCCATTGCTGTGTAGGGCAGTGACTTTAACCGCTCTGTGAGTGTTTCCTGAATATTTACTTTCTGGGCTACAGGTGGTCACTGACCTGAAGTGTCTTCCTCGCAGACTGTCTTTGCTGATGATGTTCCGCATCTCAGTTAGCTTAACTTAATTTGAAAATTAAAATGATGAAAAATATTAATAGTTTTAAAGAGCAAGGGGCAATTTGTTTTGCAAGTTTGAAATTAAACCAATTCCATTTTAGCATCAGATCTCTGGCTTGGCTTTTAAAATGTAGTTCTACAACCTGTCATGGAGGCTGGGATTGTCCCTGGTTCAATGCTTGCCTAGCACGCGCAAAACTCTGGGTTCCAACCTTAGCACATAGGAAGGTAGAGACAGTGCTTAAAAGACATGTTAAGCTACGTAGTTTGAGGCCAGCCTGGGATACATGAGATCCTGTCTTAAAAAAACAAATAAAGCCAGAAATGAAAAATGCCCCTCTTAGCATTTATTCCTCCTCCTAAGAAGTAGCTATCCCAAAGCTCATGTTAGTCAGCGTGTGTGTGTGTGTGTATGTGTGTGTGTGTGTGTAATATTTGCTTTGTTTAGTTTTGAACTTATTTATTTATTTATTGAGACAGGATTTCTCTGTGTAGCTTTGGAGCCTGGAACTCACTCTGTAGAACAGGCTGGCCTACAGCTCACAGAGATCCTCCTGCCTCTGCCTCCCAAGTGTTGAGATTAAAGGCGTGTACCACCACTGCCCAGCGAACTTCTTCAATTTTATGTCAATAAAATCATACTGCATCATCTATTCATTGCGGCTGAACAACTTTAAAACTATGACGGCCAGATGAATTAAGCTATGGCTCATTGACTTTCCTTAGTATAAATATATATATATATATATATATATATATATATATATATATAATGTAAATATCACAATATGCTTACCAATTTGTGAGGGTTTTACTATTTTTTCTCTGTTCTTTTTTGTAAAATTCTAATAATGTGTTTTATCTTGACATTACAATAAGAATGTATATATGAAATTATTTTACAATTACATGCCTACAGTGTATTTATGAGACTTTGAAAAACAGATAAGAATTCTTTGTTTTGTTTTGTTTTTTGAAACAGTTTTTTCTGTGTAGTCCTGGCTGTCCTGGAACTCTCTCTGTAGATCAGGCTGGTCTTGAACTCGGAGATACCTGTACCTCTGCCCCTCCTGAGTATTGAGATTAAAGATGTGTGCATGACCACTGGGCTACAAGTAAGGTTTTTAATTGTGCATTTTAGAAATTATAAAATGATTCAATTAAAATAAAGCTAAAACAGTACTGTATGACGTTTTAGAGTTTAAACGTTACCCACTGGAAAATCATGAATGGTGCAGTGTTGCCCTGAATTCACTGGCACATCTAGTTTATAATTCAGACTGCTTGTTGTCACCACAACAAAAACGGATTTTATGTCACCATCAAACCCAGGAAATGTAATCTGCTTTTGTTTTTATCTAGTAACATAAATAAAATCTACCTATGAAATAATCATTTTGGGGGGCTCCATCTACACTCTAACCACTAAAATCATTAGCTTTATCTCTTTGATATTTTTTACTTAAAAGTAGATTCTTTCAAAGACAAACTTCTCACTTAAAGCAAAGCAAAGAAGTTGCAAATGTAACAGAAGAGAGAACCGTCCAAGAGAAGACATCAAGCAATATTTTGATGAAAGTAAAGTAGGTTGCTTCCTGCTGAAGTTTGCTTTTGGTTGTTAGCTGTCTTTAATTTGTGAGTCTGGGGGCTGGAAAGATGGCTTGGCTGTCAAGTGCACTGGCTATTTTTCCAAAAGACCCAAGTTTGATTGGCAGCACCCACATGGCACCTCACAACCATTTGTACCTCCAGTTTCGGGATACAGTCCTCTCCTGACGAATGCAGGTACCGGGTATGTGCCCGGGGCACAGACATTCATACAGCAAAACACATAAACATTTTAAAAATAAATGTTCTAGGAGACATGGTGACATACATGGAATCCAAAGCTTAAAATTTAAGTGAAAGTTAAATAGGCAAATGAGACCGGAGAGAACATGGCCCAGAGTGTGGTATGTAGTGTTTATTTTCAAACAAAGGGTGTCCGGAGTTTTGAAGACGAGGCTAGGAAGGCAAGATCCGTTCTGATTTGATTTCTGAAAGCTATGTGATGTCACTGAGGAAGTTTAAGTTGAATACTGTAGTCCTTTTTTAAAAGTTATTTTATGAATGTGTTTTGCTTGCATCCTCAGAGGTCAGAAGACGTCACTGGGTTTCCTAGCACTGGAGTTATGGACAGTTCTCAGCCACCATGTGGCTGCTGGGAGTCAAACCTGGGCCCTTTGTGAGAACAAATGCTCTTTTTTTTTTTTTTTTTTTTTTTTTTTGAGAATAATAGAGGGTTATTTATTTAGAAATAGAATTACAAATCACAAATCCTCTGTTGGAATGGGAAACATCTACCCAATTCTACAGCTGGAAAAGAGGCTAGATGTGTGCTTTACATTGGCACAAATAGTATAAGAAGCCATGCCCAAGTGGATGGGTAGCCTAAAGACTATTGGTGATAGAAATTCTTTTTTTTTTTATTGAAAACAAAATTTTCCGCCTCCTCCCCGCCTCCCATTTCCCTCCCCCTTCTCCCGCCCCTCTCCCCCTCCCCCCACTCCTCTTCTCCTCCCTCTTCAGTCCCAGGAGCAGTCAGGGTTCCCTGCCCTGTGGAAAGTCCAAGGTCCTCCCCCCTCCATCCAGATCTAGGAAGTTGAACATCCAAACTGTCTAGGCTCCCACAAAGCGAGAACCTGAAGTAGGATCAAAACCCCCTGCCATTGTCCTTGGCCTCTCGTCAGCTCTCATTGTCCGCCATGTTCAGAGAGTCCGGTTTTATCCCATGCTTTTTCAGTCACAGTCCAGCTGGCCTTGGTGAGCTCCCAATAGATCATCCCCACTGTCTCAGTGGGTCTGTGCACCCCTCGTGGTCCTGACTTCGTTGTACATGTTCTCCCTCCTTCTGCTCCTCATTAGGACCTTGGGAGCTCAGTCCGGTGCTCCAGTGTGGGTCTCTGTCTCTATCTCCTTCCATCGCTAGATGAAGGTTCTATGGTGATATGCAAGATATTCATCAGTATGGCTATAGGATAGGTTCATTTCAGGTTCCCTATCCTCAGGTGCCCAAGGAACTAACTGGGGACATTACCTTGGGCATCTGGTAGCCACCCCAAGTTCAAGTCTCTTGTCAACCCTTAGGTGGTTCCCTTAACTAAGATATGAGTTTCCCTGCTCCCCTATCCAACCTTCCTATATCCCCAATCATCCCGTTTCCCCAAGTTCCCCTCATCCTCTCCTTCACACTTTTCTCTCTCCATCTCCCCTTACCCCCATCCCACCCTACCCCCAAGATTCCAATTTTTTGCCCGGCAATCTTGTGTATTTCCCATAGCCAGGAGGATAACTATATGTTTTTCCTTGGGTTTGCCCTCTCGTTTAGCTTCTTTAGGACCACAAATTATAGACTCAGTGGCCCCCTATCCATGGCTAGAAACCAATTATGAGTGAGTACATCCCATGATCTTCTTTTTGGGTCTGGGTTACCTCACTCAGGATAGTATTTTCTATTTCCATCCATTTGCATGCAAAATTCTAGAAGTCATTGTTTTTTACTGCAGAGTAGTACTCTAATGTGTATATATTCCACACTTTCTTCATCCATTCTTCCATTGAAGAACACCTAGGATGCTTCCAGGTTCTGGCTATTACAAATAATGCTGCTATGAACATAGTTGAACAAATGCTTTTGTCATATGATAGGGCATCTCTTGGGTATATTCCCAAGAGTGGTATTGCTGGGTCCAGGGGTAGGTTGATCCCAATTTTTCTGAGAAACCGCCACACTGATTTCCAAAGTGGTTGCACAACTTTGCATTCCCACCAGCAATGGATGAGGGTACCCCTTTCTCCACAACCTCTCCAGCAAAGGCTATCATTGGTGTTTTTGATTTTAGCCATTCTGACAGGTGTAAGATGATATCTCAAAGTTGTTTTGATTTGCATTTCTCTGATCGCTAAGGAGGTTGAGCATGACCTTAAGTATCTTTTGGCCATTTGAACTTCTTCTGTTGAGAATTCTCTGTTCAGTTCAGTGCCCCATTTTTTAATTGGGTTAATTATCATTTTAACGTCTAGTTTCTTGAGTTCTTTATATATTTTGGAGATCAGACCTTTGTCTGTTGCGGGGTTGGTGAAGATCTTCTCCCAGTCAGTAGGCTGCCTTTTTGTCTTAGTGACAGTGTCCTTTGCTTTACAGAAGCTTCTCAGTTTCAGGAGGTCCCATTTATTCAATGTTGCCCTTAATGTCTGTGCTGCTGGGGTTATACATAGGAAGCGATCTCCTGTGCCCATATGTTGTAGGGTACTTCCCATTTTCTCTTCTATCAGGTTGAGTGTGTTCAGATTGATATTGAGGTCTTTGATCCATTTGGACTTGAGTTTTGTGCATGGTGATAGATATGGGTCTATTTTTATTCTTCTACAGGTTGACATCCAGTTGTGCCAGCACCATTTGTTGAAGATGCTTTCTTTCTTCCATTGTACACTTTTAGCTCCTTTATCGAAAATGAGGTGTTCATAGGTTTGTGGGTTAAAATCCGGGTCTTCTATACGATTCCATTGGTCGACTTCTCTGTTTTTATGCCAGTACCACGCTGTTTTCATTACTGTAGCTCTGTAATAGAGTTTGAAGTCAGGGATGGTAATGCCTCCAGAAGTTCCTTTATTGTATAAGATTGTTTTGGCTATCCTGTGTTTTTTGTTTTTCCATATAAAGTTGATTATTGTCCTCTCAAGATCTGTGAAGAATTTTGATGGGACCTTGATGGGGATTGCATTGAATCTATAGATTGCCTTTGGTAGAATTGCCATTTTTACTATGTTGATCCTCCCAATCCAAGAGCAAGGGAAATCCTTCCATTTTCTGGTATCCTCTTCAATTTCTTTCTTCAAAGACTTAAAGTTCTTGTCAAATAGATCTTTCACTTCCTTGGTTAGAGTTACCCCAAGATATTTTATGCTGTTTGTGGCTATCGTGAAAGGTGATGATTCTCTTATTTCCCTCTCTGCTTCCATATCCTTTGTGTATAAGAGGGCAACTGATTTTTTGGAGTTGATCTTGTATCCTGCCACATTACTAAAGGTATTTATCAGCTGTAGAAGTTCTTTGGTGGAGTTTTTGGGGTCACTTAAGTACACTATCATATCATCTGCAAATAACGCAAGTTTAACTTCTTCCTTTCCAATTCGAATCCCCTTGATCCCCTTATGTTGTCTTATTGCTATTGCTAAGACTTCAAGAACTATATTGAAGAGGTATGGGGAGAGTGGACAGCCTTGGCGTGTTCCTGATTTTAGTGGGATGGCTTTAAGTTTTTCTCCGTTTAATTTGATGTTAGCTGTCGGCTTGCTGTAAATAGCTTTAATTATATTTAGGTATGACCCTTGTATCCCTAATCTCTCCAAGACTTTTATCATAAAGGGATGTTGAATTTTGTCAAATGCTTTTTCAGCATCTAATGAAACGATCATATGGTTTTTTTCTTTCAGTTTATTTATATGATGGATTACATTGATAGATTTGCGTATGTTAAACCAGCCCTGCATCTCTGGGATGAAGCCTACTTGATCATAATGGATAATTTTTCTAATGTGTTCTTGGATTCTGTTTGCCAGTATTTTGTTGAGGATTTTTGCGTCGATGTTCATGAGTGAGATTGGCCTGTAATTTTCTTTCTTGGTTGAGTCTTTGTGTGGTTTTGGTATCAGAGTTACTGTAGCTTCATAAAAGGAATTTGGCAATTACTCTTCTGTTTCTATATTGTGAAATACATTTAGGAATATAGGTATTAGGTCTTCTTGGAAGTTCTGGTAGAATTCCACATTGAAACCATCTGGTCCTGGACTTTTTTTGGAAGGGAGGTTTTTGATAACAGCTTCTAATTCTTCGCGACTCACGGGTCTATTTAGGTTGTTTACCTGGTCCTGGTTTAACTTTGGTATATGGTATTCATCTAAAAAAGTGTCCATTTCTTTAACATTTTCCAGTTTTGTGGCATACAGGCTTTAGAACAAATGCTCTTAACTACTGAGCCGTTGCTCCAGATCCACCCTAACCCTTTTTATTTTAAAGAGATCGTGTTGGCTGCTAGGTGGAGGTAAAGGAATTAAAATTTACAGGTCCAAGATCAATCAGAAGGCCAGAGCCTGGGCCAAAGCACACAACCTTTCTTCCTGCCTGTCTCCTATCTTCATGTGCTGTCCCACCCTCCTCCCAGCCTTCTCTCCAGCAGGACCACTTCTCTATGGTTGCCATATTCCAAAAGCAGAACTAGAAACTGTAAGGCTGACTAAGGCATAGGTTGATTCAGAACATCTCTCTTACTGCACTGTATGCTTCCAGCAGCCGGCAAGACCACTTAGGTTCAAGGTGCACAGAAACAAGTTGACCCTGGTGAGTGGAGTAGCGGAGTCACACAGTAAAGGAGTGCGGGATGAGGGCATCCATGGGGCCGTTTATACACTCTACCACAGTTATAACAAGGGGCATTACACCAGGAAGACAGTTCCTCGTTCATGATTTGAGAACTCTAACACTAATAATGTTGATTTCCATACCTCATAGTATTTGATCATATGGCCTTTCTTTATTAAACAGAATCGGGATTCTGTCTTTCTTTGGTGAAAATTTGCCATGCTTAAGTTCGGAATATACACGAGTTCTTGCCGTTTGATAACCTCCCTTCAAAACTTCACCAGAGGACTCCACTGGCAAAGCCTTTGCTAAGCAAGATGAGAACCTGAGTTTGATTTCTAGAACCTGTGTTTAAAATGCCTGGTGAGGTGATGCATGCTTATAACTCCAGTACTAGAGACAGAGATGGATGAATCCCGGAGCTTGCTGGTCTACCAGTCTAGCCTTCTTGGTGAATTCCGGGTTAGTAAGAGACCCCATCTTAAAGCAAACAAAACCAAACAAACCAAGATAGACAGCACCTGAGGAAAGAAACTTGAGACTGACCTGACCTTCACACACGTGTACCCACCCCCCACATAAACACACACACACACACACACACACACACACACATATGTGGACAGACAAATTAACAAGATTGTACAGTGGTTTTTGTCAATAATTATGAGCATGATTTTAATGGCTTCAGAGTAGTTTTTATAGCTACCCCTTAATATATGTCATCCCTCCTCTACTGTCTAAAGCTACTTACATGGCTTTTTTTTTTTAATATTTATTTGTTTTTATTATGTATACAATGTTCTGTCTGTATGCCTGCAGGCCAGAAGAGGGCACCAAACCTCATTGCAGATGGTTGTGAGCCACCATGTGGTTGCTGGGAATTGAACTCAGGACCTTTGGAAGAGCAGGCAATGCTCTTAACCGCTGAGCCAGCTCTCCAGCCCCCTGACATGGCTTTTGGTCATCTATTCATGACAAAGTTGTTGACGTGGAATTCTTAGATAAAGGGTATGAACATTTAAAATATGTTTGCCATCCTTCAGAAAGGACCCCATCTCAGCCTTCTGGTTCCCATGGCTTTGGTGAGGGACAGAGTTTGTCTGGGCCACTGTCTCTTTGTGTGGAACATACTCCTATCTTTTTGAGACTTTTTGGTTTGGCTTTGTTCTGTTGTTTTGCTCTTGTCTTTTTAGCAGTTGCATGGTGCATCTAAGCATGGCTTTCTATGTATTCATTTTGTTTGGAGTTTTGTAAGCTGCTTGAATGTGTTAAGTTCTTTCTTTCACACATTTTGATAGGCTTCTGGTTATTTACTGGTTATCTGTTTCAATCTCTTATCGCTTTAGAATTCTGCATACTTGTGACTTATATAAAGGTCCTGCAGTACCTTTAATCCCAGCAGTTGAGAGGCAGAAGCAAGATCTCGGAGTTCAAGGCCAGCCTGGTCTACATTTTTAATTTCGTTATTTTAGTGGAATTGCCATTGCCATTTTCTGCATGTTTATTTTTTATGTTGAAAAGAAAAGTAACACTTATTTTTTGTCAATGATGAAAGTTTATTATTTAAATTTTTTTCTTTGGTAGTTTGATACGTGTTTACAATGTATTTACATACTAATCACTCCAGCTCCTCCTGGACACACCCCACATTTTCCTCCCAACTTTGTGTTCTTTCCCTCCCCCTGCTCTCATGTATGTTTGTGAGCACACAAACACAGGATTAGTTAGTGCTAACCAAATGCACATGGGTTGGAGTCATCTGATGGAGTCTGAAAAACCTACAATAGGTCACACTCCCAGGATCCGTCGTGCTCCTAATCGCTGGGATTAAAGGCACCACTACTCTTGGCTTTTGTAGTCACTTATGAAAACATTCTCTATGCATGTTTTCTGCCACTGAGTTACTTGTTCTGTCCCAGGGTTTAATTTAGGGGATAAGATTTCTGTTCTTTGCCACTTTATGGGAAGTAAATATGTTGACATGATTTTAAAGTATATTTTAGAATTGGTGAGATGGCTCTGAAGGAATGAACAGGAATGAACTCCTGTTGCCAAGACTACTGACCTGAGTTCAGTGGCCAGGACTCACTTGGTGGAGGGTGAGAACTGATCCTGTAAAGTGTCCTCTGACCTCCACACACGTGTGCGTGACAGCCCAAACAAAAACACACAAATGAATAGATGAATGTAATTAAAATTGTTTAAAATATTTTAATACTTAAGAAAATAATTTTGGAAAAAAAAAGAAATACTCTAAGGAACCTCACAAGTTTAGATATTTTGTAAAATATTACCATAAAAATACATTGACAGAAACATTTTCCTACATATCCTGAGGATTCATCAAAAGGTTACTGTACTTGAAATTTAGTTCCTAATCTGAGAAGCCTAAGATATTAATAGAAGGTGATATATTTGGGTGGAAAATTTCAGAATTTACCAACTGCAAGTTGAAAAGGGTTTTAGGCCCAAACAGTAGACTCTTACTGTGTTTTCTAAACAAGATTTTTTTTTTTTTTTTTTAAATCTCAGAGTCACTGGCCCTGGAACCAGTGACAGTTTAAGTGCCAATTATGCAAATCTTACACTTTAGAAACCATGAAACCCGTTTTTCTTCTATAAATTTAATCTGATAATGAACACAATCTTAGCAGGCTTATTCATGGATGCTAATTATTTTCATATCCCATTCTTCCTATGACAAGGGTATTGTTATATATCAGCAGCAGGATAAGATCCCAGGCAATTACTAGAAAATGCTGGTCTGTGGTTCTGTCTGGTCACTCATATTTAATTATTCCAGACTAGTCATGGGTAGGAAAAGAATGTATAGTTCAATTAACAAACTCTTGTACCTTATTTTGACTGAAGCCTTCTTCCTTGTCTGCTGTGGGATTCCCCTCTGTATGATGTGAATACTGTCTTAGGCCTGCACAGGGCAGAATAGAGGTGTGTGTGTGGGAACTAAACTGAATGCTGGGAGAAAGAAGGCGGAGTTGCGAGATGCCATGTAGCTGCCAGAGGGGAAAGATGTGAGTTGCCAGCTGAAACCTTGCCAATAGGCCACAAGCCTTGTGTTAAAATATAAACTAATAGAAATGGGTAAAAAAAAAAAAAAAAAAAAGAAATGGGTAAATTTAAGATGTGAGTTAGCCAGAAATATGCTTAAGCTTTTGGTCAAAAAGTATTGCAAATAATATAGTTTCTGAGTGATAATTTTGGAACTGAGCAGCCAGGCA
Source organism: Chionomys nivalis (assembly GCF_950005125.1). NCBI lineage: Eukaryota > Metazoa > Chordata > Mammalia > Rodentia > Cricetidae > Chionomys > Chionomys nivalis. The sequence goes on along the minus strand of NC_080098.1, from coordinate 10,529,032 downwards.
CTAACTTGTAGCCTCCCACTACACTTTTCAAACCTTGGTGCAGTGGGAAGAAGCAGGGTAGTTGGCCTAACATTTTTCCAACCATATCCATTTCTCTGTCTTTCTCAGAAGTATTGGCAATCAGTGAGGCATCTCCCTACCCCGTTCCCCTGCCATTAGAAGAGACACCAAGTGGGAAGTGGGAAGAAAAGCAAGGGTCTGAGTAATGAGTCCCTTAATTCAAAGATAGACTTGCCTGTTCTAGAACTTTCTGGTTATAAAAGGAAGAACTTGAACTTCAGGTTTGGATTTTGTATTTTCCTTTTCTTGGACACTTTTCAACAATCTTTTATTTTTAAATAATTTTTGATTTATTTTTTTATATACGTGGTTGTTTGTATATATGTCTGTGTATCACATGCATGCCTGCGGAGGTCAGAAGCTGGTGGTGGACCCCTAGAACTGAGGTGTAGACTGTTGTAAGCCACCATGTGGGTGCTGGGAATTGACCCTGGACCCTCTGCAAGAGCAGTAAGAGCTTTTAGCCACTGAGTCATCTCTTTGATCCTACATTTTGACAGTCTTAAAGACTGCTTTCTCCTTTTGTTTTATGGTAATTTTTTTGTTTGCTGGTAGTTTTGGTTTGGGCACCTGAAAAGCAGCAATGGAAGTAAGCAGTTAAGGTCTCTGCAGCTTCCCTGCCAAGTATACACGACACAAAGGAAAGCACACATAATGGTGTTGGTTAGGCCACATTTCATTGCTTCATACCCATTGATTATTCTCCTAGACACAGTATTTGTTACAGTTTCTGGATTGCCTTACATATAATTTATGAAATACTCTTCAAGGTCAAGTCCCTTGAACCTCCCACACCCCAACTCCACACAGCAAAAAACTGTATAATACTGTTAGTGCAAATGGCATCCCACAATTCCCCTGCAAATCTTCTGTGGGAACAATTAGGGAAGTCCCACAGCTACATCTGCTTCTCCCATGAAACAGCAGGCCATCGGGTGGAAGTCAGTCGAGCATTATTAGCAAGAAAGGAAGAGCTGAGAACATATACTGAGGACTTTTCACTAGATAAAAATGGCCACGGTTTTAGAGGCAGTCTGAGCAGGACTGTTAGAGCCCATCTCCATCCTGCCTGCACATGCCACAGCGTGTCGAGGCTCACACGTCTAGTAACATGGAAAGGTCACATACACTTATAGGAAGTGAATGGGAGTGGGTTCTGAGTCTGAGCATTCCGCGGGACAGGACAGGCACAATATCACGTGGGTTCAGGCCCACGTAAGGAAGAATAAGCCAAGAAACAAGGAAGCTGAAGCCTAGTCAGTCAGGGTCCTGACAGCAGGCAGAAGTTGTTGATGAGAAGCAGAGACCCACACAGGCAGTGGTCCAAACTGAAGCCAAGCCAGATTCGATTCCGTTTGTGAGCCAAGGTTTCAGAGGGCTGCTCTCAGCCCTCAAGACACTTCAAGCGGCGTGATCAGGCTAAGATTTTTAAGGCAGACTGGGAATCAGGGAGACACAAGGGCTCTTCCCAATCCATTCTTACATGTTGGTTTCCAGTGGTAAAGAACTTTTTGTATAGCTTTGTCCCAATGGCCTTTGTGTTGTTGTTTTGCTTTTTGAGACAGGCCCTGGCTGTCATGGAACTCACGATGGAGAAAGTAAGACTGGGCTCCGGAGTGCTGGGGCTAAAGGAGTGTGCCACTACACCCAGCTCAACAACCGTGATTTTGAGCAAAGGTCAATTATTTTTCTCTGTTGTTGTTTTAGATTCTTTTTGTTTGCTTGCTTACGTGGATCCACGTATCTGCATGTGTGTATGCACAATGTGTATGAGGACCCAAGGAGGCCGGAAGAGGGCATCTAATCCCTGCCGCTAGAGCTGTAGGTGCTTGGGAGCCACCCAATGTTAGTAATCAAAGTCGACTTTCTCTGCAAACCATTCTTAACTGGACCGGACTTAGAATCCTTTGGAGATTGCTAAGGCAAAGCTCTGGACGTGTGTGGAGGACTGAGTGAGAGAGGAGAACTCACCCTGAAGACAGGAGGCACCATCTCACCGGCAGGGTGCCAGGACAGGATAAAAGGGGAAGCCGAGAGCCAGCATCCCGTTTTCTTCCTACTTCCTAAAGTGCCACCATGTGACCTGCTCTGCTCTGCCATACCGTTTCCCATCGCGGTAGACTAAAGACTCTGACAAGCTGAGCCAAAATAATTAAATCCGTATTCAACTCTGCCTCCCATGTTTGGTTACAGCCATAAGAAAAGTAACGAATCCACTGATGAACAGGGAAAGATATGAAACATCTTTATTTCTCACCTATAAAATGAGGATAATAAAAGCTATAAATGGTTAGAAAAGCGCCTTACACATAGAGCAGGCAGGCGCTTGGAAGCACAGCAGCCAAACCAATAACTTGTTTTCTGGGGATTTTCACAGGTCCCAGGCAGTCCCCAGCAAGGACCTCAGTGCTCTGCTGGGTGCTGGGAAAACTTGATAAGCAAAGTACACAAGGTTTCAGGGGAGAACAACGGAACTGGATTTGGAAATGGGGGTAAGAATCCATAGGTTGACACCAAATGGTAAAAATGAATGGCAAAGAGAAGAAAGCAAGTGGAACAAGATATCAGAGAACAATAATTCTATCAGCTAAGGTGTGGAAATGGGGAGTGAGATGTATCTTCGGAAGACCAGCGAGGGAAACAAGGTCATCAGAAGAATCATGTGATGGTAATGACAGGAGCCAGCAGAGCTGAGCTGAGCAGAGGGGACACCGAGACCCAGGATTAGATGCCTGGAGTTGTGGAGAATGCCTTAAAATGACACAATGGTGTCAAAACCAACCCTCCCTATGACAACTGGATAAATATGATAACTCTGTGTGGTTGCAGAACTACCCAACAGTGAGGATTTGCTGAACCAAAGCCCAAGAGGGGCCCTGAAGAGATCCAATTACTGTGTCATAATTACCCTTCGAGGTCTTCTATCTTTGGTAGCTAAGCAGAGATTTTTCAGATTCACAGAATAGGGGAAGAAAATGAAACAAACAAACAAACAAACAAACAAATCTATGGAGTGGAGTTCAGGGCCCCGAGGAAGGGAGTGTCTGGAAACCCTCAGCTTTCAGTTGAAGCCTCAAAGTAGGTTGAACTAACCACAGCCCTTAAAATTTTCATAGAAACTCACAGTCAATTTTAGTCACTTTATATAAAAAAGCTAGTTGTACTTTTTATTCTGTGAAACTAAGTTGAGGAAAATTGATCTCTTTGTAATAATTGCCTTTTCAAATAACATGGGAGGCAGCCCTACTTATAATATATAAATAGGGTTTATATATTATATAATATATGGATAATCCTAGAGGATAGTTTTACAGAGTCATAGTTTTTCCCTTGACAGTGGACCTGCAGGCCTTCAGTTACGTTTATAAAATGCCTGAGATAAACAACATCAGCAAGAGGAAGGGTCTATTTTGGCTCTTGGTTTTGGAGTGTTCAGACTATGTCAATTGGTCCCATCTTTTTGCATTACGCTGTGGAGAGAGGGCAGTGAAGACATCGTTCACCTCCTGGCTAACAGCAAAGTGGAGGGAACCAGTCTGGAGTCGTGCAGCTCCCTCCGAGATGATGGCCCTTAAGGCCTGAAAGGGACTATTCTGCTGCCCATCTGAAGATGCTGTGGGCCACGGATGACACCTTTGGCACATGGGCTGCTTGGGAGAAGCACTCATTCACACATGGACCTCGCGGAGATCTTGACATGGTTGGTTAGGCTAATCTCTGTTTGTCATAGTTTTTGCTGTTGTTGTAAGTGGTTGCTTGGTGTAGTAGTATGCAATTGAGTATAACTGAGTGGCCTAGACAAAGGCTTAGTTTATTATAATTTGATATCGCAACACCATTGTTAAAGTTTCATATCTTTCATTTTTGTTTTTTAGATAGATAATCATATCAACTTCAAATTGTAGCTTTTTATCTTTCACCTCGTCTTCCTCCCCCCTTCAAAACACTGGATAGAACCCCCAGGACTATGTGAGACACTGATATTGGGTGTCCTTGTTTGTGATCTGAGTTGGACCCCTATGAACCACTGGGACACATACACACACAATGAAATAAAATGCTAAAAATGAAAACACCAGATGAAGATGGGCCATCCTTCCTGATGGCCCTCAGACCTCACACTCGCCTGGTTCTTGTGAAAAGCTAGTAGATGTGACTACAAAAAAATAAGTTACTAGGCTCCTTTTTCTGAGTTTCATTTTCCCTTACAAACCATCTTTTATTTTTCAAAAATATTGCCTATTTGTAAAATCAGTATTGACTAAATCACTACACTCTTCCCATAACTGTAACTGTAAGAGAAATGCCAGAAAACTTAAAATTGGGGTTAAAAAATAGAAGGGCTAGGGCTGTAGCTCAGTTAGCAGAGCTCTGGCCTACCATGTGTGAGGCCCTGGGTTCTATCCCCAGCATCTGGCAAACTGAGCATGGTGTCACACACCTGTAATCCCAGCACCCGAGAGGCGGGAAGCTCAGAAGCATAAGGCTGTCTTTGGCCACAGGGAGTTCAGTGGATACATAGGACCCTATCTCAACAAAAACAGAATAAAATCACATGAGATTAAATACTTTACATATTTTGATTATTAAATAGAAATAGCGATAGTCGTATCTTTGAAATTAGACCAGTAGGCTGTTCTGTTAGCTTATTGATGCACTGACTTCCTGTGAGCCCCAGAGAGGCGGCAGCACAGCCAGGCTCATGCCATGTGCTGCAGACTAAGAAAGATGTGGCAAAGACTCTTTTTTTTTTTTTATTAAAAATTTTATTAAAAATTCCCACCTCCTCCCGTTCTCCCATTTTCCTCCCCTTCCCCCAACCCCCTCCCCCCCCCTCTCCAGTCCAAAGAGCAGTCAGGGTTCCCTGCCCTGTGGGAAGTCCAAGGTCCTCCCCCCTCCATCCAGGTCTAGGAAGGTGAGCATCCAAACAGACTAGGCTCCCACAAAGCCAGTACACGCCGTAGGATCAAAACCCAGTCCCATTGTCCTTGGCTTCTCAGTCAGCCCTCATTGACCGCCACGTTCAGAGAGTCCAGTTTGATCACATGCTCCATCAGTCCCAGTCCAGCTGGCCTTGGTGAGCTCCCATTAGAGCAGCCCCACCGTCTCAGTGGGCGGGTGCACCCCTCGCAGTCCTGACTTCCCTGCTCATGTTCTCCTTCCTTCTGCTCCTCATTGGGACCTTAGGAGCTCAGTCCAGTGCCCCAGTGTGGGTCTCTGTCTCTATCTCCATCCATCGCCAGATGAAGGTTCTATGGTGATATGCAAGATATTCATCAGTATGACTATAGGATCAGGCCATTTCAGGTTCTCTCTCCTCAGCTATGGTAAAGACTCTTGAATGCTCCCATTTTCCCTCTTCCCAGGAAATACAACAGTCACTTAATATAGAACAGAACTGGCAGAAATTTCAAATTACCAGATGATATAAATGCACCCTACATTTGAAAAAGGTTAAAATGCTGTCAGATGGTGGTGGTGCATGCCTATAATCCCAGTACTTGGGAGGCAGAGGCAGGTGGGTCTCTGTGAGTTCCAGGCCAGCCTGGTCTACATACTGAGTTCAGGACAGCCAGGGCCACACAGAGAAACCCTGTTTTGGGAAAAAAAGAAAAGAAAAATAAAAAGAAAAATGTTGAAATGATTTTTACGGGGCGGGGGGCATCATTAATGTGAACACAGTATCATCTTTGTACTGTTCTGCTACGGGGAAAAGACCTAATTCAGTTCACATTTCTTACTATTTACTGATAACATATTCTTACTCATGTCTCATACAAACAGACTCAGAAAATGAGACATTTTATTTATACATGGGATGTACACGCCTCTACAGTAACAATGCTGAAAAGTAAACAGAAGAGTAAAACTGAGCACACTGGTAAATCTTGAGTAAAGGACAAATGATTTTAGAAACCATTGATTTTCTGATTTCTGTAGTTTATCTCCTTCCTTGTTTTTCATTTACTTAGAGAAAATGCATGTTTCCATATTTGAGATCACACTCTGAGTGCAAGTTTATATTCCCACAAAACTGTGCTGGGTCCTGGTGTGGGACAATTCTGTATTCTGTCAATTATGGTTTAAATAAACGCTGATTGGCCGGTAGCCAGGCAGGAAGTATAGGTGGGACAACCAGACAGGAAGTAGAGGCAGGGCAATGAGAACAGGAGAATTCTGAGGAGGAAGCCCACTGCCCCCCAGTCCTGTTCAGACAACAAGGAAGCAGGATGTGACCTGCTCTGTTGAAAAAGGTACTGAGCCATCTGGCTAACATAGATAAGAATAATGGGTTAATATAAGTTATAAGAGTTAATAAGAAACCTGAGCTAATGGGCCACAGTTTATAACTTATGGAGACCTTTGTGAGATTTCTTGGGGGCTTACCGGCTGTGGGAACTGGGTAGGACAGAAACCCCAACAAAGCAGGCCCTCATGTTACAGGGTCCTTCATGGATGTTAGAGAAAGAAATTACCAAGGCCCTGAAGCAAACAAGGCTAGGACGTTGGAAGAAGATTCAATTTCCCAGCCTCCCCAAGAACCAGTGTCTTTCCCTGGTCTCTGAAATGATTCTGCAGTCCACTGCCCCATACTCAACGGCATAGACACAGTTACATTTACATTTGCAATATTCATAATCTACATATTAGAAAAAATATTACTTTTTACTTTTAGAATGTAAAAAAAATTACATTGAGTTACAAAATTCTAATATAAGGCCCCAAGGAATAAAATGGAAAGCTAGTTTGCTATCAGTGTGAAAGCAGTGTTCCTTGGAATTCCCAGGTGGGATGTAGAGAGGCGTGTACTAGAAAGCCATCCCACTGCGTGAGAAATGACGGCCTGAGTCCTACAGCTTGATAAGAAACAGCCAAGCCAAAGCAAACCTAACTTAAGACATGGGAGGTCATTGGTCTCATTTGGGCCTGACAAAAATTTCCTTCTTCGTATCTTCTTTTACATTTTCATTTGTATCTTAAACGTATGTGTATTTAGCCTGCTCATGTTTGTGTACCACATAAACTAGTCTCCACAGGGCTATAAGTCATCAGATCCACGGAAACTGGACTTTAACAGACAGTTATTAGTCATCATGTGAGTGCTGGGACCTGATCTCTGGGCCTTTGGGAAATCTCAGTGTTCTTAACCATTGCTCCATCTCTCCAACCCTCCTTATATTTTCTCTTGCAAGCATTAGATACCTTTGTCTAGTACGGTAAGACACAAGATTGACTGAACATATTCTGAATCGAAAAAAATTCTCACTTGTCAAAAGCATATATACCAGTCATGGACTTATACAAAAGGATGGAAAACATAGAAACTAATTTTCAGCTAGATATTAACTTCCTTTTAAAAATTTTTACTGTAAATTAGCAAATTAAAATTGCATATATTTACACATATTGACAGATTAAAATTATAAATACATTTGTTATTAAAAGGTACAAAGTGATGTCATAATACATGTGTATAATTTAGGATGATTAAATCAGCATGATTAACACATGCATCATTTCAAATACTTATCTTGTGTGTGTGTGTAGTAAAAACATTTAATATTATTCTTTTAGTAATTTGAAACATGTCATACATAATTACTAACTGTAGTCATTGTGCCATGTAATAGACACACAAATTCTTATTTCTCCTGTCTAACTGAATCTTAGTTCTCTTTGACCAATGTTCATCCATCCCCAGTCCAGCCTCTCTGAATCTGAACCTGGATCCTGTCTTTTTGTTGTTGGTTTGTTGTTGTTGTTGAGTTGGCTAGCCTTCAAGCCCCAGTGATTTTCCTGTCTCCATTTCCCCATAGGACTGGAGTTGAAGTCACATGCCCAGCTTTTTCACATGGGTCCTGGAGATTTGAACTTACTGCCCTTATCCACTGAATCATTTCCCCAGTCCATGGCTACTTTTGGAATTTCAGATGTGAGGCACACTCTCCCTTCAAAGTCTGAGGGTAAACACTGCTTTAACTGAGTGATGTTTTCCCATCTGTAAGGATCTAATTTCCTTGCTTCTGTGAGGTAGGTGATTCTTTTTCTCTGCTTTAGGTATTTGCAGCAGAAGTTCGGAAAATCTTGAGATGTCTTGACTACCAAGTCAAGGACCAGAACTCACACGTGAATCTTTCCATTTCAAGCTCATTGGATTTTTTTTAAAAAAATATTTCACCACAGTGCTTTGATTTTCTGCTTCTTCAAATCCCAAGAGTAAGTGACAACCCTCACAAGTCACTCTTTTCTTGTCTTCTTGTGACTTTTCTATTTAAATATGGATGGTAATGGACATTTTAAATCTGTTTCTCTTGTATACTGAAGTTAGATAGGGAGCAGAAATGCATTATATTTCCCTTAGATGCCAATCTCCAAAGCCATGATGCTAATTTTGAGCCCTTGTTCCATAACCCATCTCCTTTCCATGCCAAGGCACACACCTCCAGGGCCAGCAGGCTCCCCTGAGACTTGCACTGGTAAGTGTGTTTATATTGCTCCCATGTGGTACAGTATCTAACCCTTCTCCATAGGCTTTGAAGCGTCACACTAAATTCAGGGAGTAATTTGCAAACAAACCATGGCAACCACAACACAAACAATGTGAAGTGGCTGTGTTGTGGGTGAGGGACTGGATGCTCTCAATGATGACTCTGGAGCAACACTGATGGTCAGAAAACAGTCTCGTTTCCTCTTGAGAAGCAGATAAAAATGACACCAATCTGCCCCTTTTATGCCTCTTCAATGCTCTGACATCCTCCTTTCACCTTTGTTTAACAGTCTGTTCCTGTAGCGCCGCCAACTGTCGGCCTTTCCTTAGAGGAACTTAAGCCGAGCACGAAGCGAGCTTCTGGGCGGTGACTGCTTCTCCACAGACGAAGGCTGCCAGGAGGATGAGTACTGTTACCACCTTCGCCAGCGTCATCGCTGTACATTCCTGACACCATCTTAGTCCCCTTCAAGATCTACGTGCTGTCTTCTCTTCACAAACCAGGAATCCAAGGCTCTGCTGGCAAATGAGCTGGCCCAAGTTCACCTATTAGTGAGAAAAAGAGAATTTGAATCCAGATCCGTTGGAAATCAAAGCCTGATCTCTGCCCCAGAGGTTCCCAGGTCAATGGGAAGGAAAAGGGACATTCAGGGACAGGTACGCTGCAGGCTCAGCTGTACAGGCTGCTAAAATCTGGGACTGGTGACAAGTCTAGGGCTGGGATAATGGTGAATATTTGGGAGCTAAGTAGGGATTTCAGGGGTTCTGAAAGACCGACACCACCAGATTCAGTGCGGAGAAAACAAGGCATGAGTCTCTAGCGGGAAAGGGGAGCCGGTGTCACAGGTGCAGACAGGTGAGAAGATAAGGGTATTGTTCTAAGGGCGTGGCTTAGAGAGAGTCCCGCCTGGAAGGCCAGAGATTACTTTGTGGAAGGAATGGAATGCTGGGAATTCTAGTAAAAGCAAGGTTATTGTCACGGAATTGGGGGCAGTGATTAAGGTGACGGTACAGAGGTATTTATTTGTGGGTGCAATCTTAAAACTCACCTGTAGGATGAACTCTCAATGAGCAGGCACCTGAAGCTGGGGCAGTTGGCACAAAAGGCCCAGCTTTGGGAGGAATCCAGGAGGAATCAAAACATTGCTCAGCTGAAGCTAGGCAGTCACAGCTGGGCAGGGCTAGCATCACGTGCTCCAGGGAAAATTCACTAGCAAGGGCTCTTTCCCAAGGTCAGGAAGGTAGACTTTACTTGGAAATAAATTCTCCCTAAGACACAAATATTATATTTAATGGTATTTGACTACAACAAAAAAACAAAAACGGGTGAGTGTCAAGGTTATAGTTCAGGTGGTAGAATACTTGCCTTGCATATACAAGGCCCTAGGTTTGATCCCCAGTACTACATAAATTTGGGCATGGTGGGGCCTGCTTCTAATTCTAGCACTAGGGAAGTCAAATGAGGAGGATCAGAAATTCAAGGTCATCTTCAGCTATATAGGGTGTTCCAGTCCAACCTGAGCTACATGGGATCCTGTCTCAAGAGACCCTTTTAATTGTTTTTCACAAGCTCTGGGAAGACTAAGAATAACAGGTTTAACCTAGGGACTCACTATGTAAACACAATATGGCAAATAAACGAATGAGCTGCATGGTGTTTCTGGACACCTAGATTCTGGAAGAGTCAGATTAGGGTGCTAATTAACCGTGCTCCTCAAATTAACGACTCTGTGTTCTTCCCTGTGTGAGCTAGCAACATGGTACTCACTGGTAACGGTGAAGCACTCACGGAAGAGGCACTACCCTAGACGCTGCTGGTAGCAGCCAGACTTGTGTGCCCCCCCTTCTTCCCTCTTGATCCACAACAGCACCTGCACTGCTCATGGAATCCTCGGTGGTGTTCACTTGAGCATTTATTTTAGACCACTGGAAACCCCACAGTGCAAGAGCGAATTATACACATATATAGCACAGACATATGAAACTGGGGTGGAGCTTGTTAATAAACTGCCTGCCTAGGCCTGGGTTTAATTTGTAGCACCTCAAAATAAACAAACAGACACATACCCTTCTGGATATGCCTGTCTCTTCCTGTCTTAAGTCAGATCAGAAGTCTCTTCCACTACTTTTGCCTCAGTGATGGCACGTCCCAAAAATGGAGGCGAAGGCAAGGGTGCAGAAGGGAGAAAGCTTTTCTTGTTTGTTTTTTTCAAGACAGGGTCACTCTATGCTACAATCCTGACTGTGCTGGACCGCATTTTGTAGACCAGGCAGGCCTTGCACTCACAGAGATTCGCCCAACTGGAAGCTTTGCTTGATGTCATTCCAGGTTGAAGCAGTTTGCACCCAGGACCAACTGGTCATTTCCTTTCTGGTTCAAGAAAGTCTTGCTCTTGCCTTTTGAACCTGTGTATATCACATAATTTAAAATAGGCCACCTTTCACCTAATCCCAGTTGATTAGGATACAAAAGGCAGTCAGCAGAAAAGACAGCTGTAGGCTGGCGGGGCGTTGTGGTCCTAGTGATGACCTGAGAGACTCATATACTTTGCATCAGTTCAGAGAAGCCATGGCCACGCCTCTCTCCACAGGCGCATGCCTCAGATTTTGCTTTTCTCGGCATAATTTAGCTTTCGATTTAAGAGGACAGCTAGCTGATGTTACTTTTGTCCTAGATTTTCTTAGTATCGTTTTGTACTAGTCATTGGAGACCTGTGTATATAGTACAAAGAAAAACTTTATAGTGGAAACAAAGTCCTGGCGCCTTTCAACCCTTCCAAGAGGGAGGAGAGGAGTCTATCTTCTTCATTACTGTATCTGCAGTGCCTAGACCTGGCAAGGTGATTGCTAAGAAACCCAAGTTGTATGACACTGTGTTTTAGTGGGAATGAAAGGATATGCTAGCTAATGTGAACCTCAGGAAGACTGAAAAAATCCCAGACCTGCTGCACCATTTTGCCTAAGGCAGCTTTCTGTGAATTTCGTAAGGCGGGAAATTATAAAAACCCCTCTTATCGATTTCTGGTATTCCCAGTCAAGTGGGGTGTGGAACAAAGGCAACTCTTTGATCTGCCCTGGCTCCTCCACTTGAGGAGGTGGGGCTCCTGGGAAGCAGAGCTGCCTGTACAAGGAAGCCAAGGTAACAGGACACTGTGAGGTTCAATCCAACCTGATACCAGAAAGAACTCATGGGTGACTCAGAGTCTAAAAATGTGTTGTGCAAACAGACCGGGTGCCAGGCTCCTGGGTAATTTGGCTGGGCGGGAACAGGCTCCAGATGGGGGAAGCAAGTCTCCATTCTCATAGTACAGGCTCCAACAAAGAGCCAAAGAATACCTCGACTGCGCAACACTCTCAGACAGATCGTGGGCAAAAGACACTTCCCATTTTCAACAAGGGAAGCCCAGAGAGAAAACCTAATTCATGGAAGCCGTATACTTAGCCCATCCTGGAAATGTGCCTTAGCTACTTCCTCAGTCTCCAGGACCGATGCCACTCACTGCATCAATGCAGAGCGATTTTCCGTAAAGAATGATCCCAGTGACTGTCACCTTATGTCATAAAGCTTCAACCATGGTTGCATTAGAACTGACAGTTCACTCTTGGCACTGGACAGGTAGACCCCACCACAGCCATGTCCCAGGAAAGGTAAGGCCAAACCCTCTTAGAGAATTGCCTTCTGTAGACAGTTCGAATCCTTCTCGTTTTTTTTTTTCTTGTTTTGTATTTCTTTGCCTCTCTCCCTCTTCCTCATTCTCTTTCCCCCCTTCTCCCTCTCCTTTTCTTCCTCCTCGAAGTCACTATGAAGCACAGACAGGCTTTAACTCTCAATTCTCCTACCCCAGTCTCCTGCGTGCCAGGATTACAAGTTCTGTCCCCGCCTCTATGAGTCTTCAGATGAGAATCCTCTAAGTCCCTGCTTAGCTGCTGCCCAGATGTTGAGTCTTTGAGCACAACAGTGTCCGTGTACGTGAAATGGTTCTCCATGAAATCATCCTGGGTACCAGAAACCTGTGGCAAGGTCCCAGTCTCTGAGATGGGTGTTTGCTGCAGATGCAAGATAGCTACCCGACACATCCAGGTGGGAGAACAAGAACTTACTCCAGGGTCACACTTGGCTCAGCTTTGAGACTCCTCAACCCATGCTCCAGTGCTGTCACCCTCCCAGTGGTGGTCCAACGCTGTCACCCTTCCAGTGGTGGTCCAATGCTGTCACCCTCCCAGTGGTGGTCCAACTTTGTCACCCTCCCAGTGGCGGTGATCCAATGCTGTCACCCTCACAGTGGCAGTGATCCAACGCTGTCACCCTCCCAGTGGTGGTCCAACTTTGTCACCCTCCCAGTGGCAGTGATCCAACGCTGTCACCCTCCCAGTGGTGGTCCAATGCTGTCACCCTCCCAGTGGTGGTCCAACGCTGTCACCCTCCCAGTGGTGGTCCAACACTGTCACCTTCCCAGTGGTGGTCCAACGCTGTCACCCTCCCAGTGGTGGTCCAACGCTGTCACCCTCCCAGTGGCAGTGATCCAACGCTGTCACCCTCCCAGTGGTGGTCCAATGCTGTCACCCTCCCAGTGGTGGTGATCTAATGCTGTCACCCTCCCAGTGGTGGTGATCCAACGCTGTCACCCTCCCAGTGGTGGTGGTGAGGCAGTGGCGCTCTCTCTGCTTCCTCTGTGCGTGGCTCTTGAAAGAAATGGAGCAGGATACTAACTGGCAAGGAAGATCTCTCCTCTGTACCTTCTTCCTAACCTCCATCATCATCATCAGGTCTAGCCTTCCTCTCTCTCTTCCAGCTTTACAGTGGAGAGGAGGGGAGGAAAAGGAAAAGAGGGGAGAGAAAAAAAGAGAAGGGGAGATCTTTCTTTTGGGTATGGTGACCAAAACAGCTAGGTCCTACCTACATCATTTCCCCCTGCTGCTGAACACACACACACAAACACACTGCAGACACACACACGCTACACACACATACACACTCAGACATACATAAACACACTACAGACACACACCCTCATGTACAGACATACACATTCATAAACATAGTACAAACACACACACTCCCACATAGACATACACATTCAAACACACATACATAAACACTCTACAGACACCCCCCCACAGGCCTACACATTCACACACACACATAAACACACTAAAGACACACACCACAGACACAGACACTCACACATACACACACTACAGATGCACACATGTACACACACTGATATACACACATACAGACAGACACATTCACACACTCAGACACCCAGAGTAAAATCAGTAATAATCATTAAGTTTAGTATCTGAATCCCAGCAACAAGTTTCTTCTCTTCTCTCTAGCCCACAAATTTCTCTTTTCCATCAGATGTACCAGTATAGTCCTTATTACCTAAACTCTGTCTCCAGGCAAAGTAAGCTTCTTGAAATGCATACAGTTCCTGGGTTATAAGCTCCACTGTCTTGCTGCTATGGTCTTAGTTCCTGGTGCTTGGTGGCTGCTTAATAAGATTTATTGGGATGGTAGACAGAAAAATATGGATTTACCAAGAACTCCACCACCTGGCCATCTCTCTGAGGATGTTTGTGCAGAGGAAAACCAAGAAAAACCACTACAAGCAAGGCATAATAACAACAAAATGCCTAAACATCACTACTAGTTAACTCATGAGTCATTTCACACAGTGAAGAAAAGCATTTTGGCATTTCCCTCAGCTTGATGGCCTCCTGTTTCCTGTGTAGAGAGACCTCTCTGGTTCCCACAATTGACATCATTCCAAGAGCCTCCATCTCTGTTCACAAATACCTACCATCTTTGCACAGAACCAGTGTGAAGCAAGAGACCTCTTTGTTCTTTCTCACATATGCACCAATGCTCCCTTAATGGAAGAGACAAGACATAAATGTGTGTGCTTCAAAAAGTTGTCTCCAAATTTGCATACGTGTGTATGTGCATGGGTGTCAAGGGGTAAGAGAGAGAATGATTCAGAAAGAATGTAGGTCCTGGAGAGTCACTTCCCATTTGGGCAGCCTCTAGCATTTCCCTTTGCCTTTCCTCTGTGGACCTCCAGAATGACTGTCTGTCTTCCTGAGGCAGGAACTTGTCTGCAGGCCCAGCGGGAGGGGAACTTTGGCCAAGCTCTCAGCCAATTGCCCATCTGGAGCTGACTGTCTGGCAGCCAGCAGCACCGCAGGTCTGGCCTATCCACTACGGATTGCTGACATTGTGTGAGGAGGGCCATATTTAGGCAGCACACACCTTGTTGAGGCAAGCTCAGGGCTAGACAGGGAATACAGGCGATGACTCACTTGTGGGGAGAGAGAGGGGTCATCAGGCTGCTGGGAAGTGACAAGAGGAAGCCCCCACCCCCGTGTTTATCCCTGGTCACCCTCTTTCCATGTCATCTGTCCTGACTGTCCTTCAGGTCACTCCCTCTTATTGCCACGGTACCATGTGTCCCAGGTCCATGGGATGACCCGCCTCTCTCCAGATGTCACGTGTCCCAGGTCCATGGGATGACCCGCCTCTCTCCAGATGTCACGTGCTTTTCCCTCCGGATGTTTGCAAGTTGTCCGCTATGCTTATCTTGCTGTCCCCTCTGTTCTATTTTCATGCTCTGTGAGATTTTCCCTGCTCTCCTTTGCTACAGGGAAATCTTTCAGAGAGCTGTACTCAAAGGCAGTTCTGCACCCCAGCGATCTTGAGTCCCCAGTAGATTTGGAGTGCTTGAAGGAGAGAAGGGTAGTTTGCTCATCTTTCTTTCTCCTTTGTCTACAGAGAGGCTGGCATGGAACTGACACAGGACGGGAGAAGCAGCATGCACATGGTGCCATGGGTCGCACTGGGTCAGCAGAACAGGCTCAGGCTGGAGTCAAGTCTGTGATCCTTCATCCATTTTTTAGCCCCTTAGAGTCTGAAAGGGTCCTTGCTGGGTACGTGCTTAGGAACGGTCCTTCTGTTGGCTTCTGGGCACCGCAATTGTCTGGAAGGGTCCCAGCTTTGGCAGAGTGGCAGAACCCCTTGTTCATAGCACTTGACCTGTCCGCTGGAATTTCCCTAGATCCTTGGGATAAAAAGCTGTTTGTATTAGAAACAGTTTGACTAAAAACAAAACAAAGTCAAAAGGAAACCAATCTAATACTTGTTTGCAGCTAACCTAGCATTTCAGCTCGAATATCGGTTACTGAGGACGGTGAAAGCTCAGGATGGCGGCCTGGTTGGGGCAGGTAGGAGGGCGAAGTGGAGATGGAGGATGGTCAGCAGAGGTGCTGGGGGTGGATAGGGGAGGCTGCCGCTGGAGAGAAATGGCAATGTCTGCCAGAACAGTTCGTGCCCTGTCACTCACGTACCTACAACCGCTAGAGGAAGAGAGAGACTGCAGCAGAGCGCGGGGCTGGGGTGAGGAGCAGGCCACCCAGCAGCTCCAACCAAGCTCAGATGTGCTTTGCTCTCATGAAGGTCTGTCACCGAATTTGAATGGACGATGTGCTTGGATTGTGCTTAGGTTCAACATTCAATTTCTTTAATAAGTTTCTTTTTGAATTATTTTTATTTTATGTGCATTGGTGTTTTGCCTGTATGTATTTTGGAATTATAGACAGTTGTGGGCTGCCATGTGGGTGCTGGAATCGAACCCAGGTCCTCTAGAAGAACAGTCAGTGCTCTTAACCACCAAGCCATCTCTCAGTCCCTTTAGTAAGTTTAATTAATTTATTTGTTGCTCATGTTTTGTGCAGTTGGGGATGTTATCAAGTCAACCAATGGCACTAGCAGCCCCTGCATCTCAGAATTAACCTGCCCATGGGTTATCCTACCAAATCTATATCTAAAAACTATCACTGACAAAAATATAAAAAAAAAATAGAAAAACCTATCAGTTGTATTTCCGAATAATTTATAATAAGACTATGGATGGTATTTTGCTTATGCTAACCATATATGTTTATTGAATAAAACATGGCTAATACACACAAACAATAATTATAAAGTAATTAGTTTTTTATCCTGGTTCCCTTTTGCCTGAAGCTGGAGCTACATGAGGAAGATGGGGGAAAATCCACTGGAAAACTGAACTTCGGATCTCAGGAGCTCTGGAAATGGGTCTACATCTTCATTTAAGAAGGGATTTGACTGCCAGGCCTGTTCATTATTCCAAAAGTCGTATTAACGTTGGCATCGTAAATGTTTCCCCAAGGCCCAGCTTGTGACATGGTTGGTGTGGGGGTCCTTGGGAGATGGGGCCTAGTGAGAGGAAGTGAGCTTATTGGGAAGAAGGTTGAAAGCAATGCTGGGAATCCTGCCACATTTCACGTCTTTGCTTCCCAGCCGCCACGGTGAGCAGCCCCCTCCACCACTCACACACGAAGGAACCCCCTCATCACAGGCCCCAAAGCAAAGAGCCATCTGACCCTGAACACAAACCTCCAAAGCTTTGAGCCAAAATAAGCCTTTTCTCCTTAAAGCAACTACCTCAAGTGCTTTATTACGGCAGTGGGAGACTGAGTAGCACAGCGTGTGCTGCCTCGCTCCCCTGCGACTCCAAGGGAATGTTGGAGAGGAGTCGCTCCGCGGGAAAGGACTCCTGAACTCGTCCACTGTGATCCTGCACAGTGACCTACAGGGAGCTTTGGACCGTCTGTATGAGCATGAATTCATCATATTCTCCGTGACTCCCCTTTCCTGAAGTCATAAATGGAGATTCATGGACCACTGAGAATTCAAACACTCCGTGTCCAGTCCAGTACACCCATCTGTATGAGCATGAATTCATCATATTCTCCGTGACTCCCCTTCCCTGAAGTCATAAATGGAGGTTCATGGACCCCTGAGAATTCAAACACTCTGTGTCCAGTCCAGTACAGAAATGTCACTAATCTCCCTCTAAGATGTTACCAGGAATAAAGAAATCAGGTTGTTTATACCACTCACTGTTGGACACTTCAAAGATCAGAAAGTCTTTTAAGCTATAATCTAACTTGAAATGAGAAGATAATGTGAAGAAGTTTTTGCATTTTTTTATATTTAAAGATAATTCTGATTCAGATACATTGATATATACATACATTGTATAATATAGCTTATATTTTATGTAATTATATATTATATATAATCTTATATGATATGTATTGTATAAGAATTGTGCATGTATTATGATATTTTAGAGAAGGGGATTCATGATCTTCCTGAGATTATAAATAAAATCATGTTTGTAAAATGGGGAGACATTTTAGGTAATAAAGAGTCTGCTATGCGGATGTAAGAATCTGAGCTCCTACTCTACTTAATGTTAAAAGCTGGACACAATGGTACAGGGTGAATGCATGTAACCCCAGAACTGGGGGGAATGGAGACCTGTTGGCAGTGAAGCCAGATTTGGCCAGGCAGTCTTTCTGTTTGTTGTTGCTGTTTGTTTCTGAGATTTAAGCCTAGCTCTTAATTCAGTGTGGGGTCCACCAAGAGTTCCAACTGGTGGTACCTTGACTTCTCTGAAGAGCTGTGCTCAGAGTGTCTGATTTAAATGGAACAGACAGGCAGGATCTTACTGAAAAGGAGGCAAATGCTCCTCTCTATCCTCAGCTTGTTCAGGGTGCCAGAACATTTTTTCCCCAGAAGTTTCTGTTCCCAAGCTCAGCCAGTGCTTAATATGTCTCCTGTGCAGTCACATAGAAACATGTCACTGATCCTTTGTCTTGGCTATTCCTTTCCTTTCCCAGGCCTGCCAGCCTATGTGTCAACTTCTCTATGTCGCCCCCGCCCCGCTGTGACAAAAGCTTGGGGGATAATGGTAGTGTTTGGAGAGCAGAGTGTGTCACTCCGGTTTGCAGACAAAAGGATACAGCGTTCATGCATGACTAAAAGCTCATCTGCATGTCCGCTCAGGAAGAGGAAATGACTGGACCCATCCCTCAAAGATGTCTTCTCTCCCTTGCAGTGAGTGCTTTGAACCGTCCAGACAAAGGGGCACTTTCCCGTTTTGCTCTGGGTAACAAGCGGTGACATCATCTCTGTGCTGGTTTACCTGGAGATACCATAGTGCAATCGCCACCCTGGGAATGAGGAGGCATTTGAAGTGCCCTAATCAGGCATCCACATTCCATGAGTGGCTAGTTAGCAATGGAAATGCCCTAATTAGGGATCGGCTCTCTAGAGAGCGTTGCTTAGCGCCTTAAATATTATTACTAAAATGTACACCACAAAGGGTTTATTCATCAGCATACGGCATTCCAGAAGTGAAACTTTCCTTCTGGCGATGGGTGGTATTCAGGGGGTGCACTTAACTGGAAGGATCTGTTTCCCTGCCACCCTTGCCCGACTGAGGTTTTAGGATTAAGACGACCGATGGATAGACCAGAGGTCCAGAGCACGTCTCAGGGAACCCTGTACCCTCACCCATACTTTCCAAAGACTCTGCAGTCATGACTTTAGATACAGTGACACCACCCCCACCCCCACCCCCGACACACACACACACACACACACACACACACACACACACACACACACCCCAGCTTAAGTTTTTAATGCAACGTGCTTATCAGGTGTCCCAGAACAAAGCAGAATTAAACCCAACAAGGAATGACAGTTCCTGGTCTGTCTCTGATACTTGCTCAGCTGACTACTGAGGTGCAGAGGGAAGTGGTAGGAAGGATGGACTTCACTTGTTACTAACTGGCAGATGGACATCCTTCTTCCCTTCAAATGTGAGGCATTAGGACGTAAAGAAATTTAGGATGACCTGACGTCTCCCCGCATAAAGTACTTACATTCATCCTGTCAGGAGTTTTCCTGGCTGTAGAGTGGAAGTTTTAATTTGGAAGAACTGCATGGCATGGCCAGAGGCACCTGAGTCCCCCAGCAGCTTCCCTTTAGCTATCTGTGCTGTGTTGTGCTGCGCATGCGCAATCCCACGTGTGTGGACCACACGAGCCACTATTTCTTCCTTTAAGCCCTTCACAGACATTGACTTTTGTTTGTTTGCTAGTTTTGTTTGGTTTGGCTGGAAGCATTCTCCCAAACAATGTTCTACTATTTGATGATGGGGTGAACTTGAGAAGATACTTGCCGTTTCAAAACCTTCACACCTCTAGAAAATGGGAGAAAATTAATGCATACAGAATCCTCTTTAGAGTGCTGACACTTTTTTTTGTTCTTTTCTTATTTATTTATTTGTTTATTTCTCACAGGGTCTCATGTAGTCCAGGCTATCCTCAAGCGTGTCTGTAACCCAGATGATTTTGTCCTTCTCTGATCTTCCAATCAAAGCTTTGGGTTTGATCCCCAAATCCAATTGGGCTTGGCGCTTCACGGCTGTAATCCCAGCAGCCAACCCTGCAGAGATATGAGGCTGGAAGATCAGAGAAGGACAAAGTCTTCTGGGTTACAGAAATTTATATATAAAAAGGGATTACAGGGAGGGGAAAAAGAAGAGAAGTCAACAGTCAAAATGGGACTGAAAGTTTGCCTAAAAATCCTATAATTTTTTTGATGGATAAGTATTATGTCTTTGAACACATAACATGTTTCCTGAAGACAATGGCCAAGACTCTCCCAGTTTTATAGATTATGTAATCCCCAATGATAAAATACTGGGAACTATGAGAAATCAAATACCTGAATTACTTTTAGCTTATCCTAAATAC
This sequence comes from Chionomys nivalis, assembly GCF_950005125.1. Classification (NCBI taxonomy): domain Eukaryota; kingdom Metazoa; phylum Chordata; class Mammalia; order Rodentia; family Cricetidae; genus Chionomys; species Chionomys nivalis. The sequence continues at coordinate 10,508,847 of NC_080098.1, read as the reverse complement.
CGAAATTGAAATACTCTTGAACTTTAAGTGCATATTGTTAATAGTGAAATATCTTTAGGAAGAAATACATCAGCTTGGCTTTGAGCAGAGATGCATCCAAACAAGCCAGCTATTGTTCTACTGGGCACAGAACTATGTGCTCTGCCCACTTAGGAGCAAGGACAGTGACCACACAGGCCATTGCCATCCTCTCAGTTTGCCTGCTGGTTTTCAAAGAGGTCATCTCTTGAATACAACACAAGGAGCCTCACCCCACTACTGAGAAACAGTGGTGATTCTCTGGCCCCTCCCACAACTCCCACAATGGCTCTAGAAGAACTCTCCTTGCTTTACATTATTTCTTAGCTATGTTTATCTATATTGATGTGGTGTCTTAATGTTTAAAGTAGATATCTAATCATTTCTTCCCATGAAATAACTTCCCTCCTAAAACCAGTAGCATTTCTGAAGTTAAGGAGAGCAGACAGCCGAAATACTTCCCTGTAATTATAGAAACCATAATGACCTGCTGAGTTACTTATGTGGTTACATGTTTAAACAGGGTTGGGAGGGATGGGCAAGAGGAGGCTGGCATGAGGAAGAAAACTGAATCTTTGACAGTGGTCTGGAGACTCCACCAGACTGTAACTGGTAGGGAACTGCCTACCAGAGCCCCAGTAGTTTGTGTATTCACGTTTACTCTTTGTCCTAACATCCGAGGTCTCCTTCAGTAAGGGAGCTGCTGGGTGAGAAAGCACTTAGGCTCCCAGCACATATGTCGCTTGACATTTCCTGCAGCTCCAGAGGATCGAATACACTGTTCTGACCTTTCTGTGCACCTGTACCCATGCTTGCACACACACACACATGAAATAAACACTAAAGACAAACCCAGTGAACATGAGGGTAAAGCACGAGACCCTGTCTGCTGCACAGTGGATGATGGATGGGGTCAAAAAGTGTGTGAGGGGCTGGAGGGACGGCTCACTGTTCTGACAGAGGACCCAGGTTCAGATCCCAGCACCTATGTTAGAGGTAGCTCACAATGGCCTTGAACTCCAGCTCCAAGGGCATTCAATGCCTCTGGCTTCTATGGGCCTTGCATTCACATGTGCATACCCACACACAGACACATGCACATACAGGTAATTTTAAAACTAATAATACAAGTAGACTTTTTAAAAAAGATTTTTATTATAAACGAAAATTTAGTCTTACTTATGTAATCCTGAGAAAGTATCTGGAAAAGGAGTAAAGCTATGTGTATGTTTAAACAATTGTTTACATATGTATGTATGTATTTGTTATATATAAAACATATATACCACATGTCTCATATACATATGATTTTATGATTTATATATATATATATATCAGGTTTAAAATTAAAAATTATAAAAAAGCAACAACAGTCTCACTATGTAGGCCAGGATGTTCTTAAACTCTCCACCCTCTTATAGTAACCACATGAATGCTGAGATTACAGGCATGGGCCATTGAACCTAGCTCAAAATTAGATTTGTAGTAATCCTTTGTCCGGTTACAAAGGCACTCCCGGTGACTACTTGAAGTGTAACGTATCTTCTTCCCCCACCCCCATTTTAACGAATCAATGAAGGATTGGAAGCGTAAGGATACTGAGGTACTGAGGAGGTGTGGGGGGACCAGGAGAAAGTTTTCAATGTGAGACATTTCTCCAACAGCCCAGAGACAAGACCCTGAGAGGACACACAGTAGGTTTAAGCTGCCAAGACAAGAATGAGTAGATATTACAGCAAGGAATACTTCGGAGTGTAGAACTTTCTTACATAAACCTACCAGAAAGAAACTCTTGTGAAAGATGATTTTTTTCCAGAGCACTGTGTATCGTGCAGGCAGATGGACTCAGGTTTCCTCTACCCAAAGGCTCAGTCATTCTATTATTTTAAACATAAGCTGTGTGTGTGTGTGTGTGTGTGTGTGTGTGTATGCATGTTGGATTTACCTCTGACCCCTACATTCCTTTTAACACTTGTCCAGAGATTAACGACACGGTTCTTAGGGCACTGACCTCCCCTTCTCTGAAAGGCTTGCGTGTGCCTCTTAGATGCTCCTGCCCAGGGGTGAGAACCATCGGCTGCTGCGAGATGTTGTTAAAGCTCTTCAGTTTTCTACTCTGGGTACCACTTTACAACACTCATTCTTTCTTTTCATTTCTTTTTTCCCCTCCTTTTTTTGTTTTTATTTTTGAAGATAGAGTATGCATCGTATGTAGCCCAGTCTTGCCTCAAATTCATAACCCCTTTGACTCTCTTCTGTGTCACAATTCTGATCATGTCTAATATTATTACAAATATTGTTTTCCTACTTAATTGTGATAAATTCCCAATTACAAAGCCTTATGTGCCAGGAACCGAGCTATGCTCACTAAAATACAAATTCTTTGAAGCGCCACACTAGGGCAGTTTTTATTGTCTCTAATAATAGTCTATAGCCATGCTATCCTGACCAAGCTCAACCTCGTGTAATAACAACACTGCATATTAATTTGTAAACAAGAAAATTGAGGTTTATAGACAGTAAATATTGCTGCTCTTCTCTATCTGTGGATTCTGTATTTGTAGACTTAACCAGCTGCAGATCAAAAACATGTTTTAAAAAGTGCACAGGTCTCTCATTTTTGTTGACAACTATTTCCATGGTATTCATATTCTAAGGGTGTTACAACTAATCAAGAGATGATGTATATATACAAATATTATATAATTTTATATTGGGAACTTGAGTGTCTGGGGATTTCAGTATCTAAGGAAGAGAACATGGATACCAGGGGATATTTGGCATTATAAAACCCGCAGAAACTGCCCTGACATCTGCTCCACATCTGTCTGACTCAAACCACCCAAGATTCCTCCTGCTGCATTAACTTCATCTTCCACACTTCTGAAAAGAAGGCCTTTTGTCCCATTGTGGAGGGAAGAGACCTTAGTAAATGTCCACAGTAGCTGCCTTCCATTTTCTGTCACAGATTTGGCTGGCCATGGTCCTGATTTGGACCTCAGGTATGGCCTGGTGCTTTTCTTGCAGTTGTTTTGTATGGCACATACCATCTGTATCCTGCCCAGCACCTCCTAGGGCAGCACTGTCCCCATCTTGTATAGGCAGCAATTCACAGTCACAACCTTGTGGAATATCCTCCATTGCTCTGCCACAGCTGCTCTAGGATCCTTGAGTAGCCTACCTGTCTGTTGGCCCCTTCTGCCCAACTGTGGCTAAAGTCACAAGACAGTACTTAATCCTGGTGTAACTTATGGGTGATGAGGGTGTCCACAGGGCCCTGAAACAAAGCTAGTCTCTGGTAGACTGTGTGTTCTTTTTGTTATTTTTGAGGCAGAGTCTCAACATGTAGTCCTGGTTGGTCTGGAACTCACTATATAGGCCACGGTTATATAGACATCATAGACTATACTAATAGACATTCACCTGCCTCTGTTTTCTGAGTGCTGGGATTAAAAATGTGTGTCACCAAGGCCAAGAGCTTCCTCCAGTTCTAGATCTCCCTTTCCTTTTATTTTCCTGTCCCCAAAGCACAGCCCAATAAGCCATGTGGATAAGAATGACCGTTTTTGGCTCTTCTTCCAGAGATCCTGAATTAAGTCAGATGGGTTCAATTGAGAGATGTTTGTATAAAGCGATGCTTAACTCTATGCTAACTACTTCTGTGTCACTAGCTCTGAAATGCTGGACATAAACAGCCAAAGGGAGGAGATGTTCATTTTGGTTCATGGTTTCATACTGTCATGATGGGGAAGACCTGGATGCAGGAAGGGCTGCATCTGTGGAGCTGGGAGCTGGAGGAAACCATCCATATGACTGTGAATCAGTAAACCGAGAAGTCTGGAACCAAGACTAGGTACCACCTTCTTGTGCAGTCCTGCTCCTAGTGACCTCCTTCTACTAGGCAAGTCTCAAAAGCTTTCAAAATCACACAAGCTGGGACCATGCCTCCAAAAACATGAGCCCAGGGCCCCAAGAGATATCTCAGCAGTAAAGAGTGTGTGTTGTTCTTTTGGAAGACTTAATGTCAGATTCCCATCACCCATGTTGCGTGGCTCACAACCCTCTATAATTCCAACTCCACAGGATCCAATGCTTTTGGACTCTACAGGTGCCTTCACACACACACACACACACACACACACACGCACATTAAACAAGCCCCTAAAAATAACATGGACTTGGTGGTGGTGTATTTCAAATTTAAACCATAACCCTCACACTCAAAGGATTTGTTAAAAATATTCTACATTATTTTATATGTATGAATGTTTATATGTTTGAATGAAATTTTATTTTATAGCGTGATATATATTATATATATTTTATAATATATATCTATATCTATCTATATATATATAGGTATATATATCTATATATATCTATATCTATATATATCTATATATATATATATATATATATATATATATATCATGTGTGTGCCTCGTAAGAAGAATTGAGTCAGACACCCTGGAAATGGAGCTACAGATGGTTGTGAGCCACCATATGATTTCTGGAAATTTCTCAAAACCATGGTCCTTTGCAAGAACAACAAGTGCTCTAAACTGCTGAACCGTCTCTTCAGTCCCAAAGTCAATGCTTTTAAAAAGGTTTATACGATTTTAGTGCAGAGTTTACTCTGGGTTGGTTTGTCTGACTGTTGTTGCTTTGTACCCTTTGACTAGAGGAAAAGTTGATACTAAGGACTTGTTACAGTCTAGCAGTGTAGAAAAAAGGGCACCCCTCTTTCACTGCTGGGATAGCAATAGTGCTTCCTATTTGGGCCCTCTTTTCTGGTCATACACTCACAGACCCTGAGTTGTCTTCTCAGAGAACCTGCCTATAGGACCCATATGGCATGCAATGGTGACTATAGCTCTGTTTCCCCAGGGTCAGGCTGGTCTCTCCCTCTCACACTATCAGAAGCATCCTTTTTCTTCCCCAAGGGACAGGCAGAATCACATTGTCATTTTTCTCTTTGCTGGGCTGCATGCTGGTCCCTAAATCAGGCTGTCGAGGAGACTGGTGGTAGCCTGAAGTCCCTTGCCTGTGTCATTCTGTTTAACCTGGAAACAATAACACAGCAAATCTCTGAGCGCTAAAGAAATAAAGACTAACAGAGAAATGTGTGTACCAGATGGACCAGTCTTACGGTTTGCAAGAAAAGTTTCTCCAAAATGCCGATGGTTAAGGGAAAGTGTCTGTTGGACAGAAAGGATCCAAGGCCAGGAGTGTGGTTTCTACCAGTTAAACATTTACAGTTTTCAGTCTAGGCAGGCCAGCGAGAATCACAGAAGATAAGGTCAGAGAGCTGCCGAGCAACATTCACTAGGTCAAAGTGTAAATATTCTTCCTGCGGCCTCCGTGGTCTGATTCATGGTCCCTATGCCCTCCTCCCCACTGACTCAAGCTGGAGACAAGGGAAGGCCATTGGAGAAGGGTTTCAAGGTTCATTCAAGGGGGAAGACTTGGTGAGCTTTGGAGCCCGGTGACATTTACTGAAGATGGAAATCTTCTTTGCTGCTTTTTCCTAGGCTCAGGTGTTTTTAATTTTGTTATTTATACTGTGGTCATTTAGTTTCTTTACCTTTACAAGTCTGTCGATGGAGAATGCCTGCCTCTATTTGCCACATTATTTTAGACCCTAACAACCCACTGTCCTCCCTTCCCACAGAACCTTTCTCTGTGTGAGTTACGAAAAACTGATAAGGAGTTGATGCAATTGTGGAGGCTCCTGGCACCCCTACCAAAATTCTAGCTGCTCATTTGCTTGTCTGAGGGGAGTCTCAACCATTCTACTTAAATTTTAAAAGAAGTCTTCTAAGGTGGCATGCCCCCAGACATCGCATCCTACCTAGTTCCTAGTCTACCGGTTAGTGTGGGAAGCAGGAAGTACAGGTCAAAGAGGAAAAGGCTCCTCCTGGTTTTCTTTCAAAAGTTTGCATGCTTGCCCCGTGCTTCATCTAGGTAGTGAGTCCTCATTAATACCACTTTACCAATGTCACATGTATTTAAAATGCAAGTGCTTTCCTGTATGTGCAAAACACATCCATTCGCTGACTCATGTGAGTGCCCCAAATGAATTTTATGCAGTAAAGAACAGCGTTTGCGACTTAATTAAAATTATTTAGGTCATTTATAATCATTGTGAATTGAACTGAGCAGAATGAAAATAAAACTTGCCAAAACGTTAACTCTTTCTCTCTGCCTTGCAAAGCCAGGCAAACAAAGGTTTCAACGTTCATTCTCTAACCAGCCTGTCATCCAAAGGGCTTGTACTCAGTAGGCAGTGTTCTTGGGAATTTTGCCATCTGCTCCCCATCCCCAGTCACCCTGAGTTTATATCATGGAGAAGAGTGCCTGGCTGGGCGCTGTGTAGAGAAGCAGGTGAAGTGAGGGCGCATTAGCTTCCCCACCCCTCCCATGCTCTCCTCGCTGTCCTGTCAGAGTTCTTTCTTAGCAACCATCCTTTCTTCTCAATGGTTACAAGCTCAAAAAGGACTTAGCCTCTTTTCTTCAGGAATAATGGTTTATTTCACTTTTTGATTGTAAAATAAATTCTGTTTTAACACAAAAAAATTAAGAAAGACGAAGTAAGTCCACCATTTGGGGATAAATGGATATCCTTTCAGGTTTTGGGCCTTTGCTTTTTTTTTTTTAAAGATTATTTTATTTTATGTGTAAAAGTGTTTTGCCTACAAGGATGTGTGTGTACTACCCGCATGACTGGTCTCCAAGAAGGTCAGAACACCTGGCTCAGTGAGCTACCATGTGGGTGTTAGGAGTTGAACCTGGGTCCTCTGGAAGAGCAGCCAGTTCTCTTAATGGCTGAGTTTTTAAGATCAGCCAGGTATAGTGGTGCAGAGGCAGGAGGATATTGAATTTGAGTACACAGTGAGATTCTGCTGCAAAAAAACTAAAATGGTTGAGCTCATTTTGTTCATTTTCCAATGTGCTATTTTTCCTTAGTTTAAACTTAGTTTAAAAATTAGTTATTGCGTGTGTTCGGGACCATGTTTGACAAGTATACCTCTTACCATGGTAGGGGCATAAGGATTAGAAAAATAGTAAAGAAAACTAAGATGTGAGTAAAAATAATAGAACAGAAAACATAGGATAGCATCAGGAGGGAGTTCCAGTGAATACTGAAAACCTGCGGTGTTTAATTTTCCACACACTTTTATACCCCAATACAACGGGGGGGGGGACCAAAAGACTGCTTTAACATGATACAAAGGACAGCTAAGACACTTATTGGCTTTGTACTTTGAGACACCAAGTCATTAGCATCCTGTTGTTTAGGCAGTGAACCCACCCTAGACCAAATGTCTTGAAGGCAGCCATTCCCAAGGCTGCCTCCTATTTCAAAAGAAGGAGCAGAAGTCTGTGTGGATATCCTGACCATTGGTGAGAGTGGAGTGGATCTACCTGTATGGGTCACCTTAATGTCAAAAAGATGAAGTAACCAAACCCTAGGTCACACTTGTTGTCAATAACTTTGAGCAAGCTGAAACTCTCTGACCTTCAGGGAAGGTGGAAATAGGCTCACATTTTGGGGCCTTCACATGCATGCATGTGTGTGTGCAGATGCCCAATGACATGGTGTACACGTGGAGATCAGAGGGCAACTTTGGGAGGTGGTTCTCACCTACTGTTGGATTTGGGGATTGAACTCAGGTCATCAGGCTTGTCTGGCATCTTCCTAGCCCAGCGAGTCATTATAATCACAATGAAAGTATGATGATAAAGGATTCATCATAACACAGTCTACAACATCATCATATAGCTTATTTATGGTTTCCTTGGTAAAGAGCGTCTGGTCTCCCTCCAGTGGTTAAAAGTACCAAGTGAACACTTTTACATATACCTCCAGGGCATTTTCGTAGGCAATGTCTCCTTTATGCTACATAGACAGTATGTACATAGACAGGCTACATAGAGCAGACACAGTTTTGAAAGGCAGAGGAGCTTTTGCTTCATTAGCTTGCTTAACTACCCTTGAGGGTACACAGAGCCAGGCAGCAGATGAAGCAGATGCTGCTAGCCCACCCTCAAGTCGTCCATCAAGGGGAGATAAGTGTGCAAGTGTGAGGGGAAAGCTGACGCGTACCAGATAGCGAGTTCACTCCGCAAGCTTCCTGCCTTCTCTTTATGCCGTTCCAAATGCAAGATGGGCCCTGCCGTGTGGACAGACTCGGTGTTCCTCCCTTCTAATAGGAACATATAGAGCAGCATCCGTCAGTGACAGCTGAAGAGACGAATCCGTCTAGAAATTAAGCAGTCCCCAGAACAATGAAGCAAAACTGCTATCCCAAGGAATTTCCACCACTCTGTAGGCAATTTGGGTTGCTGTGTTCTTTGGAAGTTCAGGTTCCTGCCTCCCTCTAGCGGTTGACCTGAACACTGGACAAGCAGGGAAGATTCTGCCCTGCACAGACCAGAAGCCAAGATCTGTGTCCTTAAATGCCCTCTGGAGCTAATGGGAGCTGTGTTTCTGGAAAGCCCTCCTCACTCCACAGAAGTTGCTACCTTTAGCAGGCCATCTGTGTCTGTGGCTGCCACAGGCATCAGGCAGTACTTTCTCCTTCAGGGCAGCACCCCAACTTCTTTCTTTTAATGAATTCAATAACCCACTGTGGTTGTGTATGTGTGTGTGTGAATGTGTGTATGTGTGTGAGTGTGTGTGTGTGTTGCATTTTCTTTTCACTAGGGTTTGAAACTACATTTAGATTGATTTTATGTCGTGGGCAACATGTGTTGTTAACATAGGTCAAGCCTGGAATAAATCAGCCATGGAGTTGACAATGCTTGCATAAACTATTAGGGAACGTGCACACCACACACCACACACACACACACACACACACCACAATTGCTTTTGATTTTCATCAATTTAAAAGCATTAGGAACACAGTGAAAACACGCAGAGATTACAGATACCACCAGCAAACCACTTCCTTGGGACTATGTCCAAAGTCACTGTGAGATTCTTTCCTCACAGAGGAAGCTGTCTCAGTTAGCCACACCACCATTTTATAATGTGTTGCCCAAATCTCTCATCAGTTTCTTCATGTGCTTGAGGAGTCTACAGGTGAGGCAACTTGGTTCTTGATGGAGTATACATCTATCTCTTTTTCACCTGCCTCCTTCCTGTCCCCCCTCTTTCCTTTACATTCTGCCTCCTTTTCTCCTTCCCTCTCTCTCTTTCTCCCTCCTTTCTTTCTTCTTCTTTTCTGACTATTCCTTCCTAGCTCCTTCCTTCCTATCTAAAGCAAACAGTGGGAAACATTGGTGCAGATTTTCATATACCCTTCAGGACTCAATCCACTGATAGGCAAACTGTGCTTCCATGCATGCATGTATGCAGTCATGCATGCAAAGCAGCCGCTTCTCGGGGGCATAACTGAAGGAAGACTGTTCCCTCTGTACTCTGCTACTATTGCACTTGGCTCCTGATTTCAGGAAAGTGCCACCCATTAGGCAGGAAACATTTCCCGTAGGTAACTCTGGCTCAGTTTTCCAGGGAACACTCTGCTGCTGTCCCACCAGGCTGTCTTCTCAGTCTGTGCTTGGCTAAGAACCAGCCACCTTTTAGGACTTCTGTGCAGCTGCATGTGTGGGGGAGAACTGTCCCCACCTCACCCAAATCTCACCAATAAGGCCGTGCATTTGGGCTGTGCCCCGCATTTCAGCTGACATCACAGTGTACACAGAAGGCCATGACCTGTGTGAATGGAGTCAGTGCGTCACGCCAGGAACCATTTTCTCTTTTCTGTGAGCGTGAGCTCTCAGTGCTTGTAGAAGGACAGCTGTTTATGGGCTTTCAAAACAAAGTGCGGGAGGAAAGCAATTTAGTAAAGCCAGGGGGGCTTTCTAGAGTCCAAACTGTGTATTATCTGTCACCTGGCAGCACACAGTAGCAACCTTTCCTCCAGAGGCCCTGGAGAGATGGGCAGTGCCTGAGGGCTCTGTTTGTGAGGTTTGAGGAAGTCACTTCCTCTGTGTGCCGCTCCTGCTCTAGTTGATATTGAACACCTGAGGAAAGCGGAAAGAGGCCTCAGACAGATCTTCAGGGTGGGGTGTGGCCCGCTGAGTCTCACAAGGTGAGCTGCACCTCACCTAAGCCTTGCATTTTTCAGTCCAGTGGAAGGATGTGTGAGCTCTTAATATTCTTGAAATCTAGCAGGCAATGACTATATTGGTATGCTCTATATAAAATAAAACTATAGTTGATTTTGAAATAACAAATTGATGGGTAAAAGTTCAGTCAGTCAAAGGTCAGAACCACCCATTGCCTTCTGAGGTGCAGACATTGAACACCAAAGCCATTGGATCGCAGGGTTTTCAGTTTGTATTACTGGTCCCATCTTAGTCTTTTGGCATCTCTTAAGCCTGGGTTAGGGGAAGGAAAAAAGCCTGTCTTTGCTTTAAGCCCCAGGTTATCTTTCGAAACGTTTGCTTAAGGAGGTAGCCTAAGCCTTCTCTTAGATCAGGGCAGTACCCTAGTTCCCCGATCCTTACATGAAAAGTTAATATGTGATGCTCTCGAAGGTTTTGTTCTCAGATGAATGAACTCAGCATTTTAGGTGAGAACAAAACAAGCCCTGTTCTCGCGGCGGCCTCAGCTGACCCCGCTGCTGTCTCGCCCCATGAATGGAGAAGGAAGGAACCAGAGCATCCTCGTGCCCCCTGGCACTTGGGCTTGCTTGCAGTAAGTGGTTGGTCTGTTGCTAGGGAGTGTGATTCTTCTCACTGAATGATTGGAGGACAGGGTTAAAGAAGGACAGCATTGATTCTGGACCCCCACTTCCCCTGCCTCCCCCACGGCCCCCGCCACACCCACATCTCCCAGACGGCAGGCTTGTATTCTGCTCCTGGTAAGGCAGAGCAGGCAGGAGGACTCTGTCCTGGATGCTGTGCTTCAGAGGGCCTAGCATGTGTTTACCTCTAATGAGTAACCTTTCCCAGAGAGCAATGCTTTATCGCTCATCACAGCAGTGGTTCCCAGAACATGGCTTCCTCTATACCATCGCACGACCTAGGGATATGTTAGTAATGCAAATTCACCACGTGGTGGTGGTGGTGGCACGCCCCACACTTGGGAGGCAGAGGCAGGCAGGTCTCTGAAGTTCGAAGCCAGCCTGATCTACAAGAGCTAGTTCTAGGACAGGCTCCAAAGCTACAAAGAAACCTTGTCTGGAAAAACAAAAAAAAAAGAAAGAAAGAAAGAAAGAAAGAAAGAAAGAAAGAAAGAAAGAAAAGAAATGAAAATTCTTGGATTCCAATCCAGAAACCCAAAACTCTGAGGGCAGGGCCCAGCTGTTGAGTGTCAGCAGCCTCTGAGAATCTGAAGCTTGAGCGAGTGTGAGGGCGCTGCTCTGATGGACCACATCTCTTGGGGCAGGCGAAATACTGGCTCCTCCCTCCCAGGCTTACACAGGTCCCTGTCCTGCAGCTGAGAAAGACTTACCTCCAGCAGGAAGACTGACGGCTACGCGAGAGCTTGAGTTGGCGATTCACAATCAGATCTTGGTTATGACGGGTTGTTATCTGGCTGCTCTTACCCTTTTTATTCCTCATTTTTTCACGGCTGGTAATTGAGCCCAATGCCTGGTGTATACGGTCAAGGACTCTACTGCTAGACTACCCTTGTTCCTTCAAAATATTCATTTCTAAGTAGGAGGACTACCTACGATTTTTGAATAGTTTGTTCATTTAACTTTTACATATTTAGGGCATGGCATGCAGACTTCCATGTTTACCCCTACTCTGTGTTTGTTGCTGGAAGGTTGTAATATTTCATTCACTGGTTCCAAATTTGCATATTATTATCATTACATATTAGTTTATTTATGCTTATCAATAATATTGATGTATTGTTATTATACCTTTCTTCACTGCTTTTAGAATTATTTTCCACTTCTTTTTCTCTCTCACTCTTGTGTGTGCGTGCGCGTGTATGTATGTTTGTGTATGTGCGTGTGTGTGTGTGTGTGTGTGTGTGCACATGCACATGTGTGTCACAGTGTGCAGGTAGGGGTCTGAGGACAACTCTCAGGTCTGTCTTTCCATCATGCTGGCTCCAGGAACTAAACTCCATTTGTCACCCTTAGCAGCAAGCACTTTTATCTGATGAGCCATCTCACTACCCAGGGGTGAGACCTGCTTTGGTATTTTTGAGACAGGGTTCTGCTACTTTTGCATTGGCTAACTTGGTGCTCATTATGTAGCCCAGGTTGGCCCACACACTAGTAACCTCTGCCTCCCAGGTGCTGGGACCATGGTACCACTATCCTTGGCTTGCCTGTCTTGATCATGGTTGCTTTTACTTCCTTTGACAGATTCAGAGTGGTTAGTTAGGTTCAGAGTGGTTAGTTAGGTTCAGAGTGGTTGGTTAGTTGGTTCAGAGTGGTTAGCTAGGTTCAGAGTGGTTGGTTAGTTAGGTTTAGAGTGTTTAATAAGGTTCGAAGTGGTTGGTTAATTAGGTTCAGAGCGGTTAGTTTTAGGTCTTTTTCATTTTTGCTTTCTTTCTCAGGGTGGTAGAGAAATGCACTGAACTGTAATATGAAGAAAGTGAGTTGTCTAGCCCCAGAATTTATTTTTTGGCTTTCTTTTTAAAAATTTAATTCATTAACTATATCTATTTCTGTTAGTTTGATATTTAAGTATACATAGTTAATATTATTTACCCAGCTACCTTTTTTACATATTCTATATGTAAAATATTGCTATTAGGGGCTGGGGCAATGCCTCAGTCATTAAGAGCACTGCCTGCTCTTCCAAAGGTCCTGAGTTCAATTCCCAGCAACCACATAGTGGCTCACAACCATTTATAATGAGATCTGGTGCCGTCTTCTGGCCTGCAGGCATGCTTACAGGCATAACACTGTGTATTTAATAAATAAATAAATCTTTAAAAATATATTGCTTTAAGACACATATACTAGTAGTATCCTTTGAAATTACCTGGAACAAGTGAGAAGGAAACATTCAACTTGCAACAAACCCGCTTAGGTGTTTATTAAAGGGGGCGTGGACAGGCCTGGGGAAGTAAGTGTGAAGAGAGAAAGAGAGAGAGAGAGAGAGAGAGAGAGAGAGAGAGAGAGAGAGAGAGAGAGAAGATGGCGCATCCAGCTTTTTAAAGCTGCCTAGCGAATGCACACAGGGGGATGACGTGCTACATCATATGCAGATGACGGGGCTCACGCATGTGCACAAGGGCTTAGCTGAGCCATGCGTGGATGATGTAATCCATACCACACGTGGGTCATGGGGCCCTTTAACATCCCTGGGCGGCAGTTAGGCACTTATGCCTGAGGGCTTGTCTGCACCTTCATGACCCCTAGAATCCTGAAGTACAGCCTTATGAGGCTGAAATCATTACATCCTTGCTGATGACATTTGCTTATTAGTGGCTAACATTTACCTCAGTTTCAAACTCTCTCCCACTAGAGGAGGGTGAGGCATTTCAAACCTCCCTCTCTGGCCTTCTTCACCAAAGCTCATGGGAGCCTTTCTTCAGCCATTTCTAAGGTAGTTATCGCACCTCCTACTTTCAGATGTCTGTACTCAACCTCCCGAATCTCTTCTGGAGCCATGACGAAATGATGTTCCATTAATTCATTCTGCGTGGCCACGGTAGTTAAGCATTGACCTTCTACCTCCAATCTGAAAACTCTATGCACACTTAGAACAAGAGTTCTATTCCTGCTAAACTGGTGCATTTCTCTAGTTTCCCCTTTTTTTCTCATTAAATGACAGCATCCCTGTGGTCCCTTCATTGACCACTGAGGAATTGTATTTAGGGTTTTATGCCGCTGGAGAAATGTTGGAAGTTAGAGGGCAAGGGAAGCCATTCTTCCCGAAGCAGTTTCTGGTACACCTGAACTGCTGAGCAAGAGTGTCTGGAGGGCCAGCTGGATAATTATGGCCCCTTCACGGCCTGCTCTGGAGCTGCTGGGATGCCTGGTGACTTGGTATAGGGACATTGTAGGCCGCCTCGACGGGTTACTCTGTCTAGGGTTTGTAACCCGCCTGGCTGGCCAGTTATTCCAGGGTCACGGAGAGGCACCACCTGAAAGACATAGGCTAATAAGCAGGAAGGAGGCTAAGCTTATTTGTCAAAGCCTCCGTTTATTAGAGTCATGGTTATAGCTTATATAGCCCCTGGATGAGTAGCTTAGGGGGCTGGGGCACGGGGTCTTGCCACGTGGTCCACGCCCCTCACGTCCAAGAGGTTACGATGGGTCAGGTCAAGATTCCTTGGTCGGGAAGTCACAAGGTGACCCACCTAGTTCTCTAGATAGTTTGGAATGTGAGGCAGGTTCCGTTAACAGATAACTCTCTATTAACAGTTAATTTGGGTGTGAGATAGGCTTGGTCAATAAGACTATTCTCAATACAATTGGAAAGTGAAGCCCTCTGTAAAAACTCCTCACGGCGGTGCTTCCTGTAAATTTTGGGGGGAATGGCTCCTGACATATCCCCCTTCCTTTTATAAAAGCAGGCATCTATCAAGTGGAGGGCACCAGGTCAGAGTCTAACCCTGGTGTCAGATCTAAATGAGAAGGGACTGGGACAAGGAAGGACCCTTCTCTCGAATGGTGGAGCAATTTTTCTCTCCTGGGAACAGAGGGGTGCCTTATGAGTAGCATTAGTTCCTTGGAGGTCCTCAAATAAAAGGTATCTAGCAAGACCTAAAGTAAGCAGGTCTTTGACCACAGGGCACCCTGTCTTAGGCCATGTGGAGGGCGATCCTCGTGCCTGGCACCATGCCATGTTGAGCCGGTTTTTACAACCTCTGTATGGTGTGCTGTTCAGGCGAGGGTCCACACTAACTCCCGTCATTGGGCCCCTGTATCTATCATTAATGAAAAGACTGTGAGGAGCTCCTCAAATAAAAGATATAATAATATAACTTTGGCACCAATAGCTCCATCTTCCAGACAAGAAGAAAGGGCGTTTTCCAAACCCAGTATTCACCTTTTAGTCTGGCCTAAGGTATATCCTCCTTCCTAAATGCCTACTCCACAATAAGATTACGAGTGTTGCCTGCCAACAATTAGGGCAGTGTAAAGGGGATCAAAATCTAAAATTTTTTAACATATGCATTAAACCCAAACACTTTACAGCATGTGTCAAACTTTTCCCAACATCTATAAGCAGTTACAAATATCATTAGGTCAATTCCAGTAAGAGTACATACATACAATGACAGACATTTTGTTATCAAATACCACCAGTTCCAGTCTCTGAACAATAGTCAGAACCCCAATCTTCCCCCTTCTTAAGTAAAGAGGGGTTAGTATTTTAATTAAAATGAGTTTTTTGTGTCCCAAAGTTTAAAACAGTCAAATGTTTAGTCTACACCTCAGCTGCAAAGCAAACAGAATGCAGACTGCAGAAGCAGCTCAACATTTGTGCTTCAGGGCAGGTGGGCTTCCTGGGTGAGGTGAGCTGTAGTCAGCTATCTGAAGCACATCCTGGCAATTATCTCAGCCGTCTCCCTGGACTCTCTAAAGGCAGCATGATGTCCTGCAGAGTGGCGTAGCAGGTTCTGTTATCAGGCACTCCTCCTTGGGGGCAGAGAAGACCGACCTGACCAAGCATTCCTCTCCAATCTCCTCCGGGAAGTCCTCTGTGGGGTGTCTGCAGCCACGACATCAGGTTTAGCTTTTATATTTTCTTTCTGTGAAAAAAGCATAAACATCTCCTCGACCCCAAATATATATAGGTCGGGTTTTTTTATAATGCATTGCAAGGGCCTTTTTACCTTGCCTTAGTAAAGGTTAGCTTGGTGTCATCATGCTAGATCCGTTTGCATCAGGATCTGCGTGCAACTGTTATAAGTTGCTGTGTGCAACCGTTATAAGTTGCTTTCAAGGAGCCTTAGTACGCTCCATATTTTCTTTTTATTAATTATTAGCCATATGTGCAGTTCTTCCTTGGAAGAGCCATTTGTAAAATTTAGCATAAAATCCTTTAAGGGATTTTTAGCTATAACATTAGCAAAATACAGGTGTGTGAATTGTAGCAATGATCATCTGGGAAAAGATTATTGTTTTGGCCTTTGAATTGAGCAAAGGCAATTGTCCAAGAATCAATCTTAAAATTATCAATGAATCTATTGTTTAGTATAAGAAACATTGATCATAGTCAATATTTTGTCAAACCATCTCCCAGATTTTATCCTGCCCTTTTGTATCAGACAGGCTACTGTTCTAAATTAAGAATTTAATATCTTAACTGGCAAAACTGGGAAAGTTTAGCCATAAACAGCATTTTTTTATAAAACTGTTGTAGAACAAGTTTTACATTTAATATACACACTTGCCATAGCTGTATTATAATTAATATACTGTACCTGTTGATTTATATTTTACCTGTTTGAGTACCTGCTTGGCAGCTTTCTAAGTTCTCTATTGGAAACTGTTTTTTGTAAGAATTTTACCTAGCGGCTCAAGGTCTCCTATAAAAACTCAAGATCTCCTATATTATAACTAGAGCTTTAACCATTGAATATCTAATAAAAAGCTTATAAGCTATTCTCTTAAGTTGCAAGTCTGTCCCGCAGATAGGAAAAATGAAAAAGGAAGCATTTTAACTAATGAAGTTGGCCTCATTAGACACCACCATGTAGAAGAATAAAAATAGATCCATATCCATCTCAATGTACAAACTTAAGTTTAAATGAGCCAAAGGCCTCAGCATATAAAAATTTTGTTGAACCTCATAGAGAAAAAATTTTTGAAGTACACTTTGCCACATCTCAAACATAGCCTCAGTGGCACAAACATTTGGAAAAACCATAAATTATATCTCCTGAACTGAGAAACTTTTGTATAACAAGACTATAGAGTGGGAAAAGATTCTTACTTATCATAGACCCAATTTAAAAATATATGAAGAACTCAGAAAATTAGTTATTAAAAAATTTAATCCAATAAAAACATTTGATACAGACCTAAACTGAAAACTCTCAACAGACAAACTGAGAGACAGTTTTAAAAAATGTTTAAAAATAACATCCTTTAACCATCAGAGAAATGTAAATTAAAACTTTGAGATTTTATTTTATCCTTGTAAAAATGACCAAGATTAAAAATTATTGCTAACAATTTATGTTTGAGAAAATGTGGGTAAAGAAAAAACTTCATTGCTGGAAGTGCATACTGGCATTGGAGGTGTAAACTGGCAGTCACTTTTGGATCATACACAGTATTGAAAGACCTGGATAAATCCAGACTTCTCCAGCAGGAAGAGAAGAATCAAAAATCTAGGGCTAGCCTGTTCAGCGACCCTGCCCTAGGAACCAGCTGAAGACAAAGCCCTGATAACAATCCCGAAACAGGGAGTTTTTCTCCTGTGATTGTCATCACACTGCTCTAGGAACCTGGGAGTGGTCCCGAGAGGCAGGGAGCTGTCCCCCTGCGACCATCACTGGATTTTTGGAATTTTTATGACCCTCCTGGACCACAGGGCTGTGGTCTTTTTTCCAAAAATTTCCTCTCCAGGTCACTAGAGGCCAAACTCTTCCCCCACGTGGGACATGAGCCTCATGCAATTGCAGCAAAGACGGTCTCCTGCAAGTCATTGGGGGGGCCGTGCCCTCCCGAGACCTGAGTGAGAGTCTCCCCAGCATTGGGAGTCCCTCATTACGGCCATTTTTTTTAAAATTAGGCAAATATTTACCTTAAAACTTATCAATACCCCTGTTGGGCCTAAATATAAAAGTTTTTTAACCATAAAAACATGTGCTCAGCTATGTATACAGCAGAACTACTTTATCATAGCCAGAATCTGAAAATAACCCAAGTGTATCTCTTTTACACCTAGGATAAATGAGACATCATCCTTTTAAATATCCATGAATACCACAAAATGTCTTGGAGTAACTCCAAGCAAGCAGGACAGAAGTTTTGGGTCCTGTTACCTCTGCTTGTGAAGGCGGAAATGTTTTTTTATTTTTATTTTTAACCATTATCACTTGTTAGAGTATAACTCCTGCCCTTAATAAAATTAGTGAGAGGCCCGAGGCCTGAGTCTCAGCAGTTTACCCTCAAGCAACACCTGGCAGCAGGAAAGGACCACAAGCTGAGACAATACGACTCCCACCCAAGAGCGGGCGTACAAATGAAAAAACTTGTATGATAAGAACTTTAACTCTTTTAAGAAAAAATTTAAGACATTAGAAAATAAAGATCTCCTATTTTCTTGGGAAAGTAGAAGAAAACGCAGCAAAAATGACAATTTCACTGAAAGCAGTCTACAGATTCAGTGTAAATGTCCATTAAAAATTATAGCAACATTCCTCACAAAACTCACATACAGATTTACTATAAATGCACATTAAAATTATAGCAACATTTTTCACAGAACTCGAAAGAACAATCCTCAACTTTATAAGAAAGAAATAAAAATTTAGGATATCCTAAACAATTTTAAAAATCCTCTGAATGTATCTCAAAGTCTTTGATTTCAAAACTTTTCTACAGAACCACAGTACTGAAATTAATCTGCCTTAGATATAAATTTATATGCCTACAAACTAAAGATTTTTGACCAAGAAGCAAAATTTTAGAATGGAAAAGAAGCACATTTATCTCCTTTTATTGTCCTGAAGCTGTAACTTTCTGAGTCCAGACCTCCTTACAACCAACCTGTCTGGCTGCCTCTGCTCCACGTGGCAGGAGGCTAAGACACAGGCTCTCTAGCCCTAGGGGGTCTTCTGTGGAATCAGGGTGGAGTTCAGCAGCTTTCGCTTGTCTAGCTCCGTTTGTCCGTTTGTCTAAAATCCTGCCTTTTTCCATAGTGAATTGTAAGTCCCGAATCTGAGAGGAGAGCTCTGAGAGTTTATGCTGTAATGCAAGAACTTGTTTGAGACCTTTTATTTGTGCTTTAAGAGCGGCTTTGTATTGAACAATTTCTGAATCAAAGGCATGCTATGGGGAGCAGTCAGAGCATAGGGCTGTGGCTGCTGAGTCCTTTTTGGCTGACTAAGGAAGACACGGAGAATAGGGTGTATTTCTGGGCTGGTTAAAACTAACCAGAGGCATATTTTATCTATAAAACAAAAAAATGCAACTAAATCTCTTTTTTTACTCTTACTCCTCTTACCCTGAGTGATTGCTGAAATTCCTTTATGAATTTCTCTTTCCTTGAGAGCGACTGGCCTATGTCTTATTGAACGACAGCGAACCTGCGCCTACCTCATCCTGCAGATCTGTCCGAGTTCTACAGCTGCAGAATCTTCTATTTTTCTTGTTGTCCCGGGACTGCGCATCGTCGTCCGGAAAGTTAACCGTGCTCCGAGTCACTGGTTCGGGAGCCACTGTAGGCCACCTCGATGGGTTACTCTGTCTAGGGTTTGTAACCCGCCTGGCTGGCCAGTTATTCCAGGGTCACGGAGAGGCACCACCTGAAAGACATAGGCTGACAAGCAGGAAGGAGGCTAAGCTTATTTGTCAAAGCCTCCGTTTATTAGAGTCATGGTTATAGCTTATATAGCCCCTGGATGAGTAGCTTAGGGGGCTGGGGCACGGGGTCTTGCCACGTGGTCCACGCCCCTCACGTCCAAGAGGTTACGATGGGTCAGGTCAAGATTCCTTGGTCGGGAAGTCACAAGGTGACCCACCTAGTTCTCTAGATAGTTTGGAATGTGAGGCAGGTTCCGTTAACAGATAACTCTCTATTAACAGTTAATTTGGGTGTGAGATAGGCTTGGTCAATAAGACTATTCTCAATACAATTGGAAAGTGAAGCCCTCTGTAAAAACTCCTCACGGCGGTGCTTCCTGTAAATTTTGGGGGGACACGGCTCCTGACAGGACATGTATGGTCAGCTGTCTGTGGATTGCATTTGGCCCTGTGCGGCTGAGGACATGCAGCTCAACTGTGAGATGGTATTAAAACACATGCTCTAGGGGTCTATCTGAGTCTGAAGTAGTATAGATGTTGGCAGGAGAGTACTTCACGGGACTGAAGGAGAGCATGGCATGGGTGGGAGCCAAAAGGCTTTCCGTGAAAGCACAGATGTAACTTTAAGAACAAATTGGGCATACTTAGGAACTTGCAGATTGAGAATGACTTCAGTAATTGCCAAGATGAGCGTGTCTTAGCTCCAGCTCGTCCTGCTGTTCACTCAGGAGTGAGGTACAGCTAGACCTAAAGGAACTATGCTACTTTAGTACCTGTGAGGAATGCTAACTCAGCATCATTAGGAGTCTCTGGGTCCAGAAAGAAGTACAGCTCCTCTTTCTAGGACTTGAAACAGCCACCAAGAAGGGATGTGGTAAGTTTCTGAGCATGACTTTCTCAGGATGGAAAAAAAAAATCCTCATTTTTTCAGGATTTTGTTTTTACAGAAAAGTGGTTCATCAAATACCTAATTAAATGCAATTTTACTTTGAGATTTTCCTGAGAAATTTCATATGCTTAAATTAAAAAAATACCTATTTTATCATTCATCTAATTCGTTCAGTAAGAAGTTAAACATTAGTGACTCTTAGTTCCAGCTACTGTTCCAGGCAATACATTTACAATAGCTGGGTGTGGTGGTCACATGCCCAGAGAGTTTCAGCACTGGTGGTGGGGGTGGGGATGCTGAGGCAGGATAAGGATGACTTCAAGTTCAGCCCTAGCTACATCATGAGGCTTTGTCTTAGAAAAAGAAAAAATCAAAGCTGCTAGATAGCATTGGACCTTAGGAAGTCCATGGTCCAGTGAAGTCAACCAATCCATATACTCAAAATTAGAACTTGACAACATTCACAGACTGCTACAGGGTTTTCAGGAATATATATTAACTCACAATTCTGTTTAATGAAACAGTGTTTCAGAGGATAATCATTCTAGAAAATCTCAGTCCCAGAGCTTGAGGACCAACTCAAAGATGTCATGAAACCAAAGAAATGGCAGATCTATGATTATACAATATGCAACATTCCAGACTTATTCACAGAAGCACGGATTTAGGAAAAGCAAGACAAGCTGGTTTCTGTGATTTGGATTAAGGGGGCCAGATAGAGTGATCTGCACAGAAGTGGCATTAGGAAATACAGAATGTTCCTGCCTTATCTCAAGCTCATATCCAAGACTTCAGGTACATTGTTGGTGCTGTTAGTGCCAGGGTCCAGGAAGAAGCCTCTAGATTCTGGTTTAGTAATTTCATTTGTTTATAGTATGGTGGAAAGCCAGTCTGGGAAAGCCGACCAGGTTTACTCAAAGGCAGTCATGGCACTGACCGCTTCGCAAGGCTACAAGCAAGTGCAGTGGAATCCTTCCAAGGCTTAAATCGAGTCTTCCAGGGTCGATAGGGATGACCAGCCCAGCCAGAGACTGTAAGTAAGGACACTGTATAAGTTAGCTTTTGCTGCTGTGACAAAACACCCGACGTAAACAGTTTAAAGAGAGGAATTGTTTCTTTTGCCTCCTGGTTTCAGTCTATCATGATGAGGAAGGCTGAGAGAGAGAGAGAGAGAGAGAGAGAGAGAGAGAGAGAGAGAGAGAGAGAATGCCTACGCTCTGTGGCATTCTGGATAGGCGTTCCTTCATAGCCGGACCCATAGGTGTGCTGTTCTAATCTAATGGGCACTCACACTGAAAATCCAGATTGACACAGCAGGCTTGATGGGAGTAAGGCCGGTTAAAAGTGATACAGAGGTGAGGACTGAGAAGGTTTATTTCACAGGACAAGAGGGTGGGTAAAAAGCAGTGGAGCTCTTCTGACTCACTGAAAGCCTGCACTCTATTCTGAGAAGCGACGGTCACCAAGGCACTTTATACTGTGAGGGGCAAAGTCAGGGTGCTGGCTTTGGGAGAAACGGGGTGGGGGTGAGGCACTAGAGTCAATGTTCGAGGCAAGGAAAACAAAGGCTGAGTTAGTAGGAAATGGACAAGGAAGGTTACACTTGACAAATGGTTCAGTTATCACCTATTAGAACCGGGCACTGATTGAAGGTGAGGACAAGGGAAACATCTTGCCGAATCACATATCCCATGACCCGTCACACCTCAAAAGTTAGTACATGACATACACGCATATTAGACTCAATGACCTGTGATGGTCTCACTGCTCCAAATCCCTATGTATGCCTGAACCTGGTGCTTGGACTTCTGTATATTTCTTCATGTCTTCCCCACTCAAAAGCCCTGAAATAAAAAGGGATAGAGGCTAAGAAGACCTTTAAAATCTGCTCTTTCAGCTGGAAATATTGTTTAGCTCAGTGGCCTGAGATCTGTTTGGTTGGATTATGTCAGTGTGTGGAGTGCATTTTTCACCGTCTGGGGCCTTTTCTCAGATAGCCCTGTTTGATCCTTTTTAAGGGTATCAGATGGGGATGGAGAGGTGCACTGCCCTTAGCAAGTTGTCTAGAGTTGTGACAACACCACTGAGCAAAAATAGCAACCGGATAAAAGGACATTGCTGTGGAGTTTTACCGGCTGCGTGAGATCTCAGCCCACTCGGGCGCCAGGTGCCCCTGAGAGTCAAGGTATTCAGAAAGGGATGGAGAGCTGCATTAGCTGTAGATTGCCTAATTAATCCAACAGATGTTACCTGAGCACCACTCTCTGTGGGGAATTCAAGACAAACATACTTTGCATTCTCTGGAAGCTCATATTTTAATTGGGGAAGGAAAGGGGAAAGACGGGGGATGGGGAGGAGGAGGGAAGAGGAGTGAGACCAGGAGAAAAAGGGGGGGAGGGAAACAGGGAGGAAGAGGGGAAGGAAGTAGGGGACGGAGGGGGGGAAGAGAGGGAAGGAAGAGGGGAAGGAAGAAGGGGAGGGAGGAGAGAGAGGGAGGAAGAGGGGAAGGAAGAAGGGGAGGGGGAAGAGAGGGAAGAAGAGGGGACGAAGAAGGGGAGGGGGAGAGAGGGGAGGAAAGAAAAAGAGGAGGAGAGGGGTAAAAGGAATAGAAGGAAGCCTGAAAGAGTTTCAAACAGGAAGAAGAAAAGGAACAGAACCAGCAGCTGCCTGCTGCCTGGAGGGGGCGTGCTCACAGCAGGATTTTCTTACCTATTGTATTTAGTATCCTGGGTTGCCCTGTGGTGTGTAACATCTGGAGGAGATTGTATTTTAGCCTCTGCTTGTTGTATTCAGAAATATTATTTTCTGTAACAATAGCAAAATTAAAAGAACGTGCATAATGACCAAGAAAACAAAACAGGGAAGTTTTAAAAAAATTTTGTTTACATATTCAGGTGCAAGTATTTTGAATAAGCCTAAAATAGACACTACAGTAATAAAGGGATAAAAGGGTTGCTACTTGGTAGATTTCATAACTGTTTAGCAAGGTGGACTTTAATGCACTGGCTACAGACTAAGATAATAATATCTTAGAGAAATAACCCTAGTAATTATTATTAAATTAGTATTTATAAAATGAAGAGATCTAAAAGCCTACAATTTATCCAGCTGTTGTGGCATACACCTTTAATCCTAGCACAAAGGAGGCAGAGAAGGGCAGATCTTTGAGTTTGAGGCCAGCCTGGTCTACAGAAAGAGTTCCAGCATAGTCAGGGCTACACAGGAAAATCCTATCTCAAAAAAAAAAAAAAAAAAAAAAAAAAAAAAATCAAACCAACCAACCAAACAAACAAAAGATAAAAACATACAATTTAAATAAAATGAAATTATATTACTAATTGTAATGGATTAAATAAAAATGCTGCAGGTTCCTGAGTGGCTGCAGTGGGCACTGGGCTGTAAGACCAAGCTGCAGGTCCCCGAGCAGGGACAGGCAGTGGGCAGGGGGTCCTGAGACAGCCAGTCCCAGGCATGGATGGGGCATGAGACCACGAGGTGAGACAGATGGATGGGCACACCATGAGGCCATGCCACAGGTCTCTGAAGGTGATTGGTCCTTGGCAGGAAGCCATGCAGTAGTGGGTGGTGGGTGAGAGACAGAGACATGGATAGGCACACCATGCAGAGTGAGGCTGGATATTTATTTAGTGGGTTATGGAAGGGAAGGGGAGAAGGGAGAAGAGCAGAGAGAGGGGGAGGGAGGGAGAGAGAGAGAGACAGAGAGAGAGAGAGAGAGAGAGAGAGAGAGAGAGAGAGAGAGAGAAGGGGAAGGATAGAAGTGGGGAGAAACAGAAGCTGCCTCTTTGAGAGGGAGACAGAAAAGGAAGAGACTCAGACTGGAAACTGAAGATCAGCTTGCCTAGGCAGACAGGGGAGGAAGTGGGCATGGCTTGTCTCTTAAAGGGACAGGACAGATCATTACACTAATATCTTTCTGAACTAATTCTTTTTAATAATTAGTTTATTTTACTTTATGTTTATGAGTATTTTGATGCATGTATGTCTGTGAAACACATATGTATCTGGTGCCCATAGAGGTCAGAAGAAGGCATTAGATTCCCAGGAACTGGGAATATTACCGATGATTGTGATCTGTCATGCGGGTGCTAAGAATTGAATGTAAGTCCTTGGGGAGAGCAGAAAGTGTTTTGTTTTTTTTGTTTTTAATTCTTTTTTAAAATTTTTGTTGTTTTGTTTTTCAAGACAGGGTTTCTTTGTAGTTTTGGAGCCTGTCCTGGAACTAGTTGACCAAAATGAGTTTCCATCTTACTATTATGCTATGAGAAACAGTCACCACGCTGAAGCATTCAACCAGGCTCAAACCTCTGCTGCAGTAGTCTATCAATGACACATATTAAATTATTACAGTTCTATAATACTTCTCCATGAATACACTGCAGCTCTTGTAGACCAGATTGGCCTCAATCTCACAGAGATCCACCTGCCACTGCCTCCCAAGTGCTGAGATTAATGGTGTGCACCACCACCACCCGCCTAGAGCTGCAAGCGTTCTTAACCACGCGTGGAGCCATCTCTCTGCCCCTGAACTAAATCTTTAGTTTCCAAACAGCTGACAATTAAAATGAATAAACTCAATTTAAAATATATTAGAATGTAGTAACATTCCAGGTGCAAACTGGTTTATACCTACCCAAAACTATATCTCACCTCATAATTTCCCCCTTTCTGCTATAGATTAAATATCAAATAAGAAAACAAACAAAAATGCCCAGTGTTCAGGTGGAAGCTCTGCCTCAGCCCCCACCCAGAAACACTGTTCCTCAGAAAGCCCTCCAGGGGGTGGCTCCTCCCCCTGAGATGCTCAAGACCACACCTACAGGGTATTTACGACCAGGACCTTAAATCTACCACATGGTTTCTCCTCCTTCCTCTTCTAAGAGTCAGCCGGGAGTGCTCAGCTTTGCTTTCTTTGCTCTGTTTATTAAACACGGTCTTACTAATTCAGCTGGATTTGGCTTATTGCATCAGCAGAGAAAGCCCCAAACTGGGGATTTTTCAAAATACCTATCACCAGGCAGTCACAATAAATGGCAGCACTGATGCTCAGGTCTGTATGGACAATCCTCGGGCTATTGTCTTCTCAAAACCTTCTGTTTAAATGCAAGACACACAGGACCCCTGGAGTTGCAGGCATGGCTCTTACCTGAATCTAGATCAAAAGATTAAGGACTGGGGTAACTGACTCTCCAGCAACAATGTCTGAATCTGAATGATCTCTGCGTGTGGCCAACTTTATAACGAATATTTCTCCAAATTAAAATCTATGCAGAATCCAATGTGTATTCATGGAGAATTACTATAGAATTGTAATAATTTAATATGTGTCATTGATAGCCTAATGCAGCGGTGTTTTGAGCCTTAAGCCTGGCTGAACACTTCAGCGTGATGACTGTTTCTCATAGCATGATACTAAGATTTAAATTTGTTTGGGTCAGATTTCTTTTTAAAAGAAGATTTTTATCTTTATTTACATGTATGTCATGTGTCTGTGTGAGTGTACGGCACGTATGAGGGTGTCTCTGGAGGCCAGGAGAGGGCACCTTATTATCTCCTGGAGCTGGAGATCCAGGGAATTGTGCGCTGCCCAACGGTGGGTGCTATGAACTAAACTTAGATCCTTTGAAAGAGCATTGCTGTTAACCACTGAGTCTCCAGTGCTGGTCAGGTTTCTTATTGCTTTGAGATTCTTCAAAGATAGCATTCTCATTGTCACTCACACTGGCCCTTAGGGCTCTTAGTTGTCGCTAAACTTTTCTTGCCAGTTACCAGTTACCTGGTACTTGGGATTCTCAGCTCTCTTTCCCATGATAGGGAAAGACATGTGGAGTATGTTATTCATAAAGAGGTGACCTGAGGTCTCCCATGAGTGGCAGAGGTCCCTTGGTGGGTCCCCTTGGAGGGTGAGAGACAGACAGATATGCCATACAGACAGAGCTGGGGCCAAGTGTTTATTTAGTGGGTTATGGAGGGGGAAGGGAAAGGGAGGAGGGAGGAAGAAGGGGGGAGAAGGGTGGGGAGGGAGAGAGAGAGAGAGAACTGGAATGGAGATGGGAGATCCTCTCCATAAGGGAAGCAGGAGGGGAAAGGAGGTTGGGGGTGGGCTGAACTTGTCTTTTAAAGGGACAGGTGACAGACCAGGCTAGCAGATTACAACAGAGTATCTCTGTGTTTTGTCTTTCATGATAATTTTTACTTCAGTCAGAACTAACCTGGGAGTGGAGTCAGACACTCAGTTCATTCAACTTGTTGCGACATAAGACCATAATGTGGAAGAATGAAAACGGCACAATGTGGTAATGAAAACTACCAGTCTTGTACGAGCAACCCACTTGAGTGGTGACTGACACACAGGGAGATGACAGCTGGGTTCACAGAGAACCTACAACTCAGTGAGATACTGGTAGATGAGCTGATCAGGAGATAAACTCTGGGAAAACCGAGCTGCTTATTGATCGCTGGCCTCAGAGTCTGTGTGCATGTGTAAGTAAACGCATTGGCAGCAGGGCATGGCTGCAGCTGTGGGCTCTGCCACAGTCACTAACGCTGAAAAGACTCATCTCCACCTGGGTGGAAGATAATAAAGAGGAAAGTGGCTCATAGTGGCAGAGGAGGGATGAGTTTCCCTGTGGCTCTTGAGAGGAAAGGCGGAGTCACTTCTTCATTAAGAAATGCCCTGACCTGCCTGGTGGGCTGAATCTTCCCCCTGGGGCCTGTTTACTGACAGTGGCTTTGATAGGAAATGCTCCACATAGCACTTTGACGGACTTCCTGTTAATTAACACACTACTTCCTCCCTGCCTGGACTTTGGTAAGAATTTCTGCGCTGTGAGGCACCTGAATTCCTGCCAGTCTGTCTGTCTTGTGCTGCTTTGCATAATGCGCCTTGTCTGAGAAGGCGCTGGGTCAGAGCAACTGGCTCCGGGACAGGCTTCGGGAGGAGGAGTTGATTTTCTCAGCTGTGGGTTGTGAATGGTGGCTGTCAGGGAGCCAACAGACATTGCAGCAAGGGGCAGGCTGGGAGCTAGGTGAAGTGAACACCCATGCTTTATGCATCTGGGAGCTGTTATCCTTGGGGGAGGGGAGGAAAGGTGAACGGAAAAGGGATTTGAATTGGGCTAAAGAAGCTGGGTGCCAAGTCATTTCAGGTCAGTGTGGACAGACTCAGGAGCTGGGCCAAGACTGGACAGGTCCTGCTAATTAGCATCTGAAAGCAGGGGCAGGGAATGGAGCTGAAGTGGCTGCCTGTGGCTTCAGCAGCTGGAAAAGAGAGGTGGAACTGGCAGACCAGACGCACACATCTCTTCTGTCCTTGATCTGTCAGACAGCTCCAGGGAGCCATCTCCTGAGTGGCGGAGTGGGTCATGTTACTGGTCACGTTACATATGATGTGAAGAAAATCCACCCTTCTCGGAAGGGTCTCCTCGTGTGAACATTGATGTTTGCATTTTTCGAAATTTATTTTAAATGTGTTATTTGTGTGTATGTGTGAGCATGTGTGGATGGATGAGCAGGTCATAGGACAGTTGTCAGGAGTCTGATCCACTGTGGCTTCTAAGGGTCAGACAGGCTTTCAGGATTGGACAGTAAGTGTTTTTACCAATGGAACCATCTCGTTGGTCTTTTAAATTTGTAAGACGTCCCTTTCTTGTGCTGAAGATCTGGCCTTAAAGGTCAGCCCTGGTCAGGGGTGGAGGTAAGAAGAGGCCGATGGGAAAGAGGATAGCTAGCTGGTGGGTGGAGGTCTCTTGGGTGTGTGGGTTCCCAGGAGCTATAGAGCCTGGGGCTAAACATGCCACATCATTCTCTCATGAAAGACCCCTTTTCACATGAAAACAACCACATATTGAAGGTTTAAAAAGAAGAAGATAGAGCCCTTGCTCTCAATGATAAATGGAAAATAACTCAAAATGTAAAAAGCAGCCTACCCTCCCAGGAAATCATGACTCAGACAGCTGAGTCAGCTGAGTTGGGAGAAGAGTTCTTAGAATTCAGAGGGGTCTGATTACAGTGTGTTGCTCCATTGGTCTAGGAATATCCATCACGGACGCCCCAGAGCTCTTATTGGGGGAAGCGGAAGTGGCTAGTCTTGAGAGCTGGGGTTAATGAGGTCAAGGTCATAGGGCTGTGTATAGGCACGAAGATCAAGAACCTGCTGTCTAATGTAGACTGTGCTCTTTTTGCCAGGTTTGCCTACAACTCCTCTGGGATCATCTGTGGGACTAAGGGAATTAGAGCGCAGGACGGCCAGATGAATGCCCTTCCCACTGCTGCTCACAGCCTTCTGGGAACAGCTCCTGTAATGATTGTTGTGTCTCTTGAAGAGACAAACCACACCCACTCCCTCCTCCATCCGCTGAGGTAGGCTGATCTTCAGCTTCCGGCCTGAGCCCTCTTTCTTCCCTTCCTCTCAGAGAGGCAGATTCGCTTCTGCCTCTCTCCCCCCTTCTCCCCTTCCCCCAATTCTCTCTCTTTCTTTTCTCTCTCCTCTCTCTCAGCTCTTCTCCCCTTCTCCCTTCCCCCTCCAAAGCCCCCTGAATAAATATCCAACCTAACTCTGCATAGCCTGGGACCAGCTGCTGCTCGGGGACCAGCAGCCCTCTCTGCCTGGGACTGGCTGCTCTCAGGGCCCGCTGCCTGTCCCCACATGACCCGCAACCACCACATGGGGACCTACAGCATTTCTGCTGCCTACTGCCGCCAAGGATCCTGCAGCAATTTTAATTTATCCATAACAGCTGCCCTTTCCCACCTCCTCAGCCTAGGACACTGACAGAGACTGTAGGAAGTACAGCCTGGTCCCATGTCAGGTGGTAAGTCAGAGTCTAAGATGGCTTCTCCTCTCTTCAAGGACTGAAGTAAGCTCATGGAATCACATCCCTCTGGGGACAACATTCCTTTGCCCTTTCCCCCCAGCCATTCTGTGTCTGCTTATCACAACTTACTGGGTGATCCAAAGCTGGTCCCCATCTTTAGCATGTAGGTCAGTCTTTCCTCGACCGTGGTTCTAATGCTAAAAACAATGACTCTCAGCCCAGCTAGTAACATTGGGTACCAACGGCTGAAGCTAGAGTGGCCCTCTATCCTGGGCTATGCGGGAATAGGCCATTTTCAGCAAAGGGAGTGTGCTTTGCTCCCTTCATTACCAAAGCACATCTCAGTCTGTGAATGACTCACAGAAAGTCTGCCTTGCTAAATTATAATGGTGCCTCCCTAAAGACAAAAACTGGGTCCTGGAGTAATTTCTGCATCCCTAGGACTTAATAAGACACGAGTCGAGTTTCCCTGAGGCAGCAAGGGTGGGACCCACAGTGGATCATGTGTTAGCCATGTACCACATCTGACCACTCCCCTGAAAGGATGCGTGACATTCCCGTTGGGCAGAGGGGACATACATGGGGCATGTGGACTCACTGGGTGGTTCCATGATGCCACTAAAAATGACCTGTATCAATAAAGACTATGTCAACCTCCATCCAGTTCTCACCATGAAATCCCTAAAAACCTACTGGGCAGGGTGATACTTCAGTATTCTTCCTTTGGAGCCCCTCCTACTTCAGGACTCGCTTTCCCAGAATAACTTTGTGTTTACTCTGCCCATTCCTTGTCCATGGTTTCTTATTTTCTTGGGCATGAGACAACAAACCTGATGGAGGTGGGTCATCTTTCTATCTGTTTCATTGGTTAAGTAATAAAGAAACTGCCTTGGCCCCTTTAATAGGACAGAAAATTAGGTAGGCGGAGTAGACAGAACAGAATGCTGGGAGAAAGAAGCCGAGTCAGGGAGTCGCCATGATTCTCCCACTC
This sequence comes from Chionomys nivalis, assembly GCF_950005125.1. NCBI lineage: Eukaryota > Metazoa > Chordata > Mammalia > Rodentia > Cricetidae > Chionomys > Chionomys nivalis. The sequence goes on along the minus strand of NC_080098.1, from coordinate 10,478,703 downwards.
CAGACTGACGCAGGTTAAGATCTTTCCTGGTAAGCCAGCTCGTGGTACTACACAGAATATTACAAATGGGTTAGATCAATATGTAAGAGCTAGCCAATAAGAGGCTGGAACTAATGGGCCAGGCAGTGATTAAAAGAATACAGTTTCCGTGTAGTTATTTCGGGGCATAAGCTAGCCATGCGGGCGGCCGGGTGCCGGAGACGCAGCACCCCGCCGCTCTTATTACAACACAAACCTAGTGACCCCACCCCACTTGGGGGGTGACTCTGGTGGCCACTGGTTTTTCCAGTACCCCAAGCCCCTGGGTATGTTCATCAAGAGGCAAGAGAGGCTCCATTGCCCTTAAGGAATGTGTATCACTAGGGCTGGGCCAGGCACATGTGTTTGATATTCGGTGAATGTTTGTAGATGGAGGTAGAGAGTGAAGGATCCCATCTGGGGCGTCTGCAATTCAGAGAAAGCGGATGGTAAGGAAGACAGTATTCCATAGAATGGGATTTCATTTGTAACACAGTCTTTCCCCTACCGTACTGAAGACTCAACCCTGCTGATTTCACAGCCAAATGTTGCGTTTATTATATATTATTTTTCTTCACACACATTTCCTGTTAATTAACACAGTTCTTTCTCAGCAGATGAGCTGGCTGGACCTGCTGAATCAGTGTATCTGCCAAACTGTCCATCTTGTGCCTGCTTTGCATAACGTCTTCCGTGTGACTCTTGCCTATGAAATGACACTTGGCTTCTGCCTTGACAGGAACATCCCTACCTTTGCTGATCTTTCCACGGCGTGGTTTTTGCTCTGTGCCCTTGGCAAAGTTGTTTTGCAGCCACTTGGCCCGCTGTGGGAAGAATTACTTGTCTAATTGAGGGGTGGCAACCGCTAACCATTTCACAGCCATTCTCCACCAGGTTTATTAGGGGTTGTTTACAGAAAACCATCTTGTCTTTCTAAAAGTTTAAAAACTGACTATAGGTGTGGAAGCCAGCCATGATAAGCTAAATATGAACAGATCACCCAAAGTAAGTTCTTTTCTTCAACTGTTATCACCTGCCAGAGTAGGACTCAGCCATCGATAAATTTAATGGAGGCCTTAGTCTCAGTAGTTTACCCTGAAGCAATCCCTGGTTGCAGGAAGAACCACAAACTAAGATTATCTGAGCACCACCCAGGAACTGACCATCCAAAGGAAATGCCTAACATTCCAACCGCTGTAGATAGGACCAACTGCCAGCACACACTCACCAGGGCACCCCTAGACAAGTGTCAGTCAATCAGGGGTCCTGAATCTCAGATAGCCCTCACCCCCACTTCTACTACTATAAAAACCCAACTTTAACTGAGCTCGGGGCTCTCTGTTTATTCCCATACATTGGACATACGGAGAGACTGAGTTTGCAAATTTGCATAAAATAAAGGCTCTTTGTTTTTACATACGGGACTTGGTCTCCTTGTTGGCTTTTGGGGGACTTCGCTGATTTGGGCATAACACAGTATTCCACTTTCTCTCTCACATCCTGGAGAGTTGGTCTTCCCAGTTTCTCTTCCCTAAAAAGCTACTTTGTACCTAATTGCTTAACCATGATTCTCCAACTAACATTCATGAGCATGGATCTCTCTAGCTCTCTTTCCTTCTTTCTTTCTGTAATGTTTCAACCACACAACATGGCTGACATTTCCAGGTTCTAGGGCCATGCACATGCGGACAAGCCCTCAGGCAGAAGTGCCTAATGGCCCCGGGGGATCTTAAAGGACCCTGCGTGACCCATGTGTGGCATGGTTGCATTACCTATCTCTGATGCAACTGCATGAGCTCTTGCACGCATGTGTGAGCTCTGTCATCTGCATATGACGTAACCACGTCATTCCCCTGTGTGCATGCGGTAGGCAGCCCTTAAAAGCTGGACACGCCATCTTCAAGCACACTGACCTCATCAGGCCTGCACACCCCCTCCAATCAACTCCTAAGCAGGTTTGTTGTGTGTTCTGTGTTTCTTTCTCTCTCGTGCTAGGTAACTTCACTTTCCTCTTTTCCCTTTCCCTGTCTCTGCTTCTCTCCTCCCTCTGTCTGGAAGAGGCAAGTGACTGAGTAAATTATAATCCCAAAAATATTCTTCTTAAAAAAACACAATATTAGGGCTGGAGAGATGGCTTGGTTGTTAAGGCACTGACTGCTTTTCCAGAGGACCTGGATTAAATTCCTGCACCTGGTAGCTCACAACAGTGTCTAAGTCCAGTACTATGGGATCTGATGCCCTCTTCTGGCCTCTTCAGGCACTGCCTGCAAGTGGCACACAGACATACATGCAGGCAAAACACCAACACATATAAGAATATATATATATATATATATATATATATATATATATATATATATATATATATTAAGAATCCAGTAATTCTAGGCAAGGTGGTACACACCTATAACCTTAGCTCTCAAGAGGATGAGGCAGGAGGACTTGACTTTGAGGCCAACCAAAGTTATCCTTTAAGAACCTGTCTTAGGGCAAAAAACTAAACAAAACAAAAATCATACTTAAGTTATATCTATTCCCAATTATTTGAAACAAAGCAAAGTATTGATACTTGATATTCTCTTCATCTTCCTGGAGTGGGTCCTGCTGCTTCAGGAACTTGAGGAAGGTACTGAAGGCTACCCTGTATTGCTGGGGGCTCAGTTTGTAGCTTCTCTGAGTGTATTTGCTCTGACTGTAAATGCATTTCTAAAATTTTATTTTGATAAACACAGTTTTTCAAATTTATAACCTAACTTTGGGAATTATAAAACACTAGTATACTTTTATAGGTATGTTGCAGATGGAGAAATGATCAGTCTTCATAATGGTTAGCAGTAAAGATCTGTGTAAACATGTGTTTTCATTAAGGTATGCCATTTCAAATCATCCATTCATAACACATTATTAAGTCTTCTGCCCGTATTACGTACAAGAAAAAAAAAACAGGCATAAAATAGGATTGCAAGTGAATTTATGTGTTCATTTACTTCAGTTGGCTGCTGAGATAATGTCAACACTTTGTGGTGGACTTGATAGTTCAAGCTAAAGCCCCAGATGAGCCCAGGGGACAGCTGGGGAAAAGGCACCTGGCTTACGATGTTTGTCAAAAACGTGACAGAAGAAAGCAGGTTGGAATATCCCATCTGCCAACAAACTAGATATTGCCAAGCCTGGAGGCAGCTGACTGACAGCCTGTTTAAACTGAAGCTGCTTACATAATAATAGTATCATTTTCTATTCTTGATAATGCTAATACATGCAAATTCATGGACAATGCGTTCCTATAGATGCTGTGGACCTGAATATAAAGAGAGCAGGGTGAAATGGCATCTGACGCTTGACTGTGCATGATGCTTATGTATAATTTTTGTTTTGTGGTGTGTATGTGTAATTATCCCTGTTGTGTTTTCAGTTGTGTTAACTGCTGGTGTGCGTGTTTGTGCGTGTGTGTGTGTGTGTGTGCGCGCGCACATGTGCGTGTGTGTGGCTGAAGCCGATGTTGGATGTCTTCTTCATTTGCTCTCCATTTTATTGAGACAGAGTCTTTCACTGATCTTGGACTTGGCCAGTTCTAGCTAATCTAGGTAGCCAGTCTGTCCCTGGCATCCCGTCCCTTGGATCTGCTTCCTAGTGCTGGGACTACAGTCACCTGGCTTTGTCAGGAATTCTGGAATTCTGAACTCGGGTTTTAAGCAAGTGCCTTATATACCAAACCATCTCCCTTGTGTAGCATGTCTTTAATAAAAACTCAGAGACAGATATTGGGGTTCAATCTGAAGGTAAGAAAAACAAAACAGCCAGCCACTGGCTCTTACCTCTACCTCAGCCCGAAATGGTGATCTTGCTTCCTGAATCCTCAGAATGAGACTGTGTCTGAGAGCTGTCTTCCATCCTATATTCCTCTCTAGGGGTGGGATTAAAGGCATACATCACTACCACCTGGTTTCTATGGCAAATAGTGTGGCAACTGGGATTAAAGGTGTGTGAAACCCATGGTTTGTAAGACTGACCAGTGAGGTGGTTTTACTCTCTGATCTTCAGGGAAGCTTTATTTACTAAAATACAAATGAAATATCTCTACACCCTTGCTTCTATCACCATCTTCTTGAAGTTATCTTGACTTACAAAAGCATTTTTTTTCTTAAAAACCTAAGATCTCAGCTATGCAAAAAAACTAAAGGCAATTGAGGAGAGGTGGGAGCGTATGAGGTGGTCCTCCCCAGGGAAGACCGCACCCATTGGTTTCCAAGTGCCTAATGGTCAGCCCCCAAAACAGATGCAACTAACATATGGACTCAACAGATCACATTTAGGAATATACATATATATGCATGCATATACACATGTATACATATAATACATTTACACACACACACACACACACACATACAAACATATATATGGTAACAATTGGTGAAAAAAAGAGGCCATGAATATGAAGGAGAGTGGGAGAGGTATATGGGAAAGTTTGGATGGAGGAAAGAGAAAGAAGAAATGGAATTGGATTATAATCCCCAAAAGAAAAAAAAGAAAGAAATGAGCCCAACCTGAAACAATCAATCAAACAAACAAATAAACAAACAGACCAAGCAAGCCATGAAGAGCAAGACCTTGAGCAGTGTTCCTCCACGGTCTCTGCATCAGTTCTTGCCCCCAAGTTTCTACCCTGATTTCTTGTCTGGCTTCCCTGATGATGGACCTGTAGCCAAATGAACCCCCGCCTCCTCCAAATGAAGATCTGCATATGCTCATCTCAGTTCTTTATCCCCCCCAGCTATTCCCAAACTCTCAAGATTCACTCTGTAAAAGTGAAATTATTCACTTCCCCAAGGTTGCTGCGTTGAGAGTAAACATTTTCACCATGTTAACAGAGAGGAAACTGAGGAAGAAGAAAGTCATGGCCTCCATGGAGTTGGTTGGACGTACGAAAGCGAGCAGTCACACAGCATGAGAGGAAACGAGAGGAATTCAGGTCCCGGACTTGCTGACTGTGGAACTCACTTACTAACACTTCTGAGGACAGGGCGCCAGCATTCTGATCTTTCCTGTCTATCAGACCTCACCTCTGAAAAGCTCCACTCCCCTACAGCCACATACAGGGGACCAAGATGGCAGCACATGTAGCTTTGAAGGTTCACCCGCTCCATATCCAAACTGGGACAGTTACAGAAATGTTAAGCAAAATATTTCAGAGGCTAGGGGTCTATAGAATCCTTAGAAGATGAAAAGAAATTACATGTAATAATATTTCTCTAGGCTGCTGGTAGAAGGCCAGGTGAAGCTGGGAACTGGATTCGGTTCTTTATTTGGTGCCTGTTTTCATCTCTAATCAGACTCTAGGCTACATGGAGCCACGTAAAGAACCATGGTAGAGCAGAGATTCCTGTCACTCACGTCCAAGTCTCATGGCAAATGAGTGTATTTTCCCTCGTGTATTCTCGCTCCCTGTCCTGGAGCTGAGGACTGAATTCACAGCCTAGTACATGCTCCGTTCATCCTCAGGCCTACACCCTGATTCACAGGGAATCCCAAACTACTATTGCGTATCAGAATCCTTATCAGTTTCTTGTGTGAAAGAAGGCAAGTTCTCTTGTGTGACTTCTCTGTTAGCCTCCGGTGACTGTTCTTTGCTGCCCATGGCCCAGTAGCCCAGTTTCTTGCTAATGTTTCCAAGGCTTCAGTCCATTATGGCGGGGTGGTATGGAAGACTGGCGCACAAGAAGCAGATTAAAGGGGACTAGAGGAAGAGGCCTGGAGACGATACAGCTCCAACGCACACCCCCAGTGACTGCCTTCAATTAGGCCTGGCCTCCCTCAGTTCCGCTACCCCATAACGCATCATGTTATGAATCCGTCAAATAATTCATCTACTTAGCAGGTTGGAGCTGTCAGGATCCCATCACCAAGCTGGGGGTCAAACTCCCAGTGCTTGTACCTCTTATTAAGCACATGGGTCCACACTCCCACCGTCTCAGCTTGCCTGTATTTCCAAAGAAATTGGGAATCAGAAACTGGTAAAGAAAACACTTTTGTTTACTTTTTTTTGTTTACTTTTGTTTGACTGGAGAGAGAATGACTCCTGTTTTCCCTCTACCCTCTGTCAATGCTATCATACTCTTACAGGACAGACGGAACAAGGGCCTGGAAACCTGCAGATGAGATACACTCAGAACCACCGTGTCTTCTGCAGGACAGGCATCAGCATTTCTCTCCTCTAGCATGGGGTTCCTGGGAAAGTGTTAATTCTCAGGGACCAGTGTTTTTGGGTCCTCGATTCACCTGTGAAAGACATTCAGATCCAAACCTGAAAACTATGGCCCTAAAACTATGGCCTATCTCGCATGCTTCCTTCAGTCTTTGCTTCGCTTTGCGGAGGTCTAAAAACCGCGAGCCTATTTCCACCTCGTCTGAAGGTGGCAGGTTTCGGTATTCACTGGGACTGCCTCCTGGCACTATCCTATGTGTTCTGTTTTGTTACTTTTACTCACATCTTCGTGTTCTTTACTAACTCTTCTACTCCCCATGCCCCTACCCTGGTAAGTGGTATTTTTGTCGAAGCTGGTCTCTGACAAAGCTTCAGTTGTCTATCGCTGTGGCAGAGCTCAAGCCTTTCCTATTTGACCTCGCTCCCTACCACTCAGTCCCCTGTTCACAGCGCTGTGTAAGGACAGTTAGCACTTTCTCATACATACCTTTATGGATGGCAGATCCACCCTGGATCAATTACACGGACAGGGCCCTACTATTGAACTCCAGTTTGGCCATTTGGAGGGTGACTTTTGTGAGATGCTTGCCACCAGTCTTTCTTAATTTCTTCATCTGTGGAATGCATTTAATAGCCCATTTATAGAGAAGATAAAGGAAATAATGCATATAGTAACAGACAATACAGACAATAAACACATAATAATGATAACTGATATGCTTGATACACAGCAGCTTAACACCACAAGCATGGCTCTCATGGCAGGGTCTATTCCAAGGGCTTTAAATATTTAATTTGTTTAACCTCCATGTGACCCCAAAAGGTAGTAACTGCTATTACCCCTTTTACAGATTAACAGTCTGAGGGGGAAAGGTTAAGTGACACCCCACCCCCAACATTATAGTTTGTAAATGATGAAGATGAGATTTGAATCTTGATAGTCTGGCATCAGTCCATGTCTTTCAAATGAGAATGTTTCCTAATTCTTATTCAATAACGAAATGGGTGAAATCCATGACTCAGTTCTAGCCAAGGGCCATGGGTCAATCCAGAATACTATACTAGGTAAACCTGAAAAGTTTCAAGCTAGCTTTGGGTTTGCTTTCAGCCCCTTCATCCCACATGTGGGACAGGACAAAAGGAAAGGAAGCCTCATGACATCTCCGCAAAGATTCCAGTTCATTCCCTAAAAGCCAGACATCAAAACCACCCCATGGAGAGGTGGATCTCATTACCCCACACAAACAGAAGAAAGTGCATTTTTACCAAGAAAACAAGAAGGGCATGCCTCTCAGCCTCTATGCCTAACAAGCTCCTGGGAGGCCAGGCAGGCTGCAAGGACATCAGGTGTTCCGTGTGTGCACTGGCCCTTTGCGTGGAGGTGGGCAGAGGCAGAGCTCTAAATATCCCACTCATCATGTTTATGGACCTTGGAGGCAGCTGGCTTCCAACAGAGCAGGAAATTAGGCCACTAGGGGGTGCCTGGACACTTCACTTCCCAGGCAGGCTCTCTCTTAGGACTGGACATCACAGCTGCTCTGTGCTCTGTGTCTTTCCCAGACTCAGCAAACTAAGAGCCCCAAGAACTTGCTGTTTCCCTTTCCCTGAAGCTCACCTTGCAGTTCCCCCTCCCCAGCTTTGAATGTGGGACAGGTGTGTGGAGGATGAGCCTCGCTCTTGGGACCCCATGTGGTTGGAGTTGTGTGTGTGTGTGTACGTGTGTGTGTGTGTGTGTTCAGCCATGTTAGACAGTCACTCTATCTTGGAGCTACATCCCCAGTGTTCTTTTTCTTTTCTTTTTTAATTAAAAAATCTTAACTTTACATTTTGAGTATTTTGAGACAAGGCTGCCTAGTTTGACCTTGAACTCTCTTTGTGACCTATGCAGGCTTTGAACTTGTGCTCCTCCTGCTTAGACCTCCTGAGTAGCTGGATTGAGCATCTTATACTTTTCACAGTCAACCTTTTATCATCTAAAAAAATCTTTATGTTACCTCAGGCATATAGGTGTACAAAACACACTTTAAAAACAAAACATTTACTGGTAAAGAATCATCATAAGGATATGTATTTTGAAACAACTCTTTGCTATACAGATAATTTTAGCATTGATTAGAGATGAAAGCAAATTTGCATACTGATGAGATGGATGTGCTTGTTTATTTTTAGAGGAAGAATCAAACTGGCTGATTATCTGTTACCTCTGAACAGAGATCATCTTAACATGATTGATAAGAAGGCTGTAAAACCACCAGTTTGAGAATGCTGCTTTGAATAAGTTAGCAGTGTCAGGTGGCAGCGTCTGTTCAGGGACTTTTCAGAAACTGTTGAAAATTCTCCCTAACCCTATGACAAAGGTCATTTAAGAGTTTAAATAAATAAACAAGGAAAGATTTTATATATATATATATATATATATATATATATATACAGAGAGAGAGAGAGAGAGAGAGAGAGAGAGAGAGAGAGAGAGAGAGAGAGAGAGAAAGGAACTAAAATCAGCAGTTCAAACAGTAGTTTGAATTCAGACAGTACTCATTTGATTCTTCCACGCTGAGGAACAATGGGAGGAAAACATTAAGTCTTTGCTCTTGCCGCCGATCAAACCATTGTGTTCCTAGAGCAGCAAAATCACAACAGTTCACAACAAGCGGCGTCTGGCTAGGCTGTTTCAGCAGCATTCTCTGGCGTTGCATGGTGTGACGTCATATACAAAGTGAACAAGTCTACTGAGAACCAAGACTGCATGCAGTAAAGCCCCAGGATGCAACTTGGGTGAGAGCTTTCAAAAATACATTGAAGCCATTACACTTTTGATTTGGATCTAGTTTTACATTGTTGTGTGCTCAGAAACCTTTTTTGGTGGCCAAGTTCTCCTCCACCTCCACAGTCAGCATGACCACTGTAGGAGGCTGGACCTGGTCCTGGGTGGAGTCTGGTTACAGAGCATGAGGGTAGACCCCTTGGTGGCTGACTTTTCCTTATTTCTATCATCTCTTAGCCCATACACTCTCCTGTTCTATCAAAAAGGACATCAAGAAAACTTGACCAGCAGCCCAGAGAGGAGGAAATGGGGGGGGGTTAAAGAGAGCCCCAAACTAGGGCGTGGTAGAGGCAGTTCCGCATTTGTGCCAGGCTGATCGTGAGAGCCTACATTCAGGTGCCCTACGCCCTCCTATTCCCTGGTCTAAATTGTCATCATGGAAGTACCCTGTAGCGATGAAAAATGGCTTCTTGCTGCTGCTGAATTTCAGCGCCTTACTCTCTCCCCTCCATTTACGCTCTCCTAATCATGTATCTTCTTGTTCATTCTGATTAAGACACCGATTGCTATGTAATAGTAATACTTTTGCATTAGAATCCGTCAGAATCAAAGCAGCTAACATTCATTCAGAACTTTCTGTGTATCAAGGGCTCTTTCAGATGCTCTCCAAGTATTGGCTCATTCAGGCCCCTCAGCTGTATAAGGAGAAAGTCCCTCTTTGCAAAGCAGCAGCTCTGAGGGGTTAAGTATATGATTTCATGTGATGGGCATCCAGCTTGCTGGCACAGGAGACTTTGCTCTTGGGAGTGTCTGTTTATATTTAAGCAGACTGTTTCCTTTCTGACCAGAGGTTTGGCATCCTTAGTACTGGCTTCTGATAATCTAAAAGATGGGATTCACTCATGTCTTATTCTGATCTGGTTCTGGCTGGATGACTGAATTTCAGGGAGAGAAACAGCATCTTGCTCACTCTGTGTTCCTACAACTCTAGGTTCAGGCTGAGTATGTACTCACAGGGCATGGGAAAGTTCCTGTTCTGGAACAGGCAGATGGCCATGATCTGTCCATCAATGGCCTACAGGTGACCATGACATGTCTATCGTTGGCCTGTGGATGGCCATGACCTGTCCATCACTGGCCTGCCTTCCTCCAAGTCTCCTCATTTCTTCATTCAGCTTCAGCTTCTGGGGCTTGGTTCTGCCAGTCATGACAGACATATGTTTAAAGCTACACTTTTTAGATTCATGCAAACAGAAAGGACTAGAGAAACATACCATTCATTTCTAATTGCTTGCCTTCAAGAGTAAACAGAACACCATTATTCTTTAGCAATCTATTTAACATATCATTTGAGATGTTTTTCTCTGCCACATGCTTTCCCTGCCCTCAATATTGTTTGAAAAAATGCACAATTAGTTAATTTGAGGTGATTGTATGCGCACATATGTACATGTGCAAAGACTAGAGGAGAAGGTCGAGTTTTCCTCCGCCACTTTCTGTCTGCTCCTTTGAGGCAGGGCCTCTCTATGAACCTTGGGAGTGTTTTCTAAGGTAAGCTGGAAGCTGGCCAGTACTAGAGACCATCGGTCTGTGTTCCTTTCTGAACTGGAGTCACAGGTGCATGCAGGATTGTTCTGTGGCAGCTAGGATATGAACTCTAGTCTTTGGTCTTTGTGATTGCACAGCAGTCTCTCCTAACTACCGAGTCAGTTGTCCAGTGCCTTCTCTCCTGTCCAGCATTCTTCATGCTCATTGCAGATCCAAATCCTTCATTTTTAACTCCAACCACCATTTATTTGTTTGTTTGAGACAGGATTTCTCTGTGTAGTCCGGCTGTCCTGGAACTTTCTCTGTAGATCAATATTTCTCTGACTCATAGTTTTGCCTCTTGAATGCTGGGATTGAAGGTGTGCACCACCATGCCTACCATTTTCCTAAGCCAAAATTGATTTTTAATACAATAAAATTGCAATTCCCCTCCCCCAACTCTTCTCAGCTCCTCCTTTCCACTCCACTCACCCAAATCTGTATTCTTTTTTACTCTCTCTCTCAGCAAAAACTGAACAGGCATCTCAAACCAACAACAAAACAAAAAATCCAAATAGACATGAATAAGATAAAAACAAACAAATGAACACAAAAACAAAGAGCCAAAGGAAAAACACAAGAAACACATATAGATATGGAGATACATATATTGGCCCACAAAGAAATACCCTAAAAGCAGAAGACTTATTGGGTAAGATAGAAAAGCAGCCCAGACAAAGCATTATGTGGCAAAAAAGACCTTCCAAAAGTAACATTGAGTTCATTTTGTGCTTTGCATGGGACCTGGCCTTAAGAGTGGTTTGCATACCAAGTAAGACTCCATTACAGAAAATTAATTTTTTAATTGCTAGGAGTTAGTATTTGGAGATAGTTTCTGTTCAACCACCAATTCTTAACTCTGATAGACACAATTCCTATCTGAATATGAAGTTACTGATTGAGAATCACCAACCACATACTGGAGTGACAGGAATCTGTAAGATGCAGCCATCTTTCCTGAACAGTTAGCTATCTTGAAGAACGTAGATTCCCAGCGTGGGATAGACTCTGCTTGAGAAATGATGTCTAGCTGTACCTGGAACAATGTGGGACAAAAATGACAGCAAGCAATGACTCCAACACTCAGGCTGACCCAGAGCTAGAATTGCTTTGTAAGTGAGGTGTGCTTAAACGTTGTGTGTAGGAATTCTGTTTTTGCCTGTTATAGATTCATGAGACTGTTCTTCTCCTTCTACCAGTATGTTTCAACACGTTGAAAATAAAAGCTCCCACAGATGCAAAGACCCACAGCCAAACATTAAGCGGACTTTGGGAAACCTTGCGGAAGAGGGAGAGGAAGGTGATAGGAGTCAGAGGGGTTGAGGACACAAGAACACAGCCCACAGAATCAACTAAGCAGGGCTCATAGTGACTCACAGAGCCTGTCTGAGTCTGTGCTAGGTCTCTGTGAATATTTTTATCTTGGGGTTTTTGCAGGACTCCTACAGTGGAGTTGGGGGTTGTCTGACTCTTTTGACCGCACCTGGGACCCTTTTTCTCCAACTGGGTTACCTTGTCCCCCAACATGATATGAGGGTTTGTGCCTAGTTTTTTTGTATCTTATGCTGTGTTTGTTTGATATTTTTGGGAGGCCTGCTCTTTTCTGAAGGGAAATGGGGGGGCAGTAGATTAGGGGAGAGGGAAGATAGTGCTGGTGGGGACTGAGAGGAGTGGATGGAGGGGAGGCTGTGGTTGGGATGTATTATATGAAAGAAGAATAAATAAATAAATACATATATATAAATAAATAAATAGTGTATGTACTTAAAAAGAGAAAAAGCTCACATATCACTTCCTGTGACCATAGTTGATTTAAGCCAAAGGATCTTGCATACCCAGTCACAACAAGCTCAATAGAGGCCTGAGTCTCAGTAGTTTATCCTGGTTCCAAGAAAGACCACAAACTGAGACTACCCAGGCACCACACAGGAAAAGACCATTCAAAGGAAATTCCTAATGTTTTAACCATTGTAGATAGGATCACCTGCCAGCACACACCCATCGCTTTTCACTAGGACACCCCTAGACAAATGTCAGCCAATCGGGGGCCCTGAACCTTGGAATCCCTCACCCCAACCTTTGTTACTATGAAAATCCAACCCTACCTGAGCTCGGGGTTCTCCGATCACTCCAATATATAGGACACATGGAGAGACCGAGTGCGCAAACACTTATAAGAATAAAGGCTCTTTGCTTTTACATAAAGGACTCAGTTTCCTAGTTGGTTTTGCGGGGACTTTGTGATCTGGGCAGAACAGATCTCTGAGGCTTTATTCTGGGTTCTGTTATCATTCAGACACCCACACTTAAATAATGTCTTTGCCAGATCTCTTCTATAGAAATTCGTTTAGAGGCTTTTCTCTGATAAGTGGATTTGGGGCCATGTGGGTATTATGGGTTGAGTTTCTTGTATATTTTAAATGAGACCTTTTATCTTTTTTTCTACCCAGGTATTTTATAAAGCTCCTCCAGGTTCTGTGAGATGCTTTCCTTCCCAAGCAAACACGCCTGGGCATGCTTGTGCTCCCTCGCTGGCCAGCCTCTGCAAGTCACCCAAGATGATTAGCGGCCTGCCGTTAGTTTAGCGTCTCCCCCAAGGTGACGCTAGGAGCTCAGCTCTTTCTTAAAAAGCCTAGAAACAGTTTATACCACTGTGCTGTGCAGGAATTTTTCTATTCAGCAAAGATACTTTTCTACTGTGGGGGAAACAGGTCCTGATCGGCTTTCTTCACCACACTTACATAACCATCCTTAGTGTGCCTCTGCTCTGGGGCCTCAGGACGCCGGAATTTTCCGCTGTCTCTTCTATGGGCTTTTCTCAGGCAGGCTGAGAAAGTCTGTCTCCCATCATGCCCTCCCTGTCTGTGTCCTTCAGGCTTTACCTGTGCTGCTTCTTCTCAAACTCTACTGCCTGATTTGAATGTGGAGCACACAGATGCCGAGGGATGGCTCAATGCACGGAGGTGTTTAATAAATATTGCTCCAAAAATGATGGTTTCTCTGAGCACATGGCAGTAATGAATTTCTCAGAAGGCTTCTTTGTGTCCATGAACAATCAAAATGCATTGAGCATATTTTTATCTCAGCTCCTAGTAAAATTGACAAAATGGCTAATTTTAGTTTGTTAAGGAAGTACCTTCAAATGGGAAAGGTAACTTTTGAGGAGGAGGGGGACTAATCAAAATAAAATTGAGTGGAAAAGGGTTTTGATAAATTGTATTTTTTTTTTTTTCTGAGAGACTTGGAAAGTGACGGGAAAGGGAGTGGAGAGGACCACTCATCAAGAAGTGTTTTAGGAAATTTGCTGGCTTCTATTTCAGGAAGGGTTGCATTGACATCACTAACAGAGACAGATGAAGGAAGAGGAAATGCGGCTTGTTGATTACCTTTCTCCTGAAGGCTGGTAGGTAATGTTTCCACGTATTTGAGATGGCCAAGGACGGAAGACAAGGTCACAGGATGGAGAAACTCCCACCCCAGTAGCAAGTGCAGCTGAGAAGGAAGCTGTTCTCCACCAGCTGTGTGACACCTCTTGGAGGGCCCTCTGCCTCTGACGTCAAGTCTAGAATGGTCTTCCTCTGACTCTCCCACGTAGTCAGCTCCTCATTGGTAGGTTTTACCCAGAGCCCTGCTCCCTGTAGACCATCATGCTCTGCCTATACTCAAGAATGTGCTAGAAATAGGCACTGCAGGCAATGGTATAACTCAAGAATGTGCTAGAAATAGGCTTCGCAGGCAAAGGTATGACTTTCTTCTTTCTTTGAGGGGTGATGGCTTACTTTATTCAGGACAGCTCGTATTACACTTAAATGTTTCCATCCAAGTTATCAAAGGCCAAAGTCTTCTCTTGAGTAAGATATGTAGGCTAGGATAGCCTTGAACTCAAAGAGATTTGTGCGCCTTTGCCTCTGGAGTGCTGGGATTAGAGTCAGTCACCACCCTGGGTGCCCTCTTCCAGGAGACGTCTCATAAGGAATTCTAAGCAGGCTCGTTTATTATTTTGCTTTGTACTTTTGAAAGCTACTATTTATTTTTCTGGCTGTAGAAGTGCTACTTGTGATGCTAAATTTTAGGAAAAATATATTTAAAAAATTAAAACCCCCACAAAAAAAATGCTATCAGAGTTTGGCGTCTTTCCTCCCATATTGTTTTTTTTTTTTCTGGAGAAAAACATAAGTATTTGGCAAACATGTGTGTGTGTGTGCATTAGCTCGTTTATTGGTGCAATGGACAAAAGGGCTCGATGGACAACATAAAAGAGAGCTGTCTGTTTTAGCTCACTGCTGCAGAGACTGCAGACCATGCCTGGCCCAGCGCACTCAGGAGCTGTTATGGCGGCAGAGCAGGGTGTGTGTGTGTGTGTGTGTGTGTGTGTGTGTATGTGTGTGTGAGGTTTCTTTTCCTCACTGCAGGGAGGGAGCAGAGTAGAGAAGATAGCGCTTCACCAAGACATCCCCAATGACTCATGTGCCTTCAGTACTTCCCAATAATGCCACCAGGATATGAATCCCCAGGCTTTAACCCACTCACTAGGTCAAAGTCCTCCTGATCTAAGTATCCGGAAACGCCATCACGGGCACATCTCTTTTTAAGTCTCCTGTAAATTTCTCAGTGTAAGCAAACTGAAATTCAAAATTAACTGTTACCCCCCTCCCCATACATACACTCACATATAAATTCCCTTACAAAGTCAGAATCATACTCTACTTGCAATTTTGCATTTTGTTTATTTTCTCATAGGATTTGAGGGTGACCATTTCCTAATGTCTTCAGATTCTGTTCATTCAATTATTTTAGTAGTTTCTGCCACCATAAAATAATGGTCATTAGATTTACATAAATCCTGTATACTGTTTCATTTTTCAGAATAAATTTATAGGCAGCTAAGTCAATGGCCCAAGTGGCAGGAGACATTTGAGAGCATGCATGTGTGTGTGTGTGTGTGTGTGTGTCTGTGAATATGTATGAATATGTACATGAATATACACACATCCTCAGTGGATGTGAGACCCAGCCCCAACAGAACTTCGACTTTATTCTTAGTGTTTGTGCAAATCTGTGTTGGCATGCATGTGAACATACCTATTCAGAGAGATAAAGTAAGATAGGTGTAAGAGACAGAGCCTGGTTTTTCACTTGTGTGTTTTGTAAGTGATGCAGTGCTTTTGTGCAGATAATTGGAGAGCCCAGGTGATTAGCTGCTGCCCGTACTGGATTCACATCCCCTGTGGACTTGTAAGGCTGTTAGGAGGTTTGAATTTGTTTGCCCCTTCACACATACTCTTTCTTATCACATCAACGGAAACAAAGCTAGTATGTCCATTTAGAACCAGGTGCACCGTGCCTGAAATGAAATGTAAATCAGAGCGTGAGGACGGCAAGGCTGCGTGAATGACATCACACAAGCAGAGGGCAATAGAAGCAGAAGTGGATGCAGGGGAAGGACTGAAGCTGGCAGAGCCAACGCTGGGATCGCTGGAGAATTTGAGACTAAATAAAAATATGAGAAGGAAATAAAGCACTTCTATCCATTCTGTCTATATTACCCTACTCCAACCAATCCAGATTAGTTGTGAGGTAGGCAGCTTCTGTGGTGCATAATTCCCCAGGGAGTTAGTACTTATCGGCAGAGATCGCTGGCTTTGTACCAGCTCTGGGCCTGAGCCCAGAGTTTAAACTTACTCCAAGTGACCTTAGCAAAACTCACTTATGTTTCTCAGCCTCGGTGCAGAGATAATACTGACTTCTCTGTGTATCACAAGGAAGAGGGAACAGTGTCTGCGACACAATGGCGGCTGTAATTGGGATCTCCCAGGAACGTGGAAGGGTTGTCTCCTTGGCAGTCTCTTGTGGCCACCAGCTCTGTGTCTCAGCTCAGGGTCAGTCATAGACAGTGAAGCGATGGGAAACACAAACCCAAATCCTTCTTATTAATACAGATTCAGCTCTGTGGCCTGTGAGCAAGGTTAGCATACCACCTACCTGCATCATAGATCACATAATACTCTCCTCTATCCAGATGGGAATGGGAATATAACAAAGAACCAGTCAGACTTCTACCAGCATGCTTTACTCATTGCTCGCTCACATTCCTCTCCAGATGTGTCTAAGAGAAGGCAGGAAGGGCTAGGAGTGTGCTCAAGAGGGCTGACATTTCCAAAGGCTGATTTTTTTTGTTGTCAACAACACGGCTCTCCTGAGTTTGGTTTCTACAATACTTCTGTTTTTATGCATTTTGCATTGGCTTTATAGTTTAGAGCACATTTTAATAATCTGAATCATGCACACATATATGACTTAGAGACTCCAACTGGAACCTGTTTGAAGGATGGGATGCTTCCTTTTATAACTGTTCCCAGCTCCCCTTCTTACTGCTAATAGACAAAAGGCATCTGTGTACTTGACACATTATTATTAGTTAAGGGATTAATCCAAGACAACTCAAGAATAGAGAGAGAAAATAAAAGGACATTTTGGACACATGCAATCCAAATGCTTTCCATTGGCAAAGTCACTGCTGACACTGAAAGCAGCCATCCCCACATCTTTAGCCATTCTTTGTTTTTGAGACTAGTTCTCACTACATAGTCCAGGGGCTCCTTGAACTCGCATTCCTCCCGCCTCAGCCTCCCGAGTGCCGGGATTCCTGAGAGCACATTTATGCCTAGTTTAACTATTCCCCTTCACCTCCTGCCTTTATTGGCACTGTCCTTTTACAGGAGGTTGCTACTAGTCCTTCCAGACACCCGAGATGGATTTCCGGGATACTCCAACCTAAGGTGGAGCCCCTTACAACCTGCCTGCGGAAGTGGGAACTTGGAGCTGTGCTGGCACAGGCTGGCTCCCAGGCAGCCCTCCAGCTCTCCCTCCTTCATGGTTTGGTGGGCAAAAGATCGGGTTGCCATGACAACTTCAGCATCCATTTCAGGCTAGAGGGAACATTCCCTAAGGCTCCTCTCCATCTGTGTATCCTTGGCGATCTCTCGTGCCTTGGTGAAGGAGGTGGGGGAACCACTTCCTCCAGGGATCTCCCCCAGCTTGCCGATGGTAGAAATGGGCAGGGGAGCTGCGTTGCCATGGCAGCATCTCCTCTAGTTCTTCCATTCAAAGGAAGCCTGGCTCAAGGGATCTGCCTGGTGCTCCCAAAGGCAAGTCAGCAAGGAACTGCATTATCATAATGGCTTCCACAGGGTTCTTCCAGGAGAGGAGTTGACATTGTGAGGTGGCAGCTGGAGACTGGGCGGGAAGGTTAGCTAGAGAGGCTCCAGTGCCCAGGGATCTTGGTGCCACGATAAATCCGCTGTGGAAGAGACCAGAAAGGTTTCTCTCACCAGCTGCAATGACACGGTTCAGGCCTGCTCTTGTTCCCCATGCTCCTTTTGTTCTTTTCTGCTGCTGCAGTCACATCCCCCAGTTCCCAGGATGACACCAACAAAGCCTTTCCTGCACCCAAGACTTGGTACAAGCTAGGATGCTCTCTTGGCCTGTGGTCATCTCTTGTTTTTTCTATCAGAGTTAGAAACAATCCCCTTTAGGAAAAGGCGAATTTTATCTGTAATGTTATGGGGATGCCAGGGAAGCAGAGTTAGTCCATATTAGGGCACCTTTTACCCCTTCAACCCTCGATTGCCTTCCTCTTCCTGGGCTTGGAGCCTTTCATAGAACAGAGGAGGCTTTGGTGTTTGCACAACAAACTGAGTTTTGTTCCAGTCTATTCTTACCAGCTGAGAGACCACGAGTGAGTCATGCACTCTTTCTTTTATCCATTTTCCCATCTACAGGAGAAAGAAAAAGTCTTCACTGGCAAATTGTGTTAAGATCAAGAGACAGTGTATATGCAAGTACTTTGTCAGAACTCAGGCATTTGGGTAATCTTAGTTATTTTGGCAACTTTCATTTCCACAGGGCATTCTTGATTGAGTGACTCAGTGGGTTAGTCATCCACTGGATGAATATGCAGCTCATTCTAATTTCTCCATTATGGTGGCTCCTCCATTTAGGAGAATTCCTTGCCCCATCTGTGCAGTGGGATACTACTCCTTCCAACTATGATTTGAGGATTAAATAAAGTACTAAATATAAATGTACTTTTGCATGCTCAGACAGAAAGTCCTTGTGCAGTTAATGGCCATTATTGTGATTGATTGTCTACTGTGTGTTCTTATAGAGGTTTCCGCTCAAGGCTTGAGCATGTTCACAGCTTTGGTTCTATTCTATCAACTCAGGTTTTCTGTACCATTTTTTTTCTACTTTCTCAGTGCTGGCGATTGAACCTAGGATGTCATGCAATCTAGGCAAACACTCTGTAAAGTGCTGTATTCCTGTGATCATTCATCTCAACTGTCAACCTGATTTAATCCAGAATCACCCAGGAGGCCTGACAAAGCATGGCCATGACTCCACCCACTGTGGGCGACACCATTCCCTGGCTAGGCTCCTTTTGCTTCTTGACTGCAGAAACCACATGACCAGCCACATCAGCTTCTGTGACTGTGATAACCCTGCTACCCTGGACTGTAATCTTAAACTGTGAGCCAGAGCAAACCATTCCTTCCTTCTTTAAGCTGCTTTCATTGGGGTATTTTATCCCCGCAAGAAGAAGTAGCTAAGACAACACCTTGCCTTCTTTTTACTATTGTTTTGAGCTCCCAGAGTTGCCCAGTCTGGCCTTAGCTCAAACTCCTTCTGGCTCAGTCTCCTGTACAGTAGCTAGGATTACAGACTTGTATCACCATGCCTGACTCTCATATATTTGTTTGCTTCTGAGACAGGGTCTCAATATGAAGCCCTGATTGTCCTGGAATTCACTACATAAACCAGGTTGATTTTGAACTTACTGAGATCCCCCTGCCTCTGCTTCCCAAGGGTTGGGACTAAAGGCATGGACCATCATGCCTGATCTCTTTCATATTTTTAATGGCTGAAAATTTACAAAAATATGGGCAGGATCATAAAGTCTCTGTGGACAGTGGCTGTGACCTGCAGCAACAGTTTGATTTGATTAGAAGTACCCAACTTTCTTTACTCAGTGGTGGGCTGGCAAATTTGGCCTGGGGTTTTGGAGCAGGAACAAAACGTTTGAAGAAAATCTCTCTTCCTGCCTCATCTTTCTGTCTTTGTGTCTTTCCACTTTTCTCCACCAAGGGTCACTATCCCCTTGCTGGCATCCTGGGGACTCTCATCCAAACCTGCTCTGCCTCTAGTGATGCCACCAGCTCTCAGACCTTTTCCATGTCCTCTCTTCCTCCAAGTTCACCTGACCCACCAGAGGCGAGTTCTTTCAAGTCCAACTCAGCGTTCAGCAGCTTAATCAATAATTTATAGATAAGACATTAAAAAGTAATGAACACTTAAAACACCGCCCCACCCAGAAAATATTTTTGCAGTTCAACCAAGGCTTTCAAAGGCTTCACTCCTAATCCCCGGTGAACGCTTTTATAACTACATCAGCCTGCGGTGACTGCCTCCTCTCCCTGAACTACTGCTAAACCTACAGCATTTCAGATTTAATTGTACTTTAATTATTTCATGTGCTAGTTTCTTCTCCCCAGTGATGTTGGCAATTTCTGGAGGGCAGGATTTTTTTTTATATACCAGCAGAATTCAGCATAAATGGAACACTCAGTAAAAAATTTTACAATTGATTAATTATGGACAGAAGTTTATCAACCACAAAAATATCTTTTTAACGTATGGAGTTGCATTTGGAAAGCTGACTCTGCTTGCTCCTGACAACAAAGACCCCTGAGAGTCTGTGTTTACATACTTCTCCCGAGCAACCCATGTAAACCGGCAGAGGGGGACGATGTTCCAATTATTTTTTTGCCATTTCAAGTGAGATAGCTTTACGAGAATTCTTAGGATAGCTTTGTATAAATGTACACCCAAAGAGGCAGTCGTGGGCTTGTAAATCTCCTGTATTCAAAATGTCTAATTATTTCCGATAAACCGCTGGATAGCTCAGTTCCAGGAAGTCCGAACTTAAAATAGATCCTATGAAAGGAAGCGATGTGTAATGGAATCACATTTTCCCTATTGATTGGATATTTTTAAGATGTGCCTTTTGCTCAAAACCAAAGGACAGAAAATAAGAAATACATTTTTCAAAATAGTTAAGTCAGAAAAAGAGAACATCTCACCAGAAGATAAAAGAAAAAAACAAAAACCAAAACCAAATGCTTGAATTAGCCAGGCTACCTGAATCTTTAAATGAATTCTCTTTTCACACCGTCGGCAATGGCAAAGATAAAACTAAGATAAAACTCTCCGGATACAGAGCCTCTCTAGTGAAAGGCTACAGGTCTCCCTCTTCCTCGGGCAGAAATGAAGGGCATGTTAATTTCTCGCAACTCGCACTCATCAGAACGTGTAAGGGAGAGCTATTCCCAGCAGTGACATTCAATGCATCAAATTACATTTTGTGAAAATTGAATTAACTTGCTTTTTAAAAGGCAGGACATTGGACTCGGGATGTAGCCCAGGACTAGAGTGCTCACCTTGTGCAAGGCCCTAGGTTCAAACTGTTCCAGAAGAAAAGAAACGGGCAAGCCCTTAGCTCAGATAAATATATTCGGGAATGCCAAGAAGCCAAGATATTCCCTTGAGGCCGGTTGAGGAGTTGGAATGTGCTCTCAGCAGGCAGGAATGCAGGGCCTTCAGATGAAAAGGTGGGAGGGAAGACATGGTACCATGCCTTGGTCCTGCTTCCTCAGGAGTGTGGGAAAGGGACATGTCCCAAGTACTCACCCCACAGCTTCGTTGAAGACTGAAGCATCTGGGTTCCAGTTTCCCTGAGTGTTGGTGCTGACTATTGAAAGTTCACTGTGGACACTTTCCCAGACCACGCCCGGCAGTCAGGACTGACTGACCTAAGTTGCTCTGATCCAAGCAACCTTCACTAATTTGAAAGTAGAGGGTGGGGTTAACTCAGTTTGTACTCTGAAGGACCATCCCAGCTCCAGAGGTCCTGTGTGATGATGATCGATGCCGCCATCAGGATGAACTGCAGCCCGATGCGTCCCTTCTTCTTCGTTCCCTCTCCCCAAGGACTTTGGTCCCAATAGTACCTGCCTGTGGTAGTTTGAATACAATTGGCCTCCATAATCTTATGGGGAGTAGCACTATTAGAAGGTGTGGCTTTGTTAGAGTAGTTGTGATCTTGTTGGAGGAAGTGTACCATTGTGGGGACTGCTTTGAGGTCTCCTATGCTCAAAATACACCCAGTGTCATGCCACTTCCTGTTGCCTCCTTCTCCACTCCTCGAGGCTTCTCCAGCATGCTCACTTTTCCACTCATGCTCCATTTCTTCCTGCATCTGCCGTGTCCCGCCACAATGACAATGGACTAAACCTTTGAGTCTGTAAGCTGCCACCTCAATGAAATGCTTTCCTTTAGAAGAGTTGCCGGGCTCGTGGTGTGTCTTCACAGCAATAGAAACCCTAACTAAGGCACCTCCTCACCTTGGACGCCCTCACACATGTCTTCATCTCAAAGTCTTTCTTCCCTAGGATGACTAACCCACTACAACAGCTTTTCAATTTTGAATTAGAGCTGAGATTATTCTACTAGGGAAGTTTACCTTAGATCACAGAGAGCGGGAACTATACAGTGGAACAGGGCAGGGCTGACTGACTTCATAGAGAAGGAGCTGAGATGACAGAGGTTAGAGGGCTGAGGTTGGGTGGAGGTGTGTCAGTGTGGGCAGAGTAGAAGTCAGGAAGATAGAGCCATGTGCTCCTTGGCACTTCCATGAGGAGAGACAGGCATGTAGGCAGCAGGTGCCAAGGGAGTTAGTTGCCCCTTTGGTGAATGGAGGGATGGGAAGGAGCTACCAGTCCCTCCTGAGTTGTGTGTCTTGGTTCCATGGCTAATGATCTTCCTCCAGTTTTTTCCCTTTCATGTTAACTATGTTATAAAAGAGGCAAATGTCTCAGAGATGAATGAAGAGCTAAAGAACCCTCCAGGCTCCTACAGCTCAGCTGTCCTGGAACAGCAACCTTACTAGGAGGGCGGCTGCCAGAGTTAACAGCAGTGAAGTCTTCCCAAGCCCAGGCAGTGTTTCTATAGTGAGTGTCCAGCGCTTCAATGATTCCACCATATTGTACAACCTGTGCTCCTGACTGCTTTGAGGAATCAAATAGCCCTTTCACAGGGGTGGCCTAAGACCATTGGATGACTCATAACAGTAGAAAATTACATTTCATAAATGGGAAGTGGGAAGGAAAGTGGGAAGAAAAGTAATTTATGGTTGGAATGAGTAAACCATGAGGAACTGTATTAAAGGGTTGCAGCGTTAGGAAGGCTGAGGACTGCTGGGTTAACAGGTCATACTTGTAAAATGCTTTACAGACACCGACTTGTGTTCCCCGGACACCAGTCACCATATTATCACTTTCCCTCACTGAACGTCTGAATCTATCCATTTCTGCATCTGTGATGCACACTGCAGCCTTCATATATCAGGAAAGCTCTCCACCAGGGTTCCCTTTCACGACACCTGTCATCCTCAACCCCCAGCTAAAAGGGAATATATGTGTCTCAGTAGATAAAACTGATAAGCGAATCCCACCCACATCACCATAGTGACTGTCTTGAAGATTATTTTTAAATGTATGGCAGTCAGCTCCCAATATCGCCTTCCTCTTGGTGACTCGTTCCAGGAGGGTCAATTAGAGGGAAAGGTGTCATGGTTGCAGGGAAAAAAGTTTTCTCTCTACTTAAATGGAAGCATAAAGAGATAGAAGGTACATATTTACCCATTTGTCTCAAAGGATCCCCCTCCCCCGAGGTGTGTGTGTGTGGTGTGGTATGTCTGTGTGCATGTATTTGTATGCATGTGCACATGGAAGCCAGAGGTCAACATCAGCTGTCTTCCTCTATTGCCCTCCACCTTGTTTTTCTAAGACAGGATCTGCTGCTGAACCTGGAACTCACTGATTTGGTTAGGCTGACTAGACAGGACCCACCTGACCCTTAGGCCCCACCCCTGGGGCATTGGATATGCTTCCTTGTACTTGACTTTTGCATATGTGCTGGGATCTGAACTCAGGTCCTGCGCCTGCATAACAGCATTTTACCATTCTCCTTAGTTGTCATCTCAAAGGAGCCTAGCAGAGGATGGCTTGCTTTATTTATTTATTTTTTTTTATGACTGCATTAGAGATGAAACCCAGAGCCCTTTATATGGTGGGTAAGAGGTCTACCCTTCAGCGGTTCAGGAATTCCCCACTGACTGAGGCTGAAGCTAACATAAGATGTGACGGTTAGGGCTGGAGAGATGGCTCAGAGGTTAAGAGCACTGACTGCTCTTCCAGAGGTCCTGAGTTCAATTCCCAGCAACCACATGGGGACTCCCAACCATTTGTAGTGAGATCTGGGGCCCTCTTCTGGTGCTGCAGGCAGAATACTGTACACATAATAAATAAATAAATATTTTTTAAAAAAAGCATTAAAAAAAAAAGCCGGGCGGTGGTGGTGCACGCCTTTAATCCCAGCACTCGGGAGACAGAGGCAGGCTGATCTCTGTGAGTTTGAGGCCAGCCTGGTCTACAAGAGCTAGTTCCGGGACAGGCACCAAAGCTACAGAGAAACCCTGCCTCGAAAAACCAAAAAAAAAAAAAAAAAAAAAAAAAATGTGGTGGTTACTGTGGATCGCTGACTTGCCAGGCTCTGGAGTCACCTAGGAGACATGTCTCCAGAGTATAAGGTATTGTCTGCATTAGGACATGCTTGGAGGATCTTCTTTATTAGGGTCACTGAGATTGGAAGAGTCAGTCTAAATGTGGCTTGGGCCCTTCCTTGGGTTTGGATCCTGGGCTGCAAAAATGGAGAAAAAGAGCTGAACGGGGGAATCCATCCCTTTTACTCTACCTGCTTCTCTGTATTCAAGGTGGAAAGCTTCCCCGAGCCCCGCTGCCAGACTGTGCCCATCATAACCAACTGTAGTCTTGAGCTGTGAGCCCCCCAAAACTCTCTATTCCCTAAATTGCTTTTGTCAGAGAACTTATCAAGCAAAAGGAAAATTAATTACTACTTAGAATAGTGTGTAGATGGTTTGTTTTACTCTTTGGGGACCTGCCACCCAGCTCCCAAATAAATACATGGAGACTTATTCTGACTTTAGCTTGACTTGTTTCCAGCCAGCTTTTCTAACTTAAATTATCCTGCTTCTCTTTAAGTACATTTTGCTTATGGTCTTTTTACCTTTCTTTAGTCTATACATCTTTCTTCTCTTCTTACTCTGTGGCTGGCTAGGTGATTGGGTGGCTGGCCCCTGGCATTCTTCTCTTCTCCTCTTGTTCCTCCCCTCTTCTCTCAAGCCTCTTATTTATTCTCTCTGCTTGCTAGCCCTCCTCCATTCTTTCTCTTGCCTAGCTATTGGCCATTCAGTTCTTTATTAGACCAATCAAATGTTTGAAGCATGCAGATTAATACAGCCTTATAGAATTAAACAAATGCAACAAAAAGAATGCAAAACATCTTTGCATCATTAAACAAATATTCCATGGCATAAACAAATGTAACACATCTTAAACTAATATTCCACAACACCAGTAGTTCTCAACCTTCCTAATGTCCAGCCCTTTAATACAGTTCCTCATGTGGAACCCCAACCATAAAATTATTCCGTTGCTGCTTCAAACTGTAGCTTTGCTACAGTTATGAATTGTAAATATCTGATATGCAGGGTATCGGGTATGTGACCACTGACCTAGAACAAGGCAGAGTAGAGGCAGAAATTGCAAGTTCGATTAGACAACATTTGATTTACACCCTCTAGAGACACTTTTCACCGACACACACTGTGTTCTCTTTGTTTCACGCAGGGCCTGAGCGTACTTCTCACGACAGTTGCTTCCTGCATGTGGGTTCCTTTCCTGGGCAGTCTTAGTTACAATCCATGAAGAGAAATTTCCAAGTAGAAAATAAAACTTGAGAAAAAGAAAGCCAAAAGCCCAGCTCAAAGAGCAGCTACAGATGGGTTTTATGCAACACTTCTGGCTTGTGTTTCGGTACACATGTGTTGGCCTTTGTGCATGCTAAGCTTCTCTGTGTGGGTTTATAGTATGGGTGATCTGGAAGGGCAAAGGCGATACAGCAAATGTGTGACATGTGTGGAACCTGATGATGCATTTGCATCCCAGTGGTGCTTAAAAACGAGAGTGGATCTAAATCAGTTCAACTCCTATTGCTGTCCCAGGCACATCCTCCATGTTGGATAATATCACACCACTAATTTGGGGACTGAAAGGCAAACTGTCATGATTAGAATTTTTTCCTTATTAAATCTCTAGCAATGGGCACAGTCTCCAGCTCAGAAAAAAACCACCAAAACATTTTCTGAATAGGCTTTAAATTTGGAACCAAAAATCTGGAGTTTGCACAATTCTGTTTATTTTTTTCAGAGCTGTATCTTATACTTGATTATTTTTCTCTCTTACCAGGTCTCTCCTATCACCCACTTTTTTAGCCTGTCCCTCTTGGGCTTTGTGATTCTATCTCCAAAATTTTAAATCAGTTCCCTTTATGCCACCTCTGCCATCTGACTCTTTCTCTAACTCTTCTGTTTCTATATTGTTCCTCTGGAATGGTTTCTAAAAGCAAATAAATAATACAACATGCTTGCCTGGATTACTGCTGTATTTCTTGTCTCTAAACATTGCCTAACACTAGGAGGCCCTCAGAACAGTTTTGGCAAATGAATGATTGCATGGAAGAATGAGTCTTTGGGAAGTGACCTCATAGACATCCTTGGACCTTTCCTCTCTTCCCCTCATTTCTCCTCTCCTCTCCTCTCCTCTCCTCTCCTCTCCTCTCCTCTCCTCTCCTCTCCTCTCCTCTCCTCTCCTCTCCTCTCCTCTCCTCTCCTCTCCTCTCCTCTCCTCTCCTCTCCTCTCCTCCCCTCCCCTCCCCTCCCCTCCCCTCCCCTCCCCTCTCCTCCTCTCCCCTCTCCTCTCCTCCTCTCCCCTCTCCTCTTCTCTCTCTCCTCCCTTCCTTCTCCATCCTCCTCCCTTCCCCTTCCTCTCTTCTCTCCCTTCACAAACACACACACATACACACATGCATGTGCACGCACACACACATATGCACACACACACACACACACCTCTGTTTCTATATTTCTATATCTCCCTTTATGTCTCTACTTAGCCTGAGAAGTATGAAAGCTTGTCCTTTGAGATGGCACACATTTCTGTCTGTAAGGATTGTTTTGTATCTGTAAAATTGTTTATTTATTCTTATGCTATTTGAGGGACTGTGGATTAAGTTCATTTATATCTAAATTGTACTGTATTTACATTCTACTCACTTTTTATTCTACCCACCAGTTGTTTCTTTCTAAAAGCTGGAATGTGGTAAACTCTTGGAGAGCTGATAAAGCAGGCTTTCTAGAGTGACAGAGGCATGCGAGTGGGATGAGGTGACAGTGATGGGATCCTGGAACCTGCTCTAAGTAGGGCTGCTGGGACGTTCTGCCCATAAGCAACGCTGAATGACAATGCCCTTGGGTGACTGCCAATGATCATTGTGCCGAAAGAAAAGAGGAAATGACACTTCTCTAAAGTTAGTCATAATGAATGTTGAGTTGGGCAATAATAATCTCTTTTGGTGTGACCTTATCTTGGCAAATAATTGCCACTTCTAAGCAAGATGAAAAAGGGATCCTCTCATTTATATCCGACTAAACAGCAGAATAACAAGGTTACAGGCACTGTTCCTTGCTCAAGACGCTTAGAACATTTTTATAAGAGAGTAAACAATGACTAGATGGCTGGAAATGTGTTCAGAGTCTGGCGTTTTTGTCCATTGGCCAGTTGACATCCAGGAGAACATACATGGAGATATTCCTATTTTGTGTGAATCTCCTCAAGCGCCCAGTTCTATGGTACCTCCTGTTGGGTTGACATCTCTGAGTAACCTGACTGGTGGAGATTTCCTCCAATTTGACTAAGAGAATCTATTTGATATGATTAAACTGTAAACTAGATCTATCTGCTGGCCTGAACAATGTTGTATTTTGTCTTTGATTTGATGCCCACTAAAAAATTTATGCCAGGTGCCCATGTGGAATCCCCTACCTTCTGGAAGCATTCTTTTGCATGTATCGGCGGTTCATTCTGTATCCTATGATATTAGGCAGGGCTTTCTGTGGAATTAGACCCAATAGGAGATTTCCTTATTTGTTGTGAGGAATTGTTTCTTATATTTACAGAGGCTTAGAAAACCGATTGCAATGCAATCTGCAAGTTGAAGATTCAGGAAGATAATTTGTATAACCTAGTCTATGTCCAAGGCCTGAGAACTAGGAAGGACTGATGGCGGGAAGGATCTGGTCTGAGGTCAACAGAAAATGAAATTTGATATGTCAGGTCAGTTGGTGAAGAGGACTGAACTCTTCCTTTCTTCACTTTTACTTTGTTTAGTCTCTGAGCAAGTTAGGTAGTGGCCAACACATTTGGGAAGGGGGAGGTGACTTGCTGAGTCTACCGGATTCAAATGGTAGTCTCTTCTGGAAAGACTTTGTAGACACATCCAGAAATAGCCCATCACCTGTGACTAGTCAAGCTGACACAGAAAATCAACCGTCATGCTTAACTACTTGACTACAGCCTTTTTTTTTTTTTTTTTTTTTTTTTGCCAAGCGCTATTTTAATTTGGTTCATTGTCCCTCACTTTCCCAAAAGGCAAAGTAAGATCTGTGTAACAATTTGAAATACAGCTATTGACTTTAATGTAGACCAGTTAAACTAGAAAATTTAATAAACAATATTAAGTTGCTACTATATCAAAACATTAAATTTGTCAGTATAACTGTTAATTTTTTTATTTTTAAAATCAGGTTTTAAGTACTTTTGAGAATAAAAGAAAGAAAAAAATTCTCACTTATGCACATCCCCATATGAAACTAGATTTCAAAGTATGCATATAGAAATATGGAAGGTCTTTGCTTCTATTATTTTATAGTATGTATAATGCACCTTTGCTTTTTAAAAAATTGTTTGAGTTTGGTCTAGTTAAGAGGAATGAACTGACTACAGACTTTTAAAGGACAATACTCATCTGATTTATCATTGTGTCTTCTAAAGTCTATTGTTACAGAACTTTTATATACCAAAACTGGGAGTAATGACAATAGTTATAAATCATTGATCTCATATACTGTCACCATGTATCGGGCTTTGATTTGTTTATCTTAATTCTTCCAATCTTTTGAAATTCTTACCTATCTAACAGGTGAATAGAACTGTTTCTTAGCTTACCAATAGTCATGCAGAAAATGTTTGAACAAGCTACTAACTCAA
Source organism: Chionomys nivalis (assembly GCF_950005125.1). Classification (NCBI taxonomy): domain Eukaryota; kingdom Metazoa; phylum Chordata; class Mammalia; order Rodentia; family Cricetidae; genus Chionomys; species Chionomys nivalis. The sequence goes on along the minus strand of NC_080098.1, from coordinate 10,449,827 downwards.
GAACTTCCTATGATCTTGAGCTCTGTATTTACAGGTGATGAAATATATTGTTGTAGAATATTACTTTAATTAGGCAAATTTGGGTTACATTTGTTTATGCTGCAGAATATTGCTTTAACTGTGCAAAGGTGTGCTACATTTGTTTATGATTCATTGTTTAACTTTGTAAAGATGCGTTGCTGTTTCACCTTTCCTGCCTAAGGCACCTGAATGGTCTAATGAACTGGGTAGCCAATAGCTAGGCAGGAGAGAGATAGGCAGGGCTGTTAGGCAGAGAGCAAATAAATAAAAAGAGGAATCTTGGCTCAAGAGGAATGAGAGTAGAAGAAAAGAGAATGAGGGAGAAAGAAAGGAAATGCCCAGGGCCAGCCAGTTAGAAGGAGGAGAGCTTACAGAAGGAAAGAAAAGTAAAAGGCTCCTAAGAAAAATGTAGATAAAGAGAAACAGATTAAAATAAGAGCTAAGCTAAGGCTGAGCATTCATAACTAATATTAAGTCTTTGTGTCATGATTTGAGAGTTGGTTGGTGGCCCAAAAGAAAAAGCCTGCTACAATGTATGTTGTATGCTCCTGGGTAATAAAGGCTGTTTACCTCCAAGCTATCTAGAGAATCCATATTGTTTTTCATCAATTGCAACCATTGCTTAAACTAGAAAATTTCCAGACTCTCTTGTTAGAATGACTTATGCATCCATTTAAATATAAACATTGTAGTAGTTTGAATAAAAATGGCCCACACAGGCCCATAGAGAGTGGCACTATTAGGAAGTGAGGTCTTGTTGGAGTAGGTGCAGTATTGTTGTTGGAGAAAGAGGTCACTGGGGGCGGGCTTTGAGGTCCCAGATACCCAAGCCAGTGTGGTAGTCTTCCTTCCTGTTGCCTGCCGATCAGGATAGGGAACGCTCAAATCCTTCTCTAGCACCATGTCTGCCTACACGTCACCATGTTCCCTGCCATGAAGATAATGAACTAAACCTCTGAAACTGTAAGCCAGCCCCAAATAAATATTTTTCATTATAAGAATTGACATGGTCATTGTATCCCTTCACAGCAATAGAAACCCAAACTAAGACACATATTCAGGTGGCCATCCACTCATTTAACAAATATTTGTTGAATACAAAATAAGTGCCAGGTATTGGGTTATAGGAAATTATGGAAATAAATAAAAGAAATAGGATATGAACTCTGATGTAGCTTATCTTTAGGTGGGTATGTCAGACATTGATGAAACAACTATATTAATGAATATGTGAATTATAGCAATCTGTGGTGCTCCCAAGGGAGAGAAACCCAGTGACAGAGAGCATGGACTAGAGGAGCCAGTCTAGGGAAGATATGATTTAGATGTCTTCTGAGGAGAATTTAGTGCTATACCAGGGAAGGAGGTAGGCTTGGAGGAGGGGCTGTAGGCAGAAGGAGGAACATGTGCCACAACGTGGGTCATGAGGGATCTGAGCACAGTAAACCTACACTAATGATTTTGGTTAAAGTGAGTGAATTCAGCTTATAACAAAAGCCAAACCTACTCAAGCATAGACATGCTTGCCTGTCATCCTACCATTCGGGAGACTGAGGCAGAATGATGTAAGTTCAAGGTCAGTGTAGGCTATGTAGGGAAACGTCTATCTTAAAAAAAAATTAAACAAAACATCTGCCACCTGTACAGATATGAAGTTCATATAAAAGTTCTCTGTTTTCTATGTATATATGTTAAAATCATATTATAATCTTATTCACAATAATCATATTATTCTACAAAATATCTCTTATATGGTGATTTGAAAGAGAATGATCCACATAGGTTGATATGTTTGAATACTTGGTTTCCAATTAGTGGAATTATTTGGGAAGGATTAGGAGGTATGGCCCTGTTGGAGGAAGTGTGTCACTGGGGGCCGGATTTGAGTTTTCAAAAACCTTGACCCATTCCCCGTGATCTTTCTGCCTTGTAACTTGTGCACCAGAATGTGATCCATCAATTATTTTTGCCACCATGCATTTCTCAGTCCTCAAAGACCCTAACTCTCTGACACCATAAGCCCAATTAGGTGTTTTCTTTTATAAGTTGCCTTGATCATGGTGCTCTGTGTCAGCAATAGAAAAGTAACTTTCTCTTTTGATAATGTTGGGGATGGAATCCAGGGTCTTGTACAAGCACTCTGTTATTCAGTTACAATACCAGTCCTTATGAAAATGTTTTAAAAATTTTAATATAATAAGAATGCTCTACATATACACATTTCTTTTGACTTTTAATAGTATGTTTTATTGTATACATATATTTATATGATAAGTCCTTCAATATTTTATATTTGATAAATTTCTATTTTAAACTATTTGAGTATTACTAAAATAAGTATCTTTGTAGAAAATTCGGTTCACATATTCTTTCTTTATACAGAATTTTGTAAGCTTTTGTTGCACACTGACCCACCTCACCTCTCACACCTCTAACCCCATGTGCAGTACATGGCTATCTATTTACTTCCCACCCCACCCCCTTTTTGGAGACAGTCTTTTTTTTTATATATGTAGCCCAGGAGAACTTGAATTATGGTTCTTTCTGCCTTGCTTCATGAGTGCCAGGATTACAGATGTGTAATCTTTTGATTTTGTCTTTCTTAGTAAAAAACAAAGACATTTACTCTTGTTTGATTTTGCTCTCTCACTAACAGCCCTGATTTTCTGTTAACTCCGTTCTAGACACAGTCCCACAGGCAGCTCTCTTTAGCTTAGCTTCTGAGATGCCTTGCCTTCTTGTCCTTGGTCTGTGAGGACAGGGTCTACCTTGTCTGATTATCCAGGAGCCTTTTAAGGAATGACAAACATTAGCCCTTCATGGTTCCATTTTAGAAGGCTGCTTTCTATTGTCCTGTCCAGCACTGTCTAGGATGCTGGAAGACTGGCACTGGTTCTGGGGACAAACCTCCCATCCTGAGCAGAGACAGGAGGGTGGTGGGGGTCCAAGGGAACAAGTCCATATGACACCTCGTGCATACTACCCAGGTCCTGCCTGGCTAGACTGGCGTTCTGCTGTGGGTTTTTTCCCCATCCAGTAGCCTGTATGTAGCTGTTGTAGTGATTTTACTCTTGTATTAGCTTTCAAATGCATGCACAGAGACTCCCTAGCTGTGATTCCCAAGATTCATTCTTTTCTTAATTTTCTCATTGTGCTTAGCCTCCAAGGTCATCCATTACGTATGCACTCCCCCACCCTCCACCTCCCCTATCCCTTTCACCCTCATTTTGTTGCCGTTGGTCAGAGGCGTGAGCAAGAGCTCACATCATCCTTGGTCCCTCACGCCATCCCTGGCCTCTGATACATCACTTTAATGACACTGCTGCCACCTACACAGTTCTCCTAAAATTCCTCCATTAGTCATTCCTTCAGTCAGGGCTCCTAAGGTCTTTCTAAAATTCATAAATGCTCTACAGGAAGGTGGTATATCCAGCCACTTTTTAGCTATTAGTTTGCTTCATCAACTAGGTTTAGAGAACAGGGCCTTGAAGCAATTAATAAGGTGGTTAGAGAAATATAAAGCAATGCAATGGAAGATATTTCAGCAGGGACTGAGCAGACCCAGAACGGGAGAAGCTATTCGATGAAGAGAGATTGGAAGTCAGTTCCCCTATGAGATGATAGGAAGCGTGGAGGGACACCATTCTACTGTCCTGCCTTTCCCCTTCACAGATTTGTATTGAGTGGGGTAGTCAACCACATGACTTTTGAGGAGTAAATGAGAAAATCCTTGACGTTTACATGATTGGGCTAGGGAAATGGCTCAGGGGGTAAAATGTTGGCTGCTCAAATATGAGGATCCAAGTTCAGATCCCTGGCATATAAATAAGAGCCAAGTGTAGTGGTATATATCTGTATGGAGACAGGAGTGTAGCACAAATTCTAGTTGGTATTAATAATAGAAACCCAGAGTCAGAGATAGGGCTTGATGCTCAAGATCAGAGAAGCAGAGAGGCCATCTACTAGAGAGTTCTTTTACCTCTACCAATGACCACATGGAAGGGGCAATCCTGTCCTCAGACTGCATCTCCAGTCTGTATCTGTCTCCATCAACCCTCAGACTGCAGAAAGTTCCAGTCCCCTCCTGCCTTATATCTCTCTCTCCACCCAGGTATATCAGTCTTGTCTCCACTTCCTTAGTGCTGGGGTTAAAGACACGTGCCACCACTGCCCGGCTCCCAAGTCCTTGCTGGGATTAAAGGTGTGTGCCACCATTCCATGGTCTCTAGTGGCTTAGCTCTGTACTCTGGTATTCAGTCAAGCTTTATTTGTTAAAACACAAACAAAATATTATAGGAGAATGGAGACAGTGGTTAGCTCTCTGACTAGCTGGAATGGCAAGCTCAAGTCCCAAGTTCAGTAAGAGAGACTTCGTTCAAAACTAAGGGGGGAGAGTGATAATCAAAAATACCGGATATCAGTCTCTGTCTGGCTTTTGCACATGCATGGAAAGATACACCCATAGTACAGACACAGATACAGAAAAACAAACATGCACATGCACATCTGTGCATGTGTGCTCACACATGCAGGCATGAATATGTGCGCATGTGCACGCGCACACACACACAACTTTACATTACCAATAGCATAAATAAGAATTGTTAAGGAAAAAAAAATTGTTATGAGCCCTTAAGAGAGGCACCAATGAAGACTCTTTCCAAGATTGAACACTGAATTCTGCATTTTCACTTACGAGCCAAATGAAAAAAATCTTTATGTGTCTTATGTTTTAGCGCTTCTGCTGCTGTGATGAAACACCATGAACAAGCAGCTGGGGAGGAGAGGGTTTGGTCCAGCTTACACCTGTCAGGCTGCAGTCCATCATTAAAGGGAATCAGGGTAACTCAAGGCAGGCACCTGGAGGCAGGCACCTGGAGGCAGGAATGGAAGCAGGGATCATGGAGGAGAGCTGCTGCTGACCTTCTCTTCCCAGTTTGCTCAGTTGGTTTCCTAAGATAGCCCAGGACCACCTACCCAGGGGTGGTGCTGCCCACAATGGACTGGGCCCTACCACATTAATCATCAGTCAAGAAAATGCCCTACAAACTTGCTGACAGGCCCAACCTAGGGCAACATTTTCTCTACTAAGATTTATTCTTTCAAGGTGAACCCCTCCCCACTTGTGTCAAGTTGACATGAGACTAGCCAACACAATCCATCATCAGGAGAAATTGGCAGGAACCTGGAGGTAGGAACTGATGCAGAGGCAGTGGGGAGTACTGTTTATGCCTTGCTCCTCACGCCTTGATAAACCTGCTTTCTTATGGAACCCATAACCACCACCACCACAGGGATGACACTGCCAAGACAGAGCTGAGTCCTCCTATATCAACCAAGAAAATGTACCACAGGCTTGCCCACTGGCCAATCTAGTGGGAGCATTTTCTAGAGGGAACATGAGGTTCCCTCTTCCAAAATGACTCTGGCTGTGTCAACCTGACATAAAACTAGCCAGTACAGTTTATGAAGTTCATATACAGTCATAACAAAATTTTAGGGGAAAAATTATATTTATCCATTTTTAAATAAAGAAATTAAATGTGAAAATTTAGAGCCAAGTGTGACTGGAGCTAGGTCAGGAATATTGAACTAGTCTTGTCTACAAAAAGTAATTTCTAGGGGAATGATGCCTACAGACGTGATATCCCTATCCCTTTCTTAACTGAAGTTTAGGTAACTTTCCATAGGTAAGCTGCCCATGGTCAACTGTGGCCAAGAGCATCTCATGGAAAATTCCAAAATAAAATAATACATAGTCTAAAAGGCCTGCCGCTCTGAGACTTATTTGAACACAAATGCTCCAATTACCCTGGTCGTCAGTCTGATAGCTTTGATGGCTAAGTGACTTACTGGGTACAAAGTGTGGGTGAGTCGCATCCTGAGTGGGATGGAGTAGGGAGGTTAGAGACCTCATTGTCTTACTCAGATTGCTTCCTGGGCTTCGGTGGGAATGGCTGATGCTGAGCAGGGGCGATGACACACTCCTGTGTTACTCACTCTCCTCCTCGCAGCAGTGAGGTATTGTGTTGCCCTCACCATCACAGGAAGAGGCTAAGTACAGTAAGACTCCAATCAAGGATGACAGCAGTGGCTCACATCTGTAATCCCTCAACGTGGGGGCGTCGAGATAGGAGGATTGCCACTGGTTCGGTGTCAGCCTGGGCTGTAGGGTGAGATTGTGCCTAGAACAAAAACAAAAGCAAAACCAACAAACAAATCAAAACAACAAGTCAGCAAACCAGCAATGACACTACAATAGGGCACAATGTTATAATTGTTCTTTCTTATTATGGTGTTATTATCACCTACCATGCCTAATTTATAACAAACTTTGTCACTGGGTTGAATGTATAGGGAAAAAATTATAGTGTATATAGGGTTGATCAAAACAGTGGCTTCAGGCATTCATTGTGGGTCTCCATGGATAAGAGAGACTGCTGTGTTGCTTGGAGAATGAGTAGGCACAGCAAGCACATTGGGAGTAAACAAAGTGATGTCAGAAAGCCCAGCTGACCATGATTCCAGTGTACGTCCAAGGAACTCAGTGAGACCAGTGGAGGCCACTGTGCTGTGTGCTGCCTGGGAATGTGTTCAAGTTCTGCTGCTCTTGTGACTTGGTAGGTGGGACCTTTAGGAAGTGGAGTCTAGTGAGAGCTGTTTACAACATGGGAATGCACTTGAAGGGCACCATGGGACCTCAGGCCCGCCCTCCTCCAATGCATTGCAACGGTCACAACATGCTACTAGTCCTACAACATTGGGGTCAATCAGTCATCTGTCAAAACCTCCAAAACCAAGAGCCAAATCAATGCTATTTCTTAAGAAGCTGATTACATCAAGTATTTGTTATATGGATGGGGCACTGACTAATACAAGAGGTGGCTGCGTGTGAAGACACTGTGTGGCTAGAATGAATAACACTTGGTGAATTACTTACTGGATGTTGGGAGGCACAAAGAAGGAATCAAAATGACTCATGGTTCTCCAATGGTTCTCCGAAGCTTTCTACTGAAGGATAATGCTGCTTTTCTAGACTGTAAACATGGGCAGAAGGTTGGAAGTGGAAGGAAGCTGAGTTAAGTTTCTTAAGTGAAGTCTGAGGTGTGTTTACTTTATGTCATAGCTGTATCATCCAACCTAATCTTCACAGTGATCTGAAGCAGCCTTGCCAGAATCCCTATGGAACAAAGGAGGAAACTGAGGCACAGAGGGATTAAATCCTTGCTCACATAGGCAAAGGAAAGTATGAAGGACTCTTGTTCTCTTTCATCTTCCTGCTTTCCTTGCTGATGTAATTAACCCTGCCAAGGCCCCACTGACAGGGACTGTCTCAAAGCTGGCATGAGTCTGGCAGATGCTAATCCAATTTCATTTCCTGTCTGTTTTTTATTTTCCACCTGTCTGGGATGGAGCACTTCCCTATTGCTTGATGTGGAGTTTCTAGTTTCTTTTTGGGTGAAATCCATGTTCATGGCTGCAGTTATCATATCTATTTGTCTTAGTTAAGGTTTCTATTTCTGGGAAGAGACACCATGACTATGGCAACTCATAAAGGAAAAAAAACCATTCAATTGGGGTGGCTTACATTTTCAGAGGTTTAGTCTTTTATCACCATGGTGGGACATGGCAGCGTGCAGGCAGACATGTGCTAGAGAGGTAGCTTAGAGTTCTACATCTTGATCTGAAGGTAATAGGAAGTGAACTGAGACATTGGGCATGGCTTGAGCATATATGAGACTTTAGATTCCCACCCCCACAATGACACGCTTCCTCCAACAAGGTCATACCTTCTATAGTGCCCCTCCTCATTAGTTTATGGGAGCCATTATATACTTTTTATTTATTTATTTATTTTTTTCCATTAAAAAATTTACACTTCCTCCCCTCCTCCCATTCTCCTCCTGCTCCCTCACTCACCTTCCTCCCTTCCCCTTCCTCCTTAAGAAAGGGCAGGGAACCCTGCCCTGTGGGAAGTCCAAGGCCCTTCCCCCTACATACAGGCCTAGGAGGCTTTGCATCCAGATAGACTAGGGCAGGGGACATTACATTTAAACTACCACACTGTCCATCAATGAATCCGAAGGAGTTATCTTGGTCCTTGAAAGTCAGTTTCTCTAACCTCTGATGGCCTCTTCAGCTACCTGCTAAACATTTCCAATTACATAGCCACTGCCACCTAAACACTCAATTCCTTATTGATGATTTGCTATGAGCAGTGGCGTCATTATGAGATGGACATATGCTTTCTTTATGCAGCAACAGGCAGTTTAGAGCAGAATATCTTGAATATAGATTTTTCAGGTCAAGGCAGCCTCTGTTGTAATTGTTTGCCTGAGGATCTGTCTGTCTTATAACTTGTTTTGTCTAATTGATTTTAAATTGAATTTGCCGTGTGTTTATGTGTGTGTGTGTGTGTGTGTTGCTGGGGCTCAAACCTAGGCTCTTGCTCATGTCAAGCAAGTGCTCCACCACCAAGCTGTAGTCCCAGCCTTCACTAGCCACCTTTCATGCTCACATTGCCATGCCTGACTAGTGACTATCTGTAGTAGGAGCTGCGGGCTGTGTTCCTGCTGCCCCAGCTCCTGGTTGCCTGGCTAGCTTATGCTCCGAAATAACAACACACAAATTGTATTTTTTTAAACACTGCTTGGCCCATTATATCTAGCCTCTTCTCGGCTAACTCTCGCATCTGGACTAGCCCATTTCTAATAATCTGCGTAGCACCCCAAGGTGCGCTTACCAGGAAGATTCTAGCCTACGTCCATCCTGGGTCGGAGCTTCATCGTGTCTGCCCTGGGGAGCAGCTGCATGGCATCTGAGCTCACTTCCTCTTCCTCCCAGCATTCTGTCCTGTTTACTCCACCTATCTAAATTCTGCCCTATCAGATGGGACAAGCAGTTTCTTTATTGACCAATGAAATCCCACATCAACTATCATAGTGGATAATCCTGACACAGAGCATTTTGGTCATTTCAGAATGCTCTAACTGTAAATTAACACAATGGTGTACCCCAAACTAAATGCCCAAGTAAAACTTCATATTCTCCGTGTTGCCCAGTAGCATATAACATCATTGTTTTGGATTGAATTTTGTCCTCTTCAAATTCCTATATTGAAGCCATAATTTTCAATGTGATTACATTTGGAGATAGGTACTTTAAACTAAAAAAAAATTGTAAACTATAACTTAAAAGAGATCATAAAGGTGGGGCCCTAGTCTAATAGAATTTCCAGGGATACCACATCTCTCTGCTTGCTTTCCTTTCCCTTCCATATACAGAGTAACAAAATGGCAGCCTACAGAATGGGAAAGATCTTCACCAACCCCACATCAGGCAGAGGGCTGATCTCCAAAATATACAAAGAACTCAGGAAATTGGTCATTAAAAGAACAAATAATCCAATAAAGGAATGGAATACATACCTAAACAGAGAACTCTCAACAGAGGAATCTAAAATGGCTGAAAGACACTTAAGGAAATGCTCAACACCCTTAGCCATCATGAAATGCAAATCAAAACAACTCTGAGATTCCATCATACACCTGTAAGAATGGCTAAGATGAAAAACACTGATGACAACTTATGCAGGAGAGGTTGTGGAGAAAAGGGGATACTTCTCCATTGCTGGTGGGAGTGCAAGCTGGTACAACCCCTTTGGATGTCAGTGTGGTGATTTCTCAGAAAATTAGGAAACAACCCACCTCAAGACCCAGAAATATCACTTTTTGGTATATACCCAAAGGATGCTCAATTGTATCACAATGACATGTGCTCAACTATGTTCATAGCAGCATTTTTTATCATAGCCAGAACCCGGAAAAATTTAGATCCCCCTCAGCTGAAGAATGGATGAGGAAAATGTGGTACATTTACACAATAGAGTAATACACAGCTGAAAACAATAATGACATCTTGAAATTTGCAAGCAAATGGATAGATCTAGAAAACAACATATTGAGTGAGGTAACCCAGACCCAGAAAGACAAATATAATATGTACTTACTCATAAGTGGCTTTTAGACATAAAACAAAGGAAAGCAGCCTACAATTCACAATCCCAGAGAACTTAGACAACAATGAGGACTCTAAGAGAGACATACATGTATCTAATCTACATTGGAAGTAGAGAAAGAAAAGATCTCCTGCTTAAATTGGGAGCATGGGGACCATTGGAGAGGGTTGAAGGGAGGGGAGGGGAAGGGAGAGGAGCAGAAAAAAATATAGAGCTCAATAAAAATCAATAAAAAAGAACACAATGAAAAGGCAACTGCCTTCCAGAAACAGAGGCCTTATCAGAAGTCACTCAAAATGGTACATTGACCTTGGAACTCTGCCTTCCAAAACTGAGAAAGGACACCTCTGATGTTTGATTTAGCCTGTGGTATTTTGTTATGGCAATCAACGATGTAGTATAACTGTCGCTAGGAAACACAGCCAAATGATGCAGGTATAACCTAGGGTGACTCACTCCCATGATGCTTTCCTTCCCAAGTCTAATGCATCATCTTTAAAAAAAATATGTAGTTTGTGTGGTATTGCTTTCATTACTCCCATTAGCTGGAATCTACTCATATCTGAGATACTGAGATACCCGGTACATTTTTTTCTCTACTGCAAATCTCAATTTGTAAATTAGCTCAACTTTCAGATTGCTTTCATTTATATTACTGTATTAGTTACTCTTCTGTTGTAATGCAATGCCAAGCAAAAGGCAATTCAAGGAAGAAGAGTGGATTTTGGCTCAAGGTTCAAGAGGGAAAGAGTCTCCAATGGCAGGGAAGGTATGGCATGCGGCAGGAGCAGAAAGCTGACTGGTTGAATTCTCACCCACCCTCAGGAAGATGCAGAGGAACAGAAAACAGGTTCGGAACCTCTCTAAACACTAGGATCACCTACTGCGATCAAATGTTCAAATGCATGAGCCTATGGGGACATTTGTTATTAAAACTACAACAGCAAACTTGTCATAGATCCTTGGGACTTCTGGATTGACTCTTGTGCCAAGCCTAAACACCCAGGCTGTCTACTATATACACTTACAACTCAAACTCCACCCTCCAACCAGACGGATGCCCTGATTTACTTACCCAGTACTTGGTTGGGAACCTGCTCTTTGCTCAGTCGTCTTGTCCCTGAACATCATGAAGTCTCCTGTACACCATGCAATTTCCCATCATCTGATCAGCACAGCTACACCCAGCTCTCTCTCTCTTCTACACTTTGCTCAACAATGCCAACACCATACAATGGCAATTAGAATAAAAACAACAGTGTGCTGGATTTTTGCTATGACCCCAAATCTGGACAAAACACTTTAACTATGTGACTTTTTTTTTTCTTTTTTTTTTCCCCACCCAAACTCCATGCCGTTAAGAGCACTGACGGCACACACAGTGGGAAAGTGGATGCTCACGTTGTTTAGCTGAAGGCAAATCCTGACATTTCTGCTTGCCACATTCTGTCCTCAACCCTCACTTGGAGTTTGGTGCCTGAATGTTTAAGTGTGAATTCTGTTTTACCCAGTGGCCTAGAAGCTTCTGGAAGCTAAGTTCCATGCTTTCCTTCATTTGGGGCATCACAAACCATGCTGGTTCTTCCTACCTACTTGCTTCTCTCTCTCATCCTAACCACTTACCAGTGCCGGTTTCCAAATCTTAGTCTTTGTCTCATTGCTTTTCCACTTTGAGCTGGCATCCCATGGCACCTCAAGCACATTACCGAGTGTCTGAGTGACTGCGTTATGCCAGGGACGTCAGCTCTCAAAGCACTTTGGAGTTCCAGGCAAGCAGGCCAAATAGCCTCTGGTAGCAGAAAACACTGTCACGCAGGCATCAGTGTTCAAGGACAATGACCTCTCCCTTGTGACCTCGAATAGAATTAGGGTGCTGAGGAGCTGGGTGAAGCACATGGGATACAAAATTGGAAGAGATGCTCAAGTGCACGGAGGGCATATTAGTTACTTTGCTGGCCACGGGGACAAAATAACTGACAGAAACCTCTTGAGGAGGAAGGATTTCTTTGGTATGGTTTCAGCAGATTTCAGCCCTTGTGGTGAGGAAGGCATGGAGCCCAGCAATGTAGAAGCCTGGGACATACGGCCATATCATGAAAGCTGACTAGGAAGCAGATAGCAGGCTAGAACCAGAAGTAGATGTAATAACCATCAAGGCCTGATCCCCTAGACACACTGCCTACAGCTAGGACCCACACCCCAAAGGTTCCACAGCCTCCTAAAATGCCACCACCAGTTGAGTACCATGTATTCAAAGATATTAGTTGTGTGTGTGTGTGTGTGTGTGTGATTCACATTCAAACCACTGAATCTGTGTTTGCACTACTCTGAGAGCAAATTCAGGCCATGGTCTATAACGTGGCCCCAGGAATAGTTTAGGAACACATCAAACGTCTGCTGCAGTTTCCTGGCTCCCTTGACATTTGCAGTTGTCCATTGTGCCTTCTCTCTGTGCAGGTCTTTTACTAAGTAGTGTGTTTCTAACTCCCCCTTCTCAGTGCTGTACACCATCCTGGTCACTCAGAGAAATAGGTGGGATTTGGGTGTGGATTCTCTCTATTCCCCGATGGATCTCCAGCAGTGGACTGTAAGAAAGAAAGCTCTCATTCTACCCCCACCCCTTTTTCTACCTTCCATAGAGGAGACTCGAGTGTCAGAGCAGACACAGGAGCATGGTAGGGGCACAGCTTATCTGCCACTGTAACATGGGAAAAGAGATGGAGTGTACGGACTTACACACGTCAATCACATTGCAGCACTTTTACAATACATGGGGTGTGGGCCTTGAGCTCAGAGCCTCATGCACATGGGCAAACTCTCCACCACTGAACTGCCGTCCTAGCCCCCGTTCCTTCTTCATTCCTTGAGATTCTACATCTAAAACTTCTTTCCCTTGAAACTGTCCCAGTCAAAGCTATCCCATTTTCTAGATACTCCACTTCGCTCAGTATGATTCCATTGCAATTATTCCTTATATATTAAAACTGGAAAGCCCAGGATCAAGTCGGCCATATTTAGGTGTCTGGTGAGAACCTGCTTCTTTCTCATGCGCTGGAAGAGGTAAGCGACCCCTTTGGAACCTCCTTCCTCTTTTCCCCTTTATTGGAAATAGAACAGTCCTTCAGAGGCCAGTCCACATAAGGAACCTGCCAGAACAGTCCTTCAGAGGCCAGTCCACATAAAGAACCTGCCAGAACAGTCCTTCAGAGGCCAGTCCACGTAAGGAACCTGCCTTGGAAATCCTGTATTTACCATTAATGTTTCTGGGCTGCTCTCAGAGAGGGTATGCTCTGGAGCAAAATGGTCTTTTTTGTCTGATGGAAATTCCCAGGAAGGATGTCACTCAGAGCCATTGGCTTCCAATGTTCCCAGTACCTGAGTCCTGAAGTAAGCTGTGCCTTTCAGCTGAGTAAGACTCCCCTGGAGTCTTGCAGGACCATATATGCCATAAATCAAGTAGCTATGGCCATCGGTCTGATGTTTACTTTATCCTGTCTTGGATCTTTTTTGTTAATCTTTGGGCCCCATAACATGGTGTCTTAATGAGTTTAGTTTTATCATTCTATTGTTATATGGGGATTTAAGGATACTTTGTATTTCAAAGTCATCAAGACTCTACTTTGAGCCGGATGGTGGTGGCGCACGCCTTTAATCCCAGCACTTTGGAGGCAGAGGCAGGCGGATCTCTGTGAGTTCGAGACCAGCCTGGTCTACAAGAGCTAGTCCCAGGACAGGCTCCAAAACCACAGAGAAACCCTGTCTCAAAAAAAAACCAAAAAAAAAAAACCTCTACTTTGTCCTATGCACTTCTTTTATTGTGCTTAAATTGAATTTACAGGTTTAATTAGAGAAAAATTGGCATTTTTGTATTAGTGACTATTTAGCTCATGAACGTTATTGATCTTTCCCCTCTTTTTCTTTCTTTGAATCTTAATAAGTAACATTTTATACTTTTCTTTGTGGAATTTTGCCAAATATTTACTGCTTCAGGAAGCATCTCTAAATTTTAAATTTATTTATATTAGTATAAATATACATCTAATTTTGTGTCTGTATTGCTTGTGTCTGATAATGAACTTATATATTAACTTAACTAAGTGGTCTATAGATTACTTTGGATTTTACCCAAGCATAATTATGTTGTCGCTAAATAATGGCAACATTACGGCTTCTTCTCAATTGCTAGTATATTTTGATGTTTTCTTACTTTAGGAACTCTGATACAATGATAGATAAATTACCACTATGAGTTGCTGTGTTAGGTAATTGTCATATAATTTATCTAGCCAACATTTGAGTTAAGGACAACTAAATTGGTCCAGTCTTTTTTTTTTTTTTTTTTTTTTTTTTTATAACAACACTGTACAGAACATCCCTTTTCATGACTGCATTTATGCTATGCACTTTTGGACTTGGAGTTTTTTTGTTTGTTTGTTTTTGTTTTTGGAAATAATCCAGTCACTTACACACATTTAAAGTAAACAAAAAACTTAAAAACAAGCATAGGTAGCTGTCAGACAAAAATACATTTTCTTAGTAACATCTCTTTAGAGTTATGATAGAATCAAAACCCTATAGTGTTGAAACGTAAATCTCTGAAAAGGAATTCAGATGAAAGAGGAGAGTATCTGCTGCCCCGTGCATCACTGCTGGAAGATCGCTTGATTCCCTGAGATTCCAACAGTCTTATTGAGCTTTTAAAACCTCTCTGCAACCTCTGAGGGCCCTGGTCTGCTGCAACATTGTTCCAACTGTTTTCTTTTGAGACTGAAAACAGAGATGGGGAGGATGCAGTAGTGCCAGAGAAATAGATGGCTAAGACAGCGCAGATGAAGGCTAGGAGACCTGATTTCCTCCACTTGGCTACTTCCAGATTGTCATTCTCAGTCTCCCCGCAGGTGCACGCAGGTGCACGGCAGGTGGGAAGCATCTGTAGAACCTTTCTGGATCCTTTTCATAAATCTCCTCCTAGGCGGACGGGTAATTCCCCTAGAAAAGAGTTCCTGTGGTCTGATAAGTGACAGTCCTGCTTATTTGTGGGATCCTAGGGGGCAGTAAGGTCTCAGAGACGAATACATAGCAGAGAAGATATTTACAAAGCTGTCAGTTAAAAATTACAGGGTCTTCAATTAGGTTTGAATTGGAATCAACGACATGAGCAATTTTTTTTTAGTATTATTACAAGTATTGTATTTAAGTTAGCTTTTCTTTGGTATTTGGTTAAATTTCAAAATCTTAAATTGCAGGCACATCACAGTTTAGCTTTGTGCAGGACTGAAATTCCTGTGGAGTGTGCATGGCCTGGTTGTTACTCATAAGGAGCCAGAAGCTGTCAGGAAGAAAGTCTTGAGTGTCGAGGCTAGACCACTCCCCAGGACGGCCTTCCTTCCTAGCTTTCTGTGTTTTCCTTTGAGTTTTGCCTGGACGTTGGTTATGCTTGTGCCAGGAAGGAAAGGGCATGGACAGTCTTTTTCTTAGGAAGAAAGGAATCCATGACTCACAGTTTTATTTCCTTTGCTTAGATGAAGAGTTTAAAGAATGAAAACAAGTTTTAAAAGAGGCACTCAGTCGGTGTAGCACTTAGTGAGTATACTACATACAGATATGTGTGTATTTTTGGTAGGTATGTTACACACAGGCAAGTATGTACATTTGTCAGTGGGTGTACTACACACAAGCAGCCATGTGCATTTTTATTTATCGATTTATTTCTATTTTTAGTTATGTCTTCTTCACTTTTAGTACCCAAGGTCCTCCTTTTTAGTACTGTGGCCCCAATGGTCTGCCAGATTATGGTTCTAAATCCACCTTCCCACAAGAGTAAGAAGATACAAGGACTGGGAAACTCACCTTCATTTCTAGATGCTGTAATATAAAACCAACAGACTGAACATTAGAACAGCGTTAGCATAATTGGCAGGGAGCTCCATGGTGACTTTTGGTTTTTCAGAAATTCAGAGGTCACTCAGCAATGTCACTAAGGATTTCCTGGCTCTAAATATAAATAAAAATAAATAAATAAATTTTGATTAACATATAATTATTTCTTTATAATTATCACACATATATGCATATATATCCACAAATATGTAAATATAACCACAGAGTCCATTTGTTTGTTTATGTGTATGTAAGTGGTTCCAAGAGTGATCACTTTGTATCGATAACCAGTCAGGGAGCTCCTCCCTGGGAAGCTTGCTTGATCTTTCTCTCCTAATAGCCATCAGATGCCTGTAGTTCTTCCTCTAGGGCTGGGACTCTGGGAGGTCCCCTTCTCACTTAGCATGTCTATCAATATTTGTATCACTCACAACAAAGATGTTGACAATCATGGAATATCTTCCTGTGCTTAAGGGGTTGTCTACTTCCCACTTTTAAACTTTAGTCTATATGCTACAATCAGGGTAGAAGAAGCTTTATATGAGGCAATGATCTGGAATCATTTTTATTCTCACGGCTGGCTTTCTAGCTTGCCTGAGTGTCTAACTGCGCTTCCTTCTTCCCTGGGGCGACTTCTGTCTTGCCCAATTTCTTTCTTCTTATTTTGAAGCATCGGGGATCAAACCTGGGGCCTGGCCTGTACACTGAGGCACACCTCCAGCTCCACAGTGCCTGGCGTTTTTAGAGAAGGGTCCTGCTGGGAGGGTTTCTCTTGTTATTAGAAAAAGGTCTGACAAGTCTACTTCCACGGGAACACTAAAATTGGCATACCTGGGAATATCTGCCTTCTTTCAGGAGCATTGAAAGTAGCCATTGTGGGAAGTGAGTCTTTCTGAGGTGACACCTTAAGTCCTTGTAGGCAAAGGCTGTGTCCCAAAGAAACTTCATTCTTTCCTAGTCTGTCTGCCCCCTACCCCTCCCCACTGTCTTTAGGGAATCTATAAATACTTATTGTCAAATAGCTAAATCCTTACTATTTTATTATTTTTTTAGCCCACTTTTCAGATACTGTAATCATTTTGTTATATATTGCTGTATATATCCAATTAAATTTGTGGTCTTCTCTCATTTTCATATTACTATTTATTTGTGCTCAGAACCAAGGACTATTTCTTTGGGGACCATGCTGCTCTCTCATTGATCAGAACTGGCTTTCTGGAGAATTCTGCAGGGCCTCTGTGATCTCCCTGTGTGCCCCATGCCGGGAGCTTAGCTGTCCTCAGTGGGGACACAGCTTCTCATTTCCTCGGCCTTCTGTTCAGCGCTGGGCATCAGATAGAAGTCTGTATTGCTCCACTGGGAAAGTGGGTCAGCCAGACGGTCCAGGGGGAGACATGTGGAGGCCCCAAAATAGTGCTTTGGAGATAGACTACCCAAGTTTAGACACAGGCAAGGAAGGGAAGAAGTACCCGTGTGCGAGAAAGCAATTCGAGCTTTGGCCTGAGGTGAACCACTGTTGGAGACTCAGCAAGGTTTTAGGCACATTGAGGATGATTGACAGCTGCTATCAATGAAAAGAGGTAGTTTAAAGAGGACCTAGAAGCAAAGTCTTTCATGATCTCCATATCTCTCCAGCGCCTTGGCAGAGCACAGAACCTCCACATGTGTATTGCTGGGCTGCTCAGTCAAGCTCCATGGAAAGACTGATTTCAGAAAGCAAAGAAGACCCTGATTATCTGCTGGGACATTTGTCAGTCAGTCAGCCCTGGGGGCCGGTGAAGCACAAGTGATGAAGATTGTCACACAGCACAGACAGATTATTTATCAGGGGTTAAGACCATGGAAAAAAAAAATTGCCAGATATTTCTTCCCTTCTCAATTCATGAGTTGTTTATTTATTTGTTTTAAACAAAGACTTGTGAGTCCACCACCTGGCAGGTGATATTTTCCTCCAGCTCCAGACTCATCTCTGTGGCATCTTCAGCCCTCACCTTACCAAGGAGTTCAGCACCTTCCCGATTCCGAGCGCGTAATTGCGTTGCTTTTGCTTTGTCTGCATTTGTCACAGTTGAAGTGTTCCTTGTTGATAAGTGGTTGGGTTGCTTCTAGTTTTTCTTACTAGAGCTGGTGCTGTTGACACTTGCACACATCAAAAAGAATGTGTGGGTTTCTTTCGTATACGTACAGATGTGTTAAGAGTTGAAATGACCAGCCGTGGTGGAGGCTTGATGTCATAAGATAATGCTAAACTGTTTCCAAAGTAACCACGCCAATGCGTAGGAGACTTTGGGGATATGCATCTTTTCCATCTCTTCACAGCTGATGCTGGTAACTTGGCAAGATTCAGCTTTCAGACTCTTGCCCATCACATATGTTTAACTTGTATCTCACTGTGCTTTTAACTTGTGCTTCCACTCAGGAATGAGGCTGAAAATCCTGTCCCTAGCTTATTGCTTACTGGCTATGTATACTTCTGCTGGAAATTTGTGAGTTCTGTTCATTTTTTTCCAATTGATATAAGAATACTTTTATATAAATATGTGAAAAATCATTCAATTAGGACTTTGTTTCTCTATGGAGTTGCAGAAATTGTTTCCCGTATTAACATTATTCCTATATTAAGACAACTGTATTGGTCTCTGATAGACAGAGGGTATGGGTGGGTAACACTCATTACCAGAAAATTACAGCCCTGGTGTGTAATTTGTAATATTGCCTTCTTTACTTCATCATGCTGCCTCCTGAGAAAACCAGTATGTCTTCCTGAGCCCTAGATGGCACTTCTTCTTCAGGTTAGCAGCAGCCTGGGACTTTAGTCATTACTGTCTAGCTCTTCCAGTGCCTTCCATAGTCACCACAACACTGACTCCTCGACATCTCTTTCTACAGCTCCATTCACATGGTCATTTGCTGTTTCTGGACAGATCAAGCCTTATCCTTTTCATAGCCTGTATGGTCAGTGTTTTCTTCCCCATTTTTTTTTCTTCTGGGGCATCCTTATGCACCAGGCATGTACATCTGGGTCATACGGTAGGTTTTGTCTAACATCCTGAGTTATGGCTGTTTTCTAGATAGGTTGTGCCTCCTCACATACGAAGGTCCCTGGTTCTCCACATCTCTACCAGCGTTTGTTATTGTCTGCCTTGTTTGTAGTAGCTCCTCCTGCAAGTGTGAGGTGAGGTCTCTCACTGTGGTTCTCCCCTGTGGCTAATGAGGCAGAGTGTCTTTCATTCACACAGTCACTCACTCACATCTCACATGTGGAGAAGTGTTTGAGAGTTGATGATGTGAAAACGTTTTAGTGGAGAGGAGGTAGGTGCTTCCAGATGATTCCTCAGTAGGCAGAATTAGCTACTAAGAATGCAGACAGGTCAACTTTGTTAGGATAAGCCTGGTTAGATCTGCAGACTTCTTGAGACGTAATGGAGAAGCGGTAGGGTGAAAAAAAATTCTCACAAAAGGAATACCAGATAATGGAGACTGGACTTGGGAGACCAGTTTTTGGTGTTTTAGAATGTTTTCTGTTGCTATAACTGAATACCGAAAATGGGATAAGTTATCAAGGATAAAGGTTTACCCCTCTGATGGTGGTGAAGCCTGGGTGGCCGTGTCAAGTGTGTCCAGATTGCTGGTAGAAACCTGCAGTCCCAAGGTGTTGCAAGATGTTGAATGAAGACACAGTGAGGATGTTAACATGAGTCTCTCCTCCTTTTCTTACTAAGACATCGGTCACATAAGAAGGCCTGATTCCACATGACCCCATCTGATCCTATTGACCTCCCAAAGGTACGTGTTGAAAACACTTATAGTGTGAGATCATGAGTTCATCTCTCCTTATCCACAAACTCCCCCCACCATTTACAAAGTGGTTTTCTTTTTTTATTTTGTCAATTTTATTTTAATTTTCTGGAGCCATTCTTATTTCATGATGAGAAAAAGAGTCAGTTATTGGCTCAGATTTTTACAAGTCTTTTTTTTTCTATTGTGCTTGTCCTGTCTTGTGCTGTCAAGAATCAGGCCTCAAAAACAATGTCCTCCAGATTTATCCACATGATGGGGAACCTCCTTCAGCCAATGACCTTTGAGAGACTGGACTAGGTTGGGCATAGCTTTTGGGTACCAAAAAGCTGCAGTCCCACTCACTTGGCCCTTTTTCTTCCTGTGTGCAACACCTGGATGTCAGAGCCCATTCATATTTCCTTGTTGTGATCTGTGAGTTTCCCTTTTAATAAAGAAAAATCTTAGTATACTCTATTCAGAGGTAGTGTTGTTGGATTATTTCATTCTCATCCCCCCGTCAGATGCATTCTGTTTCATCCACGTTGCTTCTTAAGTGGCTGCTCTTCAAGAATGAGGAATTTTCATTGTTTAAATATGATACACATGTATCTTATAGGCAGTTCTTAACCACGATTATTTAGAAATGAAATATTCCCCCACAGGCTCACATATAGAGGGGTCTTTGTTGCCAAAGTGATTAGATTGTATATGTTCTGTCCCTATCAATGGATTAATCCCATGATGAAATTATAAAATGTGATGGCATTGTTGGAACATGGTGAAAATTTGGAAGTGGGGCTTAGAGGAAATTAGGCACCTTGGGGCATGAAGGATGTAATTGTCTCCTGCCTCTTAGCATCTGTCTCTGCCTTCTGCTATGGGGTTGGTAATGTCTCTCACATGGTTTCTTACTGTGATGACACTATAGACCCAGAAACATGGAATCAAATGGCCAAAAGCTGAAATCTCTCAAGCCGTGGCCAAGATGATTTTTTAAAACATTATTTATATTGTGTTGTCACAGTGTCAGGAAAGATACTAAACATCAGCTTTCCTTGGTTTAAGGTGGAATACCAAGTCCCACCTAACTATGATGTCATTGACCATGCTCATCACCTGACTATGATGTCATTGATCACACTCATCACCTGACTGTGATGTAATTGATCACGCTCATCACCTGACTGTGATGTAATTGATCATGCTCATGTTCAAGGTGCCATGCTGATAGAAACACTGAGATCTGGGTGCAGATGGTTACATCAGATGAGCTGTTTCCTTAGCAGCTGAGGCAAGCAAAATTGAGCAAAGAAAAACTAATTTACTTCCATCTCACAAACTCTTCCCACCTTTTACAATTTATTTATTTATTTTATAAATTTTATTTTAAGTATTTTGGGAACAATTCTTATTTCCTAATGGGAAAAGGGGTCAGTCATTTGATGGAGAAAGGTCATTGGTTAAAATAAAGAAACTGCTTGGCCCTCATAGGTTAGAACATAGGTGGGTGGAATAAACAGAACAGAATGCTGGGAGGAAGAGGAAGTGAGCTCAGATGCAGGGCAGCTCCTCTGAGAGACAGCCGCCATGCTCTCCTCTCCAGAGCAGATGCGATGAAGCTCTGACCCAGGACAGTCGTAGGCTAGAATCTTCCTGGTAAGCACACCTTGGGGTGCTACACACATGAACAGAAATGGGTCAAGCAGTGTTTAAATGAATAGAGTTTGTGTGTTGTTATTTTGGGGCATAAGCTAGCTAGGCTACCAGGAGCTGGGGTGGCAGGAACATAGCCCACAGCTCCCCACTATAGAATGGTGCCCACGTGGACAACTGCATCCACAGAAAGCCTGAGAAAGCTTGGGAAAGAATAAAGTAAAGCATGTTTTCTTGGTAGCAACAATTTCTTGGGTCTGCTCTGGTTGCTAGAGGCAAACAAGTGCTCTCATCTAAGAGAGGCTTCCTGACTCATCTTCAGCTGTGAAACCTTGCAGCTCTCTTAAGAGGTCCTGCCACGAAACACTTAAACAGTGTTGATGAAAAGCTGAACACATGCTTTTCGGTTTTCAACTGTAGCAGGAAAAAAGCTGCGCCATTTAAAAATGCCAGCTTTGTGGGCCATCCTGCCAGGGTAAACTCTGACTCTTTGAGGCAGGAGGTCAGCTACAGAGAGAGCATTTGAGTGTTGTAGCTTGTTTGCTGGCAAGGACTTTGAAACGCCACAGAGTTGTGGTGATAAACATGGCTACAGCCGGTACCTCAGCCATGAGGTGGAAAGCTAAGGAATGGGCTGGATCCAGCCTCCAAAGCCACGGCTTTAATCCTACCCATATTGCTCAGTAAATTAAAGACTCATGTGGTCAGAAAAAGAGAGATATACAGTAAAGAGAGATTCAAAGACAAATAAAATTTTTAAATGATTTACAGTGTGTTAAAAATATATGCAGGTTAAAAATTAAAGTTCTTAAAAGTAAAAAAGGAAGAAAGAAAGTAGTTGGGTGTGGTAGTACACACCTTTAGTCCCAACACTTTGGAGGCAGAGGGAGATTGACCTCTGTGACTTCAGGGTGTGGTAGCAAACGCCTTTTATCCCAATGCCTGGGCAGCAGAGACAGAAGGATCTCTGAGAGTTCAAGGACAGCCTGGTCTACAGAGTTATTCCAGGTCAAAGATACAGAGAACCTGTCTCAAAAAGCAAAAAATAAAAGTAAAAATAAACAAAATAGAGGTTAAAATAAAGTGCACAAAGATGGAAAATACACAGAGAATTTTGATACTGTATGCTATTATGCTCTGTTTGAATTGTTTGAATGCTGAGGAAGGAGCAACAGCTGCTAAAAGATATTTGTTTATAAATGTTGCTGAACTAATCCAAGATAGATATTTTCAAAATACCTTGACTTCAAAATTTGGATCTAAGGATATGATACTTTGGAAAAGAGATTCTTCTTTTGTTTTCACAGAGAATGAGACTCCATGGATTGCTTCTTCGATCCCAATATGGTATGATAGACCACGCCCTCCTGAAGGGTTGCTGTGAACACTCTTAAAAAATTGCTTCGCTCAACTTCCAACTGAGATGAACCTAGCAGACAGGTTATCCCATAAAAGACCTGAATAACAGTGCCCCCATTTAGCAGGAAGCAGTTTTGGAGAGAAAAAACTGTGCCCATGTTCCCATATATTGTTTATAAATGTTCTATTACATTTAAAGGGGGAGATGATATAGATGTGAATAATTTGTATTGATATGAATCTTGGTTTACTGATATTAATTTAAGGTCAATTTTATTATATGTATATGTATTTCTGATATTGATTAAGGTTTTGTGATTGTGTAGTTCACTTAAAAATGTAATGTATATAGGTTGTTAATGGATAATTATCAATAATAGTCAAGCTTGTAGTCATGTTAGTTAGGTTTTCCAGATGTCCATAGATATATTTTAGATAGGCATTCTTCATATCTTTCAAAGATTATAAAATATGGCATTTTAAGTGTTCAGAGGACTACTGAACTTGCCTAAAGGTGAGATGGTCTTTCGGGGTTCCTGATTCATGAAAGAGTCTGCGAGACATTCTGCAGGACACAGCAGATAGTGACTGAACTGCCTTTGAAATTTCCTGCTTCATGGAAATTTCTGCTGGAAACTATGGGCCTGTAGGCCGAAGATGGATGCCCCAAGGGTACAGAGAAACTTTGGGTGACTGTCAAGGCAGCAAGATGTCTCTGTCATTTCTAGAGTTTGAAAGTTGCTTATTTTTTGTTTGCTTGGGTAATATTGTATCCTTCTCGAGTCTTTGATGGAGTTGAAGAATAGTTAGTTATAGTTATAGTTTTCCTTAGTTATGATAAAGATAAAATAGATGTAAATTTTGTAATTTTTACTTGATAACTGTTTTGTTATATGTAATTTTGCTATGTTAAAGTTAAAGCCTTCCCTTTTTTTTTGTTTAAACAGAAAAAGGGGAAATGATGGAGGAAGGTCACTGGTTAAAAATAAAGAAACTGCTTGGCCCTCATAGGTTAGAACATAGGTGGGTGGAATAAACAGAACAGAATGCTGGGAGGAAGAGGAAGTGAGCTCAGATGCAGGGCAGCTCCTCTGAGAGACAGCCGCCATGCTCTCCTCTCCAGAGCAGATGTGATGAAGCTCTGACCCAGGACGGACGTAGGCTAGAATCTTCCCGGTAAGCGCACCTTGGGGTGCTATACACATGAACAGAAATAGGTCAAGCAGTGTTTAAATGAATAGAGTTTGTGTGTTGTTATTTTGGGGCATAAGCTAGCTAGGCTACCAGGAGCTGGGGCGGCAGGAACACAGCCCGCAGCTCCCTACTACAGTCATTGGCACGGGTTTTGACAAGTTGGTTTCTTTTTTGACTATTGTACTTTTCCTTCCCTGTGCTGTTGAGTGTGAGGTTAGTGTCATGGATCACACTGGTAAAAACTGGGTAAATGCTTGGCTTTAGTATGTTCAGGATTTTCCTACCCAAATGCCATTCTTCCGATGAGTTCTTCCCTTGTGTTTGGATAGGTCTTTAGGGGTTTTCAAGGGAGTGCAAGGTGTAAGCTTGGATCAAAGTGCAGAAGCTGGAGTCACTCTGCAGTTAGTGCTGTGCTTGGTGGCTTATTTTTCTTTTTAAATAACACACTTCATTGGGAATGGGAGAGGATTCCAAGTCTTGGCCTTCACTGAGAAAAGCGGAGGAGACAACACAGGGAAGAGATGTTAGGAGGGAGGGAGGTTGACTGGGTGGCAGATTTAAGGGCAAACTGGAGGCAGATGAGAACAAACTGCTAACTGAAAAACATAAGCATCTACAGTAAGCTTTCTGAGTTGAAAATAAGCAGACAAGATGTATTTCCTTATCCTCTCTCTCTCTCTCCTCCCTTTCTTTCTTTTTTCTTAGATTTCCAGCATCTTTTTTTATAACTTTAACTTTTTGCTTTTCCTGTGTAAAAATCACAGAAGAATAGCCCACCTAATGTTCTTTCCTGTCAACTTGAGCACATTAAAAAAATGCCTAAGGGATCTCATAAGTACATTTCTGGACTTCCCTGAGGGCGCTTCCAGGGGGCAATAGATCAATAGGAGAGTGGTCTATTGGATGTTGTAAGTCCTTCATAGTATCCTATTATTTTTGAGAAAGTATAAAAGACTGGAGGTGAGTCCCAATTAGAGAAAGTAACCATATCATAGGCCGACATCTTGCTGTGGCTCTCTTCTGCATGCACCTCTCTCTGCTTCCTGATTGCCATGAAGTGGACTGTTCTGTTCTGCCTTGCCATGGCTCTTGTGATGGACTGACCCTTCTGAAGCCATGAGCCAAAACAGAATCTTCCTCCTCTAAGACCTTTACATCAAGCATTTTGCAGAGGTGAGCAAAGTAAGAAACACAGAACATAAAGGCTATAATGGTGGCAGGTGTGGTACACAACAGTGATTTCCAAAATGGTCCCCTGGACCAGCAGTACCAGAACAACTTAGGAAAGTGCTCTGAGTGCTGGTTCTCAGGCTCCATTCCAGCCCCACCAAAACAGACGTCTGGGGAGTGAGATCACTAGTCTGTGCTTTTAAAGGCGTTTCAGGTGAGCCCACTGCTTACTATTGAGAACAACTGGTCTACTGATTAAAAGCCTGACATTTGGAGCCAGATGGCTATATTACTTAGGGCAATTCATTTTCCTGTTGTTATTGTTTCCTGCTTGTAAAATGCAACAGCACCACATTCATATTGTTGTAATGAAGATTAAATGGGCTAAATTATGTAAAATCCTTAGGTTTGGCCACTCTGTAAACACCCCACAATGATTGTAATGATGATAATAATGATATTCTATGCTGGTTTCATTTTCTTCTCAGTTCATCACCAGGCATTGGGTTTCCCAGATCTTTCTTCCTGTATTTTACAATGATTTTCCATGGCTCGAGGCAGTATCAGCACTCAATGAAGCATTTGCATTAGAACTACTTACATTATTAAAATGCAGGCCCTCAAGTCCTGACCAGACCCACAAGATAAGAACTCTCTAGTAACACTTTTTCATGCAGAAATTTCAAAACCACCAGTCTTAGATCACAAAGACTGTAATCATCGTTTTGCAAATGAGCAAATGAGACCCAAGTATAGGAAGTATTTAAGGAAATAGGGACTCTCAGCAAGATGGGCAGAGGCAGTCCATCTTTCAGTTTTTGTTATATTGAGAGACTGCTGTGTCTCTACAGTTTTATCTGAAATTTTTATTGGGGTCATGCTACTTTATTTACTAAGACTCAGCATTACTTATTTAAAAATAGTATCTGCCTTGTAAATCATGGATTATTAAGAACAATGAATTCCTGGAAATATATCCAGCCACATTATTTGTCATTCAGCTGCAACTGCTCAGCTGTAGAAATGTTTCTGCTACATTGCTCCACTTTAGAGATGAAGCAAAGCTCCCAAACTGAGGAAATTGTGAGTCACATGATTAGATAAAGGAAAAGCCAGTTGGAACTGAGTCTCCCAACTGTCAATTTAAAGTCCTTTCATTATATCTGGCTCCCTAATTCTTTCTTTTAAGAATGACTTAGCACAGTTATTCAAACATGAAAAAACACACCCACCTCTACTGCTCCAGTAAAGCCTGATGTCATGATGTCACTCTGTTTTAACTTCCTTCGATTCCTTTTACCAAAAGATGTGCCAAGTTTATACTACCTTTTAAAGATTTCTGTTTTAGTATTTTTAATCCTCCCCCCCCCCGCTCTCTCTTTCTCTCTCTATGTGTATATGTGTGTGTGCATGCAAGTGTGAATGGCACATGTGTGCAAGAGCTCATGAATGTCAGAAGCAAACATCATTGGATCTTCTGGAGCTGTACTTAAAGGTAGTTGTAAGCTTCCTAATGTGGCTTCTGGGAACCAAACTCTGGTCCTCTGGAAGAGCAGCAAGGGCTCTTAGCCTTTAGGTCTTTCTTAAAACTAGTGATGAATCATGAACTGACAATGAATAACTTGTAACTCAATACATATTGCTGTCTCATGAATGAAAACTCATTCTCAATTTGATTGGGTTTTCAGGCTGTGATGAAAATGACTTTTCACACTGCATCTCCAAGTTTGGTATTCAATAACAGTCAAACTCCCATGCAAAATTAATGTGCATTTAGACAACTTGTTCTTAATTTTGAGGCATGAGGTAGGGATATTTACCTACAAATCTCTACCTACAAATTAAATTCATGTAACTGGGGAGGGAGGCATTCATACCACACTCATTTACTGTCTTAATTTTCCTGTAAAGTGATTTTCCTTTTGACTCTATTGTTGAGGGTTTTTGTAGGACACATGAACTTTAGCCAGTTGCAGAGTCTTGTCCTCTCTCCCTCAGCCTTGTTAAGGAGAGTTTGTAGTCACAGTGCCTTCATATCCTGCTTTCTAGTGTGACAAGGTGTTTTTCCTCCGATACTTACTTACTTTACTACTGTAACTATATATATAGTAAGTCCCTCCTTATTTTTCATGGCTCAGCTCAATTGTCACCTCCCCTTGCTCCTTATTTCTGTTTATCTCTTCATACAAGAAGCTATCTGACTCCATACCTTCTGGTCTTTATCACTGAACAGTGTGTATTTCTTCATGGTCCTCATCACCGTATGTAATTACCTTGTTTCTTTGCTGGCTTGCACCCACTTGAGCATGAAGGCTGGAAAAGCAGATGTTGCACCCGTTTTAATTCAGTTCCAGGCTTGGTAGTTAGTAGAAGTTAACTAAACATTTACTGAACTCAACTCATTTTGTACGTTTTATGTGAGCTGATTGAGGTTTTGCCTTCTGAGAGTGTTTTTTTTTTTTTTTTTTTTTTAAATCTTGGTTCCTAATGAATGTTTTGGGGGCGTTATTTACTTTGTCAATGGATAATAAAACACAGGACTGTCTTTCTGTTCAGTCACCTTGACCAGATCTATCGAATGGACCAATTCCAGAGTATGTGAATCTGAGTGATCTTCTCTTGCTGGGACCTAGATTTTTCTACAGTGTTCTGAACTACAATGTACTGTTTCCTAGATCTGTGCTTCATGATGGTTTCTAGTGATAGGCAACTTAATGAGGCTAGTGCAAAATGCCAGAGTCTATGAATATAGGATACACATGATATTAGAAGTCATTAGAGAGAGTGTTGGTAATTTTATATTGTTTACTTATTAAAATAATAAAAATAATAATTTTGACACATTGGGCCAAATCATATATAATGTTGGCAATAATTTTCATTTTCTCTTAAGTTATGTTTTTTGAAATGTTGGTATCAAATCTAGAGTCTTGGGCATGTGAGGCAAGGACTCAATCTTTCAACTCCATTCCCAGCCGTTGGGTTGTTGAGATAAGGTTTGCTCTGTAGCACAGACTGGTCTGAAACGTGATACTTCTGCTTGATGCCACACATGCTAGGATTCTTTGCAGACACATACCTCCACACATAGCTAAACCGTATTATTAATATTTATAATTTTTAAAGGTTTATAATATTTTATGTACCAAAGTGTAAGTGCTTTTTGTCTGCATGTATGTGTGCACATCCTGAGCATAACTTGCTGGGAGCCGATTCGAGTGGCCGCCATTACAAGATGGCGCTTGGCCCCCAGCCTCGCTTGCTGGACAGCTCCATATTAGGCAATGCAGTGGAACTGTGCCTCTCGTATGTGCAGTGACGATGATGTGCTTAGGGCCAATCCCGTGGCCAGGAGCATCGGCAGGTGCGCATCAGCCAATCCAGGCATGACTCGTTCCCTTACCCCCTATATAAGCAGCCGCCGTTTGGCGCTCGGGGCCCCTCGCTTCTGCTCTCCCTTCAACCAAGAGGCTCCAATAAAGCGTGATTTGGGAAGAATCCTCGTCTGGTGATCGTCTTTTCCTGCTGGTCAGGGAGTTCGCCACAATAACTGATCCTGGCGGAGATCAGAAGAGGGTGCCAGATCCCTAGAACTGAAGTACAGGTGGTGGTGGGACGTGTAGATGCTCAGAAATGAGCCTGGAGCTTTTGAAGAGCACCCAGTGTTCCTAACTGCAAAGTCATCTCCTTAGCCCCCAAAACATTTCTTTAAACCAATGCCAGATTTTTTGATTAGTCTGGGTCATTGAATTAATTGTATAAAGGAGCAACTAATGAAAAATTGCTTCATTTTAAGTTATGTACAGTAAAAATGTAAAGAATTTTAGACAAGTTTTTACCAGTTTTCTAATACTCAATGAGGAAATTACACTTTAGTCCTTAGTTGAATAGATACAAAAAAAAAAGAGTATAACAAGATAAATTCAACAGTGAATCTGTAATTATTGCTTCATGTGCTGTAACAGACTATTAAACTAGAATTACTTCTACTTAGCATAGGAGCATATGTTGTAAAGCAAAATTTAAGCAAAATCAGATATTATGCTGGCAAGTTTTATGTCTACCTGACACAGGCTAGATAGTCACTAAAAGGAGGCAGTCTCAGTTGAGGAAATACTTCCATAAGATTGGGCTGTATGCATGCCTATAGGGGATATTCTTAATTAGTGACTGATAGGGGAGGGCCTAGACCCTTGTGAGTGGGGCCACCCCTGAGCTGAAAGTCCTCAGTTCATAAGAAAGCAGGCTGAGCAAACAACAGAAAACATGCCAGTAAGCCTCATTCCTCCATGGCCTCCACGTTCCTGCCCCTCCCCCACCTTTTTTTTTTCATGACAAGTTTTCTCTCTGTAGCATTGGTGCCTGTCCTGGAACTAGCTCTTGAAGACCAGGCTGGCCTTGACCTCACAGAGATCCATCTGCCTCTGCTGGGATTAAAGGCCTGTGCCACTACTGCCTGGCTGTTCCTGCCCTTTTTGAGTTCCTGTCCTGGCTACTTTTGATGAAGGACAATGATGTGGAAGTATAAGTCGAATAAATTCTTTCATCCCCAACTTGCTTTTGGTCACGGTGTTTCATCATAGCAATAGTACTGCTAACTAGGACAGACATGAACACAGAAGCTATGTATAAACAAATACAAGTGGAATAACTATTCTTTTCATAGCTATAAAAATTCACTTGGAAATCACATACAGCAGTTGAGAAAGCTGGCTGCTAAGTCCTGTTCCAAAAGCCTTCATCCCTAGATCTCTGAACAGAACTTTCCTCATGAGAAAGGAATAATTAGATTCACCAACTTCTTGTTCATTCATTAATTACCAAGTATATATTGAGAGCTTCCTATGTGCCAGCTTGGATGTTCACAGTACAGCCATGATTGTGGTGGAGAGTTTTGGTGCTTTGTCTCTCACATCCTAGCACTTAGCTCTTGCTATTACGTGACGTGGATGGTGCACTTCATTGGAAGCTTTGTCTGCAGTGGAAACATTAAGAGGTGGGACCTCCCTTTCTCTAATGGATTAATGATGCACACTGAGAATGGGTAGGGTTTTGGGGAACAAGGTTGCCATAAAAAAAGTCAGTTTGGTCCTTCCCTTGATGCTTGTTTCTTATTGGGCCAAATGACTTCTCTCTTCAATCTACTCCTGAGCATCATACTGTCTTCCATGTTCTGATGTATCCAGAAGGCCATTCATTACCAGTCCCCCAAATCAGGGACTACCCAGTGTGAAAAACTAAGAGCTAAATGAACATTTTTTCTTTACATATCAGTCTATTGTGACAGAAACACAGAATAGACTGAGGTATTTTCTCATTAGAGCAAAATGACACAGCACAGTAAATCTAAGCAGTACTTTCTTGGAATGCCATGAGTGACGTTTTGTGAATTGGGGGCTAAAATGAACCTGGAACTTTTCCCATGTGGCTCAAGGAATTTGAAACTGCAGATGTGTACAGTAAAATAGGTCTCTGCACTATTCACCCATTATCAGAGTGTAAGACACACTCTCAAATGCCATGGGAGTCTTCAGGTCATACAGTCGGGCGACTTAGCAGCCCTGTCAACTGTTTGAGGAGCTGTCACACCTATTCAACCCTTCTCTGAAGTCTGAGTTGTTATTCATCAATTCTAGTAACTCACCGACAGAGACTTTGTATCCACACAACACAGATGGGCTCTTTCTAGCCTCACTCTCTCACAGTCGACAACATGCTCTTTTCGGTTACACTCCTTCTCTACACATCTTTATTTCCACAGGTTCCCTTCCATTCTGGTCCCGAGGAAGAGGTTCCTTTAATATGACATTTATTTTTCCTTGAAGCTCAGCCAGTAGATGTCTCCATTACTCTCTCACAGCTAAGACCATCCTCAGCAAGCCAGGTTTAATCATTTCCTTAACCGACAACAAGGAAGGGAATTTGATCATTTGCCTAAAAAATGAGCAGATGCTGAGAAGGACACGTTTCCATCCTACGTCCCCCCAACCCCCCAGTTTCAGTCGGAAATGAAAACTACTCCCTTCTCCCTCTTTTCCAGGCAAAAGAAAGGGCTGATTTAACTAAGCAAGCAAGATGCCAACAGCCTCCTCCTTCTCAGTACGTCCAAGTTTCCTTCGCTCTCAGCCACCGAAAGCGCCGCTTCTCCCCTCCTTTCCGCCCACTTCTTGCCACCCCTGCAGGTTTCCGAGTCATCAGGGAACACGAGTGGGTGAAAGCACCCGCGCCGCCGCCTCCTCCTCCGCCTCCTCAGTGCGCCTCGGGTTCAGCACTGGACAGCTCCCGCCCCAGCCAACAAATGGCAGTCAGCTGATTGACAGAGGCGCCGACCAAACAGGGCACAAGACGACTTGAAGCCGCCCTACAAGGGTTTGGTTGCGGCCAAGCTGTCTCTTTAAACTGGTTTCAACTGAGAGCAGGGAGAGGCAGCTGTGTGGTTTGTGGCCAAACCTAAAGGCTCCACTTAACCAGCTGCCTGGCTGTCTGGACTCCAGAGACACGAACGTCTTCAAAGAAAACCCTGGCTCCTTGGGACTCGCCGCTGCGCTCGCGGCGCCGGTCTGTGTGCGCGCTTGTATCTCCCGGAGAAGGGGTCCAGGAGGGGCCAGAGCCGGGAGGCGGGAACGACCTGCCAAGGGTGAGATGATGGAGCAGCGTCTTCAGCGGCCGCAGTGGCAGCATCAGCATCAGCAGCATCAGCAGCAGCTCTTGAACACACCTCAATGAGAGCGGCGGTGGAAGCGGCTGAACAGAAAGACGTAAGCGGGCTAACTATAGCTGCCGGCGATGTAACCTGTTTGGCTCAAGGCTGCGAGGTGCGTAATCCCGACCCGACCCATTGTGGAGCGGGCGCAGCCAGCATTGCCACAGGTGATTTGGTCTGTAACGGCAGCTGAACGAGCTGGACCAATTTCTAAACATTCTTATTTTAAAGTCCATCTGCACTGAGCGCCACCTGGAGAAGGAGGAAGACAACCCCTCCCCCAGTAAAAGTCTTACTGGTGATAATTTGGAGACCAACATTTACAAAGTGACTCCTCCAGTTACCTCCTCTCTTCTGTGCTAGACAGATGGGAGTCATGGCTTACTCTTTACTCTTCTGCCTTCTGCTCTCTCATCTGGGATTGGGAGCGGTTGGCGCCAGCCTTGACCCCCTGGGACGGCCGGATTCCCCTCGAGAGAAGACCCTGAGGGGGAAGCAGCATGGTCAACAGCTGGCGCAAGCCTCTGCCCCGGACCCCTCTACTCCTTGGAGCCGCTCCACCGACGGCACCATCTTGGCACAGAAACTAGCCGAGGAGGTGCCCATGGACGTGGCCTCTTACCTCTACACCGGGGACTTCCACCAGCTGAAGCGAGCCAACTGCTCCGGGCGCTACGAGTTGGCTGGCCTGCCGGGGAAGTCGCCGACCCTAGCTAGCTCCCATCCCTCCTTGCACGGGGCGCTGGACACTCTGACACACGCCACCAACTTCCTCAACATGATGCTGCAGAGCAATAAGTCTCGGGAGCAGACCGTACAGGATGACCTGCAGTGGTACCAGGCTCTGGTGCGGAGTCTCCTGGAGGGTGAGCCCAGCATCTCCCGGGCAGCCATCACCTTCAGCACCGAGTCGCTGTCCACGCCCGCCCCGCAGGTCTTCCTCCAGGCCACCCGCGAGGAGAGTCGCATCCTGCTCCAGGACCTGTCCTCCTCCGCTCACCACTTGGCCAATGCCACTCTGGAAACCGAGTGGTTTCACGGGCTTCGGCGAAAGTGGAGGCCCCACTTGCACCGCCGCGGCTCCAATCAGGGGCCACGGGGCCTGGGTCACAGCTGGCGGCGTAGGGATGGACTCGGAGGAGACAGGAGCCACGTCAAGTGGTCTCCACCTTATCTGGAGTGCGAGAACGGGAGTTACAAGCCGGGGTGGCTGGTCACTCTCTCCGCTGCCCTCTATGGGCTTCAGCCTAACCTGGTCCCGGAATTCAGGTAGGGAGAGGGGAAAAAGGCACAATCAGTTTTCCTTTGGTTTTGCAAGTGGGCACTCTGGAAAGCACACTTGTCTTTTGGTGATTCTTAAGTCTCCAGCCTTGGAACAGAGCCTCAGGCTAAAGGATGCCCAGGTGGGCTCATGTGCAGAGGGGTGGGAAATGCCCGGGTCTGTCTGCTTCAGGCACTCTTGGGAAGGTTTTCCCTGGTGTGCGGGAAAGGTAACACTCGACCTTAATCCTCCCAAACCACAAGGGTGGTATCCCCGAACTTTGGGGGAGCTGGGAATGCACCTATCAGGCAAAGTGGAGAAATCAGAATGAGAGGAAGAACAAATTAAGCAAGAATTCCTTGCATCTGCCACTTCGGGGTAGCCTCTGCCCACTTCCTATGAGTGTAGTCTGGAGAGCCAGCCTGCTGTTAGTCAGCTACCAGAGCGTGTAATTAAACCTGTGCATCCCCTGGGTAGTTCTGGCCACTCAGCACTGAGTCACTCCGGCAGTAGAGCCGTCTCCAGGATCCAGACTTGGCAATTTGGTCAGAGTGCTCCTATTGGCTTCCCTCCCTCTCCTAGTCATCGGCTTTCCTTCCCGGGTGTTTTCCTCCTCCCGTTCTGTTAGGCACATCTGAAGGTTCTCCACTAGTGTTGGGGAGGGAGGAATCAGTCAGTTCTACCCAAACAGAAGACTGGGAAGAAACTTCAGCATCTCGCCCTATGGCATTAAAGGAAAACTAGCATTTGCAAATTAGCTCTGCTGTCCCTCAACCTGATGGCCAGGAACTTCTAGAAACAGCCTTTTAGGAATGGAAGCTAAGAAGGAACAAAAAGGAAAGAGGAGAAACTCCAGAGAGGGTCTTGGAGAGAATTGCAAGTGAATGGGATCTCACAGGGCTTCCGATGGGAAACTAGAAAGAAGGGAAGGGGGATTGGAGTTGCTTTTATTTATTTTTCATTTAATCTTTTGGGGACTTGTAAAAATCAAGAAAATGTGTGATTTGGTGTGTGTGTGTGTGTGTGTGTATGTGTATGTATGATTTTATTTACTTTTTCTTTAGTACTTCAGGGACAGGATGCTGGCATGCCAAAACACACCAGGACAAGCAAGGCAGGGCAATCAGTGAGCTTCAGAAGCTTGCCCTGGCATTGCCCTTTACTATAGAAGTGCCTTAGATGTATTGTTTAACCTCTTTGGGCCTCAGGTCCTTATCTACCGAGAGAGAATTGAAAAGGGTTGCCTATAGGGAATGATATAGCCTTAAAATTCTGTAGCCTGTACACGAGCAACACTTGAAAGGGCATAAATGAAGAACCCCCCTTGCTTCTTTGATTCTACATGACCCCCCCATGTGTGTTTATGGCTTTTAAAAGATCTTATCTTAAACTGCAGCAACTTTCCCACTTTCAGGATAATCTCATTTTCTCCTGATCCTTTCAAGATCCTCTTCATAAGGGCTCAGGCCAGTTTCGAATCCTTGCCACAGCCTTTTTCCAGAAGAGAGCTCAGTGGATGCTGCCTATAGCCAAGAAACCATGACTTTTAGATGATCCTTTCCAGAGAGTCTGAGGATCAACCTCCCTTTCCTTTCTTTTTCTTCTTTCTCCCCTTCCTCCATTCCCTCTCTCTTCCCTTTCCTTTGGTATTAGGTTCGGTGTTAACTGCTTGCTAGAACTGTCCTGACTTTTCCCAGGAGTCTTCAGAATTGTGTATTACTGTTTTTTCTACTTTTCAGCAAAGGAATCTAAAATACAGAGGGGCTACATTTCGTGGCTGATGACACAGACATTAAATAGAGGAGCCAAGATGAAAGCCCACTTTTGCTTTCACCCAGTATGTGAAGCCCTGTTTCATGGAGATGACTTAGTGAACCAGGCAGCTAATGCATGTGAATGAGAATGTTTCCAAGGATCAGACGTGGGACCAGGAGGAAGACCTTCTTGTTTTAGAACTGTTCTCTTTCTTCCCTCTTTCTGTTCTACTTCTTTCCCCCTCTCTCTCTCCCTTTGTCTAGCTGTCTCTCTTTCTCTGTCTTTTTTTTATTCAAACCCCCATATGTTAAGGATGTAATCTGGGGCACAACATATACTAGTCAAGGGTTCTACTACCGGTTCACACCACCAGCCCTTAGACTCTTTTCTCTTATGATCAGGAAAAATATACTGTCTCAATATACTCAGTTTTTCAGGCAGCCAAGGAGAAAGGCTGAAGATGCAAAAGGGTCCAAGTTTGTGAGAACTACATATTCCTTGACTATGCCCAGTAAAAGTTTGTTTCTGTAAGTGCTTTCATAGTCACCAGTGTGTTCTTCAGGTAAGGTACCGAGCCAGTCCTTGTGTGCCTGGCTGCCTACAGAAGTTGGTCTGGCTCAGGACATCCACAAAGAGTAGAATCTGTTTCAGTGAGTGCTACCTACTTCATAGCTGTACTCTACATTTCAAACCTGTGTTGAAGACACAAAAAGATGGTCTCTAAAGGAACTAAAAGAACTATTCAAGGGATCAGGTGGTTCTACCTGTTGTTTCCGAAGGGCACAGAACTAGACAAAAGAAGGGACTTATCCAAAAGTCATACATACAGTTTGTAGCAACAATAGAACTGGGCTATAGGCTTCCATTCACAGTTTAGAAATACACATTAGATATATCTACGGCATGCTTCTGCAGCTCCATGCGTTGAAAATGGACTAGAACAGGAACTTCTTTTGCTAAATGCATAAACATCTTTCTGGTGATGGCTAGGACTGTTCAATACCCAGGACTGGTCCAAGATACTTTATCATTTTTGCATAATAAATGCAAGTGAGTTCCTTTGAGATTTACATTTTTTTTTGTAGTTGTTTTATACTGAATGTTAAATCTAAGTGAAGTGCTCTACAAGCGAGGTACACCCCTGTCCTGGGAATTTCCCCCTTCTTGATGAGATGAAAGAAATTCAGGACAAATTTGATTTTATACTATTTTTCAGTTGTGGAAACTCAGATCCAAAGAACTAAATAAATTTCTCAAAAGTGACACAGCTCTTTGGTGGTACTTCAGAATTGATGGGGACATTATTTTTTGAGCACTTACTATTGGTTGGTTTTTATATCTGAACCACTGCATTTGCTTCTTAAAACTTACAATTCAGTACTTACAATGTCAAAACCTTGAGTAGCCTATCCAAGCTGTGAGCTACTCTTCAAGGAGCTCAAATCTAATTTCTGCCACCTACCAATGATGCTTGTTCAGTCTCTGAGTTAACATACAATGCTTTCAACCTCTCCATCCCCCATTGTTGATTTCACATTTTTATTGTTTATTTAAAAGATAGTATTTGCTGGAGTTAATATATTTGCCACAAATAAGTGATATACATTTATTCGTGTTGCCTAGTCATGCAAAAAATTGTTCTGTGTAATGAGAAGAGTGCTACACTAAAATTAGCCACTTTACTTCCCACGTTTGTCTAGTTGGGTTACATCGTCTGTCTGGGAACTTGTTTCAGCAATAATATAAATGTAAAATGGGCATAATGATCTTCATGTACCTCTATATATCTGTGATAGTAGTTCCCAAGTGGCTTACCCAAACAATGGACACGTAGCTCTGAAAGTTGGATAATATCAACAAATTCAGTACTTGGAGAAGGGATATTTCTATGTAATGGTCATTTGTTCATATAATTCACATAAAAAAATCCAATTAATGTGTACAATGTTAAAAGTATAAACTAATGTAAAAGAAAATTCCACTTCAAGATGAGACCAAGTGTGATTTGAATTTCCTGGTCTTGAAGGAACTCTGAAATATACTGAAACCCAGTATCAAGTTGTACCAGAGCAAAAGTCTCTATCCATCTCACATAGACTCATTGAAGATTAGCAACGTTTTCACACTTTGCTCTGTACCTCCTCTTCACCGAGCTCTAGTTTCAATCTTCCACTGTGATTGTCTGTAAACTATTTGGAGAAGTATTTCTTGTGGTCCCCGAGAATTTTGCCATCTACTAGAAAATGTGTTTGAATGCAGAAGTGGGACATGTTGCTAAATAAATTGCAAGAGTGAATGCTCTTATAATTGCCTGTGCTCTAGAGAGGGAGCTAGGCCCCTTCTGACACTGATTTTACAGCCTTAGCTCCTGCATGAGCCAAGTGTTATTTTTAGCTTCAGAAAGGCTCTGTGGGCTAGACAATGCCTAGGTTTAAAGGCTCTCCTTTTCAGTTTTCAGTGTGATTGAATGGGACACACACTGCATTTCATTATTATATTTTAATGTTCCAGCATGCCAAGAGTATGCTGTTGATGCGTTTTGTGCTTAGATGGTCAGCAGCATCAGGGCCTGATATGTTTTCTCTCTTCAGTTATAGTTTTGTGTATGAAGGAATAGTCAAGCTGAATACAGCACCTTGGATTGTTGAAAACGTTAGCAGCTTGTGGGTTGTCATGCACCAATAGGAAGCTTACTGGTGTTGGGCTATGCTTCAGAGAGTTTGAAGCCCATAGTTATTCAGCTTTTGCTCAGTGTGGCAACGGCACATACAGCAATGGAGTTTGTTTTGTTGGTCTTTTAGCCTTATCTGCCTCTTAGCTTTTAGTAACAATTCTTCTCTATGTGCAATTTTTACTTTGACAGGTCACTTGTTCATTTAACTAGAGTCTATTCCTATAGGAAAACCCTTGCTCTACAGAAGCATTTAGGTGGATGGATGTTCTATGAAATATATTTTTGAGTTAGAAGAAGATTAA
The DNA here is from genome assembly GCF_950005125.1 of Chionomys nivalis. NCBI lineage: Eukaryota > Metazoa > Chordata > Mammalia > Rodentia > Cricetidae > Chionomys > Chionomys nivalis. The sequence goes on along the minus strand of NC_080098.1, from coordinate 10,412,057 downwards.
TGATTTAGGCTTTAAGTGTTTTGCAGCCCTCCTCACTTCACTTCCTAAAACGCCAAGGCTACACAGGGATGGTGACAGAATTGTTTATTTATACCTTAGACTATCATAGTGCCTCAAAGCAATCACAGGGTTTCTCTAGTTTACTACAGTAGAGTTTATAGAAAATACACACTGGCTGTTATAGAATTTATCTCCAATATTAGAAAATTTAACTATCTTCTTTTGTTCAAGAGGGGCAGTCTCTCTCTCTCTCTCTCTCTCTCTCTCTCTCTCTCTCTCTCTCTATCTCTCTCTCTCTCTCTCTCTCTCTCTCCATACCCCTTCAACATACATCATTATTAAATGAAAAGTCCATTCAAAATAAACCAAGCCAGTTAGTTCTTACTCATCGTAATGTCTGTTATATTTTTCTTCCACTTAAAAATATAACTAAAGCAAGACAGTGTATTTTTAATGTTTTTCCAATTATCAAAACACAGAGTGCCTATAAGTTAAGAGAAACTATAGTTTCATAAGTTTAACCTTCTCTTTTTCACCATTTATATTTCATGTGGCTGTGCATCATTATGGAAAGACTTACATCCAGTAACCTGACACATGACTCTTATTTGGGAGAAGAAGTGTCAATAAGCACCTACGTATTCTATCATTTCTAAGATGTTTCATTCTCACTTTTTAATGCTTCTCAAATCCAAATAATCCTTATCAATTGTTATTCATTTTCCTTTGTTTGTTCACAGTGAAAAACACTGCATATAAGAATCAATGGTGTCTTACCTTTGATGAACTGTGATACTGTGAAAAGGGAAAACACATTCCAAGTTCTCTCAAAAGATAAAGTTCTATCATTGGTAGAAAACTATGCATGTACGCAACATGAAATACATGTCTTTCTCAGCACTGTATGCAGACCAGAACGCCAGATGTCTTCATCATAATTCTGTTTAAAATGATGAGCCCTATCATCTCTAGGGCCTAGAGAGAGATGGCTCAGCATTAAAGCATATACTGCTCTTTCAGAGGAACTAAGTCTGGTTCTCAGCACAAAGCCCAGTAATTCCAGCTCCAGGAGATACAATGCCCTCCTCTGACCTCTAGGGGCACTGCACTCCTATGAATATATATTCATTTTTCGTTCATTCATTTATGTCTGGCAATACTTAAGCATGCATGGGTATCCCATTTATGGCGGTTCTCCAGTTGTTCCTGTCCTGGTTAGTCCCTAGGTGCTTGTGTCATTGTCACACCCAAGGTTCCACAGTCTTCCCCTATGCTGTCTGTCCAGCATTTTTTGGGCCTTTCTCTTTGCCTTATCCCGTGCACTCCTCCAAGCAGTGCTATCTTTGGGTATCTGTTGTCATTCATTCTCATAACATAGCCAAAGTATCTCGAGTGCTGTTGTTATATTCTGTAGTTTACTTCCTTCATAGATGGAGGTGTTTCTTAATGCTCGGGTACAGACCAGTAAATGCCGAATTATATAAGCCAGATTCCAGACAATGACACATTCAATAACTACCATACAGGTATACATACCAACAGCAGAAACAAAAGAGGATGTCATCAATAGTTTCTACACAGATCTACAGAATGAGGTCAGCTTGGCACATAAGAATGACATACTAATTGTGATGGGTGTGTGTGAACATAGGTACATAATTAAAAGCCAACATTAATGACACACACTAAAGCATGTAACCACATTGTCTTCCTCATGTGTATGAAGTATGTTACACACTAGTTCAGAAGCTGTAGCTTTCAGAATAGGTTAGAGAAATATGATAAAAATCTTTCTCATGCCATCTGGCTAAACATTTCATTCATACCATGGAAAATGCCCTAAACACTGAGGACAAAAAATGACCAACAAGAGACTAAGTGGGAGGGAACATGAATGTCTTGTTTTTCTAAAGTGCTTCAATTTTTTATTGTGTGTTTGTATGTGAAAATAAAAATTTCTTGCTTAGCAACATAATGAGTTTTGGCCATTGGGAATAAAACAAAATTCCTGTAGAGATGACTATTTTTCCTTTATTTTTGCTTCCCACTTGCCTGGGATAGAATGAAGAGTTTAGCTTTTCAAATATTGGACGCCTCAGTCTGCTGTGTAGATCAGGCTTTCTTAGTCCCGGTACCATGGCAGTTTTCTGCCATATGATTCTTTGCTATGGGACTTGTTTTATTGATTTTTAAAGCTTCAGTATTACTTTCGGTCTCTACCTAGTAGACATTGGGGCAGACATCCTAGGTTGACAAAGTGCCTGTTTGATATAAAGGAGTGAGTATGGCATATGGCATCCTATGCTATCCTAGGGATATATATATATATATACATATATATATATGTATATATATATCTTCTTATATGTGTACATACATAAACACAGGTATGCATTCATGTGTACATGGTTATATATGTGCATGTAGAGATATGTAGATTTCTTTAAGCTAAGTTTCTACTTAATTAAAACATAAGATTTTAGCAGAACATGAATTGAAATTTGATGATCAATTAGGTATCAATTTATATTTATATAAGCCCAGGGCTCAGACTATCTCAAAGATTTCTGGAAGGTTCTGTTGATAAGAATTGTTTTCTACTTATATGTTTTATATCCAACATTCCCCATTAAAATATGTAATTTGAAAGGCAGTATGTGTGTAAAGAGTATTTGAGTGAATAGAGAACTGGGACATAGGGGGGAGGGAGGAAGGAAGGTGAGGGAGATGAAACATAGAGGGGGAGGAAGGAAGGAGAGGGAGATGAAACACAGGAGGTGAATGAGCAGATGAAAAGTGACCAGCATGAGCCATGCTGGGGTACTGTCAGACTGAGAAATTTCAAATTTGGATGAAACTGAACTATTCTTCCCTAGAAGGCACCAGAGGAATCAAGTTCCTGGAGATTTCATCATTATAAAGATAAGTTGACCATGCTTTCATTTTAGAACTTCATTTCAGGAAGTTAGAGCTATTATTAGGCTAACTCAGAGCTTATCTCATTAAAGGAATGTTAATATCTTAAATAGTTAGAGAATATGCTAGGCAAGAGTTACTGCTCAGTGGTAGCGCCATTGCCTCCTGTGTTCAAGGACCTGAGTTTAACCTCCAGCACTGTAGTGTGTATACTCCTGTAATTGTTTGTCTCCTAAGGGAGCTGCTCAGACAGTCTGCATCCTGGAAGCATGAGAATGCTTTGTTCCTCTGTCCAGTGCCTCCTACAGTTGCTTTGCATATTCCAGAGACACAGCATGGAGTACTGTCTAGGAGGAAGGGCTGGGGATTATAAATCTAGGTTTGAATCCAAGAGCTTTCAGTTCACTTCTGTGTGACACTGGGCAGGTTATAAATCCCTCTGTGATTCAGTTCTCTTATGTAAAAGATTTAGCAGGTAGGATATCCCCTGTTGATGCAAAGAATGAATATCTATCTATCTATCTATCTATCTATCTATCTATCTATCTATCTATCTATCTATATCTATCATCTTCAATGATCTTTCTATCTATCATCTATCTAATTTAGGAATTTCTGCTTGTATTATTATTCATTTTAAGGCAATATTTCAGGTGGTATTTCATGCCCTTGATAGAGCTGTATGGAATATATGATGGCAAACGAAGTTCTGATCTCACTGACTTTGGGGGGGGTGAGGTTACATACAAAATTAAAATAATAACTCTTGATAAAAACAAATGACACCAGGAAACAGTCCCCTGATACAGAGTCAGGTACATTATACATCGTGCACTAGCTCAGGTATATTATATGCTGTACATTGGCTCAAATACATTATACTTTGTACATAAGCTCAGGTACATTATACATTGTACCACTGGCTCAATGATCCAAAGGAAATGCATAGGGGAATATGGTTAAGAATATCTGGAAGATAGAGCGGGATCTACGAAAAAAGGACTAGGAAAAACTCTCTTTGAAGAGATGGACTTAACTGAGAAAGGAAGGATGGGAAGGAGATGTGGTGATGCTGTGCAAGAGAAGGAACACAAACTCTTAGTGCTGTCTGCCCAAGAGTGGGTTTGATTTATCCAGAAGAGTTTTGGCATGTTCTGTCCTAATAAAATAGAGTCCAGGACCCAGGTGGGATAGAGGGATCCCATTCTTGCTGGTTTTACTCTGACTTACAAGTGCACTGTGGTGCATAAATCTAAGAAGTAGTCCCGAACAAAGGCCATTGCACAGCCAATATGGCGACAGCGAGGAATGAGGAACTTCTGCCCTAATCAACCTCCTATAGGCGTCTCATAAGGAAGAAAGTGATTTTTCTGGCCTTATTGACTCAGAACAGCATACAAAGTCACAAAGATCTTATCACTCTATGCTCATATGTTGCTTCCAAAATGTTTTGTGTATACAGGAGAGGAGGCTGGGGGTCAGGAAGCATTGCTTTCAATGCCTCACTGCTTCCAGAGAATGGTCTTCGATCTGGTCATCAGCTCTCATCTTCCATTGTTTTGAGTAAGAGGCATGGAGGGGCCACAAAGGAAAAAAATAAGAAACATGGCAAAATCAAAGCTGTGCCTTCATCTAGCTGAGCTCGTATCCAGGAAGTACACTGGAAGTCCAAAGCATAGTGAGATTGATTACAGTATTTTTCCTAGAAGTCCATTAAATCTGAACAGCTTGAGTATACAGTATGTAAGCAGAATGTGTACGTAGTTATAAATGATCTAAAAGCACATTATTAACTGGGTTACAGGTTGGGTGAAAGTGTGGTCTGTAAAGACAAGCTTCTAATAGTCTTTCTCAGAAAAAAATAATCACACAAGGAGCCAGTTTCGGAACACATAGTTCCAGAGGGACAGTATCAACTGCCAAGGCCCTCAGACAGGACAGAGCAGAAAGTCTTTAGAAAATAGGAGGAAAGCCAGTGTTGCTGGAATTTAGGTAAATAAATACCATGACCCGAGATGATGGTAAGGCACACAGAAGTTGCTCCATGAAGGAACACAATGTTAGAGTAGTGATAATCAGATGTATGAAGTCTTGTAGCAGGCACAGTTTACAGAAAGCAGGAGAAAAATCCTGAATTGTTAAACACCCAGGCCTTTTCTCTTCAAGGGGTGAAAACAATTGATTCCTGGTCACCGGAAGGCTGGAGTGAATGTTACCTAATAAGAGATCTTTTGCTATTCTATGGAGCCAGCCTCCACCTGAATCTCTGCAAATCCTAAGCATTGCTTAGTCCCCAATCCTCAGTTTTAACTCTCAGTGGCTAGAACTCATCCTTACCAAAGTGGTCACATGTACTCTGCACCCTGCACCAATAGCATCCATCCTTATAAAAGAGCCCCACGTACTCTGCGTCCTGCACCAATAGCATCCATCCTTATAAAAGAGCCCCACGTACTCTGCATCCTGCACCAATAGGATCCATCCTTATGCGTATCATAGATCTTTCCTCTCTACCACTTATCCTGAGCACTGTGTATCAGGCAACAAACACATTCTTATTGTAAAGGTCACAGTGCTTTGCTGGAGAGATGCACTTTGTAAGGGAGTTTTGATGTAGCCATCCTGGAAGCTTAGTCAAGATAACTGCCACATGGAGAGTTCTCCCCAAATTTTTACTGTATTTAAACATGTAAGAAAAATAAACCATGAGGCCAGATTCTGGAGGGTTTTGGCCCAGTGCCTGGTTACTCTGAGTCTCATTCTTTGCCTCACAAGGATTGTCTCCCTGCTGGCCATGGCGTTTGCAGGGACCCGGACAAAGACATAAGCTGGTTCTGTTTTCTCTATTCTTAAACACAAATGTGGGTATTAGACAGTTTCAACTGTAGAGAAAGTAGGAGTTTAAGAATCCAGAATTATTTTTAAACTTTGTTTGATACATTTGTTGTTTCCAGGGGGCAGGCCTGTAAGACATAATACTTCTTTTCAGACACAGAACAAGAGGCTACAAGGAGAGGTCCAGTAAAGAGATGCAGAGCAAGGCTGAGATGATGTCATACAGGTCCCTGACTACCTTCCAGCTGGCCTGTCTGCTCACCAGGTTGACTATTGAGGTGATGAGGTGACATCTAAGATGTTAAGGTCAGAACAGCTAATGAGAGGCAGAGAGCCCGATAGAGGCTGCAAGTCTTTTGTTGTTGTTTGTTTGTTTGTTTGTTTTTTTTTCGAAACAGGGTTTCTCTGTGTAACAATCCTAACTGTCCTGGTACTAGCTTTTGTTAGACCGGGTTGGCCTTGAACTCACAGAGATCCCCCTGCCTCTGCCACCCAAGTACTCAGATTAAAGACATGCACCACCACCACCTGGCTGAGACTGTTAGCCTTTGAAACATGGATTTGGTGGTAGAGCCAGAAAAAGCGATATAGGTAGACATATTTATTGTGATTGATACCAGTGGTATCTGGTTTCATTTTGGGGCCCTTAGTTTCATTAATAAAAGAATTTAACTTGGATGAACTCAAATAGAAGCTCAAGGACAACTTTATTTGAACTTAAAAGAAATCCCCCAGCTCAGGCAAGCTGTGACTCTCAGCATCTGCCTGGATAGGGAGACTAGAAGAGAGAAGGGAAAGCAACAATAGTAACCTGCTGTTTGAATTGACACATGACAGCAGGCAGCTGCATGGTGGGGAGGCTTCAGAGAAAAAACATGGAAGCCCAAAGTATCAGGAAAAAAAGCATATTTACGTTCTGGACAGTATCCGGAACAAAAAGATAGGGCAAAGCTAAAAGAATGTTTGTAACTTTTTGAGTCAGAACACAGAAACATGGGTATAACCAAAAGACATCATGGCAACCTCATGGTGACTTGTGGAGACTGTAATGGGGGTGGTAATTCTGGGAAGGAAAACTATAGTATCTATTAAAGGAATAGAAAATAAAACATCTCTTTAATACGGCCTAAAGTGAGCACACCCTCCTAGGGATGCTCTTTCTTGAGGGGTGGTTCCTTAGACAGCTCATTGACTGTCCAACTGGATGCGAGATCTCTTCCCAGGCCAGGAACTATACTCTCTTAACCACAAGTTTTCCCTTAATGAGACTTTATTGCTATTCTGACATGACTATTAGTTAATAATGGAAAACTGAAATGATAGGTTTTAGGAATAAACCCTTATTATTATTTTTTCATTGTGATGAATTGGGTCACCTCTTTTGTACTTTCCTTTTGCCCTTTCCATTGTTTTATTAACCATATTTTAAAAATATTTTCAATGGGTTACTTTTGCATCTATAAACTTTAGTATCTTATGTTATTTTCTTTCTTTGGTTTCCCACTCTTATTTGTTCTCATATTCTTATATAATTAAGATGGTTCTTTTATAAATGTTTTTCAACTCCAATTTTGACAATTTTATGAATATATATATATACATATATATAATGTATCGTGATCATTTCTGCACCCATCGCATCTCCCTGCCTCCTATATGTTGACCAAGGTTTTCTGTCCCACCTGGTCCTGCAGGTAAAAAAAAAAAAAAATCACACAGAGGTCTACAGGAGTTATAAACTGATTGGCCTGTTAGCACAGGCTTCTTATTAGCTAATTCTTATAACTTACATTAGCCGATAATTCTTGTCTGAGTTAGCCACATGGCTTAGTACATTTTTTGCTGAGGCAGTCACATCTTGCTTCCTCTGAGGCTGAGTCATGACTGCAGAATGTACTTCCCTCTTCCCAGCATTCTTGTTGCCCTGCCTCTACTTCCTGCCTGGTCACCCTGCCTATACTTCTGCCTGGCTACTGGCCAATCAGCATTTATTTGAAATATAAGTGACAGGGTACAGACATTGTCCCACAGCAACTATCCACCGGCTTCTTCCCAGGAAGATCTGTCCTGCTTTTCTGTCTTTGTGTGTACAGGGCTTGCGCAGACAACCAGTCACACCTGTTGTGTGTTCATGGATTGTGGTGAGCATGTCATAGCCAGAGGACAACAGTTTTCAGAACTCTTCCCTTCCTCCAGCTCCTATAGTTTCTCTGCCCCCTATCGGATCGTGTTCCCTGGGCCTTGGGGAAAGAGCATAGATGTTCCTCTTTAGGGCTGAGTACTGAGCAGTCACGTGTTTCTCAACAAGATGACCAGTTGTGAAAGTCTGCATTAACCGTTACCTACCGTAAAAATAAGCTTCCATGACCAAGGCTGGGAACACTCACCAGCATCACAACAGTCGAGTGCTTCATTTTGTTACCTCTAGAAACTGAAACACGGGCCATTTGAAGTCTATTCTAAGGCTCCGTGGGCTGTCATTTTCTGAGGTTATCCACTGGAAACTGTACCTACGTTTAATTTGTATAGACCCGCGTCAAGGCTTCCTCTTCTAGAAACTCACCATGCAGCCAAGGCCAGTCTTCACCCCAGGATCTTCCTGCCTCAATCTCCCGAGTGCTAGGGCTATGAGCCCATGCCACCAAGCCCAGGGGTTGCTTCATCTCCCTTCTTTTTTCGCAGTAAATATGCAAAAACCTATTATGTGACTTGCTTCTAACCAAACCTAGCCTCTTAAATCCTTATAGGAAAATCGTGTTTGTATTGATGACAGTCTTGCTTCAGGTCTGCAACAGTGATTGCCATGGGAATTCTTCTAAAATATTGACCTTTCAGTTTCTCCCAATAGCTGTATTTGTCCCCCTACCGTGAAGCGTATTCTTAAACACTTTCTCCCCCAGGAAGGATGTGTAGACAAAATTTCTGGTCTTTCTATGTCTGAGACTGTCTTTGTGTTCACGCATGATTGATTAACAAAATATAGAAAGAAAGGTTCAAAGTCACTTTGCTTTCCAGATTTTAAAGGCATTGTTATGCCACTTTTGGCATTCACTGCTCCCACTGAAAGCTTTAGTGCTAACCCAGCAGGTTTTACTTTATATAACTAGCATGCGCGCGCGCGCGCGCACACACACACACACACACACACACACACACACACATTCTTTTCCTTGGTCTCATGAAAACTTTTGAGATTGCTCTTTTCCCTGGGTTCAGAGTACTATAGCTGGTGCCCGCAGATGTGGTTCTTCTCATGCATTGGCTTTACTACTTAGTGGGCCTTTTAGCTTTAGATTTAGAAGCACAGATTACCGTGCTATCTGCCTTCAGGTTTCTCTTTCTGTAATTCCTGTCACTTGTGCATTTGACTTTCTGAACTCATTTCTGTATTTATTGTATTATTTCTATTTACTTATTTTTAAAATTAGCTTACAAAGTACCATATTTCCTTACAGCATTTCCCTAAGTTTGGTTATTGGCTTCTCCACCTACCCCTCGGGCTTCACCCCCCACACCCGATTTCTTCCCCATTCTGCTCCCTATATTTTTACACTTCTAACACACTTTGAGAATGATCTGTTCAGTACATTGATCCATTTGTTGATTTGGAGTTGGGGAGTGATATTTAATTCTTGCAGTTCTTTATATTTTCTAGAGGTTAACCCTTTGCTTGAAAAATAATTAACCAGCTGAGGAATGTGAATTAAAACTATATCGAGAGTCCCCCTCACCCCAGAAAGACTACTATCAAGAAAACAAGGGCAGGGGAGGAGGAAATGTGGAAGGAAGAAGTCCCCGCTCTGTTGATGGAAGGTATACTTGTGCAAGCACCGTGGAGATCAGCACAGGAACTTATCAGCAAACTTAAACTCAAACTACTGTTTAAGCGCGGGACATTTAAAACACATTTGTTTATTTAGTTTGTGTGTGTATGTGTATGCACATGCAGAGGCCAGAGGATAACTTGCAGGAATTGAGTTTTTTCTTCCATCAAGTGGATCCTGGGCTTTGATCTCAGGTCATCAGTGTTGACAGTCGGTGGTTTTGCCAGCTAAGTCATCTCTCCAGTCAAATATCTGCATTTCTTAACGATGCTCTCAATTCTACTATTTCATTTTCTTTGCATTTTGTGAGATTTCACTTCTGTTGAATTACATCATCTTCATTTTCATATCATTTTTAGTGTTTATGAACACCTTCTCCTGTCCAATTATTTCTTTTTCACAACTGTATGTTCATCCTCTTAAACCCGCTTGAGGTTGGTAATTAAGATGTCTATAATTCTCTGTTCCCCAAATGATCACTGTTCTTCCCAGCTTCTGATTGTTCCACTTGTTCTGGTCCTTCCCTCTTTGTTTCTGGGTTTCTTGGAAGATAGTTCTTAGCTGGTCATTAAGTGCATGACCGAACTTGATCAAATTGGATTGGCATGGTTCCTGTGGCAGATGGGTACCTGAGTTCCTTGGTGTGCTGCCCCTTGAATGTCAGACTTTATTCGCTTTAAGAATTTTGAAGAGGAGTTGGCAATTTCTCCCTACTTAGACCTTTATCTTGAAAGAACTGAAAGTCATTTTAGGGGCTTCAGCTCCTCGAAAGCATCTCTTTCAATGTCTATATGGACAGTCTTGGTTTTTAATTTGAAAATAGATGCATCCATCACTTCACAGACACAGAGAGGATGTGCCAACCTGTGTACTGTTCAGTTGTCCTTTAATTTATGACCTTATCTGTGCCTTAGCTTCTACTCCCCTCTTGACACTTGGTGATTTTTGAGCTTATAATCTTTCTGCAATGTTATTTGGATTAGGAGTTCCATGTGTGATCTGGCCATCCTAAGCTTAACTGCCTGCATTCTTGATGCATCTTTAGCATAGTCCTGGAGGAACGTGTCAATTCTGGGCTCTAATGTTTTCACCCACTGTGTTTATTCCATCATGTACTTAATTATTGTCATTACATTGAGATGTAGGAGGATGTAGAAAAACACACACTCAACTCATTGTCTTGAACAAGAACTTGATCTTCGCTTTTTTTCACTGGTGTGCTACAAGTGTGGTAGTATGCTCTGTGCTTTCATAGACAGTGCTGGAAGAGCCATTGTCCCATCTCTATGGCCTACATTTCTTAACTGCTTTTTAGGAAGGAAATAATCACTTATTTTACAATATAGGTTAGGGAGAATAATATCAAACCACATTCAGTGATGATGCTCTTAACAATGTCTTGTATAATGTCAAACACATACTAAGAAAATTCAAATGATAACTGAACATCCAGGGCTCAAAAATAGACAATAGACATTCAGTTTACACGTGGGCATCTAAACAAAACTTCTCATTCAAAATATACTGGGAAATAAATGCTGCCGTTCTTACTTTATGTAATTACTTATGGATCCAGAAGTGTTTGTTCACACAAGCTACATCACTTATTGTGAAAAGTTATCCTGGACAGCTGCCTTCATATATAATATGTCTATGTAAAGGAATGCTATGTGGAATCAAAAGTCTGTACACACTATCAGCTGTGCAATTTGATTTTAAGACCTATATGATTAAATGGTAGAGAAAACAAATGAGAAAGCAAAACACCTAACTATGCCTTTGCTTAGATTTTGCTATTATTCACAAAAATGGCAAGTTTAAAATCAGCATGGAATTTCAAGTTGTGAGGCAGCCATTATGCATTTTAAGATGGATTACTGTGTTTGCTTTTGTTTTAGCTGACAGACTGTCTGGTCCTTGTGCTTTCCTCATCATAACTCAAAACCATCTAACTTTGGGTATATTATATAACTTTTCTGGACCTTATTTTCCTCATCCATGAAATGAAAAGTGTCTTCTCTCACAAGACTACTTGAATGAAGCAAGTTAGTGAAAGCGACTTCTCCACAGCCAGGAATAAGTGGCCACAGCCATGGAGAAGCTATAAAGAACCCTGTAGGTGTGTTTGTTAAACCATAGCTCAAAGTTATTTCGGTGAAAATAACCACAAAATGAAGCATTAGTCAGCTCCCTCTGTAAAGGCAGCAGACTCAAAATATCTTTTCAGCAGACAATCATCTATTATCAGACAGTGAAGCAGAGCAATTTTAAAAGATGCACCACATTTAGCTTTCAGAGTGTCACCCACAGACATCCCCAAATGCAGATTGTATTTGTGGATGCAGGCTTGATATCTGCTTATACCTGAGCCGACTTCATTTTATATTTATTGGCTCTCATTAAAATTAAACAAGTTATCCTTCTTTTCTATGTAAAATGGACAGGGCTCTTAAGGAAGCCTTGACCTGGTTGTCAAATAGACTTTCCAGAACACGAAGCTAGGCAGATGGGGGATGTGGTGCTGTGGAAAATTCTGGCAAGCTGCTCTGGACATATCTGCTGTGAAGAATGTGGGGGAGGAGAACATTTTCTTGCTTCAAGAAAGAGTGCTGTGTAATTCTTGTAGAGCTTGAGGAGGAACGGAGTCTTTCACATGGTGTCAGCCTGGCAGTATCAAGTTATGATGGAAACTATGGGCAGTCACACTGTGGGGAGCAGATGCAAGCTCAGTTCTGACTTTACTTGGGGAAGGTATCTTATTATTACTATTACATGATGGCCTAGAGAAAATGACTTTAACATAGCCCTTACATTTGGTCTTTTAAATAAACAGATAAACCTGGATAATTATTTTTAAGTGTCATGAGATGGAGGAGTCAGAGATGAACTTACAGTCTTCCGGATGCACAAGGGGCTACTGCACAAGAGGACATTGTCTATTTACCTTGGCACTGTGTTCAGCTGTCAATGGACCCAACCGTACACAGTTGTTAGAGTCCACAGTTGTATTAATGTTATTATTGGCATAACAGTGTTTGTTCACACAGGTCCAGTTGAGAACTTAGATGAGCCTTAGGATCACAGTGACAAAGCAATTTCTACCTCTGCGTCATTGTTTCCATCAGTCTCATCCGTTTCAGGAGAGCATGCCCAAAGCACTTCTAGTCAGCTTGCTGCGTCTACTCCCTGGCTCCCTTGCCATGACAGTCACCAGATGGGCTTGGTTGAATAGATGTAAGAGACTGAATCTGAGCCCCAATCGATTCTTACAGATTCAAGATCTTAAGAGACGAGAAAGACGGCAAAAAGAGTTTGGATCGTATAAATCTCCTACTCTAGAGAGCACATAAAGAGTGAAATAAGTATTGTCTAGTGTAAGTTAAAACCAAATTTTACTACAAAAATATATGTTTACTTAGAAATTATAGAAAGGAATGTTCAACCAAAAGAAAAAAACTCTGATCACCTTTAGTCTTAATGGTAAGAGATAATCACTGATACATTTTAGTGTTGCGCCTTTCCCTGTAAGATGTACGTACTATAATATCCTTGTTTTCTGGGAGTGCACATCAAATGTCACATACAGTGCTTGGATTTGTATTTCTAACTCTTCAGATCTCATGCAGCACTATTGTTAATGGCTGCATATTATGTACATGGATCCAAAGTTTATTAAGAATGTAGACTTGGTTTCTTGTGGTTAAACAACTTATTTGTCAGAGGATAGAGCAATTAACAGGCAATTTGTAAAGGTGCTTTGGAAATCCTATCCAGAAACTACTTGCAGGTGAATATGCCAGTTTGTTACTGTTTTATCAATGCTGGGAATGATGGGAGACTCCTGCAACAGAGTGAGGATTGGCCAATCTAGCTTCCTAGTTCTCAATCCTGAAGAGGTTTCAGGGTAATATGGAAGGGCCCATGATGAACACCTGCTCATGTAATGAGTTGCATGGTATGAGATGAATTCTGAACCTAGGGACTTTTATAAGAAGCAGAAGGAAGCTAGCTCTTTGACTGGCAGGAGTCATTACCTTATCTTGCAAGGTTGCTTGCTGTAGAACCCAACCCTAGAAATGGCCTAAGTGGAGAAGTCAGGATTTTGCATTTGGAACATGTCCAGCAAGATCTAGGCTTCTCCCAATACATCCCTTTTGCTATATAAATATTTGATTAGTACATCTAGACTCCTAGATAGATATTTTCCCTTATTGTGGTTCTGCTATTATCTTTGGAACATTTCATTTTATGATGTTGAATTGCAAGATAGAGGTTGTATTGATACTAGCTTGATTTTATATAATTCTGTTTAAAGAATCAAAGGTATGGTTGGCAGAAAATGCATGTTTTGGTTCTGCAAGGAAGTGGTATTTCCATCTGGAGGACTTTGACAAACTGAGTGGTTGTATAAGAACTCACTTTTCTGGTCCTGTTTTTTGGAAATCATTAGCTGCTCTATGTGTGCACATGTGTGCATGTGTATGTTTGTGCATGTTGAGGCCAGAGAACTATGTTGGGTATCTTCTTATAGCACTCTCTACCTGCATTTTTTTTGAGACAGGGACTCTCACTGGGCTTGAAGCTCTTGGCCAGTGACCTCCAGGCATCCACTCATCTTCACCTCTCCAGCACTAGGATTAAAGTTGCGTATTTCCACACCTGGCCCTTTACACAAGGTTTGGAAACACAAAGGCATGTTCTCAGACTGGCGTGGCAAATACTTTGCCAACTGAGTCATCTTCCCAGACTCTCAGTTAGCTACATTTGACATTATCTTATTTCACTCATTTAAGCTATGACTAAGACAAATATGTATTGCTGGTGTATTAAATATGAAATTGATAATAAGTGCCAACAGTCCTTTGAAAACTGGAAAGAACTCTATGATTATGAGAATAGATTCAATTTTGTGCACGTGACAGGGCTTTGCCATGTAGCTTTGGTTTGTCTGTAATTTACTAGGTAGTTCAAGCTGGTCTTGACTTTGTATTAGCTCCCAAGTATTGGGATTACAGGCATGCACTACCAAACCTGGCTAGAAATTTGAAGTATAATCTTCAGTACCTGGTATACTCAGTTCAACAGAGCACTGTTTAAAAACCATATTTACTTTGTTTATTAGCCACAGAACTTGTTTTTTGGCCAGGTCCTAATAACTATCATTGTTTTAATTGATTTTTTATTTTCTTGTATGCTAAGTTAGTAATGCCATTCAATTGTGTATCTCTGGTGATTGTTCTGAGGTTGTTGTTTTCTTAATTTTGCTTTAATAGTAGTAGATGCTTTTACTAGGAATGGAAAACCTTGAAAAAGAAAAAAGTCTGTCCTAATTGCTATGTTATAATTGTAAGAGGAGGAAAGGCAGGAAACAGGGCCTTCAGAAGTCAACTGGCAGCTGAGAAGAGTCAATTGCACCAAGGATGCTTTTGCAAAAGAACAAGCAAAATAGCTCTCTGTGTACCCTGGACTTTCATGCATGAAGACAGGATAATTTTTACCATCCACCTAATCAGTAATGCCAGTGTCTTCAGCAGAGGCTTGTTCATTCTGAATGAGACACCCTCGCCCCCTTCTTCTTTAGCTATGCTTCCATCTATCTATCTATCTATCTATCTATCTATCTATCTATCTATCTATCTATCTATCTATCTATCTATCTTCTATCTATCATCTATCTATCTATCTATCTATCTATCTATCTATCTATCTATCTATCATCTATCTATCTATCTATCTATCTATCTATCTATCTATCTATCTATCTTTCTATCTATCTATCTATCTATCTATCTATCTATCTATCTATCTATCTATCTATCATCTATCTATCTATCTATCTATCTATCTATCTATCTATCATCTATCTATCTTCTGTCTATTATCTATCTATCTATCTATCTATCTATCTATCTATCTATCTATCTATCTATATCATCTATCATCTATCTGTCTGTCTGTCTTTGTATGTGTGTGCTTGTACGTGTATGTATGTATCAATCATCTATCTCTTCTCTCTCTGTAAGAGTTAGAGGCAAAGCCTGAAAGACAGTGGCACTTTACAGCTGCATAGAATGGTGCTAGCAGCTAGCAGCAAGAACAGCTCAGCACAGGTGGCCTCTACAAGCTATATCATTAGGTAGCCCCCAAGCCCACTTTCACCTTCAACTCTACCACAACCTGTCAATTTTGTACTACTTGATGAATGTAGCACTAGAGGGCAGGTTGTAGGTAGAGTTTTCCTGTTCTGACCACCTGCTGCTCTCAAATCATCAACTTGGAGACTTAAGATTACTTATAAATGCTCAGTCAGTAGCTCAGGCTTGTTACTAACTAGCTCTTACAGCTTAACCTATTTTTATTAATCTATGTGTCAAGGCTCATGGCTTTTACCTCTATCCCATTTTGTGTATCCAATTCTTTCTGCATCTGACTGGCAACTGGCTGACTCCACCCTTCTCCTTCCCAGCATCCTCAGTTTGGCTCTCCTGCCTAGCCTTGTTCAATTCAGCTATTGGCTAGTCAGTTTGTTTAATAAGCCAGTGACAGAGACAAATCTTCCCAGTGTACAAAGGGAATATTCCACAGCAGTAGGTCACTTCTCATTTTCTTTAGACATCTCTTTCCTTCACAGGTAATTTGTAGATTCTGAAGAATATCGTTTTCTCATTATCTTCATTCTTTCTTTGACTTACTACATTATTACTACTCTTAGGTCTACAAACAATTCTGTCCTCTCCTAGAAAAACCCTTAAAAGATGGCCGTCTGCTTACTCCATGGACCACACCTATGTCTCCAGTCCTCAGTCAAAGCCTCACCTGAGGACTGGAGAAGAGCTCACAGAGGCAGTGTTACTCAGCAGTGGCTATCAGCATGCCAAACTCCCCTGGGGCTGTACCAATTACTTGTCGCACTGTGCATCTAATGCTGTAACTAGAGTAGTCAGTGCCCAGTGAATTTTGCCTGATTAACATTCATTTCTTTCTTCCTGTCGCACTGTGTGGTCTTTTAAAGATCAGTTTCACATTCTGTGCTCTACACCACCATGTAGCACACTCCCAATTTTTCCCTATGATAAGCCTAGCAAGTCAGGTAACTGAAGGAGTATTTTAGCAGGTTACACTGATGTTATCTCTGCTGAGCTAAGTGAAGTAACTGAGATACACGGAATTGTAGATGGATTTTCCTTTGGACCACCAGCTCACAAAAAAAGACACAGAGACTTATTATTAAGTATGAAAGCTCGGCCTTAGCTTAGGCTTGTTCCTAACTAGTTCTCATAACTTAAGTTAACCCAGGTTAAGTTAACCTATGTTCTTTTTCATGACTCAGTTACCTTTACTCTCTACTGCCCATCCTACTTCCATTTCATCTGCTGGTGACTCTGCCTTTCTTTCTCCCAGAATTCTCTTTGTCCAGAAGTCCCAACTATACCTTCTGCCTAGGTATTGACTGTTCAGCTCGTTATTAAACCAATCCCAATGACATATCTTCACATGGTGTAATCAGATATCTCACAACAGGGAATGATTAGGATGTCAAGTCAGATGTGCAGTTTTGAGTACCTTATCTAATACTTCAAGAAGTCTCTTAACCCCAAGGACTCTACTTTCTGATCTGAGAAACGGAGACACTATGTATCTCCTAGATCGATTCTCAGATGTTTTCTATACTGAAAATTTTTATAGATATGTTGCTTTGTTGCCAACAGTACTTTTATTTTTTTACATTTGGCTTCCAAGCCATGTTTGGTTTCTCAATCCCCAGCTTTGTTTACACGATGGCTTGTGACAGGGGAAGAACCTTATTCCCAAATAATCCAGATACCTGACATCATCAGCACTGAGGCCACACTTGGTAGGGATGTGACAACTATTTTTTCTGTCACTAAGAACCCATGCTTTGTACGTTTTCCAATTACAGTCTTGAGCTCTGTGATGGTGGAGGCACTGACTGTCTTTGTGAGCAACTACTACTTTGGATGAGAGGGTCTGAGCAAAGAATGTGTCCAAAGATGAGTTTAGGTATAACTTAAAGTTACCAAAACACGAATCTAGACTCTCCTATAGTTACATGGTAGAGAAAAAAGGGCATTTCCCCTCCATTTCAAACAAATCCTTTCTGTGATTCTCATTTGCAACCAACCTGAGAATTATATTGTTAACATGTTATTTTGTTTGTTAATTATTCTAATTTAATGGGTTAAATATCATCTCTTAATTTCTATCGACATAGTTTACCATATAGTTATCTTTAAAATGGTTAATTAGTTGAGGTAGAGTCATTTTACATACTCAAGCTGGCCTCAGACTTTTGGTCTCCTCCCCTAATCTTCAAACAGCTTGAATGACAGGTCTGTACTCCCATGCCTAGGTTCAGGTTCTCCAAAGCATTCATTTCTCTGCTGCAGCACAGCAGTGTGTGTTCTACGCCCCTGTGTGGGCATGAGGATATCTTTGAAGGACATAACCAAGAGTTAGGGTTTTTGGTTCAGAGTGAGAGATGGGCGCATGCAGTTTTACTAACTACTGTAAGAATGTTCTCTAGAAGGCTGTGTTAAGGCTACAGACACACGCTTGAGGGTCTGTCGCTTCATAGTTCTGCCAGCTCTTGGCATTACATAGCTTTCTACTCTTTCCCAGTCCAATGGATGTGAAATGGTATCTTATCATTTTAATGAGCATCTTTCTGATTGGTAGTGCTGTTGGAATTGCCTTAGATGCTCACACGTCTGTTGGGCTTCCTTCTCTATAATCTTTTGCTATTTTTTTCTATTTTGAATTTTATATTTTTGTGGTGTTACAGCAGATCTTGCCACTTTCAAGATACTATTTCCCTGTTGCTTTTAGAAATTGCAAGATCTTCCAATCTGACACACTTTAGTTAGCTTTACCCATGATATTATCCCATGAACATGATTACAAAGATACTCTGGCGCTATATAATAAAAATTTTGCCTGTAGTTTTATAATTGGGGGTTTTGCTTATGAAACCTTTTGGTATATCATCACAAATTACTCTCTGTGTAGCACTCACTAATTTTATAGTTTTACATTTCATAGTCAGATCTTTAACAGCTTAAGTTTACTTCTGCACAATAGTGTTGGGTGGGGGATAATACCAATTATTATTTTCCCACATCATAGAGGACCCTGTCCTCAATATTGTTATTTCTTATCACATATACATGTGTGTAACACTCATATTTGTCTATGAGCTCTCTTTTGTCCTCCACAGCTTCTTATATGTACCTTGGCTTGGTAGGTAATCTTAATAATTTGGGGGCACATTTTCCTTTTTTATAGATTTTATTATTCCATTTGAGTTTAACTGAGCTTTTAAGTTTTCCAAAAATTTATATAGGACTTTGAATGGTTGTGCATTAAATTTACAGCTGAATTCAATGAGAATTTACCCTTTTTTTCTGAGACAGGGTTTCTCTGTGTGGTCCTGGTTGTGAGGGAACTCACCCTGTAGAATAGGCCTGCCTTTGCTTCCTGAGTACTGGAATTAAAAGTGTGTACCACCACCCAGCTCAGAATTGATCCACCTTTTTAATTTTTATTTTATTTTATTCTTTTTTTTTAAAGACAGGGTTCCTTTTTTAAAGCTTTGGTGCCTGTCCTGGAACTCACTCTGTAGACCAGGCTGGCCTCGAATTCACAGAGATTTTCCTGCCTCTGCCTCCTGAGTGCGTGCACCACCACCACCCAGCAACCTCGTCTCCCATTTTTTTTTTTTTTTTTTTTTTTTTTTAGAATGTACTTTCATTTCTCAGAACATAGGTATCTCCTTGTTTTGGTTACCTTTGTGGAATTTTCAGTTTTTTGGGGGTGGGTGGCTTTATGTGTTCTTGACTAAACTATTTGTTGATTATGTTGCTATTTTAAATGCCGTCTTTTTACTTACATTTTTAAAGGGAGGTTTTGGATATAGAGAAGTGCTAGTGATTTTTACTCTTTTATCTGGTACCTGCAAACTGCTGGATTCTTATTTTCCTGTATTTATATTCTAGGTAAATGATATCATATACAAAATGACAACTTACTCTCTGTTCTTCCTCCCTCATTTCCTTTTGCTTTTGCTCTCCTAGACTTGGCTGGGACTCATTGTTAGACTATATAAGCATCAAGGACACATTAAGTCTCCTGGTTTGAGAGGAAGCTTCTTAAAGAAAGTTTCTCCTTCAAGTTCAGTTTTACCAGAGGCAAGGATTATCAAACTGAGTTTTCTTTTATTTTCTACTTTCCCATTTAAAAAGTTTAGGTGTTGAACTTTGTAAAGTCTCTCTCTCTCTCTCTCTCTCTCTCTCTCTCTCTCTCTCTCACACACACACACACACACACACACACACACTGTTTAAAACATTTTTCTTGACATTGCGGTGGTAGCATTGTTTTTCATAGGAACACGGTCATTTCAAGTAGCGTAACGTCTTTTAACATGCACACACACAGTTACATACATGTGTCATTGCAAATAAACACAGAATAATATGATTCCCTTTGGATTCTCCAAAAACCCTTTGGGTTATTGAGGAGAAGATCTTTTAAGGTTGTTGGTCAGAGGAGTCCAAGAGACTCTCAAGACAATACAGGCTGTGCTTGTCATTGTCCTCGGTTGCCTCAGTATAACTGAAGGTAAGACCCTGCTGCTGAAGATACTGTACACTTTGGACGGAGGATTTGGAGAAATCGATCTGGGTCTGACCTGGGGGCTTTCTCTCTGAGGACTAACGTTTATAGTACCAGAAAGTGCTGTGCAAGCTGCTAAGGAAAAGAAGCAGTCAATAGCCCTGCTCAGTTCCAATGCTTCCACACCACAACAATGACCAGAACAGTACAATATTCTAAAAGGTATATAAAGATAGTGGCGTTTTTTATCCTGAGGACAGCCAACAACTAACAGGGCTCAACACCTGCTCAGTAGGAGGGAATTCATGCCTGGTACTGTTAACCTAACCAACTACCCATGGCCATTGAGGCCCAGGACCACACAGAAGATCCTACTGCGACGGCTTCCCTAAACCAGTATGTTTTTGCGCCACATTCTAAATATTTATCCTCCTATTCACAGATAAGTGTAGCTCTCACTTCCTCATCAGAAGCTCAGAGAAGCTTTTTCTTTTCCAGAAGAGAATGTCATAGAAAGTGATAACTGGTTAAAAGGTACAGAAAAACTGACCATGGGATGCCCAGCCATAATTGTTGCATTTCTAGTGCTCCTCCTCCTCCACCTGAGGCTTAGGGAACATCACAGAAGAGCTACTCCTCCACCTGAGGCTTAGGGAACATCACAGAAGAGCTACTCCTCCACCTGAGGCTTAGAGGCGTCACAGAAGACAAAAGACCAGAATCTCTGCTGTGAGACTGTATTCTCTATATGTGACAAAGAAGTTGCACCCATAAAATCTCAAGAACGTGGTTGACCAGAAGAATGACAGCACCAATTGGCAAGCCAATGTGGATGGGAGAATCTCCCAGGGCCCCACCCCTAGATGAAACCACGTGCATTCATGCTGCTGAGAGTGGGAGAATCAGTTTTCTACAGGAGTAAGACCCCAATAGGTTATCCAATCCCAGTCAGCCTTATACACATATACATACAAACAACTCTAAATGAACCCCAATAGGTTGTATCTATAAATTTATATGTGTGTATGTATGTAATAATAATTCAAGAAAAAACAAATCATAGTAAGAACTTAGGTTTGACATTAAATTTTATACACATAATTCTTTTTTTATTGATTTTTATTGAGCTCTACATTTTTCTCTGCTCCCCTCCCTTCTTCTCCCTTCAACCCTCTCCCCAAGGTCCCCATGCTCCCAATTTATTCAGGAGATCTTGTCTTTTGCTACATCCCATGTAGATTAGATCTATGTAAGTCTCTATTAGTGTCCTTATTGTTGTCTAAGTTTTCTGGGATTGTGATTTGTAGGCTGGTTTTTTTTGCTTTATGTTTAAAAACCACTTATGAGTGAGTATATGTGATAATTGTCTTTCTGTTTCTGGGTTACTTCACTCAAAATAATGTATTCTAGCTCCATCCATTTTCCTGCAAAATTCAAGATGTCTTTTTTTTTCTGCTGTATAGTACTCCATTGTGTAAATGTAGCACATTTTCCTTATCCATTCTTCGGTCGAGGGGCATTTAGGTTGTTTCCAGGTTCTGGCTATGACAAAAATGCTGCTATGAACATAGTTGTGTTACAATTGAGCATCCTTTGAATTCCTAATTATCTGAGACATCTCCACACTGACATTCAAAGGGGTTGTACCAGCTTGCATTCCCACCAGCAATGCAGGAGTGTTCCCTTTACCCTACAACCTCTCCAGCATAAGTTGTCATCAATGTTTTTGATCTTGGCCATTCTTACAGGTGTATGATGGAATCTCAGAGTTGTTTTGATTTGCATTTCTCTGATGACTAAGGATGTTGAACATTTTCTTAAGTGTCTTTCAGCCATTTTAGATTCCTCTGTTGAGAGTTCTCTGTTTAGGTCTGTATTCCATTTTTTTATTGGATTATTTGTTCTTTTGATGACCAATTTCTTGAGTTCTTTGTCTATTTTGGAGATCATACCTCTGTCTTATGTGGGGTTAGTGAAGATCTTTTCCCATTCTGTAGGCTGCCATTTTGTCTTGTTGACCGCTACACATAATTCTTACTTGGAAAGAAAATTTAGTCACTTGGACATTGAGATATGGTATGATAGTGGTATTAGATATGGTATAATAATTCAGTGGGTTTCATTTTATTATTTTAATTTTAGAGCTGATTTCTCATCCCCATTTTTTTAAGTAGAGAATTTAATTACTAGACTCAAGACTTGAGAATAATTTCTTTTCTTCAGAATGGTGTAGTGCAGTGGTTCTCGACCTGTGGGTTGCAAGCCCTTGCGGTCACATATCAGATATCCTGCATAGGAGATTTTACATTATGATTCATAACAGTAGCATAAATTACAGTTATGAAGTAGCAACAAAATAATTGTGTGGTTGGGGTTCACTACAACATGAGGAACAGTATTAAAGAGTTGTAATATTAGTATGGTTGAGAACCACTGGAGTATTGTTCGGGGTAGGCCAGTAGTTCTTCATTCTCCTTCACAGTTTGGTCGAGATGGGACAATGAAACAGAACAAGAGAAGGAAGATATCAGAGGCCTCAGTGATAGATGGCAATGCCTTGGTTAATTTATCTTGTCTTAAATTGCCATTTCATTCTCGTGACACACAATATATTTATACTTTTAACCTGCATTATTGAACTTGAATATCAAATATTTACTTGTAAATTAGAACTTCTAACCATAAAATTGCAATATTTATTGTGCATAAGAATATTACTTAGGGTTTATAACTGGTACTGAATTTTCTCAATTTGACGCATGACATTTATATTTATATTACTGAATGAGCTACCCCCTGTTATGCCTGCTCCCTGCTCCTTCTATTTTCTGTCTAAGCAATGGAGATATTGCCCTTCTCCACATGCTCCTAAGTTCATGATGTTTTGCTCTAGTATGGACCTAAGAGACCATGGGTGGAACCCTCTGAAACTGTGAACTAAATAAAAGTCACAGTCCTTAAAAATAAAGTAAAGTGGCATTTTGTTCTTAATTGTACTGGTCAATCTTTCTATTCTCTTACGGAAAATTTGTTATTTTATATTTTCTGTCAGTTTATCTATGTCCTCCACATTTTTAAGTTTGTTTAAGTATAATCAATCATGTTACATTTTTAACATGCACCTTTGCATCTTTTCACTTTATGTATTATTTCCATATTTTTAAATAATTTCTCTTTAATTCTCTTAATCTCTCCAATAAATGGATTTTAAAATAACTAAAAACTATTTTGGAATAATTTTAAAGATCAGAAGATTAGCGAAGTTAGTACCAAAAGTCCCCATGTATCTCCTTCTGTTTCTCGTAATAACACACTTTATGTAACCAACAGGCAATGACTAGTGTAAGGAGGTAGTAGCTCAAGTGTGGAGTTTATTCAGACTTTTTAGTTTTCCATTACTGAGGCCTGTTTTCTTTATTTCATGTCACAGGCTGCACTGTGTCTCCACAAATATGTATGTTAATGCTCTAACTTCCAGCACCTAAGAAATGTGAATGTTAATGTGAAATTGTATGCAGCATCTTTAAAGAGGACATTAAGTCAACATGAAGTCATTAGAGTAGCTGATTCACTATATTTGGTGCTCTTATGAGACAGCGGCACTGGGTGAATCCCTGGAAGCCCTGCGCTGGTCGCCTACAAGGTGAGTAGGGGCCTCAGAAGAAACCAAGACTGCCAACACCTTTTTGTTGCACTTACTCTAGAGAATTAGAAGAAAATCAGATTTTTATAAAGTTTCCTAGCCTAAGGCACTTATCAGAGCAGCCTTAGAAGGACTGCACAGTACCTTGTGTACCACGTTCCTCTGTCTTCAGTGTGGTGATTTCTTTTTGTCTCCCAACGAACTCCAAATAAAGACAGGAAGACTTAGTATTAGTTATGAATGCTCCGTCTTAGCTTAGTCTCACTTTTAGCTAAGATTTTTCTTTAACTTAAATTAACCTGTTTCTCTTCATCTATGTTTTGCCCCAGGGCTCTTTACCTTTCTTTCCTTCTGTACGTTCTATTCCATCTAACTGGTTGGCAGTTGCCTGACTGCCTAGCTGGGGAAGGGGGTCTCCTCTTTTTCTCTCTCGTTCTCTCTTCTTCTCAAGCCTAGATTGCTCTTCCTACTTATTCTCTTTGTTTGTCAGGCCTCCCTATCCCACTACTGCCCTAGCTCTTGGCCGGTCTGCTTTTTATTAGATCAATGAGATGCCTTAGGCAGGCAAGGTAAAACAGTAACACATCTTTACATAGTTAAACAAAAGCAGTCACATATCTTTGTCTAGTTAAAGTAATACTCCACATTAGTGTCTCAGTTTTTCCTTGTCTTTCAAATATACTCTAATGATGCAGTACATTAGAACTACATTAAAACGAGATGAAGTTCTTTCCTCTTCCTGGAAGACTGAATGTGTACTAAAGGATTCTAGATATTATGTTAAATCCACCATAGTAATGAATGTCATAGGCAAAATATTTCGAGGTTATTCAAATATCCTTTTCTTCAAAGACTGTTTTTTCACTAATGTTCTGCAGGTCTTAGTTGCAATAATTATTGCTATGTTGTTCTTTCTTTTCTTTCTTTCTTTCTTTCTTTCTTTCTTTCTTTCTTTCTTCTTTCTTTTTTTCTTCTGAACTGGGCATTTTACCCAGGTGTGCAATCTAAGCAACCACACTGTACCACTTAGCTACTTTCTCATCCTTAATATTATGTTCTAATGGTGAGTTTTCTATTTCTCTAATTCTTTGCATATTTTTCAACTGAAATTCTTCTGTAAGAAAGTTTTATTTCTTTATTTTTTCTTGTATTTGGGAATATGGACTTGCAAATATTTATCTTTTTGTGTTAGAATCGAATGTCACTATTATTTCACTTCAGTCATTTATTTACTTACTAGTTTTTAGACAGGGTTTCACTACATAGTCCAGGTTGGTCTGGAACTCAAGATCCTTCTGCTTCAGTCCCCTAAATGTTGAGACATTGAGCATGCACTGATACTTTCTGCTGGTAGATAGTCTCCTTAATGAAAAATATTCTTACTCCTTCTCAGGAAGACATCACTCCTCTGCAGGCTCTTAGGTCCAGGCGAGGGTCCATGTGTGTGGTTCCTTGAAACTTAGCCTAGAGACCCATAAGGAAATTTGTGTTTCTTTCCCAGTTGTCTACCAACAAAAAGCTAGGATAACTAGGACAGTCCTCCAGGCCAGAAGTCACATGAAACAGGATGTGGACAGTAGCCCCTGATCTGTGGTAATTTATAATCCACTTGAGCACATGTCGCCAGGTCATCCTTAGGACCCAGCTTTTCTCTCTCAGAACGCTTCATCAAAGGTTTCAGCTTCTCCCCTGGGCTCTCGTTTTCATCCTCCGAATTATCCTTGCTCCCTAAGGAAGTGAGGATCTGTGTGGCTGTCTCAGTCTCCTTGTTGACCTTAAAAACCAGGGAGCTGTACTTTAAAGTGTTATGTGTCTCCTTGTCGATCAAGATTCTGATGTGCCTGTTTATGTCAGAAACTGACAGCTGTGCCTATTCTTTTTAAAAATGATAATAGTTTTTTTTAATTTTTCTAAGTTACTGTATTTTTTAAATTTAAAATTCCATCTTTCCCCTTTCTATTTCTTCCCCAACAAATGTTATGCATTCCCTTGCTCTTTCTCAAATTTATAGCCTCTTTTAAATTGTATAATATGAATATATAAATATATCAAATATATTCTTAAACACAGAAATATAACATGCTCACTCTGTACAGTGTTATCTATATGTATGATCTTAGGATTGTCCTTCTGCTATTGGATAACCAATAGGAGGACTCTTCCCCGGGGAAGACCATTTCTCCTGCTCTCAGCATTCTCTTTGCTGGTAATTCCCCCTCTAGGGCTGAGGTCCACTGAGATTTAACCCTCTTTGTTAGCATGTCCATCCATGTCGCTCTTCAGGCTTTGTTTCAGCTTCCATGCTAATGAGACCTCATGGGCATAGTCGATGACATTTCTAGAAGATACAATTTCACAGCAAACTTTTCTGTGATGGTCTTTGTGGCAAAGAGAAATTTCTTTGCTGAGGCCTCCTGTAGGTATTCTGTGAATCTTACTGAATTGCATTCTACCAGAGAGATACCACACTCACATATTTCTTTGGCATAAGCATTTTTTTTTTTTGTTTAGAAACCCTGGCCCTTAGGGCTAAGACTATAACTCAGTGGGTAGAATGTTTGCCTACTATACATAAAGTCCTGGGTTTGGCCCTCAGCATCTCACAAAATTGGAGGTACTGATCATCTCGTTAATCTCAACACTTAAAGGTTCAGGAAAAATAACCAGAAGTTCAAGGTCATACTCAGCTTTATAGGGAGTTTGAGACCAGTCTGGGCAACAGAAGATTTAGTGTCAAAAAAGTGGACAAAAAGAAATCCCGATAACAATAACAAACATAACAAAACAGCACCCCATTGGTGCTGTGAAATAAACCTTAAGGATATTGGAATTCCTTTTGTTTACGGATGTCCAGAAGCACACAGTTTACCACTGGAAGATCTTTGAATTAACACGTTCACAAGGCATTGTCTTAGATCTATTTTTAGGTCTTAAAGGATTTCATAGCTCTATTCTGTGGTGGGTCTTTCCTCTGACCCTAATGTATACTGAAAATCTTTTGCTAGGAGACACTAAGGATGAGAAACCATTCTATTTTCAAACACTGTAGATTGGGCTTTTAATATTTCTCTTAAGTGTTGCTAAAACATGAAGCTACTGCATAATAGCATTATTCGCATGCCTAGTGCTCACCTGTAGATGAATAAATAAAATGAGGAGTAGCTCTCAACTTTAAAGAAAGGATGAATTGGAGCATTGCACTAAGTGGCATGGGCAGCCAATAAGAACAGATGCCATTTGAAACACGAGGAAAGAGACAAAAATTAGAGATGTGGTTCTGCTCTTGGAGCTGGGCAGGAAGGGGCGTGGTGAATTGTGGTGTAGTCCTAAGTCTGCCAAAAAGAACAAAAACAAACAAACAAACAAACAAAAAAAGAGCTCACAGGTCGGCCGTGCAGCACAGCAGTGTGGACACACTTCACACACCTGCAGGTCGGCCGTGCAACACAGCAGTGTGGAAACCCTTCACACACCTGCAGGTCGGCCGTGCAGCACAGCAGTGTGGAAACCCTTCACACACCTGCAGGTCGGCTGTGCAGCACAGCAATGTGGAAACCCTTCACACACCTGAATTGGAATTTTAAAAGTTGTTAAGTTGACAAAGGAGCAAACTCTAGCTCTCTGGCATTTTCAAGGAATCAAACAATTCTTCTTCCACTTTTGCCAGAGTATTGGTCAGCCAGATCCGTAAGTTCTTATTTTCACAGGTCATTACTAGGTCAGTGTTGTCACACTTCCTACCTATTGTGTGACAACTTTTTTTTGTCCTACCTGCAATAGTACTTCCCTCATTGTCTTTTTGTATTGTTTTTCAGACGATGTTTCTCTATGTAAACGTGGCTGTCTTGGAACCCACTCTGTAAGTCAGGCAGGCCTCAAACTCAGAGCTTCACCTGCTTTTGCCTCCCAAGTGCTGGGATTAAAGGCGTGAGCCATCACCGCCCAGCTCCTCATTGTCTTCCAAGAGTCAACAAGCAGATTCCAGTTTTAACTATTACTGTGACCATTTGGGGCTCCAAAGCTAGTGGTACATGTTTTGTTATGGCAGTTGTCCACAGACTCAGGGTCTGCTGTGGCTAACTACTGCATTTGGAAGGGGATGACCAGACATAACTGATCACTGGTCTACCAGCCTCTGCTTTCATTAATTCTTTATTCCAACACATTAATTTTTTAACAGTGTGATTTTTTATTTTTGAAAATAGATTTTTCATACAATATATTCTTATCATGGTTTTCCTCTTTCTCTCTCTCTCTTTAGAAAGCAAACAGGCAAACACCAAACAATACCACCAACAAAACAAACCAGAGTAGAACAGATCAGAGAAAAATATATGAAACAAAGAAAAAGTATAAGAAACACACACACAAAGAAAACATAAAAGCCCAAATCAGCAACCATAGTATATAAGAAAAGGCCAGTAAGGTGAAAATGCCTAGACAAAGCATTGTGTGTGTGTGTGTGAGAGAGAGAGAGAGAGAGAGAGAGAGAGAGAGAGAGAGAGAGAGAGAAAGTTCATTCTGAGATGGTTGTCTACTGCTGTGCATGGGTCTACCCTTAAGTGTGGTTTGTACACCCAGGAAGACTCCGTCAGAGAAAGCTGATTTTTCGTCAGTTGGAGATAGCTTTTTGGTTAGGGATGGGAGATCATGCCCACTCCTCCCTCTGACTTGGACCTGTGCAGACCCTGGCGTGCTGCCGTAGTCTCTGTGAGTTCATATGTGCATCAGTTCTGTTGGCACTGGGAAGCATTGTTTCCTTGGTGTCTCCCATCCCTACTGGCTCTTAGTCTTTCTGATCCCTCTTCTACAAAGATCTGAGTCCTGATGGTAAAGGAGAGATTTTCGATGGAGATGTTTCACTTAGGATTGGGTGTTCCAAGGTCTCTCACTCTGCACATTATCCAGTGTGGGTTTCTATATTTGCTTCCATCTATTGCAGGTATAAACCTCTCTGATGATGACTGAGCAAGACAGTCATCTAAGGGTATAGCAGAATGTCATTAGGAGCAGTTATTTTGCCAAATTGCTTGAGCAGAACAATTGAATTTAGGTTTTCCCTAGGTCCATGGCCTTGCTAGTCCCAGGTCCTTGGCTATCTGAGCAGTGTTAAGCATGGGTTTCCCTTGATGGAGTGGGCCATAAATTCATCAGAGAATGTTTAGTTACTCCCACAACATTTTTGTCCTGATTGCACCAACAGACAGGTCACTCTCTGTTGAAGACCACTGGGTTTGTAGCTGGGTTGGTTCTTTACCTTTTTCCTTCTATAGTTCGCACACATTTTCTGTCAATTTTCACTAATGCTGATTCCATGGACTATTATGTCATTTTCTCCCCCAGAACTGGAGCAGAAAGTTATAGTTCAAGGTAACAGGGCTGAGAAACTCAGCAGACTCTAGAAGTTTTTCTTTGGTCCCCAGTTTTTTTTTTTCATTCTCTCATCCATAGATGTTCCTGAGAGTCTATCTTTACTTAAACCTCCTTCCTTCAGTTATCCTTTACCCACTGTTAGTTTAGCTACTTTTTGCCTCTCCTTAACATTGGAACTTTTTCCAAATTTATTTGGGTGTTTGCCTTACTGAGAAGTTAGGAGAAAATGCCTAAGAAAGATATAATGCCAGAGAGATTGGGACATAGTTCAGTTGCAGAATGCTTAACTTGTGTGAAGCCCAGGATTTAATGCCAGAACTTATAAAGGCAAGGTTTTGTGAGACAGTGAGAATTTTCTTGAGCCCCATATGTCATTCTGAGTTGTCTAAAACACAACACAACAACAAAACAAAACAAAATGCATGCATGAGGGATTAGAGGTCAGAAGTGGGAGAGGCCCAACTGGAATGCTGTGCCAAGAAGTTTTATCCTCTATGGTTTTCAGTCTATGAAAATGAAAATATTGGTGTTGAATAGGGCAGGATCAGGATCGTATTTACACATTTTCGAGGTTATATCATTTTTACTGCATGATACTTCAGTTTGTTGGTCCCTGCTTGCATGGCACCTTCTGAGGTCCTTGGAGATACCAACAGTGAGCTTACTGACCAACTGTTTTGGTAACATTTCTGAAATAAAGACTCTTGGTCTCAAGAGTCTCTTTATGCTATAATATATTCCCATTCACTAGGCTGTGGGTATTTCTGGTACTGGCTACGAGGCTGCGTGCTAAGGCAGTCTTCAGTTGTACTGGACAGAGCTAAGTGTGACTGTAAAGATAAAAAAAGAGAAAGTTGAAATGCATACCTTTTGGCAGGCCCTGCCAAGGTGTGCCACTAAGTGACAGAGTTGGGGCAAGAGATTTATTGAGGGAGGAGGAATGAAAGAGTGAAAAGCCATGAGGGAGTGGTGACATGAGGGAGGTAGGCAGACATAGAGAGAGACCAGAGATGAGAGAGAGAGCAAGCTGTGCTCTGGTGGGCACTTTTGGGGGGGGCACATGTGGTATAGCTGCGTATGGAAAGGCGTCTGGCGACAGGTGGAGATGTAGCTGCTTTGGCATCTGAGGCAGGATGAAGCAGAAACTAATAGTGATGGTGAGTTTTGGTCAACTTGACACAAACTAGGGTCATCTGGGAAGAGGGAACCTCAGCTGAGCAATTGCCTCCACCAGACTGGCCTGTAGGCGAGTCTGTAGAGCACTTTCTTGATTGATGATTGAGGTTGGAAAGCCCAACTCATTGCACAAGGTGCTACCTCTGGGCTGGTGCTCCTGAGTTATAGAAGACACCAGGCTGAGCAAGTCATAGATGGCAAATCACTAAGCAGTGTTCCTCCATTGCCTCTGCTTCAGTTTCTGTCTCCAGGTTCTTGCCTTGGCTTCCCTTGATGATGGACAGTAAAGTACAAGATGAAAGAACCCTTCCTTCCCCCAACTTGCTTTTCAGTCATTCTGTTTATCACAGCAATAGGAAAACAAATTCAAACACTAAGTTATTGCTATAGCCACTTGGGGACCTCATTGGTCTCTGGTAATATTCCTTGTGTCCGTGGTGTATATCCATCAAAAGTTATAATACATCTGTCAGGACAAAGGTCAAACTGTTAAGAATGTGTATCAGCGACTTAGTCTTTACATTGGAAGGAAAGCTCTGAACTCTATAGACGTCACATTGGGACCTCTACCTGGAACAAGATCAGACTGAACCAAACAGCTATTACTAAAAAGCTGTTACTTGGGTTTCAAGATGAAGATCTGAAAGCAGTTAGTAATGAAACTAGTTAGTGGAAATGGGACAGAAATGCCAAAATACGAGAAAAGTGTGGAAAGCCAATTTACAGCACTTGGCAATGACTCTAGCACGGAAACCTATTCAGGGTGACAGAATATTAGACTGTCAAGGATGAAAGGAATTTGAAGCTTGTCCTGTGTCCTCCCCTCCCCTCCCATTCCGCCCCTCCCGGCCCACAACAAGTAGGGGGAGACACATTGGTCTGTGGCTTTAAAAGTAACAAAAGTTACTTTATAACAAAAGTTATCGTTTTATAGCATTCGTTGTTTTTTATCTCTGGAGGTCACCAATCATCTTTTTCTCCCTTCATTTTCTGGTCCTGAGGCATTTAAACTGCAGTCATTTCCTGGCAGCATGTGGAGCTTCTGGGACGTGAAAGGAAGGAAGAGAACTTCCGCCCCAGAGACATTGCCCCAGAGACTCCGGGTGCAGGCGTGCTGGGGCTTGGAGCTGGCCTCTGAATAAGGGACCGTGCTCATTTGCGTCTCTGCGTTCCTTCACAATGTCTACTGTTCCCCAGTACGAGAGCTTTTCCCTCTGATGGAGTCCCCCCTAAACTCCACCTCCTCTCCGGAAGTCTGCAGCACCTTCCCCAGGGCTCAGTGGGTCTCCAGGCACCGAGGAGGCCCTAATGAAGATGAGTCAGCGCTGATTTCCCATCTGGTGAACGCATGGCTCATTTACCTCTGGTGGTTTTGAGCAAACCCAAAGTGCTTTGTGGCTGGGCTGAAAGTCTGCGGCGACATTTTAGTTTCTATATATGAACTTGAAACTAAGGGAGAACGTTCCCAACCAGTAAGCTACTTATTTCTGAAGCCAATTTTCTTCAAGGAAAAGCAGCAGAACAATGGCAGCCTCCTGCAGTTCCCACTGGTGACCATGGTGCTGAGCGAGCAAGACTTTGTGGCCTGTCTTGCCACTAAGACCTTGGTGGTGTTGCAAATACCTGGAAAAAAAAAACCCAAAACAAAAAAACTGAACTCATTATTTCTAGAAAATTTGACACAAGTAAAAATAGCTATTTTGGATAATTTATGCTTTATAATGAGACACTCAAGGGAGAATACTAAAATGTTGTAGCCAATGACAGTCCAGTGGGAAACTTCATGATTCTGGTGATGAAAGGTGAGGCTGTGAAGGGCTGTCATTATTCCAGTCATAAATTTTATCCTGATCTCCTCTTATCCCTTTGACTTGTTCCCTTCCACCATAACATTTCTCTCTTTGTAATGTTCCCTGTCATAGTGTGCCTTCTACTGTTGTGATAAACACCATGAACAAAACCAGTTTGGGGAGGAAAGAGCTAATTTTGCTTATATGTCCTAGATCACAGTCCATCATCAGGGGAAGTCAAGGCAAGAACCTGCAGGCAGAAACTCAAGCATAGACCATGGAGGAAAACTACTTACTGGCTTGCTTGCTATGGTTTCTTAGCTTGCTTTCTTGGACAGCCCAGGACTACCTGCTCAGGGATGGTATCACCACCTTGGGCTGGGCCCTCCTGTCAATCCTTAATCAAGAAAGTGCCCCCACCGTCTTACCAACCACTCAGTCTGAGTCAATCTGATATCAGCGTTTACTCAGTTGAGGGTCCTTCTGCCCAGATGACCCTGGCTTGTGTCAAGTTGAAAACTAAACAAACAAACAAGACCAAAACCACAAAACCCAGCAGACATCATAGAATTTATTATAACTGTCATTAATTATCTGTCATGTGTACTATGTCACAAACAGATATGGATATGCCTGTGTCTATCCATGATGTCAGAATTTATTGAATAATACATTAATAACATCGGTGTTTTTGGTAGTAGCTTGCCAACAACTCTTAATAGCTGCTCAAAGCAAGCACAGGTTTGTTTTATCTTAATCTTAGTTACTAATACTAACTCCTATGTCCTGCGTTTTACATCACGTTATAAATATCTACCTATCTATCATGTGTACATTTATGTAACTTATAGAAGATCAGTGGAAAGAGAAGCTTTTTCTCCTGGTTGGGCCAGCCTCTCTGAGCTCCCACCACAGATGACAAGCTTTAGCAGGAGAGTGAAATGAGATCAGCACTTAACTACGGCTCACTGTAAAGAAGGCGTTTTTGGGACAGGTGTTATTTTAGAGTCAAGTTTCCTGCTATGTCCACAACCATACTGTGGGGTGTAGTAAATCTTCAGCTATTTACTGAGCACCTTTTGTGTTCCAGGTACTACATTAAGAGGCTGGAGATTGTGAATGTACAAAGTCCTTACTTTTGCAAGCTGAACAAAATGAGTGTTTGCTGGATTTGCCCTCCTATGTTTCTTTACTGAGTAAACCTGAGTTAAACCTAAGTGGGCAGTGTGAACAGCTTAGGACGTTCTTTACATTTGTCTCATTTCCAGGGCAGAACACAGTTAGAAAGTGTCAAGGCTCATGTTGACTTTTTATTTTTATTTGTTTCATTTTAGGGGTGTGATGAAAGTTGATATAAATCTCCAGAAAGTGGACATTGACCAATGCTCGAGTGACGGCTGGTTTTCAGGGACTCACAAATGCCATCTTAACAACTCAGAGGTAAGAACACAAGGATTAGATCATCCGAAATCGGAGGTAAAGTCGTGGATGGCTCTCACACATGCTTCATTTGTGTGGTGAGTGACCCTGCACATCCGAATGAAAAGGAAAGAATCCAGACACATCTCACTTCTGTCAAATAAACTGAAAGAGGGGAGAAAATAACATTTTTGCAGAGAAACTGTTTTGGGGACCCTTAAGACAAGGCCAAAAGTAAGGTTGTGGCTGAAATTTGACTTCGATTAAAGGATGATTTAATTCTTTAGAACAAGCTAGAAATGTACAACAATCAAGAAACGAGAAAACAGCCCCAGCGGGACCAAACAGAGCAAACATCTTTTCATGCATGGTGATGCTCATTGTCACATTTGTGGGATCCCTTTAGACGCGTTGCCATCTGCTAAAATGTAGTAAAGCAGGTACAGCAGAGTAGTCTGGAAAACAAGGAGAAACTTATATTCAGGGACCTGGAAAGGGATTGGTTACAGCTGTGTGCATTTTTTTCCTTTCCACCCCCACCGGGTTTGACTGGGTGGGATTCTGGCTGATAAAGAACAGAGATCACACTTCTGCGACAGACCCGTCTTTTTTGTTCAGGAAGCAACAGCAACAGCAATGACCCTTGCCAGCTGTCTTTTGCAGTTTCAAAGAAGAAATATGATGACATACTGGAGAATATCTTCTCACTAATCTGTCTCTAAGGTCCAAAGATGCTGTGAAAAAATGCACACAATTCTAGTTTTCTGACCTTTAACACTTGGAGTATCCCAAGGCTGACTCCATAAATTTGTAAGGAAAGTTGACTCAGTTTATTTTAAATAGGAGGGCGTGGTGTTTCTGCAAAGTCATACCCAGCATCTTTAATTTGAACTTCTTCAGTGGTGAATGGCGGTTGTGCATACTGCACATAGATGGTTTTAGAGCAAGGCCATTTAAGCCAGAAGGGATATTTGCCATTAAGTACTTCTTTTTGTCATTGTAATTATAGGCACACAGGCATATGTATGAACATATATGGATATAATCCCTTCACATGTGCACCTTGTGCACACCCTGCAATATCATGCTATTGCACATCGCTAAGACAGCACCAATGTCACCATTCTCCCAATGATCTCCCAATATCCCACACTCCCCTACGTATCACATATACCTTTATCCACTTCCATTCTCTTTATCACAATAGCCCCCAATTCTCCACCCCCAGTACCCCAACCCCTTCATACTCTTCCATGTCCCTCTAAATCCAGTGGTTCTCAACATTCCTAAAGCTTTGACCTTTTAATACAGTTCTTCATGTTGTAGTGACCACAAACCATGAACTTATTTTTATTGCTTCTTCATAAATGCAATTTTACTACTGTTGTGAATTGTAATATAAATATCTGATATGCAGGCTGGTCTTAGATAATCTCCATGAAAGAGTTGTTAGACTCCCAAAAAAGTCATAACTCACAGATTGAGAGATGCTGCTTTAAACCTATTCCACCTCCATAATGTTCATATAACGCTATCTTTCCTCTTTGGTTCCTTGCATATGTTCCCAAATCTCTTCCATGTCTATATACCCTCACACACCAACCCTCTGTAGCTTTTTACCTCAATCCCTTACAGAGTGGGACTCCATGATGTATGTGAGCCCTTTGTTTTGGTAAAACCTTCTGTCCCTATTTGGTAATCCTATGGTTTTGAGTATTTCTGAGGCTTTACTTCCCTTTGAATGACTCTAGCAATTTCAAACATATAAATTTCAATTGATGATTGGTGATTGTCCTTAGTTTGGTTATCTCTATGGCAATTGTGTATGGCCATTTTGCATCGTCTTTAACTAGCATGGACTTTTTTTCCATGCTGAAATTCCTACTGTGGTTATTGGTCTAAGAGTGACCATTTCTAGGCAGCCTTGCTTTGGTATGGGTGTGGAGACAACAGTCTGTTTAGAAATAGGAAGATGGGCTCTTCTTAGCTTATAATAGTGCTTGAGTCATTTTGTTTCTTTGTGGTATTCATTTTCTAACTGGATGGTTTTATTACCAATAACTACTTTTAGAAGACTGATTTATTTTCATTGCATCAGCAACATTAATTTTTTGAGTCTTGTGTACTTTAGAGCTTTCAAGTAAATTATTTCAAGAAACAATACTGTTTTCTATTCCAATGAGCAAAGATTAGGTTGAAATATGTGACTTTTCATAATACATATACATATATATGCATAGTATTTACCCAGTTCCTCATGGAAAAACTCAAAAAGCACATTCTTTAGGACAACTGACAGTTCGATGACTTATTGGAATATGTTGTAGCAAGAAGCCCAGTGCTCCGAAAGTACTCTCAAGAAGCTGAAATGATGGGCTGGAGAGGCTTAGTGGTTAGAGTGTTGGCTGCTGAGCAAAGAACGAGGGTTCATGGCAATTTGCAACCCCCTGTAACCCAGATTACAGGAGAACTAGGGCCCTCTTCTGATTTCTACCACCTCCAGGTACATATATGGTGCAACACATGCACGCAAACTAAGCACTCAAACCCATAAAATGAACTTATTTTTGAAAAGAAAGGAAAAAATAAGATACCTCATATTTTGATTTAGAACCTGCTCCCTCCCTGTTCTGTGACTTTTACAGGTATTCAAGTTGAACATAAGGGCTTTTGTATCTGTGCTAGGATCAGGAAGTTCTTGATGCAGTTGTATGTATTCTACAAGGGCTATCATGAGATTGTTCACACTTCTCTAAGCTCCTCTGCTGGTGGTGGTCTCTTCAAGAAGCGGCAGTCAATGCACATTACACCTGAAGTCTAAGAACCAGGAGCCCCTTTCTGTCCTTCTCTGTGCTGGTGTGAATTGGAAAGTCTAAGCACCAGGAACCCCCTGTATTCTGTCTCTGTGCTGGTGTGAATTGGAGATTACAACCTAACTTTTCTTGAAGAGTTCACTTTTAAGGAGAACAAGGAAAAATCTGCTGCTCAGAGCAGTTCTCATCTGCTCCATATTTCTTTTGTCCTGATCTTGTAGTTCTGACTCCAGGGTTCACTGTGTAAACTCGTTACTTTGAAAAATACTTAATGTGAGTCACATTTTTAGATGCAGGGTCTTATCTTTATGAATATCAGTATCCTTAGAAATCAAGATGCTATAGTTTGGAGTAGGTTCTGTATTTTGCTATTGTTTAATATTCTTCTCTTTAAATAGTAGAGGGACTTAATATATGTCCCAACTTCACTTTGAAATTTTTCTGGTGTGTTGACCTTTTGGCTCCTGGAACAAGTTATATCAGTTGAGCAGGATTGATGCTGGAAACGGAAAACTGATGTGCACAATGACAAAAGCTCCAGGAACACTATGAGGAAAAAGAATTTCCCACTGGATTCATATAGCCAGGTCTAGGAATCTATGCCACCATCGCCAGGAACATAGCAAAGGCAAGGTCTGAGACCACCTCTCAGGATGAAGTGCATGGCGATTCTTCTGGATCATCGCAGAATGGACTGGGCCATATATTCGTTCTTAACCTCTTCTCCTACCAATGCTTTGAGTACACAACAAATTCCTTTCTACAGTCTTTTTATACATGCAAAATGAATAGATTTTTATTTTAAAAGTCTCATTTCCACAACAACCACAACAACAGCGGCAGGAAATAGGAAACACTAATACAGTAGCTTTAAGCTGTTTGATTATAGGCCGCTAGTAAACATTAAGTGCCCCCTACATTTTAAATATACAGAGTATACAAATCTTTTATTGTATTTATATTATCTTTTTGTAAATCAGAAAACTTAAATCAGGTTGGCATAAGGCTGAAATATCTTAATGAAAATGATATTTTGTAAAAGTAATTATATTTTTAAAGAGAGCATTATGGTTAGCTTGTACCTTACAAAATTTTTTTATTAAGAATGTTACAACTAATTATCTGTCATCATTGTTACAATAATTTATTCCTTAGGAATATAACAACCCAAGGGTGTCTAGGTTCAGTAGGCTTTTTACTTAGCTTTAACATCTGTCACTGGTGATGAGCACACTCCGCGAGGCTCTATCAATACAAATGGAATGAATCCATTTTTGCTAAATCATGATGTCCATTTTTTTTCAGTTCCATCTACCAGTTTTTCAAAGGTTTATGCAAAAATATACTCAGCAGGTTTTCATCTTAACTGGTGTTGGTCCCTATAAACTAATCTGAAAACTGAGCATTTTAGTATTTTAAAGGAATATATGTATATATAAAGGAATATATATGCATAATATGTATCTATTAAAGGAATATATGTATATTGCATATATATGTACATGTACATATTCCTTTAAATATATATAAATATAAAATGATATAAATATTTAATGCTAAAATTAGTATATATATTTAAAATTAGCTTATTCTCTTCTTGTAGGATTGATTGGGAACTTTTCTTTTTTTTCCCCCAATGGGACAAAGAGTTGCTTTTTTTGTATATCAACCATATAGACAAACACTTATCTAAATTACACAAAAGAAAAATAGAGAATATCCAAATTAACAAAATCAGAAATGAGAAGCGGGACATAACATCAGACACTGAGGAAAGGGAACTTTTATTTTTAAGTTTAAATTGCAAGGCTCTCTGAATATGTTTAGATTCTGGTAACAAAACTCACATACACTGGAAACATTTTCAAATATATATTTTCAGTATTCTCACTTTGAAATACTTTCTCAGAATTGTTAAAAAGTCACTTTGGGAGATGGGAAGGTGTCTCAGCAGTTACAGTGCACACTGATCTTACGGAGAACCAGAGCTTGGTTCCTAGCACCCATATCAGGAGCCTTGCAGCTGCCTGTAAGCTCAGTACCCTCTCTTGGATTCAGCAGGCACTTGACATTTTTAATATGTATCTTTATTTTCTTAATTATGTACATACATGTATGCCTGTGTGAGAGTATATGACTGTAAGTGCCTGCTGAATGTCAAGCTAGGTGGTAGTGGTGCACACCTTTAATCCCAGCACTTGGGAGGCAGAGACATATGATCTCTTCACACATGTAACACACAGGCATGCACACACACAAACACACATACACACACGTCACAGATAGCATTCCAACATCCCTCCTTAATGGGATGTCTTAGGTTGGAGTCTGTCTGTAACTCCATATAATTTTAGTTAGAAAATATGCTTTAAAAAGTTAAGAATGGGTATTATTTAGTTGATGAGAAGAGGAATTTAATGCAAAGATGTAAAAAAGCAGTACTTGGCCATTCCCTTTTGGAAATGCTTACATTTAGAGCACAACGTAGTCCCTTGAGCATAACAGGGTTTACAGTGCTTTCCCAGACATCTTTAGCTTAATTTACAACTTAGTGAGAAATTTGGAAGCAGTTGCTTACAGTTCTCATCTTACGTGCCCTGTTGTACAAGGGCTTTTATCTTCTCTGGAATTTTTAGAAAAATCATTCTATTTCTACAGTTGTTCTGTCTATCATGAGAGGTATTAGCCATATGCATATGTGGCTACTAATTTTAATACATAATAGATAAAATTAAATACAAATGAAATTTTCAAGTAAATGGCCTCCATAACCTCCTTCAAGCATCTCATAGCTGCTTGTCCCAGTGACTACCATGTAGGACAGGGAGGTGGCCAGCCAGACCTAGAAGATGATCTAGCTCGTAGTATAGAGGTGACGCATAGGTTTTAAAGGCTTTCAAATCTTTGAATTTCTGGGCAGTGGTGGCACACACCTTTAATCCCAGCACTTGAGAGACAGAGACAGGCAGATCTCTGTGAGTTTAAGGTTAGACTGGTCTACAGAGTGAGCTCCAGAACAGCTTCAAAGTTATAGAGAAACCTTGTTTCGAAAAAAAAAAGAGTTGAGTTTCTATGAACAGCCCAATCAGTAATATTGCCTTCCAATTTAATGAGGGACACACTAAGCACAAGCTTGAAACGAATATCGGCTTCTAAAATCTTCGTGTGAGCTACTGTATTAGCTGGGTGGAAAAGAAGTGAGATCAGAACCAGGCATGTCACCTTGTGCTGTAATCCTGGGAGTCAGGAATTTGGGGAAAAGCCTTGTCCAAGAGAAAAAGAAGTGAAGTAAAACCCCTCACACACCGGTTTTTACATGCCATTATATCATGCTGGAAATGGAAAAGTCTTTCAGCAAACGGAGAGCCGTGAACGGACCATCACTCAGACGTGTAAATGCCCGTCAGTGTATCGCGTCTTTTCTTTTCACCCTCATCAGCGCACCTGTGGCTTTTTAAAGAGAACAACACCTCACCATCAGAAAGAAGAGCAAGGCTGTGGTGCTGCTTCAAGGTAGCTCGCAGGGTGCCAAGGGCCAAGCCAAAATCTGCAGACACCTCCCTGTTGATGGCCTCCCTTCCTCTTCAGGCTTTTGCTTTCTACCATGGGAACCGTCCAAATTAAAAATGGAAACCTTTTCCTCAGCTATTTGAAGATTATTTTCGGCAACTGTTAAGTCGCTTTTCCATTAGGCTAAATATCTTGCGGTTTGGTAAAACAGCCTTGCCTTACCAAGCCCAACTGAGCGAGCTCCCTCGTTTGTTCCCATGGCTGTGAATAATTAACCTGTTTGAATTTCTTACATAATCTTTTTAAATCTAAAATTTGTATATGACGATTGATTTTTTTCCTGAGAGTTTTATCACGTACTTAACAGTTCCTAAACTAAGTTTTGATTCACACAAATAGAGTGAGATAAAACTTGGCTCAATTCCATGCTCCCAGCAACTGAACCAAGGGTACATCAGTGCCCTTCGCCATCTTGTGGCTGGGAGAGTGTGACTCTGTTGTGGGAAGCTAAAAGACGCCGAAGCTTTGTGCTCATCTCGACATCTCCTCCACTAGAACACTGTGTCATACCTTTCCTTATGGAGAGCTGCGAGTTGTGGGTTCTGTTCTGTCTGAATTGCAGAGCACTGGTTTAACACTGTCTCACAGAAGCCACTTCTGACGGCAATTTCTCCCTGTTTAATTAGCTATACTAGCCTTCTCTGTTTGAGGTTTGCTGAACACAGTCTCACTAACTGTAAATTTAATAATTAACAATGTATACATTTGATTTTCTATGAGGAATTTTTTGATAGATTAACTCAAATGCATCTTGCAAGGTGTGTGTGTGTGTGTGTGTGTGTGTGTGTGTGACAGAGACTTGCTATATAGCCCTAGCTACCATACTACCAAGGCTGGTCTTAGGGTTGCAACAGTCGCCCCACCTCAGCTTCTGAGTGCTAGTATTACAGGTGTGTGTTCCAAGTGTATTCTAACTCCATAAAATAACATGGACCAATAAAGTAAATCATAATTTAAATGAATCACTTCCTTCTCGAGAGATCCAGGAAACTTAAAGATGTAATCAATCATGACATCCTTTAGGTACTAAGTGGCTAACATACAAAACAGGAACTTGGAGATACAGAAATAATCTCTATCATAACAGGCAAATCTTCACACAGTTCTCAGACATGGAAAAACTTTGCCTACCAGATTAGCTAACAGAAGTTTCTGTAATCAAGAAGCTGAGGTTGGGGGATTGTGACCTCAAGACCAATCTGAACACAGCCTCTGTGGGATAATGCTCTATACACTGTAAATATTTGTCACTCATATTGGTTTAATAAAATGCTGATTGGCCAGTAGCCAGGCAGGAAGTATATAGGTGGGGCTACCAGACTAGGGGAATTCTGGGAAGAGGAAAGGAAGAGACACAGTCACCATTCAGATGCAGAGGAAACAAGATGAGAATGTGTTACTGAGAAAAGGTTCCAAGCCTCATGGCCAAACATAGCGAAGAGTGAATTATGAGTTATTTTGTGTTGTTAGAACTAGCTAATAATAAATCTGAACTAATAGGCAAAACAGTGTATAGTTAATATAAGCCTTTGTGTGTTACTTTGAGACTGATCGGATGTGGGACTGGGTGGGACAGGAACTTACATCTACACACAGCAAAACTTTGTCTTGCTAAACCAAACCAATCCTAACTAAACCAAATTATTATACTGTGTGCTGAGTACACTACCATGAAGAACTGATAGAAGTTCAGTTGTTATTGAACTTTCTGGTAAGATGGTAAAATTATTATATCTAAAAGTAAAGGCATCTTGGTTAAAACTGCTTTTTTTTTTCATTTGTCAAAGGAAATCTTCTGAAACTGCTACGCACATCTGCATACCACAACATTCATTACAGTAGTGTGTGCTGAAAATCTGGAAATAAACGTACAATACAGAATTGGCTAAGTAAATTATGATGTATAAGATAGTTCAGTGTTAAGGAAACAGGCTCTCCAGTATGATTTAATAATTCACGAGGATTCAGATGCATAGAAAACAGCTGTGGTATGAAGAAGTCTTTCTAAAATATATTTGGTAGGAGAGTAGACACTTGGTAAGATGCCAACCTGCCAACCCTTTTTATACTGAGAAGTGAAACCCATATTTCGGAAATGTATGTAGGGTGATTTGTACAAACCACCTCCCAGTGTCTTAAACTGTCGGCCACGTGAAAAAAAAAATGGTAATAACAAGTTTCTGAATGTGTAAAGACCAAAAAGTAATTGGAAACCAAACATGTCATGATTCCCAGTATTTCTGGCTGTGCACACCCTGCTGCATGCATGACGTCACTGCAGCCTTGCTGCTGAGCACACAGTGGGCTCACTTTGCACCACACCTCATACCACCCATGTCCTCTCTGAGAGCAACAAGTGCTCTTAACTCCCGGCCCTTCCTCCATCCCCAAAGTTTATGCTCTTATAGAACCTTTATAATTATGGAAAATATATAATTTAATATTTTCTCACTATCATTCTTCAATATGTAAGGATCAAATATTTATACCTTTGAATTATATTGTTTTAGAATGTTTGATTTTAAAAACTGTTGAGTTTCTGCTTTGAATTTTATAAAAATGATGAAATGAATTTTTACTTTGGATTAGGACAAAACTTTTTAATTCCCACCATTTGTAAAATGGCCCCATTCTGAAGGCTGTTGTTTTGTCTTATTGACAGTGTCCTTTGCCTTACAGAAGCTTTTCAGTTACAAGAGGTCCCATTTATTAATTGTTGATCTCAGTATCTGTGCTACTGGTATTATATTCAGGAAATTGTCTTCTGTCCTCATGCATTCGAGGCTACTTCCCACTTTCTTTTCTATCAGGGTCAGTGTAACTGGATTTATGTTGAGGTATTTGATTCATTTGGATTTGAGTTTTGTGCAGAGTGATAGATATGGATCTATTTGCATTCTTCTACATATTGATATTCAGTTAT
Organism: Chionomys nivalis; assembly: GCF_950005125.1. Classification (NCBI taxonomy): domain Eukaryota; kingdom Metazoa; phylum Chordata; class Mammalia; order Rodentia; family Cricetidae; genus Chionomys; species Chionomys nivalis. The sequence continues at coordinate 10,369,143 of NC_080098.1, read as the reverse complement.
GCCAACACCATTTGTTGAAGATGCTTTCTTTTTCCCATTGCATGATTTCAGTTGTGGTTTTGTGCTACAGAGACATTATAAGCATTGATAATTATAAACTAAAAATATTTATCAGTTTTTAATAACTTTGAAGATACAGTGTCAAATATCCAGCAATATTTAATTCCTTATGTAAAAGTAAATACGCACATCTATCTTAACATGGAAATTGCTAACATCTTTAGAAATAGTAAAAATTATCTATAAACTCAAGATTTTTTTCAAAGTAAATTTAATAACTTATTACTAACTATTACTAACAATTACTTTAGAAGTTACTGTTTCTTTTTTTTATTTCTGGACTCTCTGAAATGTTACAAAAATAAAATCTTCACAAAACCTTATTCATGAATTGTCCATGTAAAGGTACCTACGCTCCAATGCTGAGAATCAATCCTGGAGCCTTCCCACGTAGCCATATGCTCGACCATTGAGCTATGGTAGCTAACCTCCCATTCCCATTTTTTTTTTTAAAGGCAAAGACTCATGTAGCCCAGCCTGGTCTTGAATTTGTGATCCTTCTGTCAGCTTCCAAGTAAGGGATTACAAATATGTGCCACCACTTTCTCCTAGGCATCCAGGCTATAGGTTTAGTATTTAAGTTTTCTTTGCTCAAGCATAAAGTCTGTGAGATCCCAAAAGCAATTTGTCCCAGTATATAATGCTTGTTTCTGAATTTCCATGTAAGAAAACATTTAACAATAATAAAGTCATATTCATGTAATATATAGTCATTCTGTGTGATAGCTATGATAGTTATTTTTGTTTTGCACACAAGGAAACCAAGTGCTACAGCCTGACAAAGATAAAATTATCTAATGTGGTGGGTCAGGAAGCTAAGCTACAGGAAGGTGGTAAAACTAATGGAGGGTTACTTAGAAAAAGACTCTCTGACCAGTAAGGGACGATGGGATGACATTGCTATGGATCTCTTACTAGGAGTTCAACCAAGACACACGATAAAATCACTCTTATGGGTAACTGGGCAGAAACCAGTCCAGAAGTACTAATGTAACCCGGAGGCGGCATGACAAGTTCCCAGGAGACATGGCAAGCTTCTGTCCAGATTAGGCCTAGGACCAGTAAGTGATCCTACTTTGTAGGCAGGTATGTGGTGGCAGAAAAAATAAGACTTTTTTTTCCAATTCTTTGAGAATGTCATACATGTATACAACGAACTATGACTCTGTCTACTCTCCATTTCTCCCCTCCCAATCCCCCCTTTGCTTTCCCCAGCTCCATGTCATTATCACCATTGTCTTCCTCCTTCCCCTCTTTTTCTTCATCTTCTTTCTTCTCTTCTTCCTCTTCTCCCCTCTATCCCTTTTTGATAACCTAAGTCCAATTTGTGCTGCTCATGTGTACATGGGTACGGGGACATCCAATGGAGTGTGGTAACCTTGCCAGTGACCATACCGAGGTAATAGTAGAAACGATCCTCCCTCAGTGACTATCAATTGCCAATATGTGCCCAGTAAGGGATGAAGCCTGGAGAGTGCCCCCCCCCCGTATTTGTTGGAAGCTTGATTGGCTTCATTCTGCAGGTAACCACCGCTAGTGTGAGTGTCTGATTACAGCAGCTATGTCATGTCTAAATGACAGTGTTTTACAGAGCTTCTTCCTGTCTTTCTGTGCTTATATTTTTTCTGCCTTCTCTTGCATAATGCTCTCTCAGCCTTGATGGCAGTAGTGGGAACGATAAAAATGTCTCATTTAGGGCTAAGTACTCATAGTTTCTTGTTATCAGTTATGAGCCTCTAAACTGACTGGCAGCAGGAGTTTCTTTCTGGCTGGCCGTTCGTATTTTAGTGTATGATTGTGACTTTGAATGGTGGTCATGTCCAGTTGGAAACAAGATTTTAGAGGTCTGATTTATCTTCTTGGATAAGAATTGGTGAAGGCTTTGACTAATTTTCTGAGCATCTGCTAAGAGTCTGGTGACGGAAGGGACTCACTCTGTGCAGAGAGCTAGAATACAAACTAGAAAGCAGGAAGTGAATAGAAGTGAATATGGGAGGTTCAGCTCATCATGAGCAGCGATGCCAAGGTGAACATGTGTGAAAATACGCTAAGTCAATGTTGGACTCTGTTGTTGATAATAAAATACTAAGATGTTGCTAAGCATCTCTGTGACTTAGAAATCCTGAGGAGGCTGAGTTCAATGGATGGAGATATCCAGTTTATGCAGAAAGCAAGCGTAGGCTGGGTGAGAGTATTAAATCACACACATCAGTGGACATGGACTCAAAGTACCAGACTCTTTCAGTCTTTTCCATTTGTTGAGAAAGCATCTGAGGAAATTGGAAGTTAGTGAACAGATTCAGAATATGTAAATAAATTTATAGTGGAGCCAATTGGGAGGGGTAAACTACCTATTAAACCTTTGCTTTTATCATTTTCTGTAGCAGAAAAATTGCTAGTTGTCTAAATCTAGATATGAGAAGCAATCAGAGTGTACATCAAGTGCCTGAGGGTGACTTCTGGGGGTTAAATATAACCCTGCATCATTAGCTTGTGTGGGAAAGAAATCCCATTCTGACAGCAAATCAGATCTAATCGGGCGCTCCCTCCACTGCAGTTCTAGCAAACACGGAGGAAACTTGTCACAGCTTTTGGTGAGGAACCAGGCAGCTGATGTTTGGCAGCTCCCTTTGGAGCACAAGGTAAGCCATGTTGTCTAGCTACTGCCTTTGGAGCACAGGAAAAGCCATGCTATCTAGCTACTGCCTTTGGAACACAGGGGAAGCCATGCTGTCTAGCTACTGCCTTTGGAGCACAAGGGAAGCCATGTTGTTTAGCAGCTCCCTTTGGAGCACAGGGGAAGCCACATTGTTTGGCAGCTCCCTTTGGAGCACAGGGGAAGCCATGCTGTCTAGCTTCTGCCTTTGAAGCACAGGAAAAGCCATGCTGTCTAACTACCTTTGGTTGATTCAGACAACTTTAACTGTCTGTATTAGACAAGAGTTAAACTTCGTTCCTTGACCTCCCTCATTTCCTTAAGACCAGACCAAGTCTTACTTACCACCCTCTTCATCTTATTACTATGGTTACTGTTACTTCTGGTGTCTTACCATATGTTTCATATGTGTGCATCCAAGGACAGATTTAGATTTTTCATTGTTTTTCCCTCCCCACAGCTTATACATTGAGAGACTGAGTGGGTGGTAGATGATATCAGTGGAACCTAGACCTTGAGTTTTGAGATGACTTTACAGTGCTTTTGCCTGCAAAGCAATGTGCAAGCACCTACCTGTTTGTTTATTTGTTTGTTTTTTGTTTCTTTTTGGTCATTTGAAGTCATTGTACTTTCTTACTTTTGTTTGGAGTATTCATAGTTTGGGTTGCTGCTGTCTACAAACTTTACAATGTGACAATGAACTGTATCACACTTCTTTATGTATGTAGTTTTGTACTTCACAATGTAAACCCTCATGTAGGTTTGGGGAGAGATGGATAAGTCAGTAAATTTAATTGGTGAGACTGGACTGATGGATAAGTCAGTAAATTTAATTGGTGAGACTGGACTGATGGATAAGTCAGTAAATTTAATTGGTGAGACTAGAAGGATTGGGATAGAAAAAGCCAGAGAACTCTTGGTAGAGAAAATTTCCAACTATTGCTTACACAGCAGGAAAGTATATGAAGAAAGAAATATTGGGTGCTCAGAGTCTCCTTCAGCAGAATAAACGTGTTCAGAGACTCCGAGTCTTAGTGAGACGCTGAAAAGGCTTTTGATTCACGCTTTGCCTCCTGGAGGAAATATTTCCATGCTGTTCTAAGCATTGAATTCCCACTTTATTTCTGTAGTTCTTCTGAAAAGAGAGCTGTCCCCAGCCACATCTTCATCTCATCGTCTTTTTTACAATGAATGGAAGCCATGGCCTGATCTTGCTTATGTAATTATTTTCAGAGACCCCCTGTTGGCTCGTCAGTACAATCTCTGCTTTATGTGTGCGGAAGCTTTTTCTCAGCTGGTACCCTGGAAAACGGCAGAAGACTCGGTTTTATATTTATGTATGTTTGTAGTGATTATTGTGCCACAGGCTTGGCTCCCTTAACTTCCTAGTGAAATCTGTGAAGTTAAAAACATTTTCATGATAATTCAGTGCCATTAGTTGACGTTTGAACTGTCTTCTGGGTACACAGAGATTTGGGAAGGCGTGATGTAGAAGCAGATTGAACAGAGAAAGGGAGATGAGAATCCTGTTGTTTTGGAATAAAGCAGACACAAAAGATATTTTTAAGAAATGTAAAATAATAATATTCTTCTAGGTACTTTTGAAAATGTAATTGTTTTTATAATTACATTACTTAAAATGCAATGAATCTATTGTTTTTAAGTGAATTAATGCATATTTTGGAAATTTCTCAATGTTACTGTTTAAGAAGATAAATAGCTGTACTGGTTAATTTCTTATTAACTTGTTATAAACTAGGGTCCTCTGGGAAGAGGGAACTTCAGTTGAAAAAATGCCTCCCTCAGATTGGCCTAAAGGCAATTCTGTGGGGGTATTTTCTTGATTAGTGATCGATGGGGAGGAGCTCAACCCATTGTGGGTGATGCCACCTCTTGGCTGCTTGTATAAGAAAGCAGACTGAAGCCAGGTTACGGTGACAGGCCTTTAATCCCAGCCTTCAGGAGACAGAGGCAGGTAGAACTTTGTGAGTTCAAGACCAGCTTGATCTACAAAGCAAGTTTCAGGGAAGCCAAGGCTGTTACACAGAGAAAGCCTGTCTCATAAAACACACAAGCAAAACAACAGCAAAGAAAGCAGACTGAGCCAACCACAGGAGCAAGCAGCCAGTAAACAGCACTTCTCCACGGCTTCTGTAGAAGTTCTTGCCTCCGTGTTCCTGCTTTGGTTTCCCTGGATAATAGACTGTCTCATAAGAGGAAATAAATCCTTTCCTCCCCAAGTTACTGTTGGTCATGGTTTGACACAGCAACAGATAGCAAGTAAGAACAGGCAGCTATGCTCTTGCCACATTGAGGTCTGTGTTGGGCCTATGTGTGGACTAGGGAATGGGCAGGGGGCAATAAAATAGTCGATTTTTCTCCTTGTTCGGAGACAGCTAGATTTTGCATTATGAAAGTGTTTGGAACATAACCCCTGGTGACTGCGGCAGGCTTTCCTCCTGCATCCCAGTCACGTGAAACTGTATTGACTGTACCTCTGATAACTCAAGAATCTTTTCTTTATTAAACTCCCCCCACATATGTGATGACTTTTATTTAGAACTGTGGTTCTCAACTTTCCAAATGCTTTGATCCTTTAATGTAGTTCCTCATATTGTGATGACGCCCAACTATAATACTCCTTTTATTGCTACTTCATAACTGTGATTTTGCTATTGTTATGAATTGTAATGTAAATATATGATATGCAGGATTGTTTTAAGTTGCCCCTGTGGAAGGGTTGTTTGACCACAAAAGGGATCATGACTCATAGTTTGAGAACTGCTGATATAGAGTGATAAAATGTGCTTTTTAAAAACATTTACTTATTTTTTGAGATTATAGTATAATTACATCATTTCCCTTTCCTTTTCTCCTTCTAAACCTCCCCATATGGGAAGGAAAGAAAACCCTGCTTTTCTATCAAATTCATGGCCTCTTTTAAAAATTAATTATTGTTATATATATACATATAAATAGATAAATATATATAAAATAAATATATATATATACATTTATATATATAAATAAATATATAAATAAATAAAAACACATATACATTCCTAAGCACATGGATATAACCTGCTCAGTCTGTACAGTGTTACTGGTATGTGTGCTTTTAGTGTTGATCATTTGATACTGACAGCTAATTGGTGTGCTTTTTGGGGGAGACAATTTTTGCCTGCTCTCAACGTTCCTTCATAGACTGTTGTTCTCTGTATGGGGCTGAGGCCTCCTGCTGTGAGATATTTGATCACACTGTATAAAGATATGCCACTCTGATTGGTTTAATAAAGAACTGAGTGTTCAATAGCTAGGCAGGATAGAGTTGTAAGGAAAGCCCAGGAGATGCAAAGTAAGCAGAATGGGCAGCATGTAGACAACGTAAAGGGGCCTTGGGGCAGCACACAGATGAATAGAAATGGGTTAATTTAAATTTTAAGAGCTAGTTAAAAACAAGCTTAAGCTATCAGCTGAGCTTTCATAATAATAAGAAGTCTCCTTGTGGTTATTTGGGAGCTGGCAAGTGGGACAGCAAAGCCTGCCCACAGCCTTCTGCTCCCTCCCCCATCTCCCACCTATCAGCATTCCATTGTTGTGCTTCTGTTTTGGTAAGACTTTGTGGGTGGAGCTTCGGACATTTCCAGCAAGCACAGTCCTTGAGCAAACCCTCTGTTCCTCCAGTTCTTACAGTCTTCCTATCCCCTTTTCTAAAAAGATCCCTGTCCTCTGGGTGCAGGAGTTGTTTGGGGACTGGGTTCCAAAATTCTGCCTTTTGACTGGTTATGGGTTTCTGTAATGGTCTCTGTTTATTTCAAAGAGAAGTTTCCTTGGTGAGAGGTAAGAACTACATTTATCGGTTGGCACAAGAACAGGTATTTAGAGTGTAGTTAGGAATTATGCCAGTTCAGTGGTGTTTGCAGGTTCTCCTCCAAGATCCATGATTTCACTAGCCCTGGGGAGGTGGCTAGGTTTCCAACACCAGGCATAATGTTCCTCTTGTTAAATGACATTGAGTCCAATCAGAGAGCTGTTGATTACCATGAAGATGCGTGTATCTCCTGCACCTTGAGGCTTATTTGTCACACTGGTCTTTGACGTGGTAGAATAGGACTGTTGGTTGCTACCTTCCTTTGGTACCCTATGTGGCACCCTCAGGGAGGGGGCTTTCCAGTCAATTCCAGTTCAGGGGCCTCTGGGCCCTCTGTCTGAAGTGTGTCATATCTTCAGCAATAGGGATTTACTTTCCTCCTCGTGGGGACAGCCAAGGGCAATAGCAATAATAGTCTGTGAGGTTTTGTCTTGGACCCGGACCAACAATTCAAATAAGGGCCTCTCATGCCTGGCGTTGGGAATTTTGTTAGATGGTCTTTGATTTTGCAGAGAGCATTGTAGACCAGATGGGAAAGTTTTATTTAAACCATATATGTATTTTTGTGCACCAACTTAATGTGTATTATAGGTATTTTTAGGTAGATCGTTAATAGTATGGTTCCTTGTGACTTTTTCAGATGTTCTTATTTTTATTCTGCCCCTTTATGTATTTATCTTCCCTCCTCTAATTAGTTCCTCGATTTTTCTGTTTCCCCATCGGATCACTCATGCCTTGCTATTCTCCTTTCTATTGTTCTTCCTTTCCCACCATGGTCCCTTTTTTACTTCCCTGCTTTCTGCAGTTATTCCAGGATGTGTATTCACATCTGAAGATCTGGAATAGGAGCCTTAGATAAGAGGTAACATATGACATTTGTCTATCTTATAGTTCACCTTCATGAAGCAGTTACTATAGTCTAGAAAGTAATCTGTCTATTGTACACTATGGCTACTCCCTGCCCCCTCCAGCTTTTCTTTTCTTTGGAGCAGAGCACTTACAATCTATGTTCTCAGGCTGCTTGGGCTCTGGTAGCACTTTCTGCATTTACTCTCACCCTTTTCCAATTCAACACCTGTGCACTGCTGAGTTTTGGAAAGTTTTGTATAAGGATTATATCGTATTGATTTTTTTCTTGAGATAGTATTGCTAAAGATAGTTTAAAGCACTTGCTTGTATTCAGACTGCTTATATTTCTTAACCTCTCTGATGCCCACTTTCCTGTAAGTGGGGATAGTTCTGTGATCTGTGCTTTGCGGGGAATGCATGTTAGATTTTTCCATAGTGCACAGTAAGCTGGTAAATGCCCTCTGCTTGTGCACACTGATGTGTTGGTCTTCTGTGCTGGATTTTAAGCTTCATGAGTCCTACAACAGTGTTTTCCATAGCTGTATTTCAAGAACCCCAACAATGTATATAATTAAGTTGTGCAGCATGATTTTCTAAATCTATATTTTGTCCCATTCTGTAATAGCTAGCCACTTGTTTCCCACAATTTTTCCATGTGATTTCAGGTTTTTGTGCATATATTTGTTCATGCTTTTTCTTAAAATAACACACTATTTCCCACTTTAACCAATCGATGGATTATAGTTTAGTCTTTGAGTTCTAGGCTGGTGCCTTTAGGATTTCTTAGAATGCTTTTCCTGTTCTGGTGTGGCACTATCTTACGTTACTAACAGATATGTTTATTTAATTGTTATTAATTATAGTAGCTACATTTATTATAGTTTTCTTTTTTACTTTGTCATCTGAATTTGTCTAGACATACATGGAGATGTATAGAGATGAGCACGCCCTGGATGCACAGCCATATAAAACGTATCATTTTTTCAGTGCTATAGCTGATAAAACCAAGACTAAGGAATCAGTCTCATTATGTTTCAGATAAGAATTTTGTTCAGTTGTGAGTGCAAGAAAACCTTGAGACCAAGCTATGACCTAATCATAGTTCTCATGAGTAAGATTAACTTTATAGTTTAAATTCATGTGTAATATCAGGATTGGAGAGATGGATCAAAACTTAAGAGCTCTTGGTGCTCATTAAGAGGATTGGCGTTTGGTTCTCAGCGTCAGTGTTGGGTGGCTCACACTCATCTCTAACTCCAGCTCCAGGGTTCTGACTCCATTTTCTGGCCTTCATGGGTATCCACATGAATGTGTACACTCACTCACAAATAAAATTTATGTGTGATACCAGATTCATCTAATCAAGCACCATTTCTTCCCATTGACTTCATCCTTATCTCACACTCATAAGAAAGATTTAAATGAATTACATTTTCGTTTGTAAAGTGCCCTCATGCTTGCTCAAGAGTGGAAAATTCCAGCTGGAGATTGGTTCCTTACAAAATTCTTCCTAGTGTCTGAATATTTAGTTTCTAGATCTTACTTTATTTTGCTTTATGTTTTACTTCATTTAAGTTACTGAAAGCTATTCTAATTAAAAATGAATAGTTTAATTAAAATTAATGACTATAATTCTTTGAGCGAGCATCTATTGTCACACCTGCTATAATCAACTGCTATTATTTTCATAAAATGAAAAATTTGCATACATCATAAGGACTTAGCTATGCACTTTAGTTTGAATTGTTTGTTGTTAGTGAGACGATTTCCAAAGAAGACTATGAAGAATTTAGAGTAGGTGGCTTACAAATCGAGTAGCGATTATTCTCAGTTCTCAATTGTTTAGTGTTTCTGTCACTTATGTAGATTTGAAAGAATGAACCAACACATGATAATTTTAAAAGCGACATCTTGTTCTTTGACATATAAATAGTGAGCTTTACAAAAACTGTTCAGCTAAATTCACATAAATCCTCCTCCACAATCCAACGACCAAATTAAAAATTAGGTTACATTCTTTTTGTAGTTCACAGAAAGTGTAACTAGATAAAAACCATCTTTAATTCCCAGCTTTCACGGCTCCTTCCCCTCTTCCCATCTTACATACTCTCCTTTTTCTTTCTTCCTCACTTTATTGTTTTGACTCCTTCTTCCCCCTTTTCTTTGTATTTTTTGTCTTTCATTTTTTTCCTACCAAATCTCCCAGAAAGAGATAACTAGACATTCTATGTTCCAGTAAGTTCTAGGCCAAGAAATAGCATAATTTGAAACAATTTTAGGACTCGCAAACATTCTTAATGCATGTGCATGTGTGTGAAACGTGTGTGTGTACACTGTGGAGTCTGGCATTGCTGTCTGGCTCTCTTGCTTTCAATCTTAGAGGATGACGTCCCCTCTCCCAACAGAGTTTGCTCTCAGGTTTAGGTACATCTTTTAATGGTTGGTATAGGGTTGAGGGGATGGGGGAGATATTTTATGGGATTAGGGGTACTTTCATGAAAAAAAAGGGAGATTAACTGGTTTGATGGGATGGTTGGTATTTGTAAATTATTGTTTTTAGAAAATTGTATTGGTACTGAACCTTGTATATTGATATATTAAATATTAAATGTGAGTATGCTTCTACCTCTATTTATTGTATAAGAGTACGCTTATACCTCTGTCTATATTGTATTGATATATTTACCATATTGCAATGCACATTTCTACCTCTGGTATTATTTATGTAATGACATTGTTTACAGTTGGAGATCATTGTCCTCATATATTGCACAGTTGTTTATTCTCTTATTCTTCAAGTTAGATAGATTTTGAGAATTATATGTTTGTCATATTTATATTTAGTATAGTCAGGTTTTTTAGATACATAAAGATTATATTTAATATAGATAGTATAATCTTCAACCTCTTCGAAGAGCTGTAGAAAATGGTCTTTAATCTAACCTAGAATTCCATGCCAAGGAGACACAATCACTCCTGGCAATACTGCTCTACTCCCGAGAGAACGTTGAGCACCAAAGACACTCCACTGGGAGCTTGTCTTCTTCTTGGCACAACTGACCTTTGGACAAAAGAAAAGCCCATACCTCTACTACTAACAAAGATACAAAATATCCATAAGTGGATAAAACAGGATTATCTTATCTTGTCAAGACAGGATAGGATAGTTCTAAAAAAGTTTCTTGCCTTTGATAATGGTGATGGAGGAAGGTCATTGGTTAAAAATAAAGAAACTACTTGGCCCTCATAGGTTAGAACATAGGTGGGTGGAGTAAACAGAACAAAAGTGAGCTCAGATGCAGGGCAACTCCTCTCAGAGCCAGAGGTGATGAAGCAAGCCGCCAGGTCAGACATGCTAAATCTTTCCTGGTAAGACTGATGCTACACAGATTATTAGAGATGGGTTGATTGGGATATGAAAATTAGCCAGTAAGGGCTAGAGCTAATGAGCCAAACAGTGTTTAAAAGAATACAGTTTGTGTGTCATTATTTTGGGGCATAAGCTAGCCAGGCAGCCATGAGCCGGGCTGTGGGAAGAGGCCCATAGCTCCTACTACATAATGGTATGTCAGTTATGTTAGGCCTTAGCCAAATTGGTTGACTCAACATTGCAAACGAGACTTTGGGTGATTGCCCAGGTAGTCAGTTGTCTCTGTCATTTCTTGCACATTTTGAAAATTTCTCGTTTGTTCTTCCTGGTTACTTAAGTAATATTACTTCCCTTCTCAAATCTTTGACGGAGTTTAATCTTAGATAATTGTAGTTACTCTCTACATTATTCAGACTCCTTGAAATAAAATATTTAGTAAAACTTTTGTTATATGTTTCTTGCTCAATATTGTTTGTTATTTGTAATTTTATATTTATTATTTGTTCCTATTGTATATAGTTGCATTTGGTTTGGTTCTGTCTTATTTAGACAAAAGGGGGAGATGTAGGGGAAGCCCAGCCAATCACCTTGCTTGAAGGGCGGGAATTCCCTTAGGCTAATATTTACTAATAAATTTTGCGGGTGTGCTCCCTGCCTTCCCTTCTGTTTTCCTGCTCTCTGCTGGAACCTTGGTTTTGTAAGTCCACCCCTTATTAAAGCTGCTTATTTTATTATAAATTCTATCTGCTGTTCTTTTACGCCATAACACTATGTTATTGTTTTGAGACAGAATCTCTCACTGAACCTGGATCTTACTGATTTCTCTGGAATGGTTAGTCAGGGAGCCCCCTGTCTCTTCTCCTTTAGGGTTAGGATTAAAGATGTCTTCATGTTTCCATGGCTTTTCATCAAACACTTTACCCATCATCCATCTTCTTAGAATGGTTACAGATTTCTAAGAACACAATTGTACTTTTCAGATGTCAAGGGGGTAAAAGCAACGCTCAATGAAGAAATTCACATAGTTCATGTATCATCAATCATGAGACTTCTATATAGATTTGAATAGACATGGGTGGTCAAAAGCTATTAATATTGTAGCTTTAATTATTTCTTGGTGTGGTTTCTTGAAAGTTTTGAGTTATTTGTGATAGTAAAAAACTACCCAGATTCATTAGCTCTTGCTATACACTACTTTCACAGAGCTTGGGATTTGCTTTCTGGGTTTCCTAACTCTGCTTTTAAGACGGCACACATGGGTGGAGAGGAAGGCTTAGCGGTGAGGAGCTCATGCTGCTCTTGCAGAAGGTCCTGGTTTAGATTTCAGTCAGGCCAGGTAGTTCACAGCTATCTATAGTTCCTGCTCGAGAGGACTCAGCTTTCTCATCTTTGTAGATACTGCTCTCATGTGCACATACACTCACACAGCAACACAGGCATACAAATAAATAAAAGGAAAAATAAGTCTTGAAAAAGCAAGCATATTAAGACCTCTGTCAATTAAACCAAACCAAGACTGGTGGAGAAAAATAGGATTTCTTTTCATGGAAGTCACACTGTTGCCATTGCAGAGGCTCATTCTTGGTCCTAGCAATGTGCCTGAGAATATGATCCTGTTTATGCTGCTTCTTCTGAACTCTGAGAGATAAATATATCCTGACCAGTTTTTTGACACATTGGCTGTAAAGCTTGTTAGAGGCATTGGGAATAGATTTGGGACATGTTTTCCAGTACAACTAGCTGTTTAAATATGCTTTTAACCCACAGACTCATTTGTCACATCACCTTTACTTTTTAGAAAAATCATTTATCAGTCATAATATTCACAGGCATGTGCTTGTGTCTGTTTATTTCTAACATATTGTGTTGACTGATTAACTTTGTGATTGTACCCTTTATTTCTTAAAGTAGTTTGTGACTAGTTCCTTTTCAGCTCCCCTCTACAGTTTCTCATGTACTTGGGAGATAAAGCAGTAGGTTTGCTGTTTCTTCTTGTTGCTGGTTATAGTCATAGACTTCTGTTTAGATGTAATTTTGTCAGGGCACTTTTGATCATAATTAATGAAGTTCCTGGGACCTCCCAGGAGAGATTGGGAAGGGTTAGCTTTCACTGCTTTTTGTGATTAAGAACACCGCTGACTTGGGGTGCAATTGGCCTCCTTTGATCACCTCTGGTCAGTTCCATTCTCAGGTTCCTTTGTCTCCACGAGGGTGGTCAGTCTTCATTTCATGACTGCTGGAATACATACCCTTGGGGAACTTTGACTTTTAGGCCATCCATTGCTGTGTGTCTGGATTTGTTCTGTATATATAATTTCTCAGACCCTATTTTTTCTTTACTTTTAAAAAATAATTATTTTTTTTAAAGAAATGCTTTAGCACACTGAATCCAATTAACGCTACCCATATGTGTGTAGATGTGGGGTCACGTACTGGGCGACAGGAAGCTACTGAAGAAAAGCAACTCTTTCTCCCCTAGCAACCAACTGCCAGTGGCGAGTTAGCTATGGGTGGGGCCTCTGCAGGCCCCTTCTGCTGCATTCTGGAATTTTAACTGGCTTGATCATGTACAAGTCTTACGCAGGTTATCGTAGCTGCTATGAGTTCATGTGTGCTCCAGTCTTGTAAGCTCTGAGGACAGCGTGGTATAGCATTCTTCCCCATCATCTGGCTCTCATATTATTCCTTCCTCTCTTTTCAGCATTGCCTGAGCCTTGCAGAACAGCAGGGTAGATGTAGATGTCCCCTCTCTGACTGAGCACTCATAGTTGCTTGTTCTGAGCACTTTGAACCATAATGACTGCCTTAACCATTGCCCACCACAATAAGAAGCATCCATGACCTCCTTCTTTTCTCATTAAGAATAGATGTGGGAGATCTTTTGCAGACCAGATACATCTCAGAGATTTCACTCTTGCTAGTGTTCAGTTCTGGCATGGGTGTATCTTTGAGCTTAGGCCATTAAGTAAATAGTAGCATATTCTGTTCACTTTTCCTCATTATAAAATACCTGTGACAATGACCTTAGAAGGAGGAAAGGTTTATTTGTGAATTGCTTAGAAGTTCCAGTCACAGTTGACTGTATTCACTCGTTTTGGCCTCTGCTAAGTGGGGGAAGCACATGGAAAACAAACTATTCACATCATGGTTAGGAAGCAAGAAGGAGAAGGAGAAGAGATTAGCACCCCAATCTCTGAGAAAAATTCAATTCAGTGGCATAATGACCATCTGAGGTACCATTTTCCAGAGCCGTCCTGATGGTGACCAAACCAATGAGGCATGAGCCTTTGGAGGACACTTATGGTCCAAACTGTCACAATGCGATTATTATTAATTTTAGGGATCAGACTATTTAGAAGCACAAGAGATCATCCTTGCTTTTTACTAAGACAGACTGGGAAACTAAGCCTTGAACATGCCAGGCAAGCATTCTGCCTCTGAGCCTACTCACTGTTCTCATACCAGCAGTATTTTCCTTTGATTTCATAAGTCCTTAGATGCAATTTACTACAAGGAAGTACCTCTTCATTTACCAATGGTTGATATTAGGTATATAATCTGTTGCTTATATGTTACATTATATAAATTTCTTCTGAAGGTTTGAAAAGTAGAAGGGAGAGCTGAAATCATTTGAAAGGACATATCTTGGTATGAGAACTATGATCATATGGTCTGTATGCAGGTTCTTCACATGATAACTATGATCATATGGTCTCTAGGTAGGTTCTTAGTATGAGAACTATGTTCATATTGTCTGCTGTCAGGTTCTTAGTATAATAACTATGATCATATGGTCTGTAGGCAGGACCTTAGTATGATAACCATGATCACATAATCTGCAGGCAAAGTTATTGGTATGATAACTATGATCATATGGTCTGTAGGCAGGTTCTTAGTATGATAACTATGATCATACAGTCTGCATGCAGGTTCCTGGATTCAAAGCCTGCTGTTACCATTCATTCATTTCATGTATTAGCCACTGTTCTTATGCTCTGAGGAGACACCATGACTAAGGCAACTCATAAAAGAAGTCATTTACCTGGGGGCATGCTTACAGTTTCAGAGGATTAATCCATTATCACTGCAGTGGGGAGAAGACAGACATGGTACTGAAGCAGTAGCTGAGAACTTTACATCCTGATCCATACGCAGCAGATGGAGAGAGGGCCTCGTGTGAGCTTCTGAAACCCAGAGCCACTCCCAGCAACATGTCTCTTCCAAAAGGCCACACCTCCTAATCCTTCCCAAACAAATCTGCCACCTGGGACCAAACATTCAAACATATGAGTCCATAGGGGCCATTCTTACTCAAACCACTATACTGTAGGACTATAGGAAAGCCATTTCATCTTCCTTCTTTGGTACATTTTCTTTTGTTAATGAAAGGCAGTGGTGTTTGTTTCATACTGTTATTAAGAAGATTATTATTTAATGGTAGATGCATTTATCTTTGCCACCCTTGAGTCTGCATATTTAAGTTTAAAAAGAATTAATGAAATTATGAGGTACTCTATGGAATCGTGATTGTCCAAAGTCTGAACTGTCACAGGAATAAAATGTCCTTTCCTCTAGAAGGCTCTATTGGATCCTCTGTCCTATTGGCAAGTACAATCTGTCTGACTCTGGCTTTAGCTATATGAGATACTATATTAAATAAAACAAACTAAACCACTTAAAATATAATAAAGAACAGTTTGATGTTCTTTATTATATAGCAGTACATGCCCCTAATCCTAGCACTCAAGCAGGAGGGATTTCTGTGAGTTGGAGGCCAGCCTGGTCTACACAGAGAGAGTTCCAGGACTTCCAAAACTACACAGAGAGACCCTGTATCAAAAGAAAAAAGAACATTTGGTTTATCTTAGGTTTGATTGGCACCAACATCAATCAATACCAGTTCTTAGAAGCATATGTGCCAGTAACTGTAGATATTTTTTTTTAAAAAGTAACTATAATATGCCATCCATATGTTCAAGGTTTATATTTCTAGTAGAAAGATAGAACATATATCTTAATAGTGTAAGAAAAAAATCTAAAGAAGACAGTTGCCCTAATGTGTATTTCCAAGGGCAATGATCAATTTACTCAGTGATTGAAGTTGCTGACAGGACATCACATATTCTAGTATAGGTTATTTTTGTTCATGGCACCATAAGTGCCAAGGAAGAACGCCCAGAGTTCAGAGAGCACAGAGGTGGCGTGTGACTAAAGTGGTTAGTGGAGGCCTTGGCTTTACACCTTCAGGGACAAGAGACATGGTGAGAAGAGTAAAGACCTGTAAGTACTGTAGTCCTGTCTGTCACTATGACAAAGTAGCAGAGGCTAATAAATTTATATGGAAAAGAGGATTATTTAGCACATGCCTCTGAAGATCTAAGAATATGATACTTGCAAGTTGTGCATATTTTTAGCTTGTGGTAGAGGCTGTATACTACCCCATGCATTAAGTAAAAGAGGAATAAAGAAGGGTATGCAAGAGATCACAGGGTGAGACAGGAAGCAAGACAGTGAACTGAGGAAGCTGAGCAAGCTGAGCTTACTTTGTAACAACTGATACTTGAAGTAACTCACTCACTCTTGGAGGAAATCCATTAGTGCATAATGTGCCTACGTGTTGTCTGTTGAAAGAGCAGACATTTATGCCATATACTTTCTAATAGATTCTTGTGTGATATGTGAGTTTTAATTTCAAATACATTTATAACGATTTAGCAACATGAATTAATCAACTGTTAACTATCTCCTAATTGGGGTAGAATTCCATTTAGAAGACATTTCTTAAAATTCTTTTACTCCTGAGCCAAGATTTACTTACACGAAGATGCTGTCAGATTTGGATGAGCTTCCTAAATCTTTAATTCACCTGCCATTGCTTGCTGAGATTTTGAATAATTGGGCATCTTTCCTTAAAATGTACTCCATTGAGGAATTCTGGAAGATTTTGGTTCTGACTACTTTTGGTGTTGAGGGAATTTCTGGAGCTTTGTTTCCATTTTGTCATTTTTAGCTCATTATTCAGTGCCAATTTCTGCTTTTATATTGCAAAAAGTAGCAACCTCTTAGGCTTCTAATATCTTGGTATGTTCAGTAAACTTTGGATGTGCAAGGAAGTTTTGAATTTGATGCAAGTGAAATATAGATATTTGGTTAATTGTTAGACATTTCACATATGATCTCCTATATTTGGAACCATCAGGCCAGGTGTCCTGATGGGAGTATATTTAAGCATCTTTTATCTTTTATCCCTTGGCATGTACTTAATAAGGAGTGTTGGAGGGGTAAACGAACAGCTAGAATGGATGAAATGTTTATCCAAATGAAACACGGGAATTTTATGAGAAAAATACTAGTTTTAAGGACTTTTCAATCACCATGTAGTTTTGTGGAATTGGAGAGAATTTCTCCCCAGAGAAGGCAGCAGCTGTTAGGTAGTATAAAACAGCCTAAAGTACACTTAGGATGGTTAACCCACAGATGCCCAAATATTGGCAGTTGACCCGAGAATCTTCATTTCATTAAATGGTATCAGATGCTGACCAAAATAAAATGTCAAAATCTGGCCAGTAGAAAAACTGTCCTAAGTTATCCCCCAAAATATACAACCACTAATTAGAATAATGGATTCATAAGATAGGTTCCTGAGACAGAAAATCAGGAATGAATTTAAGTAAATAGAGGTTGATTCTGTCCTGCAAAGGTAGAAAGTGAGATCTGTCTGTGTATCTCTGCATATTTTTTAGTGCACTAAGTGAATGAGGCCCGGGGAGATTAGTACTGAAAAAGGAAGCAGCTCTCATCAGAGCTGTAAAGGAAGACCCCGAGACTGACCTGTGGGTAAACCCTTGCCCAAACTTTTTTCATCAGATCATGATTTTCTTCATTTGACTTGATAACATTAGGCTTATTGTGGATTTTCTTATACTTAAAACTAGGAAATTCATACATGAAAATTTTGTTTCTCTTAACCCAATAGTTTTTGCATGAACTTTGTCTTTCTCTCTTTTAAACATCATTGTTGGTGTCATTTGAACCATGGCTTCTTCCTGCTCTATCCAGAGAACATAAGGGAAGATACTCTGTGTGCTCATTCTGAAGGCTCCAACCAGTAGATTGATGGAGTAGGCTTCAGGCTTTCCTTATCCTATTTCCAAGATATTTGGCTCCTATCTAACTTTTGGTATCTGGATGCCCAGTTCCTGGTGACATCTATTTCCAGAGTAGGATTGGAATTCACAAGCCTGAAACATGGCTGGTCCCAGGTCATAGTTTGCAAAATACAGATTGAGACAGAAGAAAGACAACAAGAAACACTTTTATTGACGTTGGCTCAAGTACAATCTTGTCATCATGGCCCTTCACGCTGCCTGCACTGACTTGGTCCAGTTTAGCTAATGCTTCCCTCACTTCTCATGTTTTCCATAGTTAACTTTTCATAAAATCCACACATTTTCCCATAACTTTTCATTTGTTGTGCTTACCTTACCTAGAATGTTATTTCACACTTATTAAATCTATTAGTTCTTCAACTACCAATTCACAATCTGTCATCTCAATAATCAATAAAAACAAACAACATTTTTCTCTAAAATGGCAAGCCTGGGCTGTATAAGAAAGGTAGCTGAACATGAACCTAGAAGCAACTTGATTTTTTCTTTTAGGTGTATCTCGCTTCCATATAATTGTATATTTCAGAGCAGATCTCAGGTGAATCTTTTGAAGACTTCCGCATTGCCTATGGCTCATGTGGCACTCATAGCAAAAGAGACAAGGTCAGTTGAGCATTGTGATCCCCTGCCCCTCTCTAGTTGTCTTCTATTAGTTCCTCCAAACTAGCTCACATGTCACTGCTCAGGGAAAAGGTTTGATTTTTAAAGAGCTGTCCTGTTTTTATAAATTGCTACTGTAATAAAGGTATTTTCAGTGTAAGTAATTCTATATTCCCTTTTTATATCATGTTCTTCTGCCTGGACTCTGCTGCTTTTTATTAATAAGTTTCTGGTGCCAGCCACAGACAGAGTAAATGATACAAGATAGTCAGTCAGTAAACTGGTTGTTTAGTGTAACTTTGAAATTGTCTATCCTTCATCTCCAATAAGATTAAGTTCCTGTAGCACAGAGGATTTTATTTATCAAGTATAATGGTCATATTTCCTATTTCTATGTTGGAAGAAAGGTAATGTCATAAAGCATTGGGGGTCTTTCGGTGGTCAGAAGACATTCATATACTTTGGAGAAACTAATATTTCTGTCCCAAGTCCCAATATTAGCCTTGCCCCATCAGCACTTAGAAGAGAAACCATCTTTTCTTCATTCATAATCAGAGCTAGTCCATAGTTTAACTTTCTGGATTTGAAAAGCTGAGGTAAATTGTAGCCCTGTGTAGTTCCCAATTGAGAGGGTCTGGTGGGTTCTCAGCTGTTTGTACTCCATCCTTCACACATTTGGTAGTTACTTCATCTCCATGGAGATCCCTCTGTGACTTCTGAGAAATCTGAACCAATTCCCAAGTAACACTAGAATCCTACCATGGCAGAAATGGTTGAGCATCCTAGATATACGCTGTGGAATTATCCTCTTGTGCACTGTAAAGATTTGTCACTAAAACTGGCTTAATAAAATGTTGATTGGCCAGTAGCCAGGCAGGAAGGATAGGTGGGTGAACAAGCTAAGGATGATGGGAAGAAGAAGGGCAGAGTCAGGAACTATCAGGCAAACACAGAGGGGGCAGATGAACTTGCCACGTTAATAAAGGTTCCGCCATATGACAGAGCATAAATAAGGAATATGGGTTAATTTAAAATGTAGGAGTTACCTTGTCTTGAAAAAATATAGGCGTTAGTAGTAAGTCTGAGCTATTAACTGAGCATTTACAATTAATATAAGCCTCAGAGTGTTTTGGGGTTGGGCGACTGGGACAAGAAACTTCCTCCTACAGATATAGGAAACTTACAACTCTATACTTCTAGCTGAGTGAAATTTTTGTTCTAGAAGGTGCTAACCAGCAAGATGAGCAGAAGAGATGAAAGTTCAGAGTAATCTAGGAGCATCCACTATTGAATATTCCTGCATGTTCAGTCTTCATCATTTCTTAGAGTCCAACATGAAGAACGGAGAGATCTGAGCCCTATTCAGCATCTCATGTTCAGCCAAATCCTCAACGCTGAGATGGTGAGAGATGTTTAAGGACTGGGATGCTATAGAAAAATGTTGTAGGGTCATGAATAAAAATGACTACCATAGAAGAGTCAGCATTGTGGGCTCCCTACTGCTTCATATTCTTGGTGTTTTTAATTCTTGAAGTGAATTTCTTGTAATTTCTCCTTCTTCCATAATTCCTGGTTTATTTAACTAGAGAAACATGGTTCTTTTGGAGCTTTCTCTGGGGACTTGACTCCATTAGTGGTGGAAAGCTATAAAAGAGCATTATATATGTATAGGTCAGC
Organism: Chionomys nivalis; assembly: GCF_950005125.1. Taxonomy (NCBI): domain Eukaryota; kingdom Metazoa; phylum Chordata; class Mammalia; order Rodentia; family Cricetidae; genus Chionomys; species Chionomys nivalis. The sequence goes on along the minus strand of NC_080098.1, from coordinate 10,348,891 downwards.
AAAGCTATAAAGCAACATTCTATTTAGTCATGCCCTGATACTATCTTAGTCACAATTTCAGAGTTCTTCTTAGTCTCAAGTTAGACTTTAAAAACCAGGTTTATCAACTGCATACACTGAGTATAGTAATATCTTCAAGAGTTCCTTTGTCTACTGAAGTACTTAAAAGGAGCCCTAATTGAATTATATTGAAGTGAAGGAGGAGCTTCTAAAGGGGAATCCACACCCTGGAAGAGGGGGAGTCAGTGCACTGGAAGAGGAGTAGTCAGTGCACTGGAAGAGGGGGTCAGTGCACTGGAAGAGGGGGGAGTCAATACACTGGAAGAGGGTGTCAGTGCACTGGAAGAGGGAGTCAGTGCATTGGAAGAGGGGGAGTCAGTGCACTGGAAGAGGGAGTCAGTGCACAGGAAGAGGAAGTCAGTGCACAGGAAGAGGGAGTCAGTGTGCTGGAAGAGGGAGTCAATGCATTGGTAGAGGGGGAGTCAGTGCACTGGAACAGGGAGACAGTGCACTGGAACAGGGGGGAGTCAGTGTACAGGAAGAGGAAGCCAGTGCCCAGGAAGAGGGAGTCAGTGCACTGGAAGAGGGAGTCAGTGCACAGGAAGAATTAAGTCTGCACTAGAAGGGGAGGTCAGTACAGTGAAGGAGGAAGGGTCGGTGCCCTGGAAGAGGGAGTCAGTGCACTGGAAGAGGAATTCAGTGCATTGGAAGAGGGGGAGTCAGTACACTGGAACAGGGGGGCGTCAGTGCCCAGGAAGAGGGAGTCAGTGCACTGGAAGAGGGAGTCAGTATACTGGAAGAATTAAGTCTGCACTAGAAGAGGAGGTCAGTACAGTGAAGGAGGAAGGGTCGGTGCCCTGGAAGAGGGAGTCAGTGCACTGATTAACAAATAACAATCCCCTCATTAAAGGAATTGTCATAGACCAGGTCTCTGAGGGTGGCCCTGAGGCAGACTGTGTCTCCTGTTACATGAACCTTAAGAGTTAGTCATAGAATCACAGAACACGACTATTTCTTTCTATTAGCATATAAAGTGCAGTGTTCACTGAAGTGGCAGATTAATTAAAAACCCCCATAAATAGCAACTTAGGAACACTGATGTATTTTTGGACTACAGCCCACTCTAGAAAGTGAATTCTGGCTCTTTTGTACATATGTGTTGGAGGTGTAAGACTGATTCTCCACTTTTGTGACTTTGAGAATATCCAAAGTTGTGGGATATTTCTTTTCTTTACTTTTTAAATTAAATTTTTAAAATGTGCTTACTAATCTCCTACCATCATATTTTAGGGAATAGAATAGGTGTAGTTTTGGAATAGTCAATGCAGAGTTCTATGAGTAATATCTTTAACATAATCAGCAGGCCTTACTTTTATAATTTTGTGAAGAATACTGTCTCAAGATCATGACACTTTAAAAAGAAAGATAATGATTATTTTCCATTTCATAAGAGTCTAACAAAAATATTTCATTATTGTTTCTTGGTTTCTGCTTTTATTTTTGATTTTTACCTCATTTTAATTTTGAAAATGATTTTTATAAATAGCTAATTAGGATTTCAGACAGAGGCATTACCAACTAAAAAATTAACCATTAAATCTTTTATATTTACTGCCAGTCCAATTCAATAAATATATTAAAGATTTTAAGCTGAATTTTATGGGGTACAAAAAGACAAAAACATGGAACTTGCCTTTAGGTTTGGCATTTTGTTGTGGGTGTGGCTAAGGAGTGTGCATAGAGCAAACGGTTCTTGGGCAATCAGTAGTTAATAAAGATACTTCTAAACATTGGGAGACCAGGCTTTCACAACTATTATTGACTCCTTAAGAAACATAAAATAGTTTCTTAAGTGTCTGCTCTATGCAATGAATTCATGAATGGATATTTTTGGATGTGGAACTTTAAGAAATGTGACATTTTCTTCACTTTCATTATACTTGGATTTCAGATACTTGGTACTAAGTGTTAAGGCATGGTATCTGAGGAGCCAGGGGCTCTGAAATCTTCCATTTGATGTTTCACGTGATTTTTGGTCATACTTTAGTTCTTGGGAAAGATCCATTTTACCTCCAGGACTCACTCTTACATTGACCATTCTCCACTTGTTATGGTTGTTACAACTTTGTGGTCGAGTTGACAGTTTGTTTTTGCTGACTGAAATTTTCATTTTTATTTTATGTGCATGGGTGATTTGCCTGCATGTATGACGATGTACCACTTGTGTGCCCAGTGCCTGCATATTCCAGAAGAAGGCATCAGGTCTCTCAGAACTGTAGTTACAGAAGGTTTTGAGCCACTGTGTAGATGCCGGTAACAAACCAGAGCCCCTGGAAATGCAGCAAGTTCACTAAGCCATCTCTCCAGGCTTTGGTTTTTGTTGATTTTTAAAAACAATGTAATATGTTACTCTACATATTTCAACTATATCACATATTATGTATTAATATATTATTATGTATTACCTAAGAACTACACTGAAGACTCCTGAGGCTGGGTCTTAGTCTTATACTAAATCATTTTTAATAACTTGCAATGAATCTTCTTCTTAAATAAAATTTGATTTTGTCTTTAGGATGGAGTGTTCTTCTTAGAGCCAGTCACTTATTAGTGCTAATTTTGAGCAGTCTTTCATTGCTGCTTTAGGAAGCTGTGAGACCACACACTGAGTTTGTAGAAAGCTTTAAATGGAATTCTGTTGCTGGGATTCATCTCCAAATTTAAGGAGAATGGAAAGAAGCTGAGTGTCTGGGCAATGCTACCAAGAATCTTCTCTACAGGTGAAATATAATATAGATGCCATGCTTATTTTCAGAAGCATGCTGTGGAGAAGACACTTGTAAAACATGACAAAGCGTCTCAGTGAATGATACTGTTTAAACTCACAGTGATAGCTTTTTGGCATCTTCCTGCAGTTAATTCCATAGAAGATGATTCTGACTTGTTGATGGTTAAACTATTTGAAAGAGGTTTCTCTTTGAAAAAAAATTACAAAATTTGCTGATTTTTTTTCCACCAGCAAATAAACACTTTTTGGCAATTTAGTAGCTATAGAACTTATATATCAGAGTGATAAATTATAGGAACCATAGGTACTCTAGGTATTTATAAATTAGATTATTTGACTTTTTCCTTATGAGAGGATAATGTGTATATGAATTCAAGAGGCTTGACTACTGTGGTATTTTGAAAGAAATTGTGCCCCATAGGAAATGGTGCTATTAGGAGGTCTGGCCTTGTGGGAGTAGATGTGGTCTTGTTGGAGGCATTGTGTCACTGTTGGGGTGGATTTTGAGGTCTCATATATGCTCAAGCCATGACAGGTGAGACAGTTCACTTCCTGTTTCCTTTGGATCAAGTTATAAGGACTCACCTCAGCACTATGCCTGCCTGCATGAGGCCTTGCTTCCCTCTATGATGATAATGGACGAAACCTCTGACCTGAAAACAAGCAACCACAATTAAATGCTTTCCTTTATAAGAGTTGCCGTGGTCATGGAGTCTCCTAACAGCAACAGAAATCCAAACTAAGAAGTTGGTACTGGCGGTGGAATATTGTTGTGAAAGGCCTGACCATGCTGTTTTTTGAAGGAACATGGATCTTGGCACTGTGGACTAGGAAAGCACTGAAATGCTTTAAGTGCTACTTAATGGGCCATATTAGTAGGAACATGGAAGACAGTGGGGCTAAAAGTGATTTGAAGTGTGAAGTGCCGGATCAAGAGGTTTCAGAAGAGAAGAATGTAGCCTAGAAACTGGACTTATGATATTTTGTTGACAAATGTGGCTGATTTTTGCCCTTGTCTGAAAAGTCTGCCTAAGCCTAAAGCGAAAAATTCTGGATGAATTCTGTTGGCAGAGGAAACCTCAAAAGAGCCTAGGATAGACTCTGTTGGGTGGTTACTAGTGGTAACTCTAGTGAAGATTAGTAATGAAAAGGCGCAAACGGAGCAAAAGGATAAACAGATTAAGAAATGGAATCAAGGTTATGGTGACCTCAGGGCAAGATCCCACCCAGCTAAGTTTCCAGTTTGTGAAAAGGAATTAAAGAAAAGCTTAGAGCCATGTGTGGTAGTACATCCCTTTAATCCCAGCACTTGGAAGGCAAAGGGTGGTGGATCTTTGAGTTTGAGGCCATCCTGGTTTACAGAGCAAGTTCCAGAACAACCAAGTTTAGATAATGAAGGTAACCAGCGAAAACAGAAAGCTGGTAAAGATATAATTGAAAGATCTCTGAGTTCAAGTTCAGCCTCATCTTCAGACCCAATTCAGCACAGCCAAGCTCAGGTAGTAAAGGAAACTATCAAAAATCGAAAGTTGATTAAGATCCTATTGAACAAGGGGATCATGTTCCAGCCCCAGTAAGTAGCAGAACTTGGCAGCTTTGGCACTGTGGTTCTGGAATTAAGAATAGAAGGGGCTATGGAATTTGCCTCCTTGATTAAGGAAAGCCTCTTAGACCAGTTATGTATCCAGGGTGTCTGTGAATGGAAGCTTAGAACCATTGAGTGAAGCTGTGAAGTTGAGCCTGAAGTGTCTTGGAGACCCCAAGATGCTGGAGATGCCAGAGCCATGGGATACCTGCATAGGAAGGCTGCTAATGGGGAATTGAACCATCCCAAGAGAGAAGTGCACTGCAGTCAACAAAGCTGAAAGGAGTTGGAGGTCTGAAGAGTGTTTTGACATCAGTTATGGAGATGCACAGTTTGGAGTTTGCCCAGCTGATTTTCAGTCTTGCTTTGGCCTAGTATTTCTTTGCTTTGCTCCTTTTTCCTATGTTTTGGAATGGTATTATATATACTGGGCCATTATATGTTCAAAGTAGGTGATCTTCTTTTTGATTTTGATTTTACAGGTGATTATAGTTAAGAGACTCCATGAATCTCAGAAAGCCTTTAGACTTTTAGATAAGTTTGAGACTTTTATAGACTATGAGGATTTTGAAGCGGGACTGAATGCATTTTTGCATTATGATATGGCTACAGTGATATGGATATAAGCCTTTGATGACTAGGCAGTGGAATGTGGTGGCCTGAAAGAAAATGACCCCCAAAGGAAATGGTACTTTTTGGAGGTGGGATCTTGTTGGAGTAGGTGTGCTCTTGTTGGAGGAATTGTGTCACTGTGAAGGAAGACTTTGAGGTCTCGTATATGCTGAAGCCATGCCTAGTGAGACAGTTCATTTGCTGTTGCCTTTAGATCAAGATGTAAGGACTCTTAGGTCCAGCACCTTGTCTGCCTACATGCTGCCTTGCTTGCCTTTATAACAATAATGGACTAAACCGCTGAACTATAAGCAAGCTAGCACAATTAAATACTTTTCTTATAAGAGTTGCCATGGTCATGGTACCTCTTCACACCTAACTAAGATGACTGCTATATGGTACTCTCTTCTCATCGAGGAGAACTCTTGTGGGCTAGAAAAACACTGGGAGATTTTTATAAAAGTTTATTCAGTTACCTGCATTTAGAATTTTGGCTCTTTGTTGTGGTGTTTATGTAAAATCCTATCCATGAATTTCAGGACAGCCCATGTAAGTTAGTTTTTTGACATATTCCTTTGAGACATCTATTAACTATATGACCCAGTTCTGCCACTCTGGGACAGATAGCTGAAAGTCTCTAACTCAGCATACACAACATACCACAACATACACTTCCATGGTTACTGTTCACTATTCATAATGATTAAAACTTGAAATCAGCCTGGATGTTTATAAACAGATGAATGGACAGAAAATATGGTACATATGCACAATGGCATTTTTTTTTTATTTTAACTGTTTTTTTTTTCTTTTTTTTTCACAATGGCATTTTTAAGACATAAAGAAAAGCATCTAGGTTGTTTCCAGGTTCTGGCTATTACAAACAATGCTGCTATGAACATAGTTGAGCATATACTTTTGTTGTATGATAGGGCATCTCTTGGGTATATTCCCAAGAGTGGTATTGCTGGGTCCAGGGGTAGGTTGATCCCAAACTTCCTGAGAAACCGCCGCACTGATTTCCAAAGTGGTTGCACAAGTTTGCATTCCCACCAGCAACAGATGAGTGTACCCCTTTCTCCACAACCTCTCCAGCAAAGGCTATCATTGGTGTTTTTTATTTTAGCCATTCTGACAGGTGTAAGATGGTATCTTAAAGTTGTCTTGATTTGCATTTCCCTGATCGCTAAGGAAGTTGAGCATGACCTTAAGTGTCTTTTGGCCATTCGAACTTCTTCTGTTGAGAATTCTCTGTTCAGCTCAGTGCCCCATTTTATAATTGGGTTGATTAGCCTTTTACGGTCTAGTTTCTTGAGTTCTTTATATATTTTGGAGATCAGACCTTTGTCAGTTGCGGGGTTGGTGAAGATCTTCTCCCAATCAGTGGGTTGCCTTTTTGTCTTAGTGACAGTGTCCTTTGCTTTGAAAGTATGGAATATATACATATTAGAGTACTACTCAGCGGTAAAAAACAATGACTTCTTGAATTTTGCATACAAATGGAAGGAAATAGAAAACACTATCCTGAGTGAGGTAAGCCAGACCCAAAAAGAGGAACATGGGATGTACTCACTCATATTTGGTTTCTAGCCATAAATAAAGGACATTGAGCCTATAATTCATGATCCTAGAGAAGCTAAATAAGAAAGTGAACCCAAAGAAAAACATATAAGCATCCTCCTGAATATTAAACTTCATCAGGCGAGGAAAGGAGACAGAGACCCACATTGGAGCACCAGACTGAAATCTCAAGGTTCAAATCAGGAGCAGAAGGAGAGAGAGCACGAGCAAGGAACTCAGGTCCGCGAGGGATGCACTCACACACTGAGAAATGGGGATGTTCTATCGGGAACTCACCAAGGCCAGCTGGCCTGGGTCTGAAAAAGCATGGGATAAAACCGGACTTGCTGAACATAGCGGACAATGAGGACTACTGAGAACTCAAGAATAATGGCAATGGGTTTTTGATCCTACTGCACGTACTGGCTTTGTGGGAGCCTAGGCAGTTTGGATGCTCACCTTACTAGACCTGGATGGAGGTGGGTGGTTCTTGCACTTCCCACAGGGCAGGGAACCCTGATTGCTCTTTGGGCTGACGAGGGAGGGGGACTTGATCGGGGGAGGGGGAGGGAAATGGGAGGTGGTGGCGGGGAAGAGGCAGAAATCTTTAATAAATAAATAAATAAATTTTAAAAAAGACATAAAGAAAACTGAAACCATGACAAATGTAGGAAAAAGTACACAACTGGAGATCATGTCTTAATCAGTATAAGACACAGAAAGACAAATGTTGGATGTTGTCTTTCACATGTGGAATCTATTTGAATTTTTTTTGTGTGTGATGCAAGTAGAAAGGAACCTATGAGAAAGGAAGAACATACCTTAAATGAGCAGGGAAGATGGAGCTCTAGACTACATGAGACATAAAAGAGAAGGGAAGACTATTTGAGGAGAAAATAGACACCAGCAACAGGGAAGTAGGGGATGGAGAGGGTAGCGGAACTGGGAAAGGAATAAGAATATAGTTTAATGGCATGAATGCATCATAATGACTTATTATTTTGAATGCTAACTTAAAATAGTGAAGATAGGTAGGTATTTATATATTTAGATAGATTGATAGATCGATCAATCAATAGATAGATAGACAGACAGTCAGTTCAATTGACTGACAAAGAAACTGTTCTTCCCATTCTGGGCTGTGCAGGCAGACTGTATTAAAAAGCAACTGAACAACAGCAACAACAAAAATGCATTGTTTCCCTTAGGATAAGTCATGGCAAAGTAATTTATAAAGCCTTGTACACACTCTAGCATAGGCTTATAAATAAATACGAAGTCCTCTCACTGCCTGCCAAAAGCAGCACTTGTGTTAGTTCAGGACATGTTGCCTGTGAAAAATTATGGCCCAACTATTTTAAAAAAGAGTAACAACCTAATGTTTCCAGAGTCACTGATCCAGACAGTCCCCAAAAGTTCATGAATGAAGAACTCACTAGTTCTTGAAGTAAATTAGCTTAGAAGTGAAATAAATTCTTGCAACAATGTTCTTGCTGAACTCTATTTGTTATGAGAAAAATGAGGGAAAATTAATGATACAGATCAAGCATTCACTGCTATTTTAGCTGGAAAGTAGAAGAACGCATGTTTGCCTGGAGCCTGAACTTGTGGGATTTTTTTGTTTTTTTTTTTTTGTTTGTTTTTTTAAATCTTCAAATAATATGTTTGCTTACTGATCACCTTGAGAAATATCAACAAATTATCTTGCTCCTCTTTTCGAAATATCCAACCAGAAGACAGAGTTAGGGAACTGGATGCCACTATTCTGGCCCTGAAATCAGAGTAGGAAATCTTTGGTGTAGTCCCTTTGGATCTGATAACTACCTGGAAATTCTTGCTGCAGGTTTTGTAATGACATCAAATGTCCTGTGGCTCTGGATTCCCTGCTATTTCTGGATGTTATTTCACCATTCTTCTCAGTTATGCCAAGGATCTCTCTGCTTCTTTCCCTTCCCTTCCCCACTTTCTCTCTGTTCAAAAAGCTCTTTTATTGAGGGCAACAGCACTGACCGCTCCAAGTCCCTCATTGGGCAGTGGCATCTGAAATTTTATTTTCCTCTTACATTCCCTTCAGCTTTCAGTAACTCTGTTCAGCTCTGCCAATCAAATCATGAGACACCTCTTTGGGTAACAGGATCACAATGGGTTGTCTTGTTCTTAAAGGCAATATATAAATATAATTAGTTTTCTAATGTCATATCATGAAATACCACAAAGTTAACTTTCAAAACAATAATAATTTATTGCCTCATAATTTCTTAAACCAGAGGCCTGGGGAGAGGTAGCCCAACTGGCCATTGGTTGTGGTGGCGCAAATGAATGTAGACAGATTATATAGATATATACAGCTTTAATAAGGAAATAAACTTACAGGACCACAGGTTCCCGCGGTGTACCGGAAAAGCGGAGCAAAAGAAAAAGGCTGCTGGGCTCACGCCCGGCAGATTTATCCATAAACATTAGCCCGAGGCGAACACGCCCCCAATGGGTGGGGCTATGTCCCTACATCTCCCCCTTTTGTCTAAATAAGATAGAACCAAACCAAATACAACTATATACAATAATAACAAATAATAGATATAACAAACAATATTGAGGACAAAACTTTTGCTAAACATTCTATCTCAAGGAGTCTAAATAACATAGAGAGTAACTACAATTATATAATCTTCAACTCCGTCAAAGATCTGAGAAGGGAATAAATATTACTTAACAATCGAGAGATATCCAAAATGTGCAACAATTGAAAGAGACAACTGACTACCTGGGCAATCACCCAAAGTCTCGTTTGCAATGTTGAGTCAACCAACTTTGGCTAAGGCCTAACATAACTGGCATACCATTATTAAAGGCAAGGAACTTTCTTAGGACTATCCTACCCTGTCTTGGCAAGATAAGACAATCCTGTTTCATCCACTTAGGGATATTCTGTATCTTTGTCAGAAGTTGAGGTATGGGCTTTTCTTAACCCAAAGGCCAGTTCTGCCAAGAAGACAAGCTCCCAGTGGAGTGTCTTTGGTGCTCAACGTTCTCTCGGGAGTAGAGTGGTGTTGCCAGGAGTAATTGTGTCTCTTTGGCATAGAAATTTTAGGTTAGATTAAAGGCCATTTTCTACAGCTCTTCGAAGAGGCTGAAGATCATACTATCTATACTAAATATAATCTCTATGTAACTAAAAGACCTGATAAACTTAAAAATAAATATGACAAACATAATTCTCAATACCTATCTAACTTTGAAGACTAAAAGAATAAACAACTGTGCAATATATGAAGACAATGATCTTCAACTGTAAACAATGTCATAGTATCAGAGGTAGAAATGTACAATGTAATATGGTAGATGTATCAATACAATATGGACAAAGTTATAAACATACTCATACAAAAATAGAGGTAGGAACACTCATATTCAATATTCAACATATCAATATACCAGAAACAGTACCAGTACAATTTTCTATAGACAGTAATTCACAAATACCAATCATCCCAAAAAACCAGTTACCCCCTTCTTCTTCCTCTTCTTCTTCTTTTTTTTTTTTCAAAAAAAAATATCACCCCATCCCCTCAACCCTAAACCAACCATTAAAAGATGTCCCCAACCCTGAGGGCAAACTCTGTTGGGAGAGGGGATGCCGTCCTCTAAGATTGCTTCTAGCTGACATGGGGGCGACGTTCTTCTTAGGGGGTCCTGTGAAAGCAAATGATGGTAAAATTTCCAAATTAACCTTTGACCTAAGAAAATTGTAACTAGTCTCAGAGCGTTTTGAGAAGGTCCGACCAGAGTGTTGTCAAAAATGTGCACCATTCGAAATTGTCTCTTGTAGTTGGTACCAAAAAACAGGTCTAATATTAGCGCTTTAAAAAAAAAATCATGACGTCATAAAAACCAGATGGAGTTGATGTTGTGGGGCCCCATCTTCATCCTGGAAACTTCAAAGATTACTGTAGGAAAATTTGTTGCTTGTTATGGGAAATTTAAACATTAACAACAAGGACATATACTGACATATAAAGAAAGACACAGATATGAGGAAAAGCAAAGAAAGTTTAAGACATATATATATATATATATATATATATATATATATATATAAATTAATACTTACAGAACAAGTCCCTCCATCAGTAATTAAATATTAGGGGTACCTTAAATTCTTTGAAGATGGGTATTTTCCTGTGGAGATAAGAAGAGAACCCTGCCCCCAACCTATTTGTATTACTTACCATCAGTATGATTGCCATCCATGTGATTGAATTGTTATTTATCTTTCCCAACTGGCTTCTCTTCATCAAAACGAACCTTTATCAATTTTGATGGAATCCACAATTTTTCCTCACCTGTGGAGACAAGAGCAAATCCCCTTCCCCAACGCAGCACATCTCCTGGCTTCCATTGTGAGGTCAGCACATCCTTGGAATAAACTGGTTGATTTAGTTCAGTAGACTTTTCCATTATCCAATGTCTTTCTGCAGCCGATGTTCCCTTCTCATTAGCGTTGAGGAAATTCAAGGTTAACAAAGCATTATGTAACCTATTTCTGGGGGTGTTTTCCACCCCTTTCTGTTTGTTCAACATATCCTTTATAGTTCGATTTGATCTTTCTATGACTGCTTGACCTGTAGGGTTGTATGGTATACCTGTAACATGCTTGATATTGTAATAATCAAAAAAACCGTTTCATTTTCCTAGAGACATAAGCAGGACCATTATCTGTCTTTATTTGTGTAGGTATACCCATGATAGCCATGACTTCTAATAAATGAGTGATAACTGAATCAGCTTTTTCTGAACTTAAAGCCGTTGCCCACTGAAAGCCTGAATACGTGTCAATGGTGTGATGAACATATTTTAATTTGCCAAATTCTGCAAAGTGGAACACATCCATCTGCCAGATTTCATTCCTTTGGGTGCCCTTTGGATTAGCCCCTGCAGGCAGTGGCATTTGGTTATAGAAAGAGCAAGTAGGGCATTTCTTTACAATCTCCCTAGCTTGTTGCCATGTAATAGAAAACTCTTTCTTCAAACCTTTGCTATTAACATGATGTTTTTTATGAAATTCAGAGGCTTGTAGCACACTACCAATCAATAATTGATCAATTTCTGCATTACCTTGTGCTAGAGGACCTGGCAGACCCGTATGGGATCGGATGTGTGTTATGTACATAGGGCAAAGCCTGTTCCTAATCAAATCTTGCACCTGGATAAACAAAGAGGTTAGTTCTGTATCATCAGGTATAAATTCAGCAGTTTCAATATGTAAAATAACTCTTTCTGCATATTGTGAATCAGTAACTATATTAATAGGTTCTTTAAAATCCCTTAGCACCATAAGAATGGCATATAATTCTGCCTTCTGGACAGAATCATAAGGACTTTGTTCCACCTTACCCAAGTCTTCTGATTTGTAACCTGCCTTCCCTGATTTATTGGCATCAGTATAGAACATACGGGCTCCAGTTATTGGAGTATCACGGACGATTCGAGGAAGGATCCAAGAAGTTCTCTTTATGAAGTTAAGCCTCTTGCTTTTTGGATAGTTGTTATTAATGTCTCCCAAGAAATTAGCACAAGCTCTTTGCCATGGTTCATTATCTTCCCATAATTTCTTTAGTTCATCAGCAGTGAAAGGCACTATAATTTCTGCTGGGTCTATGCCTGCTAGTTGACGAAGTCTCAACTTGCCTTTTATAATTAACTCAGAGACTTTTTCTACATAAGTTTTCAGTTTCTTACTTGGTTTATGTGGTAAAAAGATCCATTCCAAGATAATATCATCTCTCTGCATTAAAATTCCTGTAGGGGAAATTTTTGATGGTAGTATGACGAGAATACAGTCGAGCTCTGGATTTACCCTATCCACATGTGCCTGTTGTAATTTTTCCTCAATCATCGTCAGTTCCTTTTCTGCTTCAGCTGTTAATTCTCTGGGACTGTTTAAATCTTTGTCACCATCCAAGGTTTTGTTCAAATGAATTATTAGATCAGGTGTTATCCCAATAGCTGGCCGTAGACTGGAAATGTCCCCTAATAGTCTTTGAAAGTCATTAAGAGTCCGTAGGCGATCTCTCCGAATTTGTGCCTTTTGTGTCTTAATTTTTTGTAAACCTATTTTATAACCTAAATAATTAACAGAATCTCCCTTCTGAATCGTTTCAGGAGCAATTTGCAATCCCCATTTTGGTAAAAGTATTTTTATTTCTTCAAACAGTCTGTTCAAGGTATCCATGTTTGAATCGGATAACAAAATGTCGTCCATGTAATGATATACTATCGATTTGGGAAATTTCTTGCGTATTATTTGCAATGGTTGATTCACAAAATATTGGCACAGGGAGGGACTATTTAACATACCCTGGGGGAGGACGGTCCAGTGGTACCTCCTCGAAGGTTGAGAATTATTATAAGTAGGCACTGTGAAGGCAAATTTTTCTCTATCTTCTTTTTGTAAAGGTATAGTGAAAAAACAATCCTTTAAATCAATAACTATGAGAGGCCATCCTTTTGGCAATAAAGAGGGCAAAGGAATTCCAGATTGCAGAGGGCCCATAGGTTGAATAACTTTGTTGATAGCCCTGAGATCTGTCACCATTCTCCATTTACCTGATTTTTTCTTAACCACAAATACAGGAGAATTCCAAGGGCTGGTAGATTCTTCTATATGTCCAGCATCTAATTGCTCTTGTACCAACTGTTCTAAAGCCTGTAACTTTTCCTCAGCTAAAGGCCATTGCTTTGTCCATATTGGTTTCTCAGTCAACCATTTTAAAGGCAAGGCTGTTGGTATCTCTGAAGGGACATCAATTGCTTGTTCTTGTACAGCCCGAATGGCTGGTTTTCTCCATTTGTAATATCTTTTAATATTATCCCCAGAAATATAGGCTCTAGAAGTAGCAGGAAAGTTAATTTGGGTATTCCATTGTTGTAATAGGTCACGACCCCATAAATTCATTGCAATATTGGCTACATATGGCCTTAATTTTCCTATTTGTCCCTCTAGTCCTATACATTCAACCCATCTCGTGCTCTGCCTTACTCGAGATAGGGTTCCAATTCCCAGGAGCTGAACATTTACATTCTGAAGAGGCCAATATGGATGCCAAGATTCTGGGGTAATGATACTTACATCCGCACCTGTGTCCAGCAGGCCAGTAATAAAAATGCCATTTACACACACTCTCAGCTTTGGTCTTTGGTCATTTATAGAAGTTTGCCAAAACACACGGAACTCATCTTTCTGATCATTATTGCTTGTAATAGTAGGCATGGGGCTTTCTAATTGTCCTGACGAGTCATGTTCTCTGTAGTAACTGGAAATGACTGAACCATGTTTGCCATGGGGGCCTGTGAGGCCCCCCCTCTCACGTTTCCCGTCTGTATCAGGCTGCCTTGTCTATCTCTTGTAGACCTGCACTCATTCGTCCAGTGTCTGCCCTTTCCACATCTTCTACATAAACCTGAAGGCTGAGTCCTCCTATTTCTGTTATTTCTAGAAGATGCATTATTATTATTTCTGAAAATCCGTTGTCTACAATTCCTTTTCATATGACCCATTTTGCCACAATTAAAACATTTGGTATTCTGATGTCTCCTTTTACCATTGGAAATTGCTTCTTCTACCCATGCTTCAGTGCCATAGTCAAATGTATCAACATCTAGTGTATGCAAGACCCATTCTTCTAATGGCGCTGATCTGAGCTTTAAAGGTCCCAAAATCCTTTTGCATTCCACATTTGCATTTTCATAAGCCAAAGTCTCGATCATTATACGTCTTGCTTCTGGGTCAGATATCCCTATTTGTACAGCTTTAGTTATTCTTTGTAAAAAGTCACTAAAGGGTTCTCTCTGACCCTGTTTTACTCTGACAAATGATTCCATCCTCTGTCCTGGGTCTTGCACCCTGTCCCAAGCCCTTAAGGCTGCTGTAGTACACACAGAGAGTATGTTTTCATCCAAATTAGCTTGTTCCTGAGGCTCAGAAAATAGCCCCTCTCCCAAAATTTGATCTATGGAAATCTCAATTCCCTTTGCTCTTTCCTGCTGTTCTAAAAGTCTAGCCTCTTGCCTGAATAAGCATTTCCATTTCAATTGCGTTCCACTCTCAAGGACAGCAGAGCTCAGTTGAAACCAGTCAGAGGGCGTGACCTTATTCGTGGTAGCCCAAGATCTTAGCATCTCTTTAACAAAAGAGGCATTCATTCCAAAAGTCATTACAGCCTGTTTAATTTCTTTGAGATCATTCATACGGACAGGTTCCCATGTATCTTCCTTGATGACCCTAGGGTTTCTGGAACCAACTACTTTCTCAGTTGTTACAACTGGAAAGGCAGGTAGAACTGTAGGTAGAGCTTTGTGGGAATTGTCCCGGAGGGATTTACCCACAGATTTAGTTAAAATATGCCTTTCTACCTCTTGCTCTTCTTCCTCAGAATTTAGAAATTCCTCAATCTTTTCAATTCTATTCACCATTGCCTTCTTTAATGTCTGAATCTCCTGTCCAGAATTATGTTCTAAAGCCTTCATTGAGGATTCTAAAGTATGAAGTTTGTCCATTAGAGATAATGTCTCATCTTTGGACATAATTTTTATAGCATATACCGTGCCTTCTTGTATAGATAATCTTTCTGTCAATCTGTCATAAGCTTTAGACAAAATCCGATTGTCACATTCAGCAGTTTTGATTCTCTCAGTTAATGTTTCTGTTCCTACTGAAAGGGACTGAAGCTTACGATCCAAATCAGCTGTTCCTTCTTCCACAGTAATGAATTTCTCCTTAATATCAGCCGTTAATGTTTCAGAAAGGGACTGAAGCTTACGATCCAAGTCAGCTGTTCCCTCTTCCATAGTAATGAATTTCTCCTTAACATCAGCCTGTACCTCTTCTAAATTTTTTTCAGTTTGTCGAGTTGTGTTAAACAAAGATCTGTTCTCTGCCTGGAGAACTTCAAACTGATTTTTGAGAAGATTGTTGTCATTCTCAATTGTTTTTAAGCGTTCAACCTCGTCTCGTAAAGACTTTATCATATTTCTATTATCAAACCATACAGTACCAAGGAAAACTACGAATCCCAGAAAGATCCATATCTGTGGGCTGACAGACACTTCTTGTAAAATCTCCCACATGGTACAACTGAAAAGGCTGTTAAAGTCTTGAATGGTAATGTTTTCAGACATTTTTCTTATTTATAAAAGAAAATTATGTACCTGTAATGAAGTTTTCCTGCCAGTGGTGGCTAAAGAAATGCACCTGAGTCCACGTGGTCTAAGCCAGAGCCGGTCTGAAACAATTAACTCAAAACAAAAATTATTGTACTGCCTGTTAAGGGAAGGGGTTGGTGGCTTTTACTTCAAAACCGCGGGTGCTTCACTTAAATCAGGCAGTGAGGGTTTGGAAGAAGCAGGGAGCTATTAACTGCTCTGTGGGGGGTCGCTGCTCTGCGACTGTAGTGGCCTGGAGTGGGGGAAGGGAAAGCGAGCGGGAGCGCGCTGTAAATCGCCTTCCTGAGCTCAGGCAACTAGCCGGGAAAGGTGGAGCTTGCGCCCCCCCTGTGCCGGGTCGGGGGCAAAATAGCCCCACGTTGGGCGCCAAATGTGGTGGCGCAAATGAATGTAGACAGATTATATAGATATATACAGCTTTAATAAGGAAATAAACTTACAGGACCACAGGTTCCCGCGGTGTACCGGAAAAGCGGAGCAAAAGAAAAAGGCTGCTGGGCTCACGCCCGGCAGATTTATCCGTAAACATTAGCCCGAGGCGAACACGCCCCCAATGGGTGGGGCTATGTCCCTACAATTGGTCTCAGGAAAGCTTAAGATTTCAGCAAGGGCTTTGGCTGTATCAAGGTTGGGTCTCTTTCCAAGGTTGCACAGTCAGAGCAGAAAGTACTTTCTTGTGGTTGAGGACTGAAACTCCTGTTTTGCTGCCTGTGAGCCAGGCATCACTCTTAGCTTCCAGAGGCCTCCTCAGGCCCTGCTTTATGTACTTCTCTCACAAACTTGCCTCTTTAACGCTGGCAGGAGACATCTTTCCCCATTTGAGTGACTTTTCAGTGATCTCTAAAAACACATCCAGAGTGATCTCCCTTGTCACTCAAGCTCAACTAATTAGAGATTGCAGCTGTAAAAGTCCTTCGACTTTTTCATGTGCAGTGTTGTAAAGAAAATGGCCCCCAAAGGCACTATTAGGAGGTATGGCCTTGGTGGAGTTGGTGTGGTCATATTTCATAAGTGTGTCACTGTAAGGGAAGACTGTGAGGTCTCCAATGCTCAAGACACGCCCAGTGTCTCAGGCACCTCCTGTTGCCTGTGGGTCAAGATGCAGAGCTCTCCGCTCTTCCTCCAGCACCATGTCTGCCTGCATGCTGCCATGCTTCCCTCTGTGACACTTCAGAAGGGACTGAACTTCTGAACAGTCGGCAGCCACCACAACTAAATGTTTTCCTCTATAAGAGTTGCCATGGTTATGGTGTCTCTTTCCAGCAATAGAAACCCTAAGACACCATGTTACATGAGTGGGACATACCGCAGCCACCGCCATGTCATGTTTAAGGGAACCCATGAAAGATAGAGGGAAATCTTGGGGGAAACTTAGAGTTCTGCCTCTTACATGCCGTGCCTTTATGGGTGATGGGTTTGTTTCTCCATTGGCTCAGAGTTGAGGTGCAGGTGCGTCAGTGAGCAGTGACTCAGCTTTGTGCCTCTGTAGGTGTAATAGACCTGTGGCTGCCATCTGCCTTCTTTACCCTGTAGTGCTGCTCACTGTACCTTAGTAATTACGCTATACTTAAAAGAAAATACATTTCTGTTTGACAGCAAAATAAACACTCAGAGGTTTCTTTAATTGCTATCAAACCTGAAAATATTTAGACAAAGAGGCATGCATTTATTTAAAGTAACTTCCAAGAATCTGGAATTCAGTATAACTTAACATGTTTCCATCTGGGAGAACCCGATCTTTAGAAATGGTGTGCTTCAGCTGCTTGTCCTCCCTGGCTGTTCTGTTTCATCTCCCACTAAGCACGGAGATACTCTCAGCAAAACCCGAATGACTGCATCAATAATTTCAGAATTGAAATCCCAAACAGTATTCTAAGAGATTAAGCAGAGTGGAGAAGTTGGCAAGCTAAGTTTGGATTGAAACAGCTAATCCTGCTTGCTCGTTTTTCCCCCTGTGGAAGAAGCATTGCATGAGGCACAAGTTGGTGTCTTGATGGCCCAGCATTCCTGTAGGGCCGCTGAAAAGTGTTAGATGTGTTGGCTAACACTGCTTCTGTATGAGTCAACAGTGGGAAGGAGCTGTCAGCAAAAGTTCTTGGGCTACTTCACGGTGAGGGCGGCACTAACTCTGTTCCATCTCATTATCACCCAAATAAGCAAATGGCATCGGTGCTTTTTCCTTTTTGAATTTATCCACAACAATTTCTCAAATTTTGAAGACATTTTAGATACCTGTTTATGCACCCCTATTTTGCCTGTTTGACTTATTAAACATAAACCACCCCGTATGTATATCTCTAATTTGTATCAGCATTTATTTTGAGGTTACAAGTTATATCTGTCCATGTTCACATGGGTATATCTAGTTAGGGACAAATCAATAAAAATGATTATGCTTTTACTTATTTATTTTGGGTGTGTGCATGCACATGTGTCACAGTGCCTATGTGGAGGTCACAGCAGCTTGTGGGAATTTGTTCTCTCCTTCCATGATGTGGACCCTCAGGATCAGACTCTGATGTCAGAATTTGTAGGTTTCTTTCTTTGTTGAGCCATCATCTGGTCCCTATGTGATTAGTCTTACTTTTTAATTTTTTGGCTCTGATTCAAGCTTCTGAGTTCTTCCATGAGAGTTAAAGAGCATAAACATGAATAGTACCCCCCCCCCGCTCCTGTCTCTCTCCTCACTACATCCTGGCACCTGTCACTCTCTTCTCTACATCTTTCACTTGTCCCCCCATCCTTTCCATCTGTCACCCTTTCTACACCCTTCCCTCGTCCCTCCCTTTTCTATATCCTCCACCTGTCCCTTCCCTTCCTGTAGCCTTCCATATGTCCTTCCCTTTTAATTCCCTTCCACCTATCCATCTCTTTTTCTTTGGTATAAGAATATTCCACTGAAGTAACAATCTAATCTTTTAAGTTGATCCCAACGGTATACACTGAAGAAATAAAAGTTAAATACCAGTCTAAAACTAAACCTCTGAGGTAGTTTAATCACCAGAGTATGCTATGCCCAGAACCTGATGTAAAGACTTGGGCTATTTAAGGTAAGACGTTAAGCAGAGAACAGACACCAGATGCTGCTGGTTGAGGGTGTTGCACCATCCACATGTAAAGCACCTAGTCACTTGTTCATGCAATTGACATTCACTCACTGCAGACCTCAACTGCATCATCTGCACTGTAGCAATTGGTGCAGCTGATGCCAGTGACCATAGCCCTCTAAGCCTGTAAATCTGTCTGCTGGAAAGGTATCCTTCTTCCTTCCCAAACAGTCATGAAATATAGTATGCATACACATTAATGCTCATAATGTGCATAGCAGCATAAATAAGAAACACGCATAGCATAAATAGTGAGATGATGATGTGCAATTACCATTCAGTTTCTAAAAGAGATGTCTCCAGACTCTGGTGAAGTTCTCTGCAACCTTGTAGTCCTGCCCTTTACTCCCCGCCAACAGAACTGGATTCTGTAAAAGAGTTCTTTTGTGTTTAGATACTAACTTCTTTGCCATTCATTATAGTTTCACTATATAAAATACTGAGGTTTTGTTTTGATGTTCAAAAAAGATTGCATTTTATGCTTGTATTTTGCCTGTAGTTGTGAGCTACCATGTGGATGCTCTGCAAGAGTTGTAAGATGAGATTGCGTGAGCATTTGTTGTGCCAAAGTTCTCAAAGCCTGATTTCCTGTTTGATTTTAGAGTGTCACAGTTTCGTCCTGAGTAGCCAACCTGAGCACATCTAGTCTTTAAATCAGTGTTTTCAAACCCTGCTGTACACCCAGCCTCCTACAAACTAAAACTCCTGCTGTGCAGGCCATGACAGGTGGATTGGAGAACATCAGAGCCCTGTCGTCTTCCCAGCTCCACAGTGTCCTTGTGCAGCCTGGGTTAGGACTGCTGCTTAACTTCTAGCTCCCCACTCTGAGTCATGTCTGTTCTGTCTATGTGCTTTCTCTTCTTCCTCAAAGAGTTCACTTGTGAGACTATGCGTCCATACTCACAGAAAGCACCAAGTAGCTTCTACTCTGGACCTTTTCTTCAAACTAACAAGCTCCCTGCTTGTTACAGGCTGCTACACCTGTAATGAACAGAACGGGACCTACTTGGCCCCTTGTGCTCTCCTTCATGGCATTCTATTTTGAAAACTGTTTTCACACTCTTTAGATACAATTTTATTTTCTCTACTGAGAAAATTTTAGTGCGAGTCTCTTAATTTGCTAATTAATTCTGATAGACACTTTCATCGTCTCAGGAAATCGGTATGTGATATGCCTAGATTAGGAATAGCTTAGCATGGAAAATGATCTAATGCCAGTGGAGTAAACTCAAGTCAATTAACATGGCAGAATTGGTTGTCTTTTTGAATAACATGGATTTGTTCATAAAAGAATGCTTTTATTTGTGGAATGATCCATGCTTTTAGCCACTGTGATTTCTGCAGCCCTTCCCTTTTTGAAGCTATTAGAAAAGGAAAAGAGATTATAGAGCCACTCGGACAGATATGTTGAGACAGAAAAGCCCCACCATGTACTTTGTTCTGGGTCTGAGTATGTTAATTGGCCATAACATGCTATTAAAATACTAATTTATAGCTGCCTTTAATGTATGCTCAGAGCATCTAAAACATGTAACATAATTATAGGTTTGTGTTTTTTCTATCCTGAACAAAATAGTGACTTATTTCTTGTAAATAGAACAAGTTATTTTATTTTCCAGAGCTTTCTTTTGTATCTTTTAGGGAGTGGAACTAAGTAGAGCAAACAGAGATTTCTCTACAACATTAGCAAAAGAGTAGCTCAACATGTTAATTTTAATGTTTACAAGATAAATGACATTTAAAAAAGTGGATAGATGACTTGCCCAGCGACCTGCAGACTTCTCACACTGAAGTTGGGAGAACTGAGCCCGGAATGCTTTTGAGAGCAAGCACACTCTTTGGGCATCAGTTGGACAAGTTGGTCCTTGGAAGCTCACTATTGTTCTCCATAATAATGGATAATTATCATTATTTTCCTCAAGAGAACATAGTGTAGAATAAGCAATTAATGACTTAGTGCACTTTTGAAGATGTTCTAAGTAATTTCTTAGTTTTTCTCAACTTGTGTTTCAGAAGAGAAGGACTATGGATAAAATAAATATGGAAGGAAACTTTTATTTCAAAATTTTATGATATAAATTTTATGACAATTTTATTAAAAGGATTAGTTTCTTTGTAAGACAGTACTATAATTTTATTTCACACTCAGGAATAGCACTTCTCATAATTTAAAAAAATTCTGTTTTTTAATAAGTATGAATAATTATAAGTGGTCATAGATCCAATATATAGTTCAGTCGATTTTATGTGTTGCCTTTTGACTAATGTCATTTTTAGTCTTTGATGATCTTTTTAACCTCATTGGATACATAGTGGTCTTGTTTTCAAGAAAGTCAATCCTAATAGGTGTTTGTCAATGCTTCTGCTTCTTATTTTCCAAAATCTGTTATCTAATTTTTCACAGCTATCTTTGTCCCAGTGATTTGGTGTAGGAGTTCCTTTTGTTTGTGTGTTGCTTTTATGGCTAATGAATAAAGAAACTGCTTTGGGCCGGAGGGCAGAACTTAGGTAGGTGGAGAAGACAGAACTGAATGCTGGGAAGAAGAGCAGAGAGGGAGCCTCCATGGAGCCGCCAGGTCAGATATGCTGAATTTTTCTCAGTAAGCCATGACCTCATGGTGATATACAGATTAATAGAAATGGGTTAAATCAAGATGTGAGAGTTAGCCAATAAGAGGCTAGAGCTAATGGGCCAAGCAGTAATTTAATTAATACAATTTCTGTGTGGTTATTTCGGGTGTAAGCTAGCTGGGCAGCCGGGATGAAAAGCAGGCCCTCTCTCCATCAACAGTGATTCATAGATGCTATCATCTTTGTGCCTTGTCCTGTCTTTTCTACACTGAGTCTTGGCCACCTCTTTGCCACAATAGAATATAAGCAGACTGAGCTGGTCCATCTTCCAGAACTAGGATCTCAGAAACCCCGCAAGTCCCATTATGGTTTCTTAGAATGCATCTTCGTAGAGAAGACAGTTGTTCTGTAAGAAGTTCCCCAACCTGTGATTCCCGAGTTGCACAAACATGATATTTGGAGAAGTTTGGGGTAAAGGGGGGTATTCTACACCATTGGTTCTGGTTATTTCAGGTGAAATGCCAGGCACATAGGTATCATTTTGAGTATCCAGAAAAGTTAAGGTCCTCGTTGTCATCTGTGCATGAATTAACCCTAGAGAACTGCCCAGCTGGAACCACGCCATATGTAGCTGTAAGAACCAGAGAGAGGGGCAGTGGAGACAGACACTGACTGCTGTGCTGTTATCACAGTGCTTTGCATGCAGTAAGATGCAGGTCCTGCACATGTGAGAGGATGCAGTAGTGCCTGGGAGGAGCCTTTGCAGTCTTCTGTGCTTTCTGTACTCTTGCTTGCTTGGTGGTAAAATCAAGACCATGACCGACTTTTAATGTCTCAAGAAGACTGATCAACATGGTATACTGATGGGAGATAAGTCTGTAAGATGCACTTCTTTGCTTTTTGGGTAGGGAGGGCTCAGCTTTGGTTAATCGTAGAAATCGCAGAGCCAGGCACTGAGTCGGGAAACTTTCAGCTGGCTGTCAGGAAGAAGGAGTAGGCCATAAAACTGGATTCCACAGAAAGTCATCTGAGATTCAAGTTTAATGGGAGAACTAGTAATGTGGTAACCTAAAACAAAACTTTCTACTTTGGTTGTGCTTGGAAATGTTTCTGAAATTTTTCTTATTGTCATTCACTAGTATCATCTCCACTTTAGTGTTTGAGCAGTAGTTTCAAAATGAAAGTCTGTTAGTACTCCCTACTTCAAACATCCCAGTGGCGACACAGTATTCTTGGATTTCAGATCCTGAGTTAGCCCAGTTGATGGCTCAACAAGGCAGCCTCCAGTTTGTCTGCCTGAGTGCACTATGGTTCTGAGAATGCATTTCTCACTGCATGGGTTCATCCCTTCATTCTCCGCTCGTCCAATCTCATGTGTCCTACTTGATCCTGCTCAGAAATTAATTGGAAATCTTGTTCATTAAGTTTATCTGTGAAAGAGTTTCATAACTGGGGCTTTTTCTTTCAGAATAATCACCTATAATTTGCAGGTTAAGTACAAATATTTAGCCAAGAGTTGTCTTAATTCAGTAGAATCGGACCTTAGTAGTTTTTAGCTCTTTGTTGTTGTTGTTGTTGGCTAGTGTTTCAGCAATCAGCATTACATAGAAGATAAAATAAATGTCCTTCTGGGCCCTTTACTGCAAAAGACTCAGATGAGATTCCTTTTGATGGAATTAAAATAAACGAGGAGAGGCTATTTCACATAAATAGATTGTTGTTTTGATTGTTGTTTTATATTCCAACCTTACTGAGTACGACATTACTTTTTTATTTCCATACAGAAGAGAAAGACAAGTATAGCACATAGCCTGGCAGACAGACTGTACAGGTAGCCACTGTTTCCAATGGGCATGTATTGAGTGAGTGAATGATGATAATTCACTACAGCTACAAGCAGTCCATAACATTGTAAGTAGTTGGTTATGATGACTATGGGAAGGATTCTTACAAAGGGTTTTATTGATGAATTCCTTCTCTTTGTAAATGTTAATGATAGAGAAAATTATACCCAAGAGTTGACAAATGGGATTGAAAGAATTGAAAATATCTAGCAAAACAAAGGAAACCACCGGGAGAATGAAGAGAAAGTCTATAGGATGAGAAGAAATCTTTGCTCATTTTTCCTCTGATAGTGACAAATATCTAGAGTTTATAAAGATATCAATGGTTCAATACCCAGAAAATCCTTCAGGGCAGGGGAGATGGCTCAGTGGTTAAGAGTCCCCACTGCACAAACATGAGTATTTGGATTAATATCATTCTGAAAAACCTGGGGTGACCATGCTCCACCACTAGGGAGGAGCAGTTGTGGAGACAAGAGGAAGGTTTCTGGGCTTACTGGCTGCTAACTGAGATAACAACAACAACAATAATAATAATAATAACAATAATAAGTTTGGAGATCCTGTCTCAAGAGATTCAAATAGTGATAGAAGAGGACACAACATTCTCCTCTGGTCTCTACACATATGCATGGGTGCATACACTCACACAAACACTTGTACTTACACATATAACACACACACACAATCCAATCAGTAAGTGAACAAATAAACATACAATTTCCAAAGAAAATACTAATGGTGAGAGATAAATAGCGTGGTGTGCATGTGGAGATGAGAGGGCCATTGTCAGGAACCAATTCTCCTACACCACATAGGACAAGATGGAACTCGGGTTGTTAGACATGTGTGGCCCAAGAAGAGCTTTACCTGCTTGATCCACCTCCCTCCATCAGCCCAGTTTTTGTGACCACTTTTGATGTGGAAAAGAGTTCTGCTAATTCAAGGGCAAAGGCTTTTATAGAAATCTAGGCATCTGCCGCTTGTTGTTGACCTTGAAGAGTCCCAGAATCTTTATACTATGATAATGCCCTGTGGATGTGCTCGACTCTAGCTCCCAAAAGGTAAAACCACCTGCCTCTTACTGCTTTTCAAAGAGAAGGGGAGATAAGCTTAGCAGTCATTTCTCCGTGGATCCTGCATATCTAGTTTATCAAGCAGTCTAGGCAAGAGCAATTTCTTGCCAAACGGTCAACCAACTCAATAAGGAGCCTCTTCAATGCCCACTGTCCTCTTGAAGTAGCTTGGTGCTGCCAGGAGCAGATGTGTCTCATTGTCATGAGTAGGCTTAAGTTTTAAACATTTTAAATGCTATATTCTGAAGGTCTATGAAATATTTGAAGAATACTTATCTAACTGAAACATATAGAAAATCTAACTAACATGACTACAAGCCTGACTATTATAGATGATTGTTTATTAACTTGTATTTTTAATCCTTTGGGGTTCCCGCTTCAATAAAGAGTCTGCTAGACATTCTTCAAGACACAGAAGAAAGTGACTGACGAACTGCCAATATAGACAGAACTATCTTTGAAATTTCCTGTTTCTTGGAAAAGTCTGCTGGATACTATGGTACTGTAGGCTGAAGATTGATGCTTCAATGGTACAGAAGAACTTTGAGTGACTGTCCAGGCAGTCAATTCTAGAGTTTGGAAGTTGCTTACAATGCACCTCCTGTTTGCTTAGGTAATATTATAGCCTCCTGGAGTCTTTGATGAAGTTGAAAAATTTATAGTTATAGTTTTCCTTAGTTATGATAAAATATAAAATAGATGTAAATATTGTAAGTGTAATTCTTGCTTGATACCTGTTTTATAATATGTAATTTTACCTTCCTTTTTATTTAAAAAGAAAAGGGGAGATGATGTGGGATTTCCCTGTGTATGATGTGATTACCATTAATGAATAAAAAAACTGCTTTGTAAAAAAAAAAAAAAAACAAAGAGAAGGGGAGAATTCTATGTGAGTCCTAGCCTTTTGTGCAAGGTTATTCTCCTTAAGAACTCAGAGATCCCTTGTGTTACTGGAGACTAGGTGGTCTTATGTCTTACCTATGTGGTTTGATTCCTATTTGTAGAAGGAAGCTTAGAGCTGGGTTAGAAAGTACGGTTGGAGACTTCTCTGTAGAACAGAGTAAAATGGTATTTGGAATTCCTGGAAAGCATACTTGAAATATCTGAGTAGAGGAAGTAGGAGAAAAGGAAAGGAATTGGGATCTACAGTTATCTACTTTGAATGCATCATCTCTGGATGTCCTAAAGACACTCCAGAACCAACACACCCTAAATGTCTCGCACTGGCAGTCAGCTCAGCCCCCTTTGCACTCTACCCCAGAGAGTGACACCATTTACCTGCTTGCATAAGCCAGAAACCTGCAGGTCCTCTCCTCCTTTGCCACCACTTTATCCAAGTCCTGTTTTTATCTCATAGATATTTTTGTCTGCTTTTCTTAGTATCTGGGAGCAACACTTTTGCTCAAACAAATCCGAATTCAGCATTACCAGTGGAGCCCCGCCCCCTCAGTTCTCTTCTTCCCATTGTCATTGAGAGAATTGAGAAGATGTTGATTCTTTCTGAATCTCTCACATCCTGCAAGCTGGAGCCGCAACTGTTCCTACACCTTAACCTTTTTTGTCCCTCACACTTGCCCTCTGCACATGAGCATGAATTTCCTTCAGTTCCTCTGCTACACTGTGCCCCTCCTTTTCAGGACACTGTGCCCAGTTAATAGTCTGAATTTGTTCATTGCTATGCAGTGAGCTGCTTCAGCATCATTTTTGTAGAGACTCCTGTGACTTTTCAGTAGGTTTGGCTTTGCTGTCACCCATTTTTGTGGTATTCTATCTAATTTTGTTATGCTGGTTATAATAACTTCTAACCATGTCTTTGTTTGTAAATGTTATGCCGTGTCAATCTTTTCTGTTGGAATTCATGGGACATATGTCTGTTTGAACCCCAATGTTATCTTTAGCTCTCAGTACAATGCTTATCATAATATTTATTTCAATATCGAACAGATGCAGTGCTGAACATTCCAGTAAGTGATCCTATTTAGATATTATCTCATCTTCAGAGACTTCTCTGCTTCAAGTTGTATTCCCGGAGTTGTAATGGATGCACTGTCTTCCATCCCTTATTCCATAAGACAGGTGATGGCAAGGGTCTTGGGTTTAATATTTTTTATTGTTGGAGTATGTTACAGAAGCATATCATGTATTTTGATCAAATATACCCCTATTATCTTCCCTCCACTTCCCTTTTACTTCCCCTATTATGATTGCCTTCTAATTTCATGTGTTCTTTATAACCCCTCCCTGAGGACTGCTTATGTAATGGGTATACTATATCTACTGGATTTTGTAGCCTCTCTGGGGCTGTATACCCGAACCCCCTTTCCCCTGCAGGCATGTTTTCAACAGCTCCTCAGTTAGAAGTAGTACTTCATGATCTCTTCATACGTCTATGCTCGGGTCTTGACCTGCTTGATTTGAGCATGTCTTGTCCATGTTAGTAAGAAACATGGTATTAAAAGGTCAGCGTGTCGCTTTTTTTTTTTTTTTCGCCGCCTAACGCCGCCGAGGTCGCATGCTTGAGGCCGGTCCGCAGCAGCCAACATGCGCTACGTCGCCTCTTATTTGCTTGCCGCCCTTGGGGGCAACTCCTCTCCTAGCGCCAAAGACATTAAGAAGGTACTAGACAGCGTGGGCATCGAGGCGGACGATGACCGGCTCAACAAGGTCATCAGTGAACTGAATGGAAAAAACATTGAGGATGTCATCGCCCAGGGTGTTGGGAAACTTGCCAGTGTACCTGCTGGCGGAGCTGTGGCTGTTTCTGCTGCCCCTGGCTCTGCAGCTCCTGCTGCTGGTTCTGCCCCCGCTGCAGCAGAGGAGAAGAAAGAAGAGAAGAAGGAGGAGTCTGAAGAGTCGGATGATGACATGGGATTTGGCTTGTTTGATTAAATCTGTGCTCCCCTGCAAATAAAACCTTTTTATGTATCTTGAAAAAAAAAAAAAAAAAGGTCAGCGTGCATTTCTGTGTGGATGGGCATGCTCAGGGATGCTATTGATTGGTTGTTTGGTGATGGTGCATGCCTTCTACTCCACGTTCTCGTCTCTGTCAGACAGGTCAGGACAGACTGTTGCTAGTGGAGACAGTTGATACTCAGAGGCCTGAGCTGTACTCTACAGCAGCCCTTAAGTCCAATAGTATAATTTAGTAATGCCTTTTAAAAATCATTTAAGCTTCAGTTTTTAAAATTTATACAGATTTCTTAAGTGAATGTTTTTAGGAGCATACTGTTTGTTATTTGCTGTTTTAGTGAGAAGAGTCTCTGATTTTGAGCTTATCTATTTAGATAATTGAGACGGCACCCAGCTCGCAGCTGACTGACAGGTGACCTGCGGACTTCTGTTTTCTGTCTCCTGTAGTCTGCCCTTTTTCCTTCTTTATTCCCTTCTCCATCCCTTTTCTTCTTTACCCTAACTCAAGACCCTGCCACTTATTTACATGTTTTCATGCTGAAGTCAACCCATAAACACAGGCATCAAGACAAAAATGTCAGCTTTCTATTTTGAGCAGGAAATTACCTTCTCAGAATATTTATAAAAATGGATGACTTCCCCCAGGAGATTCATTCATCAGGACAGAAGCTGGTCCTCCTGTGCAAAATGAAATGGAAATAGAAGCAGTCAAAATACAGCAGGGTAAACACAGCAATCAGAGACCGAGCAGGGAGGGGAAGCCTGATTTGAAGGGAAAATGGTTGCTTGTGAGGCAAAGAAATAGAAACAGCAAATGTTCCTTCAATTTACAGCAAGAGAGAAATGTTATCCAGGGCTGTTCTGGACTTGAGCATTTTATCCAGGACTTCTTTGAACCAAGGCTACTATCTGGAATTGTATGTGAGGTTCTGCCGGCGTCAGCACCTCAGTTTCATGGAATTTTGGATCCTAAGAACTGGAGGGTACTCCAAGGCAAGAAAAGCTATTTCTCATCCCAAATCACATAATGGGCTCATGTCAAAACTTAGACTATAACAGGCGTTTCTATCACAAACCACATTTTGTGGCTTTCGGTTAGGACAGTGGTTCTTATACACCAGCACCCATTGTAACAGCACATGCTTCCGTAGCCCGTTGGCTTCGCTCTATGAGATGTAGTCAGTCATCAGACACCCTCCCAATCACACCCCTGTTCTGACAGCCTCAGCATCCACACCAACACGTGTTAAAGCACAGCACAGTAGACTAGACAGTCTGACAAGGGTGGTGTTATACTCTGAATAGAAAATATCTCCTAGTCACTCCCAGGTTTAAGGCTTGGTTTCTAGCTGTTGGCATTATTTTGTGAAATTCTAGAAACTTCAGAATATGACTGGAAAGAACACATCTCAACATAACAAAGCCTTACTTGAAATAATGCAGTTAAAATCAGGAAGGAGGCAGGGCTGGCCACTATCACCATTCCTTTTTAATATAGTGCTTAAAGCGCTAGCTAGGGCACTGAGAAGAAGGGACTGAAAAGATACAAACAGGAAAAGAAAAAGTCAAGTTGCCTTTGCTTGCACATAATATTATATTATAAATAATAGATCTCACCTGATAGCTTCTAGAAATGGCTAACACTTTCAGCAAAATGACAAGATGCAAAACCATTTTATAAAAATTAGCAATTTACCTACATGCCAGTAACAAGCATGCTAAGGAAGAGATCACAGAAATATTCCCATTCATACTTGCCTCAAAAAGAAAACTGGGAATAAACCTAAGCATCTTTCTGAAGTGAAAGATTTAATGAGGTAATTTGTACCCACCACAAGTATGGAAAGAACTATTAGCAAATATGACTGATTATAGATTATGATTTATGAAGGAGGAAACAATTGTTTCCTAACTCATTTTTCCTCTTCTGTATCTTAATTATTCTTTAAAGAAAGTCCTGTTTACTTGATAAAGTTTCTCTCTGCAGTATGTTTGGAAAAAACTGTGGTTGTCAGTGTTTGCAGTTATGGTTGTAATTGCCCATTGCCACTGAGGTGTTTTACTGTCTGCCTGGCTCATTTATTTTGACATTGAAGTCAACATTTTTATTAAAGTTATTTATACAATACCCATTGTTGTTTTGATTCTATTGATGAGTTCTGCAAATACGTTTTCTTCAAGAAATAATAATTCTCCCTTTTACTTTCAGAAAACACATAAAGCATATATTTGATTAAAATAGTTTATTACTTCAATTGATCAAGTTGCATTTTATGTAACATATAGAGGGTAAAGTAGGATTCATTTTAACACAACCTGGTCATCATCTTTTCAGATAGTCATGACAGGAAGAGGATACAAGAGAGCTTTAGAGAAAAGATGCTTATGCAGATTGTCATGTCTTCCTCCCCTGCCCCCCCAAACCCTCCTTCATCAGTTAACAGGGGAGGTGATGCGATCTTTTGCCAAACAGCATACCCCCCCAGCATGTAAAACATGTAGACTCTCAGGGTGACAGCTGAGAAAAAAGATCAGATTGCAAGGGAGAGACGAAAGAGATTGTGAGCTCATGATGTGACTCACATTTTAGACATCTAAAAATTCATCATTGCAATGTATGAAAAATATCTTTGCTTAACTACTACTGACCATCAAGACTTCATAACTTTTATGTAGTTATGAAGTATTTTATCAAACCAGATTGCTATGTTATCATGAGTTAACTAAACCCCAAGTTGTGGATATAAATTCCTTTGTCCATATTTTAAGCTCTCCCTATTTTTTGTTTTTATTTTTGTTTTTTTTCATCCTTATAGCTATGTTGTCCAGAAATAGGAATTAACTGTTGGGAAAGACTACTTCTACAATTACATAACATGTAGTTATCCTTGTTTGAAAAAGTGACTGTACAAGTCAAACATCATCTAGAGTTGTCTTTCAGAGAACAACCCAGGTCCTCCTCCAACAGGATTGTCAGGGATTCCCATACAAATAAGGATTTTGGAGTGCTCCCCAGTGGTCTGAATTTTGAAAATAAAATCATGGGTAATTTTTAACACATCCTAAATGTTGAGGACACTGTTTTGTTAAGTGGTTATCACTCTTATAAACTTTGTTCATTGAATATCTGAACCCCTTGCTTGCTATTTAGCAAGAGACAAATAATTCTCATATTAACAACTATTTTCAGCATTATTTTCTACAGGCTGCCAGAAAGAGATACTGAGAAGGTGTTCTGAGAAAAAAATTGACAAGTGGAAGCTTAAATTTGAATGCTTCTGTGCCTGGTTTTATTGCCCCAACTCAGAAATAGCACCAAAGACCAGTCCTTATGATCAGTTGCCTCATACTCTCTGCCACAGACGAAGCACTTATATTCATTTGTTTCATTTTTATTTATGTGTATGGCCATGCTGCTGCAAGTGTATATGTGATATCAATGCACATATGTTCACATGGATGTGGAGGCCAGAAATCAATTTTGTTGTTCTCCAGGAGCAACCCATCTTGCTTTTGGAGACAGTCTCTCTTACTAGGCCTAGATCTGGCAGAGTCGTCAAGGATGGCTGAAAACCCTACGGCTCTAGGTACCCACCTATCTGTGCCTTCCCAATGCTGTGATGACAAGTGACTGCCACAAACTCAGGTCCTCATGCTCATAATAGAAATACTGGGCCAACTAAGCTGTCTCCCTAGTCTTCATAGATCATTTTTAAAAGTACACTCAGACCGAGCAGTAGTGGCACGCACATTTAATCCCAGCACTCAGGAGGCAGAAGCAGGCGGATCTCTGTGAGTTGGAGGCCAGCTTGGTCTACAGGAGCTAGTTCCAGGACTGAGAAACCCTGTCTCAAAAAAACCACAAAAATATACCTTCAACTGAAAGCATTTTGCCCAATTATCTTATTTTACATGCAAAGAAAGTGATGCTGAGAGAGGTTTTGTGACACTTTTAATTGTCAGCAGAGTTGGAGTAGTGGCCTACATATCTGATTCCCACCTCATTTCCTGGGTGGGACACACTTTTCTAATGATCTGTGTAACCATTTCCTTGAAGCACAGTGTCTTATAGCCAAGGTATCATTTCTGTTGTTATTCTTAATAGTCTCAGTTTCCCAATGCTTCTACTCATTGTTCCTTTGTCGGGAAACAGCTGAAGGACACTTTTCCTCTTGAGTGAGCATTTGTACAAATGGCGCTTTGCATAGGGATTGATCCTGCAGCTTGGGTTGGATTTGGTGACTCTTTATTTTAGGTGTCCGGGCACGGTACACTTAATTAGCATTTAGGATGATGGCACTGAATGTGTGAATTCTGTTGACTAAATGTGGATGGTAGTAGTGCTGTGCCCTGGGCAGCATCTCTCCAGTCTGCTTCATTCAGTAGACTCCCCTTTCTCGCATGCTCAGTTTGATATAGAGAAACAAAGCCCGCTTTCTGTTTCTCCCCTTGGAGCTTTCACAGTCATGGTTATCAATGTGCTCACGGCACCCAGCAAAGGAGTACAAGAGTAAAATCTCTTGTCTCCATTCTTTTCTTATCCTTCAGTTGAGGAGCTATTGGAATCTGAATTCAGCATTTGTGCAGTCCTCTATGGTAAAAGACGTCACCTGCTCCAAACAAAAGCCAGACAGAGCTAGGAAACAGCATCTCAGGCTGTTCTGTGGAAATCCATCTTTGGAGCTCATTAGAATGGAGGAGCTGCTATGTTCTGTGCATGAAAAACAGTGGTCCTGGAACACAGAAGCTGCAGGGTCAAGAGATCAGTTTTTAACCAAGAAAAGCATGTTGCCTATAACCAGCACAGGCAAGAAACTTACCTGAACCAATTCCAGAAGTTTTGGATTGAGAGAAGGCAGGCAGAATGAACAGGGAACAGATGTGTCATGAACAGTAAGGACCAACAAAATAACACTGGAAATTTACCCGGAGAACTTTTTCATGCTTCGAGATTCATAAAAGCATTGAATTGTTAGTTTAATATTAATTGAGCCACAACAGCAATAACAACAACAACAAAACATGCAAAGCAAAGGAGTTATCTAGGTGCTGCTGTGATAGCACCGCTGTTAGCTCTTCCAGGGGAAACCACCTGTGCACAGATGTGTGGCCCTGTGGGATGATAGACATGAGACCTCGGATAATGGTACAAATAAACACAACTTACCCTGAACACTGAGTATGAAATGCAAACAAATATGGAAGGCCTACTCTCTGGAAAAGACAGAACCTAAAGGAAATCTGAACTCAGAACAAATAGTTGAAATTAAGTTTGGGGGAGGAACTTGGAAGACTGGTTTAGAGAATAAACCTCTTGTTGGGTTGAGTTTGGCTGAATTTGACTGAATGATGGTCTGAATTTGACAAAAGCTGGGCATAACAGCACAGGTGCCAATAACCTCTGCATTGTGGTTCAATAAGAGACCCTCAAAGACACCCATTGTCCCCCTCTAGTCTCTGTGTGGGCACTGCACACATGGATATACGTCCCCCATACATATGTGCACCCCCCCCCATGGAAAATCAAGCTTTGGTATTTGGGCTGTTGTAGAAAGATAGCAGGGTGTTTCTCTTGGGTATTAATGGATTTCTAGTGGCATGCTCTCTGAAGACCTAAGGCTATCCTAAAAGTGCCTAAACTTAAGCTTTCAAAGAGACAGTACCTTTTTTTAAAGAGAAAATGGCATAGAAAAAACTACACTCAGCAGGTAAATAAAACAAAGAAATCCTTTCTTAGTGTCTGTATTAATTACTTTTCTGTAACTGTGATAAAACAGCATGGCCAAAACAACTTATAAAAGAAGTTTATTAGGACTTATGGTTCCGGAGAGATAAGAGCCTGCCATGGCAGGCAGCTGGCAGCCACGGAAGCTGAAGCAGAAACTGAAGGCTTACATCTTAAATACAGACATGAAGCAGAGAGAGTGAACACAGAAAGTCATTGAGTCTCAAATTTCAAAAGCCTGTGATTTACTTCCTCCATCTTCCAAACAGCATCATCAGTCAGGGATCGAGTGTTTAAATGCCTCAGACTGTGGGGAACATTTCTTCTTTAAACCATCATAGTGCCTCTGGTTCGCGAGAGACAGTAGAGCTTTTCTATAGAATTTACAATTTTGAGCCTCAGACCTGTGGGTGCCTAGATCTAGAATGTAAATTTAAATGGAATGATTAGCAGAAGAAATTAAACTGAGACATGATTTCAATGTAATCTTTGTTTGGAGGCTCTTTTGTGATACCCAACCAAGACAACTGCTCATTTTCCCTGAAGATCTACCTATAACTCAAGGGTTTGGAATTCCCAGAACCTGAATTTGGTCAAATAGCATGAGATAAAACATGGCAAGCACGAAGGAAATTGCCAGCTAGTTAATGAAAACAAAATGAACCGTTTTAGATGTCCAGATACTAGCAGACATGACCATCACCAAAGCACTAGATGAAGTTTGATAGATAATATATAAAACTGAGTATATATAAAAATGAGTGAGGGACAACTAAATATGTGCACACATTTAATTGCAAATTATATCAAGAAGTGCAAGAATAACGCATTTGAAAATCAGTTGACTAATTTGAAGATTGTCTTAAGCAAGCCATATAGAGCACAAAGCAGGAAAACAAAAGAAAAATCTGACAGACTAAGTCACATGTATTATTAAATCAGTACTAGCATACAACTGTTCCGATTAGGTTGTTAGACCAGAAGGAAGAGGACATAGTTGAGGAAATACTGCCATGGGAACATGGAAACCTACCAGAGGGCATTGCCTTCAAAAACCTTTGCCTTTTATGCGCCGCCGCTGCTGCTGTTGTGGCTCGATTAATATTAAATTAACAAGTAAATGCTTTTATGATTCCCTAAGAATGAAAAAGGTTCTCTGGGTAAATTTCCAGTGTTCTTCTTTGGTCCTATCCTTTCATGTCACATCTGTTTCTTGTTCATTCTGCCTGTCTCCCTCACAAGCTCCCCTGCAGCCAGCAGCTGCCAGCAGCTTCTCCATGAGGGGTGAGTTGGAGAGCACCTTCCCGTCTATGTTATAATGTTGGCCGGCCTTGACTTTATGCATGTCATGTACAGGTGCTCTCAACTGCTAAATGCTGCAAGTGTAATCGTCTTGTCGTGTCCCAAAAGATTTCTTTCTGTATTATCCATGGAGGATACCGTCTCAGGGTGGCTATTGCTTCCTGTTTGTCTGTGATCATTGGGTCGAGACTGCACAGAAGTTCTGTTGAGTGCTAGGAAGAAATATTGCACATTTAGCTCTCCAACATTTTATACACTTGCTACTCGACATTACTGATTTGTTAAGAAGTTGAGCTCCTTTTTATTGGTATCTAGCAGGGTCTGTGTCGTGTGCAGATTCTTGCCTCTTGCCTTTCTTGTAGGAACCCGTCTTTCTTTTGAATCATGTCAGAGATTGTTGCTATCATCCCACTAATGAGTTTATAAAAAGCGGGAGATTTTTAGATAATTCCACATTTCTACATTATTTGTCTTGTATGAAGGAGGAGAGATGTGAACTTATCAGCGTGTATCTTTCAGGTTTTCTTTTATTAAATCATCTCTGACAACTTCACACGTGTATAACGCATTCTGACTACTCTTCCACCCATTGCTCTCTTCTCCACTTCTCCCTGCCCTAAGCATCACTTTTGGTTGGTTTTGTGACCCACACAGGCCATCTGTGTGACCACTGGGTTGGAACTGTCCCTTGGAGCTTGATGAAATCAGTGGTACACAGCTGAAGATAATGACTACGCTGTTTTTAAATCGCTATCTGTGTATTTATGTGTTGCCTTAGTCAGGGTTTCTACTGCTGCTATAAAACACCACGACCAAAAAGCAAGCGGAGCAGGAAAGGGTTTATTGGGCTTACAGTTCCACATTGTAGCTCTTCACTGAGGGAAACCCGGACAGGAGCTCAAACAGGGCAGGAACCTGGAGATAGGAGCTGGTGCAGAGGCCATGAAGAGCTGCCTACAGGTTTGTTCCTGTCTCCAGGATCTTGCTCTGTTTGAGTTCTTGTCCTGATTTCCTTTAATGATGAAGTTTATTTGGTCACCGTGTTTCATCACAGTGCTAGTAACTAGTAATCCTAACTAAGACATTTATTTGTTTATGTATTAATAAATTGTGGTGTGTGTGTGTGTGCATGCGCGCAAGTGCATTGACGCGGGTGTGGAGGTTGGAGGACAGCTAGAAGGAGTCCGTTCTCTTCTACCATGTGTGCTCTGCAGATGGAACTCAGGTTTTCAGGCTTGGTAGCAAGTGCCCTTATCAGAGAATAATCTCACCATCCCTCCTTTATGACTTTAAAAATGAAAATGCTATTTTTAAACTATTTTTTTAAATAATATGATTTCATCAGTTCTGCATTCTCTCCCCTCCCTTCAAATACTCAGGTGCCCTTTCTGGCCTTTCTCTAGTTCAGATTTATGGCCTCCCTTTTTTTAACTGTTGTTACAAATATATGTTCCTTCATATCCTTCATATACTTTTAAAATAAAATTTATTTACTCTATGTGTTTTTCACATCATGTTTTTGTTTTTTGTTTCTTGAGACAGGGTTTCTTTGTGGCTTTGGAACCTGTCCTGTCTAGTTCTTGTAGACCAGGCTGGCCTCGAAATCACAGAGATCCGCCTGCCTCTGCCTCCCGAGTGCTGGGATTAAAGGTGTGCGCTTCCACCGCCTGGCTCACATCATATTTCTTGATCCCAGTTATTTCCCATTCCTTAGCATCTGCCCTCTGTCCCTGCACACTCCCAAAATAAAACAAAATTCAAGAGAAAAAATAAAAAATATAAAATGAGAAAAATAAAAAGGAGGAAGGAATAAAAAAATCTCATCATGGACTCTTCAGTGTAACCCAAAGAGTCATACCATATAATAACCCTTGGTCCATACATCTCTACTTTCAAGTACCCATTGCAAAGAATCCTCTGTCTGTTTCGGTACTGGGCTCTCACTAGTCCTCTCCCTGGATGTCTTTCTGGCATCTTGTGTGTGGGGATCCTACAGCTTTAGGTCTGAAGGGCAGGTCGTGTGCTCCAGCAGATCATGGATGGGGAAGGCCAAGTCATAAGCCTGGGCATGGGCCTGGGCAACTGTAAGGTTGGTCCACCAGATGGGAAATGGGGACAGCTGCCTCATGCTCATGATTTTGGGGCTGGCTCACCCATACCTGCCCTGGCAGGGTTGGATCTGTTGTACTACCCTGACAGGGTGTAGAGTCTGCTCTCCAGACTGTTGAGGCTGGTAGGGATTGGGAATAGCTCTTCCACTCTTATGACCACAAGGTCACCTCTCCCACCTGTCCAAGGCATCCCTGGGGGAGGAGAAAGAAGGGAGAAGGGGGAATAGAGCTTCATTCTCCTGCCCATGCCTCCAAGACAGATGAGAAATGGGGACAACTCTCTCATGCTCACATCTTCAGGGCTGGCCTTACCTGCCAGTCTTTCAAGGTGCACGGGCCTGCTCTCCTGAGTGTTGTGGTTGATGGGGGTTGAGAGCAGCTCCCACACCTGCCTCAGGCATTGATAAGGGTGGGGGAGGGCGACTCTTCCGCTCATGCTGCGTTACCACAAGATGGATGTGTAACGGGGTTGCCCCATGCTCACAGTTACGGGGCTGGTTCACCCACACCTCTGCTCACAAGGTTGGCTCTGTTGTGCTGACCTGGGTGGGGGGTTCAGCAGCTCCTTCCTTCATATTTTAATGAGAGAATTATGGAAGTGTGGGTCACATATACAAGGCCTGTAGTCACAAAGCTTGAATAACTTACCATGTTCTGATTTACTAGTCTAAAGAAGGTCTCAGATTAGCTGGGACAGAGCTCCCATTGTAATCGATTTTAGTTTCCCGAGTCTCTTTCCACCACCAGTGCAGGTTAGAATGGGAAAAATAATGGCTAAAATGTACACACTGCAAACTCTGGGCCAAACCCTGCATCAAACTTGTCTCTCCTCTCAATGTAATCCTCACAAATGTTATGCTTCCCTTCAGGAAAATGAGGCACAATGAGAATAAATCGTTTGCCTATGGTAACATACTTCGTAAACTGTAGATGTTGAGTTTCTAAGTTGAGTGTTTTACCCACTGTTTTATTGCTTCTCAGATAAAGTGATAAAAGCATGATGAATGAGGGTAATTTAGAATCCTGAAGAGCACACGGTTCACTTTTTCATTTTACAAATGAGAGCAGATGAGCTGATTGGCTTATCCCGGGAGAACCACCTAGCTGTGGCTCACTCATTGTGGAAGGAAGCCTTTGATTACAGATGAGAGTAGAGCGTTAGTGTTCCAGGCCTGGAGATTAATTTTTAAACCCTGTCTTGTTTGTGCTGGGGTTTATTTATAGGTTCTGTTTGCACGATGGAAATGAGGGCTGTTTTCACAATGCTGTTTAATTACATCGCAGCCGTTCATACCTGCTCTCAACAGAACATGTCTGTAGTTAAAATACCCATCTTTGCTCAGACAAGGTAAAGTTGGGAATTTCTTACCAAAAGTCTCTTCCCCTCTAGCTGTTCCTTTTATTTATTTATTAATGTTAATCTTGGTTGTAGTGGTGTTTTAACAGCATTTTATACAGTTATCACATCCTGCTCAGCATCCGGGTCTCTCTCTTCTGCCTTGGGAGAAGCTCATGAGGCTCCACATGGCTCATATAGAGGTTGCACCAATTTCCACTTCCACCAAAAGTATTTCCCTTTCCCCACAATCCATACCAACATTCATTGTCATTTGGTGACTTGTTTTCTTGATGATAGCTATTCTGACTGGGAATTTGAAATTAGTTTTAATTTGAATTTCTTTGATAGATAATGATGTTGAACACTTTAAAAAATGTTTATCAAGCCGGGCGGTGGTGGCGCACGCCTTTAAACCCAGCACTCGGGAGGCAGAGGCAGGCGGATCTCTGAGAGTTCGAGACCAGCCTGGTCTACAAGAGCTAGTTCCAGGACAGGTTCCAAAACCACAGAGAAACCCTGTCTCAAAAAACCAAAAAAAAAAAACAAAAACAAAAAAAAAAACCAACAAAAAACAAAACCGCAAAAATGTTTATCATCCATTTGTATTTCTTTTTTCTCTTTTGATAACTGTCCATTTGGTCTCATAGCCCATTTTTTGATTGGATTATTTCTTGATTGATTTTTCTAGTATTTTTTTATATATTCTACATACTAACTATTGGGTGTATAACAGATAAAAGGTTTCTCCCATTCTTTGGGATGTTTTTCCAATTTTTAAATAGTTTTCTTTGCTTTACAAAACCATTTAAATGTTATGAGTCCCTACCTGTCAATGATTGGACAATTTACTTTGTGATCGATTGAAATCCTATTCAGTAGACTCTCACCCATGGCTGTATTTTAAGATATACTCCCCACTTTTCTCCCTAGCGGTTTCAGAGTCACAGGTCTTATGTTGTGTCTTTAATCCACTTGGAGTTAGTTTATTTATGTATGTATTTATTCATGTACTTTCTAAACAATTAGAGGTGAGGATCTAGTTCCATTCACGACATGTAGATATTCAGTCCCCAGCACTATTTGTTGAAGACACTGCGGAGACCAAGAGGAAATATCTGCAAGCAGTAGAGACTGGATTTATTAGAGACTAAATAATAGTAAGACATAGAAAGAATACTTATGGTGTGGAATTTCTAGCACACTGGTGCTGAGCTGAAAGCTGATGTTCTCAGAACTGGCTTTAGCAAGCTCCAGAGGGGCTAGATGGGGATGGGAAGGTGGAGCTATTGTCTTCTGCAGCTTCTGTGTTCTGTGTGGTTCTGGTGTATGGGGAAATGAAGGCTCCACATCTGTGGCTGGCAGCTTCTCAGACTCCTGCACTCCATCATGGCCTCTAGTGTGAGGAGCGCTCTTCTCCTACAGCTTCTGCTACCCCTGCCCTTCCTTGGCATCTTAACTGAGATTCCAGAAGACTTGCAGCTGCCTCAGATCCTCAACTCTTTGCTGTCCTCTCCTACAGAGAGCTCTCCTGACTTAATAACTTCACTTGCTGACCACGCCTTTTGTAGGTCAGAGCAGTTTACTCAGGCTTTGTGCTGTGACCTCCATGTTTATGCTTTCTATGCTGGCAAATACTGTATGCCAAACTTTATGTTGTAAAGCAGACACTAAAATTAACAAGCCCTTCTCTAAAAACGAACTTAGAAAGCCTTCCTAGAATAGCTGATTGCTCCTTTTTAATTGATCACTCAAGGTTGCTATGAATCTATACTTTATTCCCCCTCGACACACCTTGTCTATGACCAGCAGATCTTTTAAAACATGGCACTGGGACACTTATGACTCTCTGTGGAACTATCCTGAATCTTCTGTCTCAATCATTACATTATTAGCTCTAGATAATGAAATTATTGAGAGAAGGAAAGAATTTGAGATTGTAAAACAGAACATAACTTACTATTATTTGTGATAAGATTGCAAATTTGAGGCTAATCAGGAAATGAATAGTTAACTCAGATTATAGAAATTTGAGCTAAGTATCCACAGAAAGCATTGCTCTGTACCTGTCTTCTATATGTATCTGTGCATGCATGTATGCACACACATGACACATGCACAGAAATGCATTCCTTAGACAAAACTCACCATTTTAAACTAAACAAGCTTATTGTATCCAAGAATTTCTGTATTACTTACAACAGAAGATAAGTATTTGTCCAGAATTATGTGGTTCATGAAGAAAGTAAATGCTGATGAGTGACGGTTAGAAATCATAAGAATTATAGCTCAGCTGGTGGAGTTGGTCACAGTGAGTCGGATATGATATTTTTTTCTAAGGAATGGATGAGAGATTATATCAACTACAAAGACATCAGCAAAAGTGCATTTTGCTATTGAAAAGTGCAGGCCTTCTCTGTACATCAACCAGCCATGGCATATCAAGTTACTGTAAGACTAGGCACCTACTCTCCTATTAAGGCTGGATAAGGCAATCCAGTAGAAGGAAAGGTCCCTCCAAAAAGGTAACAGAGTCAGAGACAGCTCCTGTTCCCACTGTTAGGAGTCCCACAAGAAGATTAAACTATACAACTGTAGCATATACATAGAAGGCCTAAGTCAGTCCCATGTAAGCTTTCTGGTTGACAGTTCGTTCAGTTTCTGTGAGCTCCTGAGCCCAAGTTAGTTGATTGTGTGGATTTTCTTATGGTGTCTTTAGCCCCTTTCTGGCTCTCATAACCCTTCCTTCCCCCTTTCCACAGGATTCCGCAAAGTCCACATATTGTTAGGCTGTGGGTCTCTATCTGTTTCTGTCAGTGGCTGGGTGAAGCCTCTCTGATGACACTGAACTAGGCAACAGTCTATGAGTATAGCAGAATACCATTAGGAATCATTTCATTGACTTTTTAAATTTATTTTTGCCAATCATGTTTGGTTTTATACTAGGTCTCTGGACTGCTCAGATGGCTTTTATTCCTATAGCTCTGTAGTATAACTTGAAATCACAGGTGGTGAGACCTCCAGTAGTTCTTTGATTGTTCAGGATTGTTTTAGCTAACCTGGGTTTTTTGACTTCTTCTGGCAGGAAGATAGGAGCAGGTTCAGAGACCTATAGCCAGACATTATGCACACGCACACACACACACACACACACACACACACACACACAGAGGAGAGAGAGAGGAGAGAGAGAGAGAGAGAGAGAGAGAGAGAGAGAGAGAGAGAGAGAGAGAGAGTCTAAATCAGAGGTCTTCTCTGGAGGCTTGTGGAATGTGGAATGGGGCAGAAGAATTCTAGGAGTCAGAGAGAATGGAGAATACCATGAGAACAGGGCCTGCTGAATCAACTAAGCAGGGCACATATGGGCTCACAGAGACTGAAGCGGCAAGCATGGGGTCTTCTCCGGGTCCTTGATATATATGTTATGGCTGTCAACTTGGTGTTTTGGTGGGACTCCTAATTGTACAAGTGGGTGTACCTCTGATTCTTTTACCTGTTCTTGGAACTCTTTTCCCCATGTTAGGTTGTCTTGTCCATCTGCTGTGTGACTGCTCTTGCCTTGCCTCTTGTATTTTGTTTTATCATGTGTGGTTGTTGTCTCTTGGATTTCTGCTCTTTTCTGATGTGAGCTGGAGAGGTAGTTGATCTGGGGAAGAGGGGAGATGGTGGGAAGCTTGAAGGAGTGGAGGGAAGGGGAATTGTGGTGAGAAAGTATTGCAGGAGAGAATTTATTTTAATAAAAATATAAAAAATTATGAAATTTTCAGGTGACAAAATGGATAGAGCTAGAGAAAAATTATCCCAAATGAGTTAGCCTAGCTCACAAAACAAATAATGTTTGTATTCTCTTATGTGTAGAAGGTACCTTTTAATTCTTCAATATTTATGTTATAATCCACAAAACCATAGAGGTTAGGAATCCAGTAAAGGACTAGGGATGGAGGAGGATCAAAGATCTTCCAAGGAAGGGACAATAGAAAATATAGCTATGGAGAGACAGAGGGAGGATGGAGTAGAAACATTAAATGGGGAGGGGTACAAGAGATGGGTTAGGTAGGGGATATGGGAAGGGACAATAAACATTAAGAGTCATTTGATGGGTAATATGGAAACTTACTATTGTAGAAGCTTCCTAAATAAATATACACATATAAAAGAAATCTAAATAGTTACCAAATAATAGAGGAGACAATGTTCTAACTAGGTTCTTTCAACACTGTGGTTGTTTGAATGAGAATGCCCCCTTCCCATAGGCTCATGTGTTTGGATACTTGGTCCCCAGTTAGTGGAACTGTTTGGGAAGGATTAAATGGTATGGGCTTGTGGAGTAGGTGTGGCCCCTTGTTGGAGGAGGTGTGTGTGTGTCACTAGTAGTAAGCTTTGAGGTTTCAAAAAGCCCATTCCAGGTTCAGTCTCTCTCTCTGCCTTCTACCTCCGAGTCAGGATGTAAAGTTACTGTTCTAGCACCATGTCTGTCTACCTTGCCATGAATGAAACCTCTGAGACTATAAGAAAAACACCACTTAAATGCTTTCTTTTATAAGAGTGTCCTTGATCATTGTATCATTTCACAGTAATAGAACAGTAGCTAAAGCAACCACCAATTGAAACCTCCAGTACCAGGAATGGGTTACATTTAATCGAGTCATTCATCAGAGAGATCCCATGGCTGCCCTCAAATATGTTAGGCTATTGCCAAGGCTGCTGGTTGCTCTCTACAAACTGATGACAAGACCCAATTGCTGAAGACAATACTTACCCACATTACTGAACACAGA
This sequence comes from Chionomys nivalis, assembly GCF_950005125.1. Classification (NCBI taxonomy): domain Eukaryota; kingdom Metazoa; phylum Chordata; class Mammalia; order Rodentia; family Cricetidae; genus Chionomys; species Chionomys nivalis. Next base: position 10,306,364 of record NC_080098.1, on the reverse strand, counting down.
GAAGTGGAGCTGACTAGTGTTCCATGGCATTGGAAGTTACTCTGCATGCTGCTAGGGGAGAAAGGTAACCACCGAACAAGATCTAAATCCTGTCATCTACAATGGTGACTTGCTTGCAAGATATGCTGGTATAATACTGGTACAAATGTTACAGGGGTAACCGATCACTCTCTGACTGTACTTAATTAAGGCCCACTCTATGAGGTGGAACCCATACCTGCCTGGGTGGCCATGAACTTAAGACTAGGAAGGTCACAGGCCTGGGAAAAAGCAAATATAATTGTTCTGCTAATGGAACAGTGCAGTAAAGTGACTCCTAATGCATAGTCTTATACCTATAGATCAGTGTCTCATTCAGCCATCATTAGAGAAGCTTCCTCTTGCAGAAGATGAGAACTAACAAAAAGAACCACAAGTGGACAATGGTCAGAGAGAGAGAGAGACTTTGGAACGCTCCGTCCTAAATGGAATGTCTCCATTAAGCTCTCCCCTTGGGGCTCAGTGAGATATGGAAAAGGAGGTGGAAAGACTGTGAGATCTAGAGCCTGGATGAAACCAAGGAAACATCTCTTCCATATACAACAGGATTGATGTTCACACAAACTAGCAGAGACTAGAGCAACATGCCCAGGACCTACACATGTTGAAGCGAGAAAGGGTCCCAGAGCTGAGAGAAGGAAGTAGACACAAGGACCCACCTCTAACTATGAATCTATCTGCAATTCACATCTGTTTGCAATGGGAAAATTAGTTTTTTCCAATTAGTTTCTTACTAGGTATATTTTCTACATGTAAGGATAGATCCTATGCCCAGCAGGATACGGCAAAACAAGCTCAGTGATACTTCTGTAGACTTTTTGTTTCACACTTCTTTGTCTGGCAGTGTCAGGTGTGGGGTCACTCCATGGCATGGGTCTCAGGCTGGAGCAGTCCTTGGCTGACCACTCCCACAATTTCTGTGCTACCTTTATCCCAGCACATCTTGTCGGAGGAGAAATTGTAGGTTGAAGATTATATGGCTGGGTTGGTGTCCTCATCCCTCCTTTGGAAGGATGGTTATAGGAGATGGCCAATTAAGGCTATATATTTCCTATTGGCAGGAGTCTTAGTTGGGGACATCCTTGTAGATTCCTGGGAGTTTCAATTGCACTGGGTTTCTGTCTCACCCCCAAATGACTGGAAGTCTTTTCTTCTAGTGCTGTTTTCCTCCACGACTCCCAGTTGATCCCCCCATTCCCATCCCTGCTAGCTTTAGTCTACTCATGAAATCTCTTCTATTTGCCCTTCCCAGGGAGATTCAACTGTCCCCACTTGGGCCACCCCTACCCACACTGCTATTTAGCTTCTCTGGGTTTGTGGCTTGTAGCATGGTTATCCTTTACTTTACAGTTAATAACCACTTGTAAGTGAATACATACCATGTTTGTCTTTATAGGTCTGGTTACCTAACTCAGGATGGTTTGTTCTAGTTCCATCCATTTGCCTCACAATTTCATGATGTCATTGTTTTTAACAGCTGAGTAACACTTCATTGTGAAATTGTTTTTGGTTGAGGGCTATGTAGGTTGTTTCCAGTTTCTGGCTATTACAACTAAAGCTGCTATGAACATAGCTGATCAAGTGTCCTTTTTAGGTATGATGGAGCACCCTTTAAGTATATGCCCAAGAGCGGTATAACTGGGTCTTGATGTGGTAGATCAATTCCCAGTTTTCTGAGAAAATGCCCTATTAATTTCCAAAGTAGTTGTACCAGTTTGCACTCCCACCAGCATTGGAGGAGTGTTCCCCTTGCTCCACATTCTCTCAATCATGAGCTAAGCAACTTTATGGTGTGTGTTTGGGAACCCAGGCCCTGTGACAAGGAAACTCTCATCTGGTGTCTGTCAGGACAGATTTCATCGCTCTAGAATTTCATATATGTGAAGCCATTCAGAAGGTCCTGGATAGAGCACTGCCCATAAATTACATTTTTTATTGCATCTAAAAACAGTTTTTTAAATATCTATTTTTAAATTATTTTTTATATAATATATTTGATCATGATATTTCCTTTACCAATTTCTTCCAGAACCTCTCAATTAACTTTCCCACTCAACATTATGCTTTTTATATCTCTCTTTCAAAAAGAAACAGAAAAGAGAAAACCACAAAAATGAAAATTAAAACAAGCAAAAGAGCAATAAGACAAAACCCAAACTAAACCAAATCAAGCAACCAACCAACCAACCAACCAACCAAACAAACAAACAAACAAAAGGCAAACATATCAATAACAAAATGACACAAAAAGTCTACAAAACCAGCCTCCCCAAAACCATGGAGTTGGCCAACTGTATATACCTGACAGAAGCAGTTCCTTAGTTTTTAGTGTAGGATGGTAAATACTCCACTGTGGAGCCCACGCTGCTATTCCTAATCTATTTTGACTTTGACTCAGCCTCTAAACTTTCTCCCTGTGGATCTTATTAGGGACTTGGATCTTGGTTTTACGTTTCACTAGGTGCTGGCTAAAACATATATTATGTTTGGACAGTGTTCAAAGACTGACTTTTTTGTTATCATCAAACAGGTAGTAAGTGTTTGGGGAGCTGTGAGCCACATGTTATCTGTGTCACATAGTCTTTTCAGTTTCTTTTTTTTTTTTTAAAGATTTATTTATTTATTTATTTAATTTATTTATTTATACAGTATCTTGCTTGTAGGCCAGAAGAATGACCAGATCTCATTATAGGTGGTTGTGAGCCACCATGTGGTTGCTGGGAATTGAACTCAGGACCTCTGGAAGAGCAGTCAGTGCTCTTAACCACTGAGCCATCTCTCCAACCCTGACTCTTTTCAGCTCCTTAAGCAACTGCTTAAATATGTTAAAACAGTTCAACATATGAAAATCTGCCAATGTAGTCCATATAACAGACTGAAAAAAACCCCACATGATCATTTTATTAGATGCTGAAAAAGTCGTCGAAAAAAATACAATATCTCTTCATGATAAAGGTCTTAGACAGAGCAGGAATATAAGGGACACATCTAAACATAATAAAGGCAATATATAGCAATCAGCAGCCAATATCAAACTAAATGGAGAGAAATTCAAAGTGATACCACTGAAGTCAGGAACAAAATAAGTTGTCTACTCTATCCATATCTATTCAATATAGTTCTTGAGGTTCTAGCTTGAGCAATAAGACAGCAAAAATAGGTCAAGGGGATACAAATCAGAAAAGAAGAAGTCAAACTCTCACTATTTGTTGTTTGATATGATATGATAGTTTACATGAGGAACCCCCAAAATTCTATCAAGGAACTTCTACAACTCATAAACACCTTCAGTAATGCAGCAGGATACATGTTTAACTCAAAAAATTAGTAACCCTTCTTTACACAGATGATAAATGGGCTGAAGGAGAAATCAGAGAAACATCACCCTTCACAATAGCCACAAATAATTTAAAATATCTCAGAGTAACTCTAACCAATCAAATGGAAGACCTGTATGACAAAAACTTTAAATCTTTAAAGAAAGAAATTCAGGAAGACACCAGAAAATGCAAAGATCTTCCATGCTCTTGGGTGGGTAGAATTAACATAGTAAAAATGGTAATCTTACCCCAAACAATCTACGGATTCCATGCAATGCCCACCAAAATCCCAGCAAAATTCTTCACAGACCTTGAAAGAACAATACTCAACTTCATATGGAAAAGCAAAAACCCAGGCTAGCTGAAACAATCCTGCACAATACAAGAACTTCTGGAAGCATCACAATCCTGACTTCAAACTCTACTACAGAGCTACAGTACTGAAAACAGTTTGGTATTGGCATAAAAGCAGACAGGGGGACAAATGGAACTGAATAAAACCTGGATATCAATCCACACACCTATGAACACCCGATTTTCCACAAAAAGCAAAATATATAAAATGAAATAAAGAAAACATATTCAACAAATGTTGCTGGAATAACTGGATAACAACATGTAGAAGAATGAAAATAGATCCATATCTATCGTCATGCACGAAACTCAAGTCCGTGGATCAAAGACCTCAACATAAAACCAGCCACACTGAACCTCATAAAAGAGAAAGTGGGAAGTACATTTGAACACATTGGCACAGGAGACCACTTCCTAAATATAACCCAGTTGCACAGACACTGAGAGAAACAATTAATACATGGGATCTCCTGAAACTCAGAAGCTTCTATAAAGCAAAAGACATAGTCAACAAGACAAAACAGCAGCCTACAGAATGGGAAAAGATCTTTACCAACCCCATACCAGACAGAGGTCTGATCTCAAGAAATTGGTCATCGTTGTCTGTGGGCTTATGGTCTATAGGCGGTTTTTGTTTTTTTTTTTGTTTTGTTTTGTTTTTTTTGTTATTGTTGTTTTATGTTTAAAACCCACCTATGAGTGAGTACATGTGATAATTGTCTTTTTGTGTCTGAGTTACCTCACTTAAAATAATTTTTTCTAGCTCCACCCATTATCCTGCAAAATTCAAGATGTTGCTATTTTATTTTATTTATTTTTAGGACATTAAGAAAGACACACATAGATCTAATCTACATGGGAAGTAGAAAAAGACAAAATCTCCTGAGTAAATTGGGAGCATGAGGATCTTGGGCAAGGGTTGGGGGGGAGGGCAGAGGCAGGGAGGGGAGCAGAGAAAAATGTAGAATCCAATAAAAATAAAAAAGAGAAATTGGTCATCAAAAAAACCAATAATCCAGTAAAGAAATGGAGTACAGACCTAAACAGAGAACTCTCAACAAAGAAATCTAAAATGGCTGAAAGACACTTAAGGAAATACTCAACATCCTTAGCCATCAGAGAAATACAAATCAAAACAACTCTGAGATTCAATCTTACACCTTTAAATATTGCCAAGATCAAAAACACTGATGGCAGCTTATGCTGGAGAGGATGTGGAGTAAAGGGAACACTCCTGCATTGCTGGTGGGAGTGCAAACTGGTATAGCCCCTTTGGATATCCACATGGCAATTTCTCAAAAAATTAGGAAACAACCTACCTCAAGTCCCAGAAATACCACTTATGGGTATATACCCAAAAAATGTTCAATCTTCCTACAAAGACATATGCTCAACTATGTTCACAGAAGCATTGTTTCTCATACCAGAAGCTGGAAACAACCTAAATGCTCCTCGACCAAAAAACAGATAAGAAAATGTGGTACATTTACACAATGGAGTAATGACATGAAAATTTCAGGCAAATGGATGGATCTAGAAAACATCATATTTAGTGAGGTAACCTAGACCCAGAAAGACAAATATAATATGTACTCACTTCTAAGTGGTTTTTAGACATAAAGCAAAGGAAAAACTAGCCTACAATTCACAATCCCAGAGAACCTAGACAATAATGAGGACACTAAGAGACATACATGGATCTAATCTACATGTGTATAAAGTTTATCCTAATCTTCTATTTCTTTGTCCAGAAATGAGTAAATTCATGTACATTTAACCACAGAAACACTTAATTTAAAACTATTTTATGTGATGTTTTAGACTAGCAGTAAAATTGAGGGGGAAGTAGTGAAATACCAATCCATATGCCTCCTTGTCCCTACATATTTGTAGCCTGTCCCATATTTAGTATTCTCCATCAGAATAATAATTATTAAACACTTAATTTTCATATACTATTCATACTTTAAATTAGAATTATTCGTATTCTATGAGTTTGTGCACAATATAATGGCTCTAATGTCTATTATTCCATCATATAGACTAATTTTATCTGTTTGAACAATCCCAAGTGTCCCACTCAGTTGAGCTTTTTTCCTCCCAATCTGTCAACAATTTGACTTTTGTATTTCTTCCAAGGTCTTACTTATTCCACAGTGTCATGTAGTTGGTATAGAGTTATAATATAACTAATGCAATTGGTATTTTTTCAAATTTAATTGTTTATCAAAGGTACATATGAAAGCCATTGACATTTGAGTTGTATCATTGTGGTCTTGATATAATTGCTTATCAGTGGTCAAGAGTTTTTCTTGGTTATTTTTGTATATAATGTCTGTATATAATGATTATGTTATCTATAAGCAAAGCTTTATTTCTTCACTTCCCAATCAGCATGCTTTATTTTTTTGTTTTTAGCTTGCGGTACTGGCTGGAACTCCAGGTGTGTTATTCACAAGGATGGTGAGAAACATGCCCTGGACTTCTTTCTAATCTTAGCAAGAGAGCTTATGCTTTGCTCTGTTGAATATTTTTTCATAGAAGCTTTGGAGTGTTGCCTTTCAAGAAAGGGTCTCCACAGGTAGTGCAGTTTGGCTGGAAATCCATTATGTGTCCATGGTTGGTCTTGAGTTCTTTGAATGTCTGACTTAGCCTTCAAAGGGCTAGACTTATATATGACCACTGCCATACTTTGCTAAAGTAAAATGATTTATTTTTCTTTTTTGGGGGGTTGTGGTGGTATATAGCTAGCTTTTTGAATAGGATTCAATTTTTTAGTTTATTTTTGACATTGTAATTTAGTTACATTTTCCCCTTCACTTTCCTTCCCCGAAACATTCCATATACCTGTCCTTGCTAATATTTTAAACTAACTTTTGCTAAAAAATGATGTTGAACTTCCCTGTGCAAAAATAAGAGACATCTTCCTATTTATTTGTTCAGGGATGTTTTTCTATCTCTTAGAGGTGTGTTTATAGGGCTTGAATTTTTATATTTATTTGATGTATTTTATACTTTTTTCCTGTGTAAATATCTTTATTAGGTATACTCTACATGTTATTGCTATATGGAAATTGTTGATTTTATGATGATTTTCTAAATTCTCTTATTGCTTTGCTTTGGCATTTATGATATGGTTTGTTCCACCAGAAACTCTGCAGATAGAGATTGTTTTATTTTCTTTCCTGCTAAAATACTCTAATTGTCTTTGGGTTCATCACCTTACTTAGACTATTAAATGTTTTTTAATAACCCAAGATATTTTGGTTATGTAGCCATAAATGGTTTATATTTATATATAACATAGCTATTGAGAAGTAAATTGGTATTTCTGTTCAGTTTTGTAAATTTCTCTGACAGCAGGCTTAGTGTAAGACTTGAATATGTTTCTGCATTTAACATTTTGCAGACTTTATTTTGGTTGAACTATGTGAAGATTATTTGTGCTCAAAAAGAAATATGTAGACAGAAAACTAAATAAAACATTTTTCAGGGAATGTCAATATTCTTTGTATTCTAAAACATGAGGTGATAATTAGATGTTTAAATATTTATTTTTATTTTTTAAAATTATTTATACATGTGACCTCAGAGAGCAGAAGGTGGGGATCTCCTGGAGTTGGAGGTTCAGGGAGAGTGCTGGGAACTGAACTGGGTCCTCTAGAAGAGCTCCAGGTGTGCTTAATTGCTGAGCGGTGTTACTGGCCTATACATTCTCAAATATTATCTACCATGTGTAGTGTAAAATCACCTAATGCATATTCTTGTTTGATTACATATGTCTTTCAGGTTGAAAAGTCCTTTAATATAGTCATAATTTTCTTATTAAACATAATTTTTATTGAGTTTTTACATATTCCAAATGATTACACATTTTCTTTAATGTAATAAGTATGTTTTTAAAAATCACCACTGATATCATCAGAGATGCTCCTATTTTGGCAAACTGTCAAGCTTATGGCCATATACACAGGTTTTCTTAAATGTGAATTTTGTCGTTGACAGAAAATTTTGGCAACTGTTTTCTCTGAAGTGTTTACTTTGTTCATTTTCAAAAAATGCCTGCCAGATAATCAATTTGAATAGCCATAATTTGTCTGTCAATTTTCTTCCATGGAAATTAGGATCCACAAGTAAGTGCTAACTCAGCATATAACTGAAACCATTGTACGAGTGACTTTTCTTGAAGTAAACATTCAGTTTGGCATGCAGAATGAGCTTTGTATATCAACTCCTTCCTTGAAGCAAATGCGAAATGTACTCAAGGTACATATCTGCTAATAACAATTTAAATAAAATAGAATACTCAGAGTTGAGTATTTTTCATATGCGACCAATTTTTATTTGCTTGATCGAGGCCCGTCTTAAGTAAACTTTAATTCTTTTCTTCTAATGGTTGACAGTGATGAATACAACATCTATTAGTCAATTCTGTGCCAAGGACGTGGTTCGTGTGAAGATGTTAGTAATTTTAATTCAGGTTTTTTTTTTTTTGTACCATTAGTATCAGTTTTGGTTCAGTTGACTGGACATTTCACTGTCCATTCTGCTACTGATGAATATTTGTGTTATATCTAGCTGTTTTTATGCATAAAACAGCATTCTAAATATTCAAATATTCTAAATATTCAATACAAGTATTAACGTTTACATGGAAATATGCTTCAGCTTCTCGTGAATAAATACTAAAGAACAGGGTGGATGGATATTAGAATAGGATTACTTTCAACTTTTTAAGAAATTATCAAAGTATTTTCCAAAGTAGTTGTACCACGTGACAATCTTAATAGTAATGTATAAAAGGGTTATTTTGTATCAAAATCAACCAAGTTCTCACAGAATTGAAAACTTTTAGAATCTAGATTTCTACTTTCTAAACTTGGTTTAATTTGCCCTCAGAATATATGATCATAGTTGCTGCTTTAGCACATCAACTTGTATAACAAAGCAACCAGTTAATGAAAAGCATACATTTCAAACAGCTCTGGGGTGTTTGGGTTATCTTGGGCTTTAACCTGAGTTGTTTGGGTTATATCAGACTGTAGCCTCTCTGAGAGGAAAGATGGAAGAAAACACTTTTTCTTTGAAGGAAAAATGAAAAGATGGAAGTTTGATTTTCTTGGTTTCAAATAATTGTTAAATGCAGAAATAAAATATTGGGTTCTCATTTTCAAACAGACTCTAAGAGCGTTTCATACTTTGAATCTCTGTCTCAGTGATTTAATAGTAATGATCTTGTTTCTCCTGCTTAAAATAAATGATTTAGCTAGAAGTACATTCCTGTACTGATACATGTGCTATCAGCCTTGATCCTGGGCAAAACTGCTGAAATCTATGTGTTGTCAACATAAACTAAACTCCTTAGCAACAGAAAGTCTTTTGCAGTGTGAAATTTTAAACATTGAATCTATTACATTAGATTAAGATAACATCGCAAACAACTTTTAGAGTTGCAATTAGTCTTTCTATATATTAAAAAATTGTCAAATACATAAGAAAACTCTAGGCTAAGAAAAGTTAAATAGACTTACTTGGAAATTCTGAAATGTAAAAATGGAAGAATGTGATTCTATAAGAATGGGATTAATTGTTTCTCAAATTTAGTTATGCAAGTCAATTTTGAAAGGGCTCCACTGCGGTTTGAATATGAACTATCTCCCCTGAACTCATGTGCTGGAATTCTTGGTTCCTGTGTGGGGTCAACTGGAACCTTAGGAGATGGACAGAACTTTGCAGGAGAGTGGGGCATCGGGGGCAGGCCTAGTTATGCAGTTGTGCCCCACTTACCGTCATTTCTTTCCTTCCTGACTGCAAGTCTCCAGGCCAGCTGCCTCCTGCTTCTGTACCTAGTCTTCCCAACTGTGTGTAACGTGTGTGGCTGGTGCCCACGGAGGCCAGAAGAAGGCATTAGATCCCCTGGAACCAGAGTAACAGACTGTTGTGAGCTGTCCTGTGGGTACTGGGACCAAACCTGATCAAATAAGATCCCATAGAAAGGTAACCAGAACTCTTAACTGATGACCAATATTTCCATGCTCCATAGTTCTGCTTTCAATATTTGGGGGAACATTTATACTGCTTTGCACAATGGGTATTCTATATTAAATTTGGACTTACAATAGGTAAAGGTTCTCTTTCATTCACATGTTCACCAGCACTTACTGTCTTTTGTCATTTTCAAAGTATCAGTCTTAACAGGTGTATCTCACTGTGATATTCATGTGTATTTCTCTGATAATTAGTGATGCTAAGAACTTTTTCCATATACTTGCTAGTAATTTCTTTGTCTTCCTTTAAGAAATATCTCTTGGTGGGGAGGTAGAGAATATCTAGGAGAAGCTGGGGAAAGAGAAACAATGATCATAATATAGTATATGAGAAAACTCATTTTCAAAAAAAAATAAAATAAAAAAGAAATGTCTACTGAAGTCCATTGCCGGTTTTAGTTTTTCACATTCTTGTTTTTGATTTATTTGAATTCCTTATATATTAGGGTGTTAATCTTCTGTCAGATTTGCTGCTTCCAAGCATTTTCCCTTTTCATAGGTTCTTCATGCTGTGTTGACTTCCTTCTTCACTCCTCATTATTCCATGTATGTGTGGAATCCTCAAAAAGTGGAACTCGGAGTAGGAAAGCAGACAGTTGCCACAAGTCAGGAATGGGAAAGGATGTTGGCTAAACCAACATTACATGGCATGAATAATATCTAGAGCTCTGTTGTGTAGTATGACTAGGCTTAAAGTAGTATGTACCTGAAAATTCTAGGAAATCTTAAATGAGGCTGTGCTTATGTTCACTAGGGAAATTAATTCTCTATTATATATATGCACATTGCAAATGTGCACACTTTCTGTCAGTTCTACTTTGGTGAACTAGAACACATTCTACAGGATGAAGGAAAGCTCAGCACCGTGCACATCATTCTGTCTATGGACTGCACAGTTTTGAAGGCTGCTATTCCAGAGCCTTGATCCTGAGTCACCCAGGCACCCTATTTTCACAGAGTTCTTCAGCTTTTCACCTGCCCTTAACTTTTCACTACCATTATGCCTCGTACCAGCTGAGTTATTGCTGTGCTAAGCAGCACTTTTGCCATCAGCAGTGCACCAGAGAGTGGAATATCTCACAGGGGAACTATTGAGTTTAGTGGTGCACCCTGGGCTGGCTCTGTTCTCTGGTATTTGGAATGACTTTACCTTCTCAGTTCTGAACATGCCTTCTCTCTCTTGATTCTGAGGAGTTTGTGAGTTAGGAGTCTTAGAAATGGAAGCAGGTCTTGGGGGCTCTAACCTAACTCAAGATGCCACACAGACTCTTATAGATGTCAATGTTGATGGGAAAGCGAATTGTCTGTGTCGTTCACTTTTAACTATAGAGCTTAAGGGTAAACCCAAAAGATGACACAGTTAGGAAAGATTAGAAGAGAGATCAAGAGAGGACGGATGTCAAAACTCTCTCACTGGAACCAGATCTTAGGTCTTGACCACAGTGGCTGGATCTCATCAGGCAACAGATCTTCAGTCCTGACCACAGTGACTGGATCTCACTGGACACCAAACCCTCAGTCCTAACCATAGTGACTGGATCTCTCTGGACACCAGATCTTCAATCCTGAATACAGTGGCTGGATTCTTTTCAGAATTTTTAAGTTTTAGAAATCTGTGTACATTATTAAGAGAAATCTAGTAAATATTTGTGCCAACTGTACTTCTCTAATGTAACTGAAAATTAGGTTGCTAGGGAAGCCATTTTCAAAAACCGAGGGCACAGATTTAAAGAATGACAGAATTAATAGTGTATCCTATAAATAATGCTACTACAGGCAGACTGTCCTCATGACTAGGCTAGTGCATTGGGTCTGAGAGTAAGTTTACTTGGCATATGCATTGACTTGGGATATACAATTATTGTCCTGCTAATTAAGAAAGAAAAATATGTACATCCAGGGCATGATGTTAGATACTATTATGGTTTGGACGTAAGGTATCCTCCAGAGGTCCTACATTTGACCACTTGCCACTAGCTAGTGCTTTATTTGGATGCTGTAGAATTTTAGGAGATGAGGTCACCAGCTAAAGGAAGTTGGGTCACCAAGGGCAGACCTTTGTGTCAGAAGCCACCTGCTTCCAGCCTGAGCTGTCTCTTTCCTGGTCTGCTGAGTTATGACAAGTTTTGTCCTGAGCTTCTACCACCATGGAGGGAGTGATAGCTGTTATTCTTTTGCTGTCCCTTAAGTTTTGAACCCAGACAAAGTTCTACCTCCTAAAGCTGCTTCTTTGAGGTTTCTTGTCATAGTGACTATGAAAGTAATTAATTATCAGTGATACCAAGGCATCCTCCAGTTTGTGATCCAAGAACATGCCTGTGTCAGGACCCCAAACCATCTGAGGAAGAAGTCCTACAAAGAGATGAACTCACTAAATACAACTTATGCTATAGAGTTGGCACCTCACGAAACATATGTTGTACTATATAAATATTTGTGCACAATAGTTACTTTGTTAGAGTAGTTCTTTAGTCTTTAGAAACCCTGAAGAATATATTGATAACATAATATAATCATAATGGTTTAGAAGTTTAGTGTGTTAAGCAAACCAACAAAAACTATTTATTTTTGTCCACATAAATGAAGTAATGAAGGTGCTATATGAAATATAGGAGGTACACCTATGGCATTTTGCCCCTTCATTTAGTGGTACTTCCTTATGGTGCTGTTTGGCATCTAAAGGATCTCAAACTTAAAGAAATAGACCAGGAGTGGTCTGCCTTGTCATTTGACTGACATGCTAACATGTTTTTTTTTACTTTTCTGTACATAACATAATACTAAGTTGCATCCTAGCTCCATTGCTCAGTCTGCATACAAATATTTAGTGGTTCTCAGATTTTATGCTTTGGATTTTTAAATCTAGTCCAGGATCTGATTTTCTCTCCTGGGGCACAATCCCAAAAGACAAACTGTTCTCTGTCATGCAGGATTGGGCTTCCGCTGTTGTGATGAATTGTGTAATGCCTCTACTTAATCATCTTCTTCTATCTAAGCTTTCCTCTTCTTCCTGATTTCTATCCCTAACATTTACATTTTTTTTAAATATTTATTTATTTATTATGTATACAATATTCTGTGTGTCTGCAGCCAGAAGAGGGCATCAGATCTCATTTCAGATGGTTGTGAGCCACCATGTGGTTGCTGGGAATTGAACTCAGGACCTTTGGAAGAGCAGGCAGTGCTCTTAACCTCTGAGCCATCTCTCCAGCCCCTAACATTTACATTTTTATAATTATCCTGCAGTAATGAATCATATTGACTGAAAGTAGGGTTCTTTAAAGAGGTGAAGTTGCACCACTCAATATATCTTGAGGAAACTAGGGTTTGGGGGAAGCATTTCAGAGCAGAGAAATGGGCTTTGGTGAAGTTAAGAAACAGTGAAGCTGACAAATTTGACAAAATGGAGCTCATTATGACAGAGCTCAAGGACTTTCTTTTAGCCTGAGATTGATTTAAGATAAAATCTAGCAAGAATTCATAGAACATTAGAGCTGAAATTTGACTGAGTTAAAAAAAAACAAAACAAAACAACAACAAAAAAAAAAACCCAAAAACCAGAATCATAGATGCCATGCAACACTTCTGTTTATATCTTTAAACTTCGGGAACCCTTTTAATCTCAGGTAAACTATCCTTCTACTTGTTTTAGAAAAATCTGCTGTTGTGTTTCTCCTCGTCCTCCCTCACTTCACCCCTTTGATTCTTGGTTTTATAATTTAATGTTCAGGTGCATCAGTAATCTAGGTCTTGACATAGCTTAATCAATTGTTTATGACAAGCTACATTCCAGTGTCACTTTCTTTTTAAACAGTAACACAATATGACACAATAGTTACCAATAGAAAATAGGATTGATCGAAGCAGTAAAAGATACAGAAAAGACAACTTGGCAAAGAAACCTCCCGTGTCTGTCTTGTCCAAAGAAGACCACTCTGGTTCTTAGCAGTGGTTTCCAGCTGAGCTGATGGCCCCTCTGCAGCTGACTGGTGCGGATCTGCATTGCTGACAAGAGACAAAGAGCTCCTTCAGCCATCCTCTTTAAGATGGTGCAGGTCTTCTCAGCCTTGGAAGGCTTTCTAAGGTTGGTATGCTGGTCAGCAGAGGGTCACTGCTGGTGTGCTCCTCACAGTAGGGCAAGAGATCCACAGCTGCCTTTGAGACTCCTATTATTTTGATGGAGGTCTCCGGTTGTAGCTGCTGCACAGCCCCGTGCCTGGGCTGTGTGGTTGGTGCTCACTGTTTTACTAGACAGTCTATATGATTATTCTTTCCTGAAATCTGTACTGTTCATCTTTCCAATTTCTCCTATCTTTATAATTGTCCTTAAAACTAGTGACTGACATTTATTCAAACTAGAATTTTTTTATGCCCCACTTTCAAGGAAATCTGGAGGCAGTGTTTTATATATTGGACTTAAAAGGCATACAAGAAGAGTACAATTTTAACCTTAATGATTCATGGAATTTATTTATCCAAATAGCCCTGGAGCCTTTCCTAAGTACATTTCCAGGTTCCTGTCCCCAGAGACAGAGATCTAGGACATGGCCTGTGATTGTGAAGAAATTGAAACAACATAGCCCCAAACTCATCTGTGTTTAGTGAATGTTTATTGGAATGATGTAAGGACCCACACACAGGTACTGTGTTTGGATAACATGGGAACAGCACTTAAATGGTTGACCTGGGGAAACAGCCATGCCTTCTGACTCTCATCCCATTGTCCTCCATTACAACACACTGCTGCCCCTCGTCTTCCGTGAGAAGTCTGTTCGACTTCAGTGTTTTAAGACTTAAGCATTTATAATTTTACATTATTTTTGTTAAGTTATATTAATTTCCAACATTTAGAATTGGTTCTTTTAATTTTAAAAATGGTACTAATCCTCAAAATGATTTTTCACTGCGGAAGGACAGTTACTTTCCATATCAGAGTGGCACACATTTGCTTCAGAGTCCCTAGAACGAGTGTTGGATGAAATATACCTTCAGCAGCAGAGAAAGGGGGTGAACCGGGTTACTAGTGCTTGGCTCACATTGAATGGTCTTCAGAGAACTGAGTCCCCGAGAACAAGCTCAGACAAATATTCCAGAACTGAACATTACTTTCTGAAGATCCATGTGGTCATAGTGTCTTAAAGAGAAGAGAGTCAAAAGAATGGTAGACAAGTCTTGACTTTGGCTTATTTTGTTTCTGTTTCACCTTTAACGTTATCTGTTTTTTTTGAAAATTTCACACATTCATGCAATCTATTTTGATCCTATCCATTTCTCACTCACCCCCTCCAGCTTGTCGCAGAACTCTCTCCATAACCCCTCCCAGCCTCATATCTTCCTTTTCTCTGTTTACAAGCCGTCAGGTCTACTTTAGTGCTCTCTGTATGTGCACGAGGGTATGTCCATCCACTGAAGTATGGTCACCCCTAGAGAAAGTGGACTCTCATACCCCCAGCAGCCGTCAGCTGTCAAAGTCTTGTGAGCACTTTCCACATCCACACTGGAATGCGGATTGGCTGGGTCCTCTCCAGATCCCATGTAGGCAGCCACAGCTGCTGTGAGTTCAGTAGCCCAATAACTTTTGCTCTGATGCATTCAGAGGACAACTTCTCCCTAAGCTCTGACCCCCAGCACTTACAAAGACTCCTCCATGATGTTCCCTGAACCTTGGGTGGATGGTGTGATACAGATGTCCTGTTTATAGCTAAGTGCTCCATAGACACCAGTTTCCTAAACTTTGACTAATTGTGAGTCTTTATGTTAATCTCTTGAGATAGCAAGCTTCTTTGATGAATGAAAACTGCACCAATCAATAAATGTAAAGATGAATATTTGGACATCAGTTTGCTGTTATGATCATTTAACAAAATAACAGCAGTAAGTTTTCTCCCAGAGCATATGACCTCCCTAGCCATGGGCTTTTGGCCAGGCTTATCATATCAGATATGAGTCCTCTGCTGTGGAGCAGCCTTTAGATTCAATCAGAAAGCCGTTGGTTACTCTATACATTCATGGCTACTGCTGCATGCATGGTGTATCCTGCCAGGTTAGTTGTTGCTGTAGTCTTGGGGTTCACATCTAGTTAAGACTATTGATGGCTTTTCTGCCACAGCAGCTGGTACAGCACTGCCTACAACCATGAAAGCAAGCACATCAGAAAAGACTTCCAGGTCAGTGTGTATGAAAAAGCCATATGAAAACCTATTTTTATATAATTTAAACTTATATTTAGAATGAAATTCTTTACCACATGACATTTCAATTTCTTCTATTTTCCTTATAAGAAAATGTGCTATGGTCCACAAGGTTTCAGGAATCTGTGTCCAAACAGAATGTTGTAAACATGTAGACCTGCAGAAGACATTAGATTTGTTGACCCATTGTCCATTAGCTGAGTCTTTAAGGTTCTCTTAAGGGAAGAATGGTTTAAATACCATCATTTTGGCATACTGTCTATCTCATTTTTTAGGTATCTCAATGGTTTTAAACTTTAAGGTATAGGCATGCACCTACATAATGTTGCTTATACCCATCAGTTTACTATTGTTGAAGATTCTCATTAATTTCAACAATGTAACACTCACTGCAGGTGACCTTAGAACTCATTTTGAGTGTAAGAGTTATTGATACCCCTTGTTCACTGCAAACACTAGACAGGACTCAACATGAATTGCCACTGAAGAGAAAATTATCATTCCTTACTATTTTATAAATATCCACCAGGTGGGAAGAGAGCAAGGACTAGACATATAAACGGAAGTTACACATCAGAATTCTGTATTTGCAAAGGGCAGAGCTGCTGTTCTTTCTTCTCTCCTACTATCAATAATAGCAATCCTCTAAAGGTCAGGGAATGGCGTGAAGCATTGACAGAGCACATATGACTGGTCAGAGCTTCTTATCTTCTTTCACGTGTGTTTATTTGAGGTTCTGGGCCAAATGCACATGGCCCACGGGCAGTCTTCTCCCTCTTGACGGAGTTCCTCCAGTTATTGCATTATTTTTAAGCCGATAGATTATAGACAAATGTACTGTAGAGCCTTTAGAGGAAACGCATTACTTCTATTTATAAAAGCACTAAATGGGTCGGGAGAGACGGCTCAGCAGTTAAGAAAACTGGTTACTCTTTCAGAAGACCTAAGTTCAATTCCCAGAACCCTCATGGTGGCTCACAACCATTTGTAACTCCAGTCCCAGGGGATCCAACCCTTTCTTTTGAACTCTGTGGGCACTGAAAGCAGGTGGTGCACAGGCATACTTGCTATTAAAACACCCGTATATATAAAATAAATACTCAAGAAAGCATTGAAAGAAGCACAGTTTCCTATGAAAAGTTAGAGGACTAGTTTAACTTACAAGTGCTAAGATAGGCAAGGACTAGTTTAACTTACAAGTGCTAAGATAGACAAGGACTAGTTTAACTTACAAGTGCTAAGATAGACAAGGACTAGTTTAACTTACAAGTGCTAAGATAGACAGTAGGTAACCCATATAAAATGACAGGAAGTTAAGGCAGATTTATCTTAAGGGTTTTAAAGTCACTTTGCAGCTAGCAAAACATTTTTATAACTTTAAATACAGAAACCATCATCAGTAGAATTTGGACTAATTATTAGAATAAAAATGCAAGGCATGCCCTGCCAGCCTGGTCTGTCATTGTCCTTTCTACAGAGCATATCATTATCCAGAACATCCCACTGGAAACATACCCGGCCCCTTTGCTCAGTTCCCTGTCATTGTGAAGCCTCAGGGCCCTTGACAACAGGGTTGACATCCAGAGATCTGAAAAGTCAGGAAGTACTGTGACCGTCCAGTTTCAGTATAAAATAGGCATGCATTTTCTGTCATACTGTGTAACCAGAGTTGGAAACTCTCATGTCTGAAGGAGCTGAAGTCTGAGTGGGAAAACCTTGAAAACCAGATTCCAATCATGGCTGTGACTAAAAAGCTGGATCTCTGGCATTCATGTCTCCATGACTGAGTTCTCCTATATAAAAGAATATATGTTAATGTTTTCTTTATTCCCTCATAAAGTTCTTGTAAGGATAAATGCACAAAGGAAAGCAAAGACTAATATAAAGTCAGGCATCTCTCCACTTTATATTTTCATCTCAAACTGACCCCTATTCTTTTAAGAAACTCTAAGTCTTTTAAAACATATCTTCATTGCAAATGTGCCATTCCGGGCATGGGTAGGAACTGATGTGGAGCTAAGGAAATGTCAAGGCAGAAGGATCTCCTGGTAAACAACCAGCTGAATTGGAAAAGGTCAGTGAACGTCTTTTATTTTTTAAAAGTCGATTCTTTCCACCTCTGTCTGGAATGAATAGTGTATAAATGTCTAGAATACTGACAGGACCTCTGGTGTCACAAATAATTTGCTTGCTCATAGCGCAGGTGCCATCTCATTATACATTGTTTCTAGAATCCCACACAAACTCAAAAGTCACATGAAAGGGAAGGGATCAAAATGACTACTCTACTTGGATTATTTTACTGGTATATATACTTGATTTACTAATGGCTTAAATTTGGTCAGATGCCAAGGACACAACTATATTCTTACTATTAATATTTTATTACTCACTAACAGCATTATGCATAGGAATAGGAATTTTTAGTTTATAAAGGGGGTGTCATATAGATACTGTTATTATAAATAACTTGTTGACTTCAAATTCTGCTCATAACTCTGATTGAAGGTATCTCAGCATAGTCACCGCCGTTCTCCATGACTTGCATATTAGTCTTAAAAAGTTACTCTGTTATTGATTTGTGGGCCTGTGGAATTTTCCTAAATGCTGAAGTTTACTCTTGTTATTTCACTCATTAAGACCTTTCTTCAAATAACTCCTTCCTTTTCCTGCCAAGGGAGCTGCAATACAGAAGTAATAACCATTCCAATACAAGCTTCCATTTTTCTCTGCAAGTTTATAGAACAATGTTATTATTTTGTTTATGGTTTACAGTAATTCAGAACCTTGACTGTATCATGCTACTTTCTCCAATACTAATCCATGGCATTATAAATTCCTAGTAAGTTGTGTCAGGAGTTACTTTGTTATGCCAAAGATCATATTAATGGGTTTTAAAACTTCCCTGCTCCAAATATCACTAAATGATTCCACCTTGACCAACTGCGGCCATGGGAAACTTAAGAAATGTTTCGTGGCCCTGTTCCATCCCTGATAAAAAGAGATCTAATGGTAAAGAGCCATGCCTAGGAACCACAATAATGACCAGTATGGCAAAATAGCCCTTACGGTGTAATAGCGGTATTAATCTGAGTGCTAACCAGCAGTTATTTAATTGGATTTAAGACCTGCTCGGCAGAAAGTAAATCATGCTTGGTACTAGAAACCTGACTAATTGCACAGGGCTAGTGAGGTCATTGATTTTAGAGAGCCTACTGTTGACACTTTACTAGACCAGCATGATTTCTAATTGCATTCTAAAACTTATCCTTTTACTAGTAGATAAGTATAGCCCTCACCCCACATCACAGAAGCTTCTCTTCGTAGTGAACAGACACCATCACAAAAAACTACAAATGGTCAGAATGCAAATATCAACATGCTCATTCCCAACAGATACATCTACACCTAAGACACAGGGAAGATCATAGGATGGAAAGAGTATAAAAGCCAGAGGGCCAGGAAGTCTACTGTGAGATTGTGTATCCTAGAAATGACAGGGAAGCTATATCCCTGATATTGCAACAGTATGGCTGCCTAAACAAGACTTGAGCAACAATGCCAATAGACATGCCAGCTCAGAAAGGGAAATCTCACAGGGGCTCCTCCATAGACAAAGAACTACGGGAAACTAATAAGTGCCAAGATGGGGAGGAATAGTTTCTGCCAGAGATGAACCCCCTAATTGATTATCCTATACCAAGTGGTCAGCCCTGAAGCCATGCATACAAACAACACTAAATGTACTTAGTAGGCTGTGTTTATATGTTTAAGAGTTCATATATATAATGATAATAATCAAAGATAAGGAAACCATGAATTTGAGAGAGAGTGGGGGAGTAACCCAGGAGGGGTTGAAGGAAGGGAGCATAGAAAGGATTAGAGGAAAGAAAGGGAGGGGTAAATGAAGTAATTAGATTTAATTAAAATTAAAAAAAATGGGTGAAAGAGCTGTTTGAAATATTGTCTCTTTTTAAGATAATACATTCTTTGTTTATATAATTCAGTTGAGTCAGGATTTTAATTTTTCCTTCATTAACATAAATTTATTGTGCAAAATAATGGGTTTCATTGTGGCTCTTTTACACATGCATGCAATATATTATATACACCAAAGGCATCCTAAATGCTATTATTTATATAGTTTTTGTGTGTTTTATATTCTATATCAATGATAATGCATATGACAGTTGATAATTTACAAGTATGCATGATTTTGTTAAGCACTAATTTTTATGTGAAGTATTTTCTGAAGATAGCATTTGATGAGCCTTTCAAATAGAAGTAGAATGATTTCTTCTAGACCTTACCAATATTTTGATACTTAAACTTTAAGAATCACATATATTGAGTAAACTGACCTATGGTGACATAAATCTTAGGTGACATTTGTTGAGCTTTTGTACAGTGAGCATGTGTAGGCTTTGCCATTCATGCCAGGTGCAGATTGTCATTTCCCATAGTTCCTGCACATAATGCCACACCCTTCGGGGGCACTGATTTTCTAACAGTAAACACACTTTCCTGGCATTGATTATTCAATTATATTCTTGAGTTTTGTAGCATACACGCTTCACACCTGGCTTCTTTTGCTTAATAATATATAAGATGAGAGTCATTCATGGTATGCCCAAGAACAATTCATTTTCATTTTCATGTAGAATTCTACTTGGGGAATATATCAAAATGTATCCATCCAGTCCATTACAAAGGACATTTGGATCATTTACATCCATGAGTAATGTAGTCGGAAAAAATTTCCATATGTGTCTTCTAATGAATATGCATACATATTTCTGTCTGGAGTATTCTTGTTCGTGGGACTGCTGAGTCACAGAGGAGGCAAATAACCTCTTAGTGATATTTTAAAGGAGCTTAGCAAAGTGGCCGTAGAGACAAACACTTCTGCCCATCACATACAATTGTGATACTTGCTTCATGGGACTGACAATGTGCCATATTGTTCATTGCAATTATGGATTATGGGATATGTAGTGATGGTCTATTTTTGTTTAAGTTTCAATTTCTTTGACTATTAATGAGGCTGTATATCTTATTGGCATCTTTGTTTTTGAAGTACATTCTTGAGTCTCTTGACTTAGTTTTCAAAATTTATTTTCATGTCATTACTGATTTATAGGATATATTACGCGCACATGTCCCTTGTCAAAGGTAGATATTGAAATATGTCCTCATTCTTGTAATTATATCTAGGTGAAAGATATTTTCCTCCATAACTTTTTAATGTGTGCTGTGGCTGAGAAAAGATGGACTTTTCTGTTACTTTTTGACCCACATGCTGTTGAGTTTGAAGCAGGTAAGAGACACAGGTAATGGACACATATGTCCATTTCTCTATATGCTCAGCTGATAAGACTTTCATACAGTTTTGGGATCAATCTGACTTCTCTCTCAATCTCTGGTCAAATTTTATTCATTTGATTATTTTCTATTTTTTTTATAGTCTCAATGTCCTTTATTTATGGCTAGAAACCAAATATGAGTGAGTACATCCCATGTTCCTCTTTTTGGGTCTGGCTTACCTCACTCAGGATAGTGTTTTCTATTTCTGTCCATTTGTATGCAAAATTCAAGAAGTCATTGTTTTTTACTGCTGAGTAGTACTCTAATATGTATATATTCCATACTTTCTTCATCCATTCTTCCATTGAAGGACATCTAGGTTGTTTCCAGGTTCTGGCTATTACAAATAATGCTGCTATGAACATAGTTGAGCATATACTTTTGTTGTATGTTTGGGCATCTCTTGGGTATATTCCCAATAGTGGTATTGCTGGGTCGAGAGGTAGGTTGAACCCCACTTTCCTGAGAAACCGCCACACTGCTTTCCAAAGTGGTTGCACAAGTTTGCATTCCCACCAGCAATGGATGAGAGTGCCCCTTTCTCCACAACCTCTCCAGCAGAGGCTATCCTTGGTGTTTTTGATTTTAGCCATTCTGACCGGTGTAAGATGGTATCTTAATGTTGTCTTGATTTGCATTTCCCTGATTGCTAAGGAAGTTGAGCACGATCTTAAGTGTCTTTTGGCCATTTGAACTTCTTCTGTTGACAAGTCTCTGTTCAGCTCAGTGCCCCATTTTATAATTGGAT
Organism: Chionomys nivalis; assembly: GCF_950005125.1. NCBI lineage: Eukaryota > Metazoa > Chordata > Mammalia > Rodentia > Cricetidae > Chionomys > Chionomys nivalis. The sequence continues at coordinate 10,284,301 of NC_080098.1, read as the reverse complement.
TGATTAATCTTTTACGGTCTAATTTCTTGAGGTCTTTGTATATTTTGGATATCAGACCTTTGTCAGTTGCGGGGTTGGTGAAGATCTTCTCCCAGTCAGTGGGTTGCCTTTCTGTCTTAGTGACAGTGTCCTTTGCTTTACAGAAGCTTCTCAGTCTCAGGAGGTCCCATTTATTCAATGATGTCCTTAGTGTTTGTGCTGCTGGGGTTATACGTAGGAAGTGTTCTCCTGTGCCCATGTGTTGTAGAGTACTTCCCACTTTCTCTTCTATCAGGTTCAGTGTGTTTGGACTGATATTGAGGTCTTTAATCCATTTGGACTTGAGTTTTGTGCATGGTGATAGATATGGATCTATTTTCATTCTTCTACAGATTGACTTCCAGTTTTGCCAGCACAATTTGTTGAAGATGCTCTCTTTTTTCCATTGTATACTTTTAGCTCCTTTATCGAAAATCAGGTGTTCATAGGTTTGTGGGCTAAAGTCAGGGTCTTCTATTCTATTCCATTGGTCGACTTCTCTGTTTTTATGCCAGTACCAAGCCGTTTTCAGTACTGTAGCTCTGTAATAGAGTTTGAGGTCAGGGATGGTAATGCCTCCAGACGATCCTTTATTGTATAAGATTGTTTTGGCTATCCTGGGTTTTTTGTTTTTCCATATAAAGTTGATTATTGTCTTCTCCAGATCTGTGAAGAATTTTGATGGGATTTTGATGGGGATTGCGTTGAATCTATAGATTGCTTTTGGTAGAATTGCCATTTTTACTATGTTGATCCTCCCAATCCAAGAGCAAGGGAGGTCCTTCCATTTTCTGGTGTCCTCTTCAATTTCTTTCTTCAAAGACTTAAAGTTCTTGCCAAATAGATCTTTCACTTCCTTGGTCAGAGTTACCCCAAGGTTTTTTATGCTATTTGTGGCTATCGTGAAAGGTGATGCTTCTCTGATTTCCCTCTCTGCTTCCTTATCCTTAGTGTATAGGAAGGCAACTGATTTTTTGGAGTTGATTTTGTAACCTGCCACATTGCCAAAGGTGTTTATCAGCTGTAGGAGTTCTTTGGTAGAGTTTTTGGGGTCGCTTATGTATACTATCATATCATCTGCAAATAATGAAAGCTTAACTTCTTCCTTTCCAATATGGATTCCCTTGATCCCCTTATGTTGTCTTATTGCTATTGCTAGAACTTCAAGCACTATATTGAAGAGGTATGGAGAGAGTGGACATCCTTGTCGTGTTCCTGATTTTAGTGGGATGGCTTTGAGTTTTTCTCCATTTAATTTAATGTTAGCTGTCGGCTTGCTGTAAATAGCTTTTATTATATTTAGGTATGACCCTTGTATCCCTAATCTCTCCAAGACCTTTATCATAAAGGAGTGTTGAATTTTGTCGAATGCTTTTTCAGCATCTAATGAAATGATCATATGGTTTTTTTCTTTCAGTTTATTTATATGTTTGATTACATTGATAGATTTGCGTATGTTGAACCAGCCCTGCATCTCTGGAATGAAGCCTACTTGATCATAATGGATAACTTTTCTAATGTGTTCTTGGATTCGGTTTGCCAGTATTTTATTGAGAATTTTTGCGTCGATGTTCATGAGTGAGATAGGCCTGTAATTCTCTTTCTTGGTTGGGTCTTTGTGTGGTTTTGGTATCAGGGTAACTGTAGCTTCATAAAAGGAATTTGGCAATGACTCTTCTGTTTCTATATTGTGAAATACATTAAGAAGTATAGGTATTAGCTCTTCTTGGAAGTTCTGGTAGAATTCTGCATTGAAACCATCTGGTCCTGGGCTTTTTTTGGAAGGGAGATTTTTGATAACTCTTTCTAATTCTTCGCGACTAACAGGTCTATTTAGATCGTTCACCTGGTCTTGGTTTAGGTTTGGTATATGGTACTTATCTAAAAATGTGTCCATTTCTTTTGCATTTTCCAGTTTTGTGGCATACAGGCTTTTGTAGTAAGATCTAATGATTCTCTGAAATTCCTCTGTATCTGTGGTTATGTCCCCCTTTTCATTTCTGATCTTATTTATTTGCGTGTTCTCTCTCTGTTGTTTAATTAGTTTGGATAGGGGTTTGTCAATCTTGTTGATTTTCTCCAAGAACCAACTTTTTGTTTCATTGATTCTTTGGACTGTTTTCTGTGTTTCTATTTTGTTGATTTCTGCCCTCAGTTTGATTATTTCCAGTCTTCTACTCCTCCTGGGCGCGTCTGCTTCTTTTTTTTCTAGAGCTTTCAGGTGTGCTGTTAAGTCCCCAATGTATGCTTTCTCCGTTTTCTTTAAGTGGGCACTTAGTGCTATGAACTTTCCTTTTAGCACTGCTTTCATCGTGTCCCATAGGTTTGAGTATGTTGTCTCTTTGTTTTCATTAAATTCAAGGAAGACTTTAATTTCTTTCTTAATTTCTTCCTTGAGCCAGGTGTGGTTCAGTAGTTGACTGTTCAGTTTCCATGAGTTTGTCAGCTTTCTGGGGGTAGCATTGTTGGTGGCTTCTAACTTTAATCCGTGGTGATCTGATAAGACACAGGTGGACACTGATTTTTTTTGTATCTGTGGAGGTTTCCTTTGTTTCCAAGTATGTGGTCAATTTTCGAGAAGGTTCCATGAGCTGCAGAGAAGAAGGTGTATTCTTTCCTATTTGGGTGGAGTGTTCTATAGATGTCTGTTAAGTCCATTTGATTCATTACCTCCAACAATTCTCTTAATTCTCTATTAGTTTTCTGTCTGATTGACCTGTCCATTGGTGAGAGAGGTGTGTTGAAGTCTCCTACTACTAGTGTGTGTGATTTGATGTCTGCCTTGAGTTTTAGCAATATTTCTTTTACATAAGTGGGTACTTTTATATTAGGGGCATAGATATTCAGGATTGAGACTTCATCCTGCTGAATCGTTCCTGTTATGAGTATAAAGTGTCCCTGTCGATCTCTTCTGATTGATTTTAGTTTGAAGTCAGTTTTGTTAGAAATTAGTATGGCCACACCTGCTTTTTTCTTAGGACCATTTGCTTGAAAAACCTTTTCCCAACCCTTTACTCTGAGTAGATGCCTGTCTTTGTGGTTGAGATGAGTTTCTTGCAAACAGCAGACTGTTGGATCCTGTTTTCGTATCCAATCTCTTAGCCTGTGCCTTTTTATTGGTGAATTGAGACCATTAATATTAAGTGATATTAATGACCAGTGGTTGTTAACTCCGGTTATTCTTACTGCTTTTGGTAGAAGAGTTTGTGTGTCTCCCTTCTTTGAGTTGTGCTGTTGAAGGGTCGCTAGATGCCTGGGTTATTGTAGGCAGTGTTGGCAATGTTGGATTCCTTGGGTTGTGATTTTCCTTCTATTACTTTCTGTAGGGCTGGATTTGTGGCAACGTATTGTTTAAATTTGTTCTTATCCTGGAATGTCTTGTTTTCTCCATTGATAGTGAACGATAGCTTGGCTGGGTATAGTAGTTTGGGTTTGCATCCATGGTCTCTTAGTTTCTGTAGTACCTCTATCCAGGACCTTCTGGCTTTCATGGTTTCCATAGAGAAGTCAGGTGTAAGTCTGATCGGTTTACCCTTATAAGTTACTTGGCCTTTTTCCTTTGCAGCTCTTAATATTCTTTCTTTAATCTGTATATTTTGTGTTTTGATTATTATATGGCGAGGGGACGTTTTTTTTTGATCCAGTCTGTTTGGTGTTCTGTATGCTTCTTGAATATTCAAAGGAATATCTTTCTTTATGTTGGGGAAGTTTTCTTCCATAATTTTGTTAAAAATGTTTTCTGGACCTTTGAGCTGTGCCTCTTCTCCTTCTTCTATCCCTATTATTCTTAGGTTTGGTCTTTTTATTGTGTCCCATATTTCCTGAATGTTTTGTGATGAGAATTTGTTGGTTTTGGTGTTTTCTTTGATCAGTCCATTTATTTTCTCTATGTTGTCTTCAGAATCTGAGATTCTTTCTTCTATCTCTTGTATTCTATTGATTATGCTTGTTTCTGTAGTCTCTGCTCGTTGACCTATATTTGCCATATCCAGCTGGTCCTCAGTTTGTGTTTTCTTCCTTGCTTCCATTTCAGTTTTCAATTCTTGGACTGTTTCCATTACCTGTTTGATCGTTTTTTCTTGGCTTCCCAGGGTATCATTTACGTATTTACTCATTTCTTCAAACTTTTTGTTATACTTCTCATCCATTTCTATGAGGGCGTTTTTTACATGTTGTTTAAGGGACTCTATTGCTTTCAAAAAGTCAGTTTTTCCCTCTTCTCCTGTGTTAGGGTGTTCAAGTCCTTGTGTTGTAAGATCATTGGGTTCTGGTGTTTTCATGTTGTTTTTCAGATTGTTGGGTGAATTCTTGCCTTGGCGTCTGCCCATCTCCTCTTACCGATGCTATCTATTGGGTTTGATTTAATTGTAGCGGGGCAATCTGCTCTCAGTGCGGGCTTCACTGTTTCTTGCCCGCACTATCCTGCATCCAGTGCCTCCACTGCCCGGGCCTGCCTGCCCGCCGGTGCCTCCGCCGCCTGGACTTGTCTGCCTGCCGGTGCCTCCGCCGCCCGGGCCTGCCTGCGCGCCGGTCCTTCCACCGCCTAGGCGTGCCTGCTGGTGCCTCTGCCACCAGGGCCTGCCTGCTGGTGCCTCCGCTGCCCGGAACTGTCTGTGCGCCGGTGCTTCCGCTGCCTAGGCCTGCCTGCCGGTGCCTCCGCCGCCTGGGCCTGACTGCCGGTGCCTATGCCACCCGGGCCTGCCTGCGCGCCGGTGCCTCTGCCGCCCGGACTTGCCTGCCTGCCGGTGCCTCCGCCCCCCAGGCCCGCCTGCGCGCTGGTGCCTCCGCCGCTTAGGCCTGCCTGCCAGTGCCTCCGCCGCCTAGGCCTGCCTGCCGATGCCTCCGCCGCCCAGGCCCGCCTGCGCGCCGGTGCCTCCACTGCCTAGGCGTGCCTGCTGGTGCCTCCGCCACCAGGGCCTCTATTTTCTATTTTTGTGTCAATACATCAGAGCTTCAGTAATATTTTGTATTAACACTCCAACTTTCTCTCAATTGTTTTAATTATTCCTCAATTTCTATGAATTATAAAATGAGATTTTAAATTTACCAAACTAGAATAAAAAGAACCCTGCAAAGCTTTCACATTTACCTTGATTTTCTTTAGTTTCTCTCAGTAACCTGCTATGAGTTTCTGTTAGGGCCTAGTACAGACTTCATTACTTTCCTTTCTAGTTCCTAACTGGTGACATTAGAAAACCGCTCAGGTATTTTTTGTTTTGTTTTGTTATCCTGCCTTCAAGTTCAACGAACTTGAGTTCTAATTGTAATAATTTATAATTTTTTACAGAATATCTAGGAACACAATTTAGTAGCCTTGGATAATTACATATTCCTTTCTTCTTTCACTTATCATACATCCAACTTGTTTTTTATCCCGAAAATGCTGGCTAGGAATCCCAGGCAATACTGAGTAGATTTGTTGCAGATGCCATGTTCTGTTTCAGTGGGGACACTTTAGTATTTCCTTGCTAACCATGATATTTACTGAAACACACTTTTTGTAGATGATTTTGCCACATAAAGAGAGTTTCTAGGTTCTCCCATCACCTAATGGTGTGGGCAGCGGGAAGATGGCCAGAAGCCTCTGCAGGCAGGGCCACAAAGATGAACAAGCATGTGGTGGAGAGAGGGGAAAGAAAAAGAAGGGAGCCATTTGCACACTATGAAGAGAGGCAGAACTGGGGATCCAACGGCACAGTCAATCAGCCTGATGTGAGAGGCCTGTGCCTCTCATACTCGAAGCCATGGAGATGTCTGGGCCCATGACTCTTCCACAGCCTGGGTCTGTATTAATGTCTGTGGCCCATGTTATCACCAAAACCTTGCGCCTGGTGGTGGTCTGGGCTGTCTCTGAAGCTGTGTTGATGTCAGAGGGCTATGCTGAGCTGGTCTCACTCCTCGTATGGGCCGCGCAGGAGAGCTGGCCCTGGTGGTGTGGGTGAAAGAGAGCTGGTGAACTGACCAGCTCAGCTGTCCCCCAGGCCCAGATCCGAAACTTTGAGTTAGCCCACCCCAACATCTGCCCCATCTGTGAGCTAGTGGAGCACATGACGAGGCCAGTCATGCAGAACACAGCTTCAGGATCTCCTTGACCCAGGACAGCAGCAGGGTATCTGAGAGGAGTTTCCGTGAGGGTCCAGTATTGATGGTGTACCAGAAGCCAGAGCCCTCAGCCAGACCAACACTCATTACAAGGAGCATTTGCAAGTAAAACTGTTGGGGCAAAAGGGTACACTGTGTGCCATACTGCAATTCCAGTGCTGCTATTACCAACAAACACATGATGGAGAGGTAGGACAGATGGGGGAGCAGAGTGGTTCATGCCCGGAAGAACTGGAGGCTTAACAGCTGTGATGGGAGTGAGAGATGGCAGAGGTTGATAGAGGGGCAGGCCATGCTCGGAGAGGGGGGTCAGCGGGATGTTTTATTTATTATTTATTTGTTTTTATTTTCTTTCAGGTAGGGGGTTACAAGAGTGAATGGCAGATATAGAATGACAGGGAAATGAGTGGGATTAGGGTGCATGATGTGAAATTCCCAAAGAATCAATGAAAATTGTGTTTTAGAAAAGACTTCCTATGGGGAGGAGGCTTTGTGCTTGCTCTGAATTTGGTGCAGCTTCTCTGTGACTGTTAACTGTTACTATTGTGTTCTGCCAACGTGAGGGACTACACTGAACAGTGCATGTAAAATTTAACCTTGTGCCTTTGGAATAAACCCAACCATGTCATAAAGGATTTTCATTTTATATATAACTGGCTTTACCTCGCTTCACACGTGCAGTTCAGACATCAGAACTGTCCTTGAGAAAAGCCATATTCGGAGTCCACTCTCTCACGGTGCCTGCTTTAGTAGCACTGGACTCCAGCCTTTTCTTCTCTTGCTAGTGAGACTGATATTCACATCAGGTTACCCATCCTATGTGAACACTGTGATGATGAAAATGCCTTTCAGGGGGACCCTGTGCTTGATGGAGGTGGGTCATCTTTCTATCTGTTGTTTCATTGGTTAAGTAATAAAGAAACTGTCTTGGCCCCTTTAATAGGACAGAAAATTAGGTAGGCGGAGTAGACAGAATAGAATGCTGGGAGAAAGAAGCCGAGTAAAGGAGTCGCCATGATTCTCTCTCTCCAGACAGACGCAGGTTAAGATCTTTCCTGGTAAGCCAGCTCGTGGGCTACACAGAATATTAGAAATGGGTTAGATCAATATGTAAGAGCTAGCCAATAAGAGGCCGGAACTAATGGGCCAGGCAGTGATTAAAAGAATACAGTTTCCGTGTAATTATTTCGGGGCATAAGCTAACCATGCGGGCGGCTGGGTGCCGGGGACGCAGCCCCGCCGCTCTTATTACAACAGAGTGGCACCCAACGTGCTAATGAACTCCACGTAAAACCTGAGAGGGTTTAAAAAGGACAGAGAGAGAATTTAAGACAGCTTTATGCTGTTTGTGGGTTGTGTGCGGCAAAGAAATTGTCCTGACTCAGCAACAGGCAAAAACTGGCTGTTTTAAAATGCCCGCTTTCTGGGCTATGCCGTCATCGCGATCTCTGTCTGGCTCCTGCGGGAAACAGGGTCTTTAAATGGAGCATTTGGAGTAAAATGCTACGATTTGTTTGATGGCAACTAGACTCACTATGTGCCTAAAAGGAAGTCATTTTATGCTGCGGCTCAGAGGCACAAGCAGCTCCACCACGCTACTGGTACAATGTACAAGGATCAGAGGCACCAGCGGCTCCGCCATGTTGGACTGGGCGGGGCAAGCAAGCAGTACCTGTTTTTAACCTAGAAATGACACAGCTTAGATTAAGTGCTTACCGATTTAAAAGCACAAAACAAAGTGCTCCTGGATAATAAAAAAATTAAATTCACAATAAAACTGATTCAGACACTGTTGGATAAATATATGTAGGCTTGAGAGACAAAAAAATACATATATAAAAAATAAAATTAATGTCTTAAAAAAGGGTAAAGTCTTTAAAAAGACAAAATACAGATAGTTATAGATTAAAAAAAATAAAAAAAAATAAGCCATGTAAAAATGAAAAATTCACAGAGAATCTGGATTCTTTATATTATTATGTTTTCTTTAAAATTTTTGACTATAAAGAAACTAAATGCAGAGAGACATTTCATTATATGGGCTGCCAAGCTAAACCAAAATGGATATAAGGATATTATGATTTCAGAATATGGGTCTAAGGATATGATGCTTTGGAGAGGGTCTTCTTTTGTTTTCACAGAGGATGAGACTCTGTGGATTGCATCTATCCCGATATGGTATGATAGACCACGACCTCCTGAAAGGTTGCTGTGAACACCTTCAAAAAATTACTTCACTCAACTGCCAACTGAGATGACCCTGACACACAGGTTACACCATGAAAGATCTAAATACAGCGCCCCCATTCAGCAGAAAGCAATTTGGAGAGAAAAAAACTACGCCCATATTCCCAAATATTGTTTATGAATAGTCTTTTACATTTAAAGGGGGATATGATATAGATATGAATAATTTACATTGGTGTGGATTTAAAGGTCAATTTTGTTATATGTATATGCATATTTCTAATCTTGATTAAGGTATTGTGATTGTATAGTTCATTAAAAAATGTAATGTATATAGGTTGTTAATGGATAATCATCGATAATTGTCAAGCTTTTAGTCATGTTAGTTAGATTTTCTAGATGTGCATAGATATATTTCAGCTAGATAGGCATTCTTCATATCTTTCAAAGACTGCAAAATATGGCATTTAAATGTTTTAATAACTTAGGGCTTTTCATGACAATGAGACACGTCTGCTCCTGGCAACACCAATCTACTTCAAGAGGAAGATGGGCATCGAAGAGGCTCCTTATGGAGTTTGATAGCCATTTGGGCATGAAACTGCTCATGCCTGGAGTGTTGCATAAACTGGACACAGAGAACCCACAGAAAAAGGACTACTGAACTTGCCTAAAGGTGAGATGGTCTTTCGGGGTTCCTGACTCATGAAAGAGTCTGCGAGACATTCTGCAGGACACAGCAAAAAGTGACCGAACTGTCTTTAAAATTTCCTGTTTCATGGAAAAGTCTGCTGAAGGCCTGAAGGCTGAAGATGGATGCCCCAACAGTACAAAAGAACTTTGGGTGACTGTCCAGGCAGCGAGATGTCTCTGTCATTTCTAGAGTTTTGGATCTCTTGTTTACTTAGGTAATATTATATCCTTCTGGAGTCTTTGATGGAGTTGAAGAATGGATAGATAGTTATAGTTTTCCTTACTTATGATAAAAGATAAAATAGATATAAATATTGTAACTGTAATTCTTGCTTGATAACTGTTTTGTTATATGTAGTTTTACTATGTCAAAGTGAACGCCTTTCTTTTTTGTTTAAACAGAAAAAGGGGAAATGATGGAGGTGGGTCATCTTTCTATCTGTTGTTTCATTGGTTAAGTAATAAAGAAACTGTCTTGGCCCCTTTAATAGGACAGAAAATTAGGTAGGCGGAGTAGACAGAATAGAATGCTGGGAGAAAGAAGCCGAGTAAAGGAGTCGCCATGATTCTCTCTCTCCAGACAGACGCAGGTTAAGATCTTTCCTGGTAAGCCAGCTCGTGGGCTACACAGAATATTAGAAATGGGTTAGATCAATATGTAAGAGCTAGCCAATAAGAGGCCGGAACTAATGGGCCAGGCAGTGATTAAAAGAATACAGTTTCCGTGTAATTATTTCGGGGCATAAGCTAGCCATGTGGGCGGCCGGGTGCCGGGGACGCAGCCCCGCCGCTCTTATTACAACACTGTGCTGACAGAGTGCTCTCCTCTGGGTTTTCTCTCAGAATCTGGCTGATTAGACCCAGTCATCCAGACTGCTCTCCCAGTCTTTCCAAAGATTTAGACTTTTCTCTTTGTTTTGCTTTGTTTGGGACCTTAGGACTGAACACATGAAAGTGTGGGTTTGAAGCAGATATCATTTAATGATCAGAAGTATTCCCCATAATATAAAACGCTCACAAGCAGGGTTCATCCATTTCAAGTGGATATCAGGAAACAGCATCCGTGCACATGTTAAACAAAGGCATCATAGTTAGAACAGTCCTTTAAGTGATTTTGTCTAGAATGTTCAGGGAATTAAATACAATTTAATTTTTTCCCAGACAACACAGAGCTAGTGTTCAATCCCATAGCACAACCACTCTATTGCCTGTCCATAACACACAAACAACTCATCTTTTCTGTTGAGTTTTAAGTGGTTTGAAAAAAATTAAACAAGCCAGAAACCTTATCAGGGTTCAGCAATCTGCGTATTCTTCAGCCTTCAATTCAGTCCAAAATTAGAAGCAAGAAAAGCACAGTTTCTTTTACCTCCGAAAATTCCTGAACACTGTTGCTATGTTCGTCAACATGGTAAACTCGTTGGTCAGTGTCCGAGGAACCTTGTCCCGCAGCCCCAGGCTCATATCTGGGCACTTGTTTCCAACTGATCGCGCTATTTTGGGAGCCTGTGGGACCCTTTGAATGTGGGATGCGCTTTCGAAGGTAATAGCTAAGTCTCTATTCCCAGCACTGTTCTCTCTCTGCTCCCTGGCCGACCATCATGTGATGCCTCTTCCTCAGAGAACTGACCTGGTCAAGCGTGTCTCCACCACGCTGGAACCCTCTGGCATCATGAGCCAGACTGAATCTTTCCTCTTCTGTCAGGTGCTCTGTCGGTGATTTAAAACCGTTCTGTATTAGGTAGTGGTTCAAAGAGAGAACTCTCTCTCTCTCTCTCTGAAAATGTTCTATAGCTTTCCTGCCCCCACATGTCTTTTATTAAGTTTTGAGGCAGGGTCTCACTAAATTTCCCAAAGTTGTCCTTGAACTCACTCTATAGCACAGACAGTGGTTAAACTTAGGATCTCCTGCCTCAGCTCCCAAGTAGCCAGAATCACATGCCTGTGCTACCTGGTCAAGTTTGTAATATTCATCTCTAATACCTAAGTGTGTTAAGGGGGATACAGAGATATATTACATTCATGTCATTATGATACAAATTAAAATTTTTTCCCTTAGATTAAGATACAGGCTTGCAAGTCATCTTACGAAAAACTCATCTTGCTTGGCTCACAGACTTTATTTAATGCTTTGTTTGTCCTGATATGTACTTTGTTTAGTAGAGAGCTGGGCACACCCTTATTCTTAGCACTTTTGCTATTTGTCTGACAACTAGCAATAGGAATTATATAGCCAGAGGCTTGAGCATCTGTGAAGCTACTACTAGAACAAGTGCATGCAAAATCACTAGTTATGTGGAATAACAGCAAAACCTTGCTTTTTCCTCTGTGAGTCTATGTGTGCCTGCAGAGTTCAGAAGGCAGAATCTGCGGCTTCCTTGCTTTCTCCCTACTATATGTGTTAAGAGAGGGTTGCTCACTGAATTTGAAGCATTTAGATTTTGTTAGGCAGGCAGGTCAGTCAGTTCTGGGCATCTACCTCTCAGTCTGTCTTCCCAGACCTGAGATTATAGGTGTAGGTTGCTGCACCTAGCCTTTGTATGAGTGCTGGAGATATAAACTCCCATCCCCTTGCTTGTGTGGTGAGTACTTCACAGATCAAGCCACCTACCCATCCCCCATTTAGACCTTACAGTTTACATACAACATAGCCAAGAGAGAGGTGGGGGGTACTCTGGCTAGCCATAACCATGAGAAAAGCACATTGTTTCAGAGAGTGAGATAAATGTCTGGAATCCAGAAAGAACTGCACTCCACTCACCCCACAGTGAAGACCATGAATTACATAATTCTCTCGGGATGGTAAGATTAAGATGCTGTTTCATGTAGTGATTTTCCGTGTTTTCCGAATGTTTTCGAGCAAAGTTAACTCACTTTTCCTCTAAAAACAAAAGCATAGTTTGTTCTGGTAAGAGTTGAAACAATGGTTAGGGAAAAACCCTCATATATAGGTTACTAAAGAAAAAACAGCAGGGAGGAGGTTCCAAAACAAGAAGACTACAGAGTTGAAGAGTCAGAGTTAGAAACAAGCTGGACAGCAAACATGGGTGTCATTGCTAGTTAACATCTAGGCTTCCAAAGGAAACTTTCTTCGGGGCTGAAATGACCAGAGACAACACATACACATTTCAGGGCTTAATGATACAAGCAAAAGGGAAGACATCAGAATTTTGGAAGTAATCTAGCATGCTATTTCAAAGGGTTATTACCCAAGGAATACAATCAATTACTGTGAGACAGATGTGTGTACTGGGCTTTACAAACAAAGAGAGGAGTGATGCATTTTTATTTTCCAAGAAGAGAGAAGGGAAAATAAGCCAAGCACAGTAATTACCAAGAGCTTTCAGTTAACCCAGAGCTGGCTATGAAGAAACGCAGAGCCTGCTGAAGAGGTGGGCCAAAAAAGGAAAAATCTTTCAGATTGTTCTCTGCTGCTATCTTTTAAATATCACTCGTTAAGGAGAGACAAAAGACTAATACAGGCCTTTAAATTGGAGTTGGGTAAAAATCCAAAGTAAAGGTTGTTTGCTGTAGGAAATCATACAGCCAATAGCCTTTAAGTTAACCACCCACTGGGGCGTGGCCTCGTATACTATTTATGCCTATGTAAAGCATGCATCCGGCCTCTCTTTTCTGGCTGTTGGATTTGGTTTCTGTTCTCCGTTCCAACAGAGGATTCTGAATTGTGAGTCTCCCCCTAAATAAATAATCGTCTATTATTCTCAGTTCTGAGCTAGTGTGGGATTTCTTTTAAGCATCAATCTTCAGTTGTTATTATTAGTGTTCTCCTATATGAAATTGAAATCTTCACTATGGCTTGTGTGTCAGTCACAGAATGCACCTTAATAAGAGCTTTCCTCTATCTCCAGCTAGGGGAACCAATACAAACTAACAGGCGACACAGCAGATCCTATTGTAGAGATAAGCAGTGGACAGTGTCCATTTTGTCAGTACGAGTTCATTAGGCATCATGGTGTTTGTATGGTTGTGGTACGTGGTGGCACGGGCAAATCAGTGGGATTGTAACCTTCATGGTAGTGTGTGGTGCCTGTAGCATATACTGAACATAAGGCTCCAAGAAAATGTGGCTAAGCCTCAGGCCTGGGTCTGTGCTATTCCTCCAAGCTGCTCTTAAGTGTACTCAGTGAAATAGCCTTGAAAATCCTGTGTAATGAGAGCTCACTCTTCACAAGGTTCCCCTACAAACCATCCATGTGTGAGGCTCTCTCAAAGCCCAGTGTCTGTGGATGCTCTCAGAACAATTACTTGGAACAAAAGGTACTGTGGAAAGGCAACGCCATCAGTGACTTCTGCTTTCATCCTAGTTCTGACTCACATAAAGTCACTTGACAGTGTGTGTTACTCCTCTCCCACCTAAAAGACCAGAACAATGTTGACACCCCATGGAGAATTCCTAGCTCCTCAAAACTGGTCAATGGTAGTTTCATTTTGCTTTTCCCTCTTGAAATATGGGATGCTTGTGAGGAATACCTTGTAAAAAGGCCTAGAAACAGTCAGGTTTGCCTGGGCCTAAGTATGGGCCAAACCCACAATTTGTTGCCCACTTCTTTCCATAGATTTAAAAACACCTTCAAAATCACAGAGCATTTCAGATACATTAAAAGAAAGCAACTGATTAAAGCTGACACTTGCAGTTTTGAGTCCTTCATTGCTGTTATTCAGGGCCTGGGGATATGATTGACTATAACATCCTACAACAAAGCTCTGAATTATTTATTATTCCACTGATCTGTCTACACAATCTTCTATAGCATGCTATAACATGCTATAACAAAACTCTGAGCTATTTTTCTGCTGAGCTATCTACACAATCTAGAATTACATTCTCAGATTTCTTGTATTCTGTGAATGATACAGTCTCCAAAATTTCATGTAAAAATGAAGAAATCGTGCCAAATTTTTGTAGTGTGGAACTTGATCCTAGCTATTTTTTTGTCACTGGAAAAATACCTACGTCCTGTTCCTTGGTCTTCTCTAGTGTATGAACACAGGGCAGAAGCTTCTGCGCAGGGAGCAAAGACTGCAGGGGTGCAGTCAGGGCCTCCCTGATTCCCATAGGAGCATGAAGCATAGGCAAGCCCAGACTACATAGCAAAACAAACAAAAACAAGGAGCAAATCAACCAGCAGAGAAAAGACCATCAAAAAATTTGAAGAAAAATCTTCCTGGAGTAGAGCTGATGGTGGCACCATATCTGGTCTTTGATTTTTTCATTTTGAGAAATAGTCATAATTTAGAGTTCAGTGGGCTTCCTGAGGGATGTGATTATAGGCACATGGCATCACATCCAGGTCATATCTTTTAATAATTATTTCATTCACGTATTATACTTTTATAATACTTTGATGAATTTTCATCCACCATTTCAACTTTTCCAGAAGAATTATAGTATTGGAAACTGACAGTGATGTTAGTGACCATAGAATCGGCTCATTTTACAGAAATACTAAAGAGTGACTAGCTAGGTCACCTGCCTACGGCTTCTAATTTGATAGCAGAAATGACAGTGTGAGACGCTTAGTGCCTGGCCCACTCCACCATGTGCCACAACCATCACTGTTAGCACAGTCAGCTTTTATGTGACCAGTACAGGGGTAAAGCCTTTAGTAAAAGTGTCTGTAAGGGAATTTTAGTAGCTGTGTCCTATGTGCATTCCCTCTTCTCTATTCTTCATGACCGTCATTTAGGATCTGGGAATATGCTTGGCTGTAACAGGCTAGTTAATGTACTTCTCTGAGTTATTTTTTCCTGAGATAGGTTAATCATCTAGACTTATATTCCCCGAATCATTGCATTCTATGATAGCTTAATCTCCAAACACTCTGCTGTATGAATGATGGGTCATAATATTGTCATACATCAAGCCAGCTCCTAAAGTTTGTAGATCAGAGGCATTTCTTGGCAGGTCTACTCCCTTTTCACTATTCTCTTATGCTAGCAAGCAAATGTATGCAGCTAATAGAAATGGACGTTAAAGGCTATATATACTGTTGCTGTGAATATTGCCCAGAAATGTTACTTTAAGAAGACAGACATAGTCTTTAAGAAGACTGCATTGTGTATTCTTCATATGATGAATGAAACACCACATTATAATTTTTCATGAATTAGTATTATATTTTTATGAGGCTGGTTATAATAGCGATAACAGTAGGAAGTGGCAAATTGTACATTGGTGTTAAAAGGCAGTGGGATGGAAGGGGGTGAATGGGACTGGCCCCGTCTAGTAGTTCACATTGCCAAGGAAGTGAAAATGGATCACTCTTTTCTTTAGTGGAGCTAAAGGCAGATTGGTATTGGAAAACACAAACAGTGAGTCTATAGTTTCTCGCAAAGTCCCCCAGAAGAATGATTGAAGTTATTGGAAGTGGGAAGCTGCTATGTGTGGTATGAAAAATGAGAGCTTTAATAATATGCTCTGCTACCTAGATGAAATTGTTTTTGGAGAGTCATTCTAGGCAGGTAACAGTTTACTTTGTAAAATGTTGAAGTTTATTTTGGATGCTAGAGGAAGTCAGCAGCCTAAACTCTGGTATTTACTATCGATTCATCTCTTCCAAATCAACTCTATGCCACTGAAGAGGTGTTTCTCTTTGCTATAGCTACATCAATGAGTTATCCAGACTCTGGTTTAAAATGAACCAGATTTATTATCTTGGTCTTCTGAGTGTCAGAGTCCTGGTTGGTCTCATTGGAGAGAAGTCAAAGGGATTCAGGGCTAGCAACCTCTATGGGGAGGGGGGGTCACAGGAGGAATCTCTTCCCTGATCTTGTAGTTTGTAGAGATTGCCCATATTCCTTGGCTTCAGGACTTTGGGGCAACAGTCTAGCCTCCATTTTTGATGTCTCCTCTTCTCTGTCCCTGGCATCCTCTTGGGAAAGAGATCCTGTGACTCATACTGAGGCCACCCAGATTCTGAGTTAAACTTCCTATGTCAAGATCCTTGTCACCCTCACATCTGCAAAATTCTCCTTTGATGTAAGACAACAATCCTCCTATAACAAAGGGATTAGGATTTCCTTAGCTTTGGGGTAAGCATTACTTGGCATGTGAAAAGATGGACCCCAGGATCCAGCAAAGCCACATTGGCAATGCTTTTTGGTGAGACCAAAGGAAAACTGATCCTGCCAGGTTTTCAGAAATTCTAGTAGTGTGATAGTGTAATATGATGGAAATGAGGCTTACCTACTTGGTCAAGTCATTATTGCAAAGATTCTTGCAAATGATGTCATGGCAATAATAGTTGGATAAAGTAGAGCTGTGGAGTGGTAATGGCTAAATTTCCACTTTTAACTAGTTAAATGTATAGATGTCTGGAATACGACAGGTGAATCAGAATAAGTTGCATTTTAATTGGACAAACTCTAACATACCAAGACCAGCAGAACATGGAGGAGTGATGTTTGCCATTGCTGATTATGTGCTGTGAACTTCCAGATGTCCAATTTTTCATAAATTATAATAATACAAATAAAATCGAGTAAATGAATGTGTTATAAAAGTGGTTTATAAAAATTTTAGGTACAATTACAGTCATAAGAAGATCTTAGTCAACCATGAAGAAAAGAGAAGAAAGGTTAAATATGTGGGGTGGGAAGGCCTGCTGCAGTTACCGGGCATGGGTTATGAAAAGACGATATGAGGCAAATTGTTTTCTAAGTCCACTTGTCATGGATTTTTTTGCTTGTTTGTTTTAGTGGTAGATAAGTACGGAAAATATATTTGATACTAAAAGGTATAAAATTTAACATAAAGCTCTGCAGCTTCCATTCCAAATGCCTGTTCTAAGTGTTCATTGAGTTGTATCGACTTTGAGTCTAGTTTATTTTGGTGTATGATGCTTTGAATTTATTTGCAATATTTTTATAACTATGTTTATAAAATTAAAAGAAGCAGAATCTCTTGAAGAATGGATTAAAATGACCCTTGAACCTCTTCCTCTGGCTATGGTTAATAGTCTTAACTAGATCTATTGATGTTCTTATGAATTGCTACCTTTTCTTTTTTCTCTGAAATCTGTCCTTTGCAGGTGAAGCTGGTACTGAAGGTTGTGTTTGTAGCGCAATGTTATGGCTTGCTTGCCTTGGCCCCACTGACTAAATCTAAATACTAATTTTAAAAGGATTAGGCCAGTCTCTGAAGTGGGGATGGTGAGAAAGGTAAAGAAATAGAACATCTCTTCTTGTTCAGTCTTCAGGGGGGAGTTGGTTAGAAGGGAGGCCATTATCTTATTTCTTTACTGTTTTCTGACATTCAGTTGCCTTGGAGACGGGATGATTGTTTCAGGATTAGGCCTGAATGTCAGAGAATCAGTTGTCAGTGTGTTGCCGTTCTTACCCTTGCTGAAATCTGCTCTCCTTTTTAACATCCCGTATGGAGCAGGAGAAGATGTTCATGTGTACTTGTTGTATCGTACTGTGGCATCTTCATTTCCTGAACTTGACTTTACTATTGGTTGATTCATTCATTTACTCATGCAGTCTACAAGTAATTTGATTGTCAGTCCTTTCTATCCTAGTTGACTATATATAATGATTTTAAATGAGAATTATAATGAGACAGTAGGTGAAGTTTCTAAATTAAGGGTTTTAACATATGAGGAGGCAAAGAAAGAACAAAATATCTCTAATCTGTCTTCAAAAACCATGTGATCAAACAAAACATAAAGGAAAAATAAACAAATATTTTGTTAAAGCAAATTGTTAAGCTGACATCACTTTGAAATAACTTGATTTCTCTAGTCAAATATACCAAGACAAATTTCATTAGGTGGTTCTATAACAATGTAGAGTGTAAGGGCCAGTGGGGTGGGATACTCAAGTGTAGAACAGTCACTATAATATTCTGTAATAACTTCTACCATATTACAGTAAGAAAAATCACACCCCAATGCAGGAATTTATTCTTGCAGTAAGATGTGCAGCACACAGTGGTTGAAGGGAGTCACACCACAACTGTGTGTGATAAGGACCCAGGGGAGCAGGCACCTTCCCACTTGGGAAACACTCATTTCAAATCATTGAGATTTTCTCTTTCCCTACACTGGTCCCTCATGCACGAGCATAACAATATAGTTTTGTTCCTGTGAACTGTGCCTTTGTTTGATTCAGAACCTACAGAGTTTGTAACATAAGGGTTTGATAGAAATGCAGCCAAAATGCTAAATAAAAACAATCAATACTCCCCCAAGTAAGACTGAGATCCTTTTCTGTGGTCCTGGAGCCTGGGTTCAGGAATGCTTACAGGCTAGGGTTAGTGTGTGCCACGGAACTACAGCCCTGGCTTCATGCCTCTATTCTTACTCTAACTCTCTCCCCATGAAGGGAAGATATCCTAGACAGCCCTTTTATAACTTAGTTATTGTTGTTCCTTGTGGGAGGTCTAACATTCACAATGAAAATGTGGTATTCTTCAAGAATCTACCACTGAGACAGACTGAGAAGGGAGGAGCCAGTCTGTGTGGTAGCTCCTGCACAAGGCAGTGGAGCAAGTAAACAGTTTTGTTTTCAAGATAGCTATCCTGAGCTACCGTGGGTGGCAGTCAGTCCCTGCCCAGGGTCTATGCTAAAATGTTGAAGTTGGGCAGTCCTGGACAGGAAGGAAATACAAAAGGACATCAGACCTTCTTACTGGACCGAGGGAATTCTATAAACAAGGACACAGGTGTAGGTAAAGAAAATGGTAGCTCTTCTTTTGTGGAATTTGTCTTTCCAGTTTTTACTCGAATCAGTGATTTTGTTTTTTTTTTTAAGGATGATAACCCAGCCTGATCCATCAGTGCTGACCACCACCACCAACACACACACAGTGTGGGTACAAAGCCACTACTCAAAACTACCCACATACTTCCCAGTGTTGGCTCAACACACACACACACACACACACACACACACACACACACAATTAAAAATAAGAAAATATAGGACCTTGGACTTCCCGTAGGACAGGGAATTTGGACTGCTCTTCAGTACCTAGAGGGAGGGGGAATGGAGTGGGGGGAGGGAGAGAGAAGTGGGGAGAGAGGGAGGGGAGTGGGGGAGGGGCGATGTGTGGGAGGAGGGGGAGGGAAATGGGAAATGGGGAGGAGGCGGAAATTTTAATTAAAAAAGAATAAAATAAAGAAAAAAAATAAAAATAAGAAAATAAAAAATAAAAATAAAGGAATTCATGTTTCTCTAAAATAGATTTAAGGTTCTGCAACATTTCTTTTGGCATATAAGAATTTTACATAACTTTTGTTGGTATGTGTGCATATTTATGCCTAAATCTTCAGTTTGATTCCATTGATCAGTGTGTCTGTTTTTGTGCCAATACCATGCTGGTTTTATTACTATTGCTCTGTGGTACAACTCGATGGTAGGGATGGTGATACCTGAAGCCTCTAGGATTGTTTTAGCTGTCCTGGTTTTTTTTTTTTGTGTGTGTGTGTGTATGTGTGTCTGTGTGTGTTTCCACATGAAGCAAAAACTGTCCTTTTTAAGATCTGTGAAGAATTGCGTTGGAATTTTGGTGGGGATTGCATTGAATCTGGAGATTCTTTTTGGTAGGTTGGCCATTTTTACTATATTAATCCTACTAATCCATAAGAATGAGAGATCTTTCCATCTTACGATAATTTCTTCAATATCTCAAAGTTTTGGTAATATTAAATCTTTTATTTCCTGCATTAGAGCTACTCCAAGATATTTTATATTATGTGAGGATATTGTGAAAGGTACTTTTTTCCTAATTTCTTTCTTCATCTATTTGTCATTTATATATAGGAAGGCTACTAATTTTCAAAGTTAATTTTATATCCAGCTACTTTGCTGAAAGTGTTTATCAGCTATAGGACTTTCCCAGTAGAATTATTAGGGTCCCTTATGTATACTATTATATCATTTGTAAATAGCAATACTTTGACTTCTTCCTTTGCAATTTGTATGCCCTTGAACTCCTCAGTTGTCTTATTGTTTTAAATAAGACTTCAAGTGCTGTATTGAATAGGTGTAGAGATAGTGAACAACTTAGTCATTCTTGATTTTGGTGGAATTGTTTTGAGTTTCTCTCCATTATTTTGATATTGGCTATCTGCTTGCTGTCTAATGGTTTTATTATATTTATGTATGTTCCTTGTATTTCTGATCTTTCCAAGACTTTTATTATGAAGGAGTGTGTTGGATCTTGTCAAAGACATTTTTAGTATCTTTTTTCATTTCAGTTTATTTATATGGTGGATCACAATTATTGATTTTGTATATTGAACCATTCTTGCTTTTATGAGCTGAAGCTTACTTGATCATCATGGATGATTTTTTTGATGTGCTCCTCGATTTGATTTGCAAGTATTTTACTGAGATTTCTGCATCTATATTCATAAAGAAAATTAGTCTGTTATTCTTTCTTTGTTGGGCCTTTATGTGGTTTGTGTATCGGGATAACTCTGATACTGTAAAATAAGTTAAAGAATGTTCTTTCTGTTTCAGAGCTTTTTTGTTGTTTTGGTTAGGAGACTTTAATTACTGTTTTTATTTCATTAGGGGCTATCAGTCTGTTTAAATTGCTTATCTGATCTTAACTTATCTTTGGCAAGTAATGGAAAAAATTATCCATTTCTTTTATATTTTTTAAATTGATGGAGTGTAAGATTTTAAAGTATATCCTTATGATGCTCTGGATTTCTTAGGTGTCTATTGTTATGTCCTCCTTTACATTTCTGATCTTGTTAATTTGGATATTCTCATTCCACATTTTAGATAATTTGGATATTGTTTTGTCAGTCTTACTGATTTTCTCAAAGAATCACCTCTTTATTTTATTGATTATTTGTATTGGTTTTGTTTATGTGTATATTTCTGTTTTATTGATTTGAGCCTCAAATTTGATTATTTCTAGCTGTTTACTTGTTTTGGGTGTGAGTTCTTCTTTTTGCTATAGAGCTTTCAGGTGTGCTGTTATGGTACTAGTATAAGAGCTCCAATTTCACTTAGTAAGCACTTAGTGAAATGAACTTGCCTCTTAAAACCACCTTAATTGTATCCTATAAGTTTGGATAGGTTGTGTATTAATTTTCATTCAATTCTAGAAAGTAACTTCTTTCTTTCTTTCTTTCTTTCTTTCTTTCTTTCTTTCTTTCTTTCTTTCTTTCTTTCTTTCTTTTTTGTTCATTTTTCAAGACAGGGTTTCTCTGTAGCTTTGGAGCCTGTCCTGGAACTAGCTCTTGTAGACCAGGCACATCTTGAACTCAGAGTTTCTGTAGCCTCTGATGGGATTAAAGGCAGGTGCCACCACCACCTGGCCCATAATTTCTTTTTTTAATTTCTGTCTTGACCCACTTTTCATTCAGTAGCAAGTCGTTCAGTTTCCATGAGTTTGTAAGCTTTCTGTTTCTGTTGTTGACATCCAGCTTTAATGCACAGTGGTCATATAGGATGCAGGATGTTACTGCAGTATTTTTGGCTCTGTTGAGGCTTGTCGTGTGTCTGAGTATGCTGTCAGTTTTGGAGAAAGTTCTGTGAAGATCCAAGAAGAAGGTGTATTCATTTGTGTTTGAGTGAAATGTTCTGAAATGTCTGTTAGGTTCATTTGGTTTACTGTAGCTTTTCTTTCTTTAGTTTTTGGCTAGACCTGTCTTTTCATGAGAGTCGGGTATTGAAGCCTCCCGACTTCAGGATGTAAGGGTCAATATATGATTTAAACTGTATTACTGTTTCTTTTATGAAACTGGGTGCCCTTGTGTTTGGGATATAGATGTTAATAATTGAAATGTCCTCTTGGTGGATTCTTCCTTTGATGAGTTTATAGCATTCTTCCTGATATCTTTTCAGTTAGTTTTGGTTTGAAGTCTATTTTGTCAGATTAAAAGGGTTACACCAGCTTGCTTCTTAGGTTCATTTGTTTGGAATACGTTTTTTCATTATTTTACTCTATGGTAATGTCTAACCTTGATGTGTGTTTTTTTGAGCTAAGCAGAAAGACAGATCCTTTTTTTCTCATCCATTCTCTTAGTCTGTGTCTTTTTATTAGGGAATCGAAACAATTGATGTTGAGAGTTTTCTACGAGCAGTGTTTGTTGATTTCTGTTATTTTGTTCTTGTGTGGTTCTTATTGATTTGCTGGCCTACTATTATTTATTCCCTCTGTTTTCTTAGGTGTAGTTAATCTCTACAAGCTGAAGTTTTATTTTGTCACTGCCTCTAAGGCTGGATTTAGATAGATACTGCTTGAGTTTGGGTTGAATGTGTCGCTGGTTATGGTAGTCTAGGTAGTCTAGGCTGGCATCTGTGGTCTGTTAAGAATCTGCAGCATCTTTGAGCAGGCCCTAACTTTTAAAGACTCCACTGAGAAGTCAGGTGTTATTCAAATAGTCTGTCTTTGTATATTATTCAGTCTTTCTCCCTTACAGTTTTTAATATTCTTTTGTTATTGTTGCTCTGTCCATTTAAGGTTTTTACTATAATGTGCTGAGGGCAATTTCTTTTCTGGTTCATTCCATTTGGGGCTCTGGATCCTTCTTGTACCTTGATAGGAGCCTCCTCCATTGATTTAGGTATTTTTGTTGTTGTTGTTCTTGTGTTTTGTTTTTTAAACAGGGTTTCTCTGTGTAGTTTTGGAGCCAGTTCTGAAACTCTCTCCGTAGGCCAGACTGGCCTTGAACTCATAGATATCTGCCTACCTCTGCCTCCATAGTGCTGGGATTAAAGGCATGCACCACCTCCACCTGGCTGGGTATTTTTTTCTATGATTTTGTTGAAAATATTTTCTATGGGCCGGGCGGTGGTGGCGCACGCCTTTAATCCCAGCACTCGGGAGGCAGAGGCAGGCGGATCTCTGTGAGTTCGAGACCAGCCTGGTCTACAAGAGCTAGTTTCCAGGACAGGCTCCAAAACCACAGAGAAACCCTGTCTCGAAAAAAACCAAAAAAAAAAAAAAAAAAAAAAAAAAAAGAAAATATTTTCTATGCCTTTGACCTGAGTCTTTTCTCCTTCTTCTCTATTACTGTTATTCATAGATTTGGTCTTTTCATTGTGTCCCAGATTTTCTGGATGTTTTGTGCCTGGGGCTTTTTAGATTCTAATGTTTTCTTTAACTGAAGTATCTATTTCTTCTATCAGGTCTTCAGTGCCTGAGATTCTCTCTTCCACCTCTTGTATTCTATTGGTTCTATTCATTTCCTCTTTAAGGCGCATGCATATTGTGTTTATAAAGGCTGTGTTATGGTCTTTGTCTTGTGCTTCAGCTGTATCGCAATTCTCAGGGCCTACTAGGCTAGGGTTGCTGGGCTGTATTGGAGACATTGTCCTGGTTGTCATTAATTGTGTTTTCATTCCAGCATCTAGATTTCTGCCTTTCGGAACACTGTAGTTCTAGTGCTGCTCTCTGGTTTTGTCTTTGGGTCAGTGTTAGTTCCTTGGTCTCTTTTGCCTTCTCTGGTTCTCAGGAGAGTGCGACAACTGTAAGATGCTGCATGAAAGAGACCTTGGTGGGTCCCATGGTAGATGAGGAACCCAGGTGGGAAACAGAATGCGCTGTGTAATGAGAGCTTGGGTATAGAGTTTATTTAGAGGGTATTGGGAGGGTGGGGGGGGGAGAAAGAGAAAGATAGAGAGAGATGTTGGAGACTAGCTTCAACAAAAATACCACTCACTAGGGTAGGAGCATGGGGATTAGAAAAATAAGTAAAGAGAGCAAAGACAGGAGTGAAAATAATAGAACAGAAAACATAGGATAGTACCAGGAGGGGGTTCCTGTGAATAATGAAAATCCACCCACATTTAATTTTCCATACACTTTCATACCCAATACAACAAGGGAAAGAAGACAAAAGACTGCTTTAATATTATACAAAGGACAGCTAGAACAGTTATTTGCTTTAGTACTTTGAGACACCAAGTCATTAGCATTCTGTTATTTAGGCAGTGAACCCACCCTAGACCAAATATCCTGAAGGCAACCACTCTCAAGGTTTAAGAGCAGGTGGAGTGGGAGTGGATCTACCTGTGTGGGACATCTTAATATTCAAAACCCTAAGCAACCACACCCTACGTCAGGGTGTGCAGCCACACCTGTTGTCAGCAACTTTGAATAAGCTGAATTCTCTGACCTTCAGACAAGGTAGAAACAGGCTCACAGTTTGGGCCGAGAGAGAGAGAGAGAGAGAGAGAGAGAGAGAGAGAGAGAGAGAGGCAGAGAGAGAGAGAGAGAGAAAGAGAGAGAAAGAGAGAGGAGAGGGAAGAGGAGAGAAGAGAGGGCCCAGAGGAGCTTGCCTGGGGTGGGGAGAGAGATTGGGAGAGAGCAGAGCTTGTCTCTTAAAGGGACAGGGTACTGCCTGGTTCATCCTGCCAGGTGACCAGGCCAGCCAATATAATCCTTAGAGAGGCTGTGTGTTTCCTGGTTGGGAATCCTCCTCTGGGATTCTACTAGGTGTGGCCACTGAGGGGTACTATAACAATATGTTTCTAGGTATTGGGAGTTGATACTTAGAAATGGAGATGGGTTAGGATAAGGGGTGTTGAAGGAGGGGTCGCTTGTTGGTTCCTGGCTGCCTGGCCAGCTTAGACCCAAAATAATCACACAGAAACTATATTATTTAAAACACTGCTTGGCCAATTCGCTCTAGCTTCTTATTGGTTAACTCTTACATATTAACCCATTTCTATTAATCTGTATATCCCCATGAGGTTGTGGCCTACAAGCAAAGTTTCAACCCATCTATTTCCAGTAGCGGCTCCATGGTGTCTCTCTCTCTCTCCACTTTTCTTCTCCCAGCATTCAGTCCAGTTCTCCCCAACCCTGCCTACCTAAGTTCTACCCTAACAACAGGCCAAGGCAGTTTCTCTATTCATTAACCAATAAAAGCAACACATAGACAGAAAGACCTCCCACACCAAGGAGGTTCAGGGGGTTCACAGGACAGAGAAAAAACAGGGTGTTGCATCAGAATTTGATTAGGCCTCTGAGAATGGGGCAGAGACTGAGAAGAGATAACAATAGGAAGTAGACTACAGAGCTGGGGGTGAGGCTGGTGGATTGGGTTTGGAGGAAAGAAAGGAGGGTGGAGAAATGAAGCTACCCTACATGCTTCCCTGGCCAGCTTGTGGGTTCTCATGAAATGCCTGCTGCTGGTGTTGGGGGCTGAGGTAACAGGATGAGTTGGGTGATGGAAGTTTGGGGAGGAAGATCTATGCTATACACTGAAAATAGGGGCAGGGGTGAGTAGAGCATGTAGCAGGTGACCTGCTACAAAGTTGGGGATGAGATCAATGGATTTGGAGGAGAGGAGAAAGAGGTTAAGATCTTCTGTTAACCTTTTTACTCCCCTGGTCAGAGTACCCTGTAGATTCTAAAGGGAATACCTATGGGAATTGGGGGTTGGGTGATGGGAAGATTTTGATACCTGTGTCTTGGAGTGTAAGATATCAGGTTGTAACATTTCAGGTTTTAAATTAATTTTTTTTATTAACACTGGATTGATTTTGTTCACAGTGAAAGTTATAGATCTATTTCATCACAGAGATAGGCAAGATAATCCCTGGGGTGTAGTACAGACATTATGATTATCTAGTGGGCATTATGTGTGGTTTTACAGAGTGTACAAGGCAAGCAGGTAATAAATTAAATGTCTAAAAGTGTGGCTGTTTGGGAAATATTTAAAGTATTTGGAAGTGTATATGTTTTAGTGCTCGTAAGCTATAGGCTAATGGAAGTTCCTGCTGTTTCAAAAAAGTAAATAATATGGAGCCATTTTTGATAATTTATTTAAAACTATTACAGATGATTAGAAAAATACACATCTGCATAATTTGGATACTATTGTCTCAGCATGTTTTAAAGTGCTTTAGATAAGATAGAATTAATGTTTTTAATGGATCTATACTTTCATTTAGTCTAAGTATTTCTGGTCTCTTCAAATAAACTCATGTAATATCATTATGGTTATCATATTTCCTTTTTGTAAAATTTAATTTTTAAGGGATTCCACTCTTTTTCTTATTCACAAAGTTGTAAAACCATAACAAGTATCTTATCCCAGAACATTCTTCCCATCTCCACAGGCAACTGTATATCTATATGTGGCTCTTTTTCAGCATGTGGAAACAACCACTTATTCTTTATTCCTTGGGTGTGCCAGATTTAAGCATCCCATTCATATTGGAATTATGTTACATATGGCATTTCATATCTATCTAATCCCATTGCTTTTTATGGTTGAATATTCCATTGTATGGTTGTATCAATCTTGTGTCCACAGTGGTTACTTGTGGGATGTTAGAATTATTCTGCTCTGGTTACTGAACTTTGCAGTAAGCTTTGAAATTAGGAGTCATGACTCTTCTGTTTTTCCTTTTCAGAATTGTTTAGACTAGTGATTCTCAACTTGTGGGTTGCAACCCCTTTGGAAGTCAAATGACCTTTTCACAGGCATCACCTAAGACCATTAGAAAACACAGATATTTGCATTATGATTCATAAGAGTGGCAAGATTCCAGTTATGAAGTAGCAACAAAAATAATTCTATGGTTATGGTCACCACAACATGAGGAACTGTATTAAAGTGTCACAATATCAGGAAGATAGAGAAGCACTGGCTTAAATTATTCAAGATTACTTGCATTTCCCTATGAATTTTATGATCAACTAGTTTATTGTTCAAAAATGGTAGTTTTCTTCATGTTATTCAGGATAGAACCCAGAGACATATGTACAATAGTCAAGTGATCTAACTAAACTATATCCCTTGCTAATTGCTTGCATTTTGACAGGGATTGTGTTGACTATACATTAATCTGAGTAGTGCTGAGGTTTTAAACAGTGTTTAGATGGAGAGTATTGTCAGTAGTAAATCACTTGCCTAGTTATCATCAGGCTCTGTGTTCAGTCATCAGCACCAAATACACACATGCACACACACACATACACACACATGCATATATACCACACATATACACAGGCACATACAACATACACATGTACACACACATTCATGTACATAGACGTATACTATACACATAACACACATATACACACATCTATATACACTACACACATACACATGCAACACACACCATGTACCTGTACACACATGGGCATACATATACATGTAAGTGCACACCACACACACATGAACACATGCATACACAGAAACACATATACGTACATATATATATATATATAAAGTGCACACATACACACTTGTACACACCTCAGCACATTTCTTATCGACCCTCTGCCTTTATTATCACAGCATATTCGTCTCTTGTTCCCTCTGCATCTGACTGGTGATTCCTCTGACTCCAGCTTTTCCCCCCAGTGTCCTTCATTTGGTTTTTCCACCTAACCTTATCCTGTTCAGCTTTTTTATTAAACCAACCACAATGACATATATTCATACAGTGTAAAGGAATATTCCATTCTTAGCTGTTGCCCTTGCAGTCTGTTCTCTCTTTCTTACCTTTCCTCTTTCTTTCCTTTTCTCTTCTCCTTCCAAAGTTTTAAAATAAGAATGAATAATGCTTTGGTAGAGCTCATACACATGTGGATGCCTGGAAGTTCCATCTTCACAGAGGGCTTTAAAGTTGCTAACTCTCAAATATGGTTTATCACTCTCATGAAGCTCAAGCTACTGTTGTACTAGTGGGCATGTCTTACCAGGCTACTCATCATTGTAGCTCACAGGGTTTACAGCTGGGTATGATTCATGCTGACTTTTCTCCTCTAGTATGCATATGATTTTGGTAGATTAAAAACAAAAGCATAATTTAAACTTGGGTAGATAAAAAAGTGGGTAGTGGATCTTGGAAGAGCTGGAGAAAGAGGGTGGGTGAATATGGTTAAAACGCATTGTGCAAAAGTTTTAAACAACTAACTCTGTTTTAAAAACTTCCCCCTCCCAGTATTTTTGCCCCTGACCCTCTGTTCCTTGAGAGCATTCTCATTCTGTAAGCTGACTGCTACCCTTGAGAGTTTTCCAGAGCTCTGAATACCTTCCCATTAAGAATTTCATGTGTGTTTTATTGGATAACATTTTCTGTTTCCCTTTTACAAATTACTCCTCATAAAGCCCAGTGCACCTGTCCGGTGTCTGTGATCTGCTCAGTTAAAGATTTGAGAAGCCATGAAGAGAGACATAACTACTTTCTCTAAAATTTATGTTTCTACCCAAATGTTTGCTTTGTTGCTCAGAGATTTAGTGCAGCTCACAAGGTGAAGCATTCTCAAGAACTCACACTGGAAGGGCAAGTTCTGGACTTCAGAAATGCTGCCCATAGAGCTTATTTAGAAGAACCTACTTTAATGTTCAGTAAGAAAGCCAATCACAAACATTTCAACTTTGCATGCAATTGCCATTTTGAGAGCATTTTATATGTTAAACATATTTAATGTTATCTTAAATTTTTTTTGTTTTGTTTTGTTTTTGAGACAGGGTTTCACTGTAGTTTTAGAGCCTGTCCTGGAACTAGCTCTTGTAGACTAGGCTGGCATCAAACTCAAAGAGATCTGTCTGCCTCTGCCTCCCAAGTGCTGGGATTAAAAGCGTGTGCTACCACCACCCAGGTTAAAAAAATATTTTCTATTTGGATGGTGAACTAAGGACAAATGCATCTTGAAGCTCTTTGTAGAACCACAAGATGAATTTTTAAGTATATTTTTCATATTTTTATCTGAGAATGATAGTAATTATACCAATTAAGATGATTTTCTATGCAAATGGTAAATAATATTTTATTTTCTGCTCACAATAAAAGAAAAGCTTACTGCCATTTGGAAATGTAGCATTTGGTTTTAATATAGCATTTAGTAGGCAGTACAATCCTTGCCTTTTGGTTTAGTCCTATGCACTTTATTCTTTAGCTGATTTGCTAATTACATTGAAAAACTCTCCAAAATCTCACTGGGGATATGCAAATGCGTCTTCAGTTTCTTAATACTTGAGAGGCAGCCAAGAATTTAGTGCATGCAAATCCGTTCTGAGTTTGATGTGATGTTTGCAGAATTGCTTTTATTATCCAGAAGCTGTGGCCTTCTATTTTAGTACACAGTCTCTTCTCTGTCACCAAAATTAGAATAGATGTTATGTTATGGTTCTTTCAACTAAGTTTTAAAAAGCAGAATCAATATCACAGGTAAAAGGAGAGAGGAACTGAAAATACTTTGGGGGTGTGGGAGGCTGCTATGTTTCCAGTGAGTTGTGAAATACGGCAAAAAGGCGCACAGCCATAGGGATGGAGTCCAATGAGTTGTTACAAAGACAATATTCCTACATGACTCTCCTACATAGATGCTTCCACACTCAAGAACTAAGGAAAGAATTACTCAACTTCAAGAAGCTTTGTACACCCTACCCAATCACTGCCTCCTCAACATTCTCTCAATTCAGCAACTATTCTGATTTTTAACAATATATATTACAATTGATCCCATTTTAGTTTTTATAAATAAAATAAATAAGAATATATGATTAAGCTTATTCTGTATTATTTATATGATTGGGAAACATATTCATATTGCTGCTTGTAATACTAGACTGTTTTCATTGTATATTACTTTGTTATATGGATCTAGCATAATTTATTTCCACATTGTGATATAGATGAACATTTAATTTTATTATATTTGGGTTTAGTGCTAACAGTATTGTTATTTGTATTTATTATGGGTTATTATATGAATAGTATATATGCAGTTGAATATATACATATATTACTTGTTTTTAAATAATTGGATGGTAGGATATGTTACTTTCTTTCTTTATGTTAGCTTTTTTGCAGTAGTGGGGACTGAACTAAGGAATTCTCAGGCAGTCAGCATTGTCTCCAGACTGCTTTTCATTTGGAGACAGGCTCTTTCTAAGCTGCCCAGGCTGACTAAAACTCACACTGTAGCCCAGGAAGTTCATGAATTTGTAATCTTTTTGATCCAACTTTCTAAGTGGATAGTGTTACAGGCCTGGTCAAGTAGGCTCAACTTGGTATGTTATTTTCTCATTTAAAAGATACACCAAAGTCATTTCCAGTTGTCATTCATGTACATATCTGTGAGTTCTTTATTAAGGCTTAAAAAATTCTATATTTCCAATTACATTTAGATTAATGGTTAAATTTTACCTATTTTTTTGGACACATCAGTTATTTTATTTTATCTTGTCACTTTTAATTGAAAATCATGTATTAATGGTTTGTAATGTGTTGCTTAGATAGAGAGGTGAATGACCAAATCAAGCTAATGAAGATAACCATTTCATCACTCACATTTTTTGTGCATTGAGAACATATGAAACCCCTCAGCCATTTTCACGTTTATGTTATCTTGTTACTTAAGCATGTTAACAGCTTGCTATGTTAGAGATCTGTGTTTATTCCCCTAACCAAAAAACTGTGTGTTTGGATCAACAGTTCACTAAACTCCCCATTTTCTCTCCTTGGCCCTTACACCTGCCTTGTCTTTTATATTCTAATTGTGAACCTAGCTTTTAACAGTGGAGCCATCTCTCCAGCCCTGTTCTCTTCTTTTGTAAATTTGACCTTTTAGCTTGTGTATTTGTTACTTAAAAGTTACTTTTCTCAGCTGGTTGTGATAGTACCTGAGTGTAACCACAATAGTTGAGTGATGGAGACAGAAGGATCAGGAGTTCAATGTCATCTCCAGTTACATAGTGAGCTCTAGGCAAGTCTGGGCCACATGAGACCCTGTTTTAAAAACAAGATAAAATAATTACTTTACTCTGATGCCCAATGAGACTGAAAATGTAAATGAAGACTTTTCTTTTGTTCCTGGCCACCCAGACCTGAATAATCACACAGAAACTATATTCCTTACAACACTGTTTGGCCTATTAGTTCAGGCTTCTTATTAACTAACTCATATCTTAAATTTTTATCAGTCTGTCAGTCTATGTATTAACACGAGGCTGTTGCTTACTGGGTAAGGTTCTGGCGTCTGTCTCCTTTGGCAGCTATATGGCATCTCTTTGACTCAGCCTACTCTCTCTATATGTCTTTGTTCAGATTTCCTGTCTGGTTTTACTCTGCCAAAACAGATTTATTTATCAACCAATAAAAGCATCACATATACAGGAGGACATCCCACATCATCTTCTCTTTTCTGTCTAATTAAAAAAAAGGTTTTAACTTTAACATAATAAAATTACAAATACAAAACAGTTATCAAGCAAAAATTATAGATACAATATTTTATCATTTACATTTGGCAAATTAAGAAAACTACCATCTATCCTATCTTTGTGAGTCTAAAGTTTTATGTTTAATTTATCTTTTTATCGTAACTAAGGAAAACTGTAACTATCTGTCTTCAACTCTTCAAAAACCTCAGAAGGATGTACTATTATCTAAGTAAACAGAAAGTGCACTGTAAGTAACTTCCAAAACTCTAGAACTGACAAAGACATCTTGCTGCCTGGAGAGTCACCCAAAGTTCTTTTGTAACACTGGGGCATCTTCAATTTATAGACCCTAAGTATCCAGCAGACTTATCCATGAAGTAGAAAATTTGAAGATCTATTCTGTCTTGTAATGGCAAAGTCAAAGTTCTGTGTCTTACTGAATGTCTGAAAGTTTCTTCCATGGAGCAGAAACCCTGAAGAACCATCAATCTTCTGGTGAGTTTAGCAGTCACTTTTCTGTGAGTCCTGTGTGTCCAGTTCATACAGCACACCATAAAACAGTTCACAAACAACAGTTTTTTTGCCCAAATGGCTAGACTTGTCACATTGAAGACAAATTACATAACAGGTTTCTTCAATTCCCATCATTCTCTCTGAAGTTGTTAGTACTGCCAGAAGCAGTGTCTCACTGTCCAGAAAAGTCTGTCATTAAAACATTTTAAATGACATACACATATTCTGTAGGTCATGAAGTGTTGAAAATTATCTATCTAACTGGAATATATCTCTGTACATCTAGAAAACCTAATTTATATGACTATAAGTTTGACATTATAAATGACTATCTATTAACCTGCAATTTTAAATTATATATTGCATTTTAAAATGAGTTCCATAAACAAAATGCCTTAAACAAGAATAGAAGTACATATATATATATATATATATACACAGTGTAACTAAACCAACCTTAAATTTGTACCAATAGACCAAGACCCATACCAATGCTAAGTATTCATCTCTATATCATATCTTCTTATTTCCATTTACCATTTATAACTAACCCTTTTTAAATGAAAATAAACATTTATAAACAATTATTTTGGAATTTGGGCATAGTTTTCTCCAAACTGTTTCCTGCTTTTTGTTGTATGAAGTATTTTCAAGGTTCACAGAGAACATTCGGGGTGGGGGGTGGCGATCTTGTTCCATCAAACCACACTAACCTGGAAAAAATTCCACAGGTTCTTATCTTCTGAAGACTCAAAAGCGGAGCCTCTTTTCCAAAGTAACTATCCTTGGACTCAAGTTTTGAAGTCAAGATATCTTTATGTTGGTTTAGCTTAGCAGTCCCCAGAAACAGATGTCTCTCTGCAGTCAAAAAAATTAAAAGAAAACATAATATGTATAATACAGGCTCTCTGTGGCTTTTTTTTTTTTACTTTGTTACTTTTTCTTAAATGCGAAGTGGGTGTGGTTAGGACCAACTCTGTGGCCCTGCCTGTTTGCTCTGAACAGCCCAACATGGTGGAGATATGTTCACCGCCTCTGTGAGGCATGCTTACCTTCCCAGCTCCAGGGGCACAGTGGGTCTTTATTACTATTAAGCATATTGCTCACAAACCTCATTTATGTGCAGGACCTCCTGAAAGAGCCAGAGGCATTTTTGCTGCCAGCATGAACCAAGAAGCTAAGTTTTAAAGAAGCTGCTTAGTTTCTGCTGTTAACACTGAGTCAGAAAGCCTTCTTTTATAGGAATCATGCTCCCCCTAGCCACCAGCGAACAGGACCCACCAGAGAAAATGCTGCTACTAAGAAGCTGTGCTTTTGTGTCTAGAATTCCTCCCCAAGCTCTTTTAGGTTTTATGTGGATGTAGTCACCCAATGCTAGTGCCATTTGTTGCTACATGTGTTGCTACATGTGTTTATCAACCATTCTTGTGTTCTATTTAAGGGTTTTGCTCAGTTTTACAGTAAGATGTTCTTCTTTTCTTTATTAATAGTTAAGTCCTTTGATATTCTACATATGAAGTCTTTTACATTGTATGTATTAAGGTACCTATCCTTATTCTGAAATTTGACCATTTTCTTTATGATTTCTGTTAATCAAAAGTCATGTTTAATTTTAATGCCTTTTAATATTTAATAATATCTTACACATCATGAATATGTTCTTTTATATGCTAGGTGCTTGAATGTTTTGTTATATATTCATGACATATATAGTATCAAACAGACTGTTAAATATAGGGAATCTTCCAAGGAAGGGAATAATAGTATAGTGTCATAATGAGATAAAGTCAAGACTAGAAGAGGGGATTAAATAGGGAGACTCATGGAGGGCAGAGTAAAGAAGGAAATAAGGGGAGGAAGAGTCAATATTAAAGTCCTTTTGAAAGCCCATCTGGAAGCCTACTACTTTAGAAGCTTCCTAAGACAAGTACATATATGAAAGGAACTTAAAAGAGGTCACCAGACAATGCTCCAACTAAACAGCTTAGGCCACCAACCAAACCCTCAGTGTCAAGAATGGTTATATCTGTTGAGTCATTGGCCCAAGGGGCCCCATAGGCCACCCCTTATAAATCAAGGCCATTTCCTAAGAAATTGGTGACTCCATTACCTGAATGCAAGATACTACTGCTGAAGGTAACACCAAGTAAAATCAACAAACATGGAAAAATCAACCTGGTGCCCAGCTAGAATCTTCACTGCATCTGATCAGTGTTCATGGTACTAGAAGGTAATTTGCATGCTTACCAAATGAGGAAAATAATTGTCAATGTCACCTAGCAGTAAACCCTAAAATCTACAACAGTAACCTGCCTACAAAATACACTGGTGCTATAGTGGCACAAGTGGTATGGGATTAACCAACCACTTTTTGCTTGGATATAAGTCCCACTCTATGAGATGGAATCCATACCTAACATTGTTAAAGTGGCCAGAAACTTGAGACTAGATATGTCATAGGCTTAGAGAAAAGTCAAACATCATTATTCTGCTAAAGGAACATAGCAATAAAATTATTCCTAATGACATATTGATATACCCATAGAGCAAGGTGTTATTCAACCCTAATCAGAGAAGCTGCTTCTGTAGTAAATTGGAATTAGCACAGAGACCCACAACTGAATAGTGTGCAGGGTGTGAGAGACCTTGGAGCAAGCATTCATCTCTAATTGAGATGTCTTTATTATTAAACACCTCTCTTCAAGGCTCAGGGGTTCATGTTGGAAAGAAGACAGAAATGTTTGTCAAAGCCAGGGGTAGTATATGACTTCAAGGAAAGATCATTTTTTCAGACAGACGAGGATCACTGAGAAGAGGAAATAAACACAAAATCCCACTCCAGACCAAGAAGCCATTTGCATACTTCAAATAGCCATTAACTATACTTCAGGGAAGGCCCCAGGCCGAGGAACCTGGCCAACACAAAACAGACTCCATGGTTGGTTTTTTTTTTTTTTTTTTTTTTTTGCTTGTTTTGAGTGCGTGTGTGTTCTTTTGGTATTGGTATTTTTGTTTTATTATTTTCTTTTTAATTTGTTTGAGTTGATTTTTTTTCTCTGTTATTTTTTTTTATTTTAATAAAATTTCCAACTGCTCCCCGTTTCCCATTTCCCTCCCCCCACTCCCCTGCCCATCCCCCCTCTTCTTCTCCTCCCCCCAGTCCATTCCCCCTCCCTCTCGATACTGAAGAGCAGTCCAAATTCCCTGCCCTACAGGAAGACCAAGGTCCTCCCACTTCCATCCAGGCCCAGGAAGGTGAGCATCCAAACAGGCTAAGCTCCCACAAAGCCAGTTCATGTATTAGGATCGAAACCTAGTGCCATTGTCATTGGCTTCTCATCAGCCTTCATTGTCCGCCATGTTCAGAGAGTCCAGTTTCAACCCATGCTTATTCAGTCCCAGTCCAGCTGGCCTTGGAGAGCTCCCAATAGATCAGTTCCACTGTCACAGTGGGTGGGTGCACGCCTCGTGGTCCTGTTTTCCTTGCTCATGTTCTCCCTCCTTCTGCTCCTCATTTGGACCTTAAGAGCTCAGACCGTTGCTCCAATTTGGGTCTCTGTCTCTCTCTTGATCTATCGCCAGATGAAAGTTCCTGTGCCATTCTCCTTGGCCTCTCATCAGCTCTCATTGTCCGCCACATTCAGAGAGTCCGGTTTTATCCCATGTTTTTTCAGTAGCAGTCCAGCTGGCCTTGGTGAGCTCCCAATAGATCGGCCCCACTGTCTCAGTGGTTGGGTGCACCCCTCATGGTCCTGACTTCCTTGTTCATGTTCTCTCTCCTTCTGCTCCTCATTATAACCTTGGGAGCTCAGTCCGGTGCTCCAGTGTGGGTCTCTGGCTCTATCTCCATCCATCGCTAGATGAAGGTTCTATGGTGATATGCAAGATATTCATCAGTATGATTATAGGATAGGTTCATTTCAGGTTCCCTATCCTCAGGTGCTCCAATGAACTAACTGGGGACATTGCCCTGGGCATCTGGTAGCCATTCCAAGTTCAAGTCTCTTGCCAACCCTTAGGTGGCTCCCTTACCTAAGGTATGAGTTTCCCTGCTCCCCTATCGAACCTTCCTTTATCCCCAATCACCCCGATTCCCCCAGTTCCCCTCATCCTCTTCATATTAATTTCTGCTGTTTTGTATTCTAAAAACAAGTTAGAAAGTTGTCCTGAGATGCCCTTCTTAAAAGAAAGCACATGCGATATGTGAATTGTGACCAGTTAGAACAGAGCACACGTTTTAGTGACTTCTGTTTGTGTCTTTTTTGTGCTTGTGGCTTATGAAGTAAGGCCCAGACCATAACTTTATTTTTTCTTACTCCATCAAACTGTATAGCATAGGGCTCAATATAGAAGAACAAAATTAATTGAAGAGTGAAAAGAATCTCTGTTGCTTATGAACTATTACCTCAGGGGAGCAGGCTATCCAGTATCAAGCATGAGACATAGTGGTTCGTGGAGAGAAGCATTTCAATTTTAAAAGTAACCAACATTAAGAGTTTGTGTTTAGCAAGCATCTGGGGCCATTGGTGCCAATCGCTCTGGAAAGCTGGGTTCCCGCACTTTGAGATAGCATTCATTTCCCTAGTCAGATCAAACCCTGTGAGCATTCTGCTGCATGTATGTATTTGTGATGTGTGTGTATGTGTGTGTGTGTGTGCATGGACACACACATGCTAAATATTCTATGCTATCCTGGAATATCCTGGAATCTTGTTTTTTTTGAGAGTTGGGCTCACTGACTATAGCAAGAACACAAGCATTAATAATAGTAATAATTTATTTTTAAGGTGAAATAGATCATAACTAAAAACATCTTCATCTCTGCCCCTGTCCCAGTCAGTTATGATTTTAAACTGTATTCAGGCAGCTACTGCATGCCAGTGAAAGGTGTTGCACAGTGCTCTTTAAAGCCAAATAACTGCCATCTTTAGGAGTTCAGCTGTGCTCACTTGCATATGATCATCAAGTTGGACTTTTTGACTGTTTATACCCCCTCACAGAGAGGGAGACAGGGTCATGGGAGCCTCACATGAGAATATAGCCACTCCATCCAACCTGTCAGATGCAATTCTGCCCCAATTGCACATGGCCTGCAGGAGAGTCTAGGGAAGACTAGGAGAGGAGGGCTCTGCCCATGAAGGAAGCTGTGGAAAAGTGCTGTGGGATAATGCTCTTGTACCTTGTAAAGATTTGTCACTTGTATTGGTTTAATAAAGTGCTGATTGGCCAGTAGCCAGGCAGGAAGTATAGGTGGGGCAAACAGACTAGGAGAATTCTGGGAAGAGGAAAGGCTTAGTCTGTAGTCACCACCCAGATACATAGGCAGCAAGATGAAAATGCTGCACTGAGAAAAGGTGCCAAGCCATGTGGTTAAACATAAATAAGGATTATGGGTTAATTTAAGTAAAAAGAGCTAGTTAGTAATAAACCTGAGCTAATAGGCCAAACAGTTTATAATTAATATAAGACTCTGTGTGTTTCTTTGGGACTGAACGGTTACTGGACCAGACAGGACAGAAAAGCCATTTTCTCTGCTAGGTAAAGACTTGGGGGTGCTGTCTTTTGTCAGGGAGCAATCATACTTCAGTTAGTAGTCCCTCACTAATGCTCTATAAGGAAGCCCTCTAAACTCATTGGCTGCCTCCTCAGAGTGAACTTTGGTGGAATCATACATACCTCAGTTTGCCTTTGGAAACAGAGGAGGAGGGTGGATTTTGCTTATGTCTCTTTTAGGAAGGGATTTTAGCAACAGGCATAGTCCTCTGCTGTTCACAGGTTCTTGCTTCCCTAGATGATGGTATGATGGCAAATGTGGTGATGGGGGCTCTCTCATTGCCTGGAGGCCTTTCCAACTTCCTCTGTGGCTGACTCTCTTTTTACCTTTATACAGTGGCTAACCATTGAAAGGAAGAAGCCTTGGGTTCTAACCATAATTTGATCTGTTTTAGTAACATGTTCTCCCAAACCCATTCTTAATTTGGCAGATTCACCATTTTACAGTATTTCTACAAAGAAAAGTTGAAAGCAAGGAAGCAAGCAAAGTGACTATCTTTTTCAAAGCCGGGAGACTCGGTTACTACTCCATCTTGCCAGCGTCAAGCTTTCCCTTTCTTCTTGCTCTGTGGCACTGCCATCTGGTTTTGAAGGAGGCTTAGTAAATTCATCACAGCAGGAGACTTTCTGGAAGTGGATCAGTCTTCTTTCAAAGCGGAGAAGTCATTACTTGCCATCCAAGAGGGGGGAGGAGTGACAAAGTTGGCTACCATGGAAACCCTGCTGCAGCTTCCATCTCTACAGCAGCTTTCACTGCTGCTCTCCCATCCATTGCTGTGTATGCTTCATTGCTACATCAGCATGCATTTCTGCATTAGGCTCTATTGCTACATAAGTGCCCACTGCTGCATATGCTTCCTTTGCTGCATTTGCTGGACTTGTTTGGGATTATGTATCTGTGAACAGGCCTTGTGATGTATCAGAGACAAAAGGGTCTTTTGTTCTGTTGTGTGATAAATGAGTGTGTGTGTTACATATATGTATGTGTGCATTGTACATGCATGCATATGATGTATACCATGGCATATGTGGGCACACATGCAGTGGCTAGAGACAGACTTTTCACATGACCTGCTCTGTCACCCTCTGCTTTATCGCCTTAAGGAAGGTTGTCTTGTTGAACTTAGAACCAGCATGAAGATCAGCAAGCCCCAACAACCCCATCGTTGTTCCACCTCCATCTCCATTGTTGGGGTTAGAGGTGCCATGGCCCCACCTGGTTGATGCATAGATGCTGAGGATATAAATCAGAGCTTACCCACTAAACCATCCTCCAAGCCCAGGCTTCTGTGTTCAGGAAATCTAGGCAGAGAACACTCTTGTATGACTATCAAGTGAATATTTATTTCTGAAGATCCAAGTTGAGAAATTCTACACTAGGAATGGATCAATTTAGAATAGAATACTGCCTGAAACCAAGGAAAATAGAAAAATAAAGCTTTGGAACAATCAAAACAGATGTTAGAGCCGCCATGTGCTAGTGCCAGCTGCTCCTTTATGGGGTACAGCATCCTGCAAGCTGGGCTTCTTGGCGAACAGTCTTTGCTCTCTGTGGAGCAGGGCCCTGGACAAGGTCCAGCCTTGCCACATGCTGACTGCGTTGCTTTGGGAAAGTTACTTTAGTGTTCTGCACTTTGGTCTTATTTTCAAAATAGAGATAATAGTGAGCCCTCTATGGGGTGAGCTGGGACTTGTGCTGCACATAGCACAGTATTTGGCATACAGTAAACACACAGGGAATGTTAACTATTTGTTCTTGTAGTGCACACATTATTATTTATCTGTTATTCTTACTTGGTATGCATGCTAAGCCAGCGCCCATTTATGCAGGGAATTATAACCATAACACAGGGCAGAAAGCCTGTGTAGTGGTAAAGTCCATTTGAAGATCAATGTTTAATAGCTGGTAGCTCAAAGCTGTAAAAGCTGAGTCTAAGAGCTCGAAGAGCACAAGTGCTTGTGCTACTAAGTGTTGGAGAAGACTGTCAGATGCACCCAAGAGCTCTAGAGCTTGTTAAAGCATGTCAGCACAATTTGCTCCCATCGCTCAGTGAATTGGAATCATGAAGAAATGTGTATACTCAAGTCAGAAAAGTCATGGTTGCATTTTAAAAATGCCAAAGCTGTGTAGTACTCCATTGTGTAAATGTACCACATTTTCCTTATCTATTCTTCGGTCAAGGGGCATTTAGGCTGTTTCCAGGTTCTGGCTATGACAAACAATGCTGCTATGAACATAGTTGAGCTCATGTCCTTGTGGCACTTTTTGGATGTATACCCAAAAGTGGTATTGCTGGGTCTTGAGGAAGATTGTTTTTTTAATTTTCTGAGAAATTGCCACACTGACATCCAAAGGGTCTGTACCAGCTTGCACTCCCACCAGCAATGCAGAAATGTTCCCTTTTCAGAAGAAAAAAATAAAGACATCTTGATTTTTTCAGGAAAATGGATGGAGCTAGAAAACATCATTTTGAGTGAGGTAACCCAGACACAGAAAGACAATTATCACATGTACTCACTCATAAGTGGGTTTTAAACATAAAGCAAAGAAAACCGGCCCACAAATCACAATCCCAGAGAATTTAGACAACAATGAGGACACTAAGAGAGACATACAATGATCTAATCTACATGGGAAGTAGAAAAAGACAAGATCTCCTGAGTAAATTGGAGCATGGGGATCTTAGGGATGGTTGAAGGGGAGGGGAGAGGCAGGGAGGGGAGCAGAAAAAAATGCAGAGCTCAATAACAAAAAAAAATGCTCAAACAAAAAATGCAGTGAATAAATAAAAGGCAACTAATGCCCAGTTTTGGAGGATTGGGGGTTACTTAAACTTTATTTTGTTGTATTTTTTGCCTTCTTTTTGCATTCCAGATTAGTTTTCTTCACAATTACTTGCAAATGTGATTCTTACACACAAGCATTATGTATTATTTCTGCTAAATGCCAGACAAGGCTTGTATACCTCATTTTAGTTTTCACATTAGTTATTCCTGTGCTTAGTCTGTCAGACTGGCTGTGTTTGCTCCGCAGTTCTGTTGACCAAGAGCTGACAGTCTGACTTGTGAAACAAGTCACATGCCAGCCACTTACAGTATGACGTACAATGTACTCATTCTGAGAATGAGAGCCCCTTTTGTTCTAAACTATAAACATATTTAAATGCATTAAACATAACCATCTTATCCTACTTGAGCCAATGGCTCAGCAGTGTTAGATGTATTCAAAGCATCGTATAACTGTTCTCTGGAAACATTTTATCTTACAAGTTGAATCTCTATGCCACCAAACAACTCCATGTTTCCTGTATTCCCTTTGGGTGCCGGCAGCCACTAGTCTGCTTTCTATTCCTGTGAGATGAGTTTACTTCTAGAACATGTGTGACTGGAACCATATGGCATTTATTATTTTGTCTCTAGATTATTTCACGTAGTGTAATGTCCTCAAGTTTCAGCCATGTTGTGGCAAATGATAGCATTTCCTTCCTTTCTAGTCTGAATAGCATTCATTATTTCTACATGACACTTTTTTTAAAATATTTATTTATTTATTTATTTATTTATTTATTTATTTATTATGTATACAATATTCTGTATGTATGTATGCCTGCTGGCCAGAAGAGGGCACCAGACCTCATTACAGATGGTTGTGAGCCACCATGTGGTTCCTGGGAATTGAACTCAGGACCTTTGGAAGAGCAGGCAATGCTCTTAACCTCTGAGCCATCTCTCCAGCCCCTACATGACACTTTTTGTTAGCTGTTTGTCTATTGATGGACATTTGGGTAAATTTCATTCTGGCTATCATGAGGAATGCCATTTTGAACAT
Source organism: Chionomys nivalis (assembly GCF_950005125.1). Lineage (NCBI taxonomy): Eukaryota > Metazoa > Chordata > Mammalia > Rodentia > Cricetidae > Chionomys > Chionomys nivalis. The sequence continues at coordinate 10,243,285 of NC_080098.1, read as the reverse complement.
GGGTTTACAAATGCTTCACTGAGATCTTACTTTCAGTTCCTTTGTTTACACGTGCGGAAGTAGGATTTCAAAATAACACAGTTCAACTTTTCATTCTTAAAAAAGCTTCATTTGTTTTCCTTAGTAGCAGCCTTGGCTTATATTCCCAGCAAGAACACACATGTTTCTAGTTTCTCTTCATCTTCATCAATGTTTCCCACTATTTGACAGTGACTTTAATGTTGTATATGAAGTGTTATTTCACTGTCAGTTTGATGTTTCTCTTACGGTTGAATGTTGAACATTATTTCTCTGTTTGTTTGCCGTTTGCATAACTTCAGAGAAATATCTATTTAAGGATTTTGCCTATTTTTGGCTGGATCACTTGTGGCCTTTTTGCTGTGGTGGTGTTGAATTGCAAAAGTTCTTTTTATATTTTCTGTGTTAGTTTCATTGAAAAACATGGCATACATGGTTAACAAATATTTTCTTTTGTTCTATAGATTACATTTCCAATTTGAGGTTACTTTCTTGGCTACACAGTTGATAGAAGTTTGCTAGAACCCCTTTGTCTATTTGTAGCTTTATCACGCAGGGCTTTGAGGGTCATACTCAAGAAAAACCTCCAAATCCAATGTAACAAAGATTTTTTTCTCTTTTTTCAGGAAGTTTCGTGGTTATAGCTTGTATGTTTTGGTTTTAATCATTTTGTACCAAGTTTTATAGTATTGTCATAGATAAATGCTTGATCAATTTAATTCCTTTGCTTGTAGATGCTCAGTTTTTCCAGGGAGATTTGTTAAAGGGATTGATCTGCCATCCCTGTCCATGTCAAAAATGACATCATATGTATGGGTTTGTTTCCGGATTTCACCCAATTCCACTGGACTCGGAGTGTGCTTTCCTGCTGCTCTCTGGCTGTCACTGCATGGTTGTGGACTGCTTTTGGAAGTCAGGACAGCACAGGCCAGCTTTGTAGTAGCTTTTTGAGATAGTAGAGATTCCATATACATTTTGGATTTTTTTCATTATCTTCTGAAAATGCTTTTGGGGTTTTTATATGGGTGGCATTGAATCTTTTGATTAGTTTAGATGACATAAATACTTTAAGAACATTAAACTGCTTAAACAGATTATCTGGTGAATAACAGATATCAACATCTTCTTTTTATATTTTTGAGATTTTAATTACAACATTTGTCCCTTCCCTGTCCTCCCCCCAAACTCTACCTGTATATTGCTCTCTGCTCCCCTTCAAATTCATGGCCTGTTTTTCACTAAATGTAATTAAATGAATATATATGTATGCATATAAACATAAGCTGTTCTGTCCATATAATGTTACTTATCTGTATGTTTTTAGTGCTGACCATTTACTTTGATCAATGTTTATAGTTTTAATAATATAACTTTTCACCTACTTGTTAATTTTATTTGTAATTATTTTACTCTTTTGGTGTTATTATAAAGAGATAACTTGATTTTTTTCTTTCATATCATTTACATGAAAACAGCCAAATTTATTTCTTAATGACTAATAGAATTCTCTATTGATGGCATATGATTCTGGGAACATTTTTCGTAGAGATATTTTTGAGTATTGATCGACTCTCCTTAGAAGTTACAGGTCTATTTAGATTCTAAATTTAGTCACAAATAAATCTTGGAATCTAGGAAGGTTTTCATTTTTGGTAATTGTGTCTGTCCATCTGTTTCTAGATCACTCTTAGCAAGGGTTAGTGAGGGATACGCCATGGTAAATCTCTGTACTGCTGCAATTGACCCCAGTGTCTCTCTCATGCATGCAATGCAAGTATTGTGTCATCAGGGCTCCATTCTCAGCCTGCCCAGTGGAAAGTTCAACAGGTGGCTTAGTGAGTTTTATCATCGAGTGCATCCTCGCTCACTAACAACTGTCACTCTTAAATAGAAGCTCAGTGTCTGTCAGAGGTCACTCACAGAGCAGTGGCCTCCTGTGTGTCACGCTGTTTTCCTGTATCCACTCTTCTTGACGTTCAGAAGATGTACTAGGAAGGCTTAGACTTTAATATCTCAAACAAACACCACCAATATCTACAGTGAAGATTTTACATAAGTACTGGAATACAATTTGGAAGGTTTTATCCTGTGTTAAGTTAGCATCTGTGTTTATACATTCCCAAGGAGAAAAAAAAAAGTTAGAAAGGCATCTCCTCAGTTCCCAAAGGAGGAGTATTAGTTGCACATTCTCTATGTTATAGAGGACTTTTTGAGCCAGGTTTACCATGTGATCTCCTAATCTTGAAAATGTGTGATTTTTAGTTAGGAGGTGAACAGAGAAATGGCGGTGGTAGATAGAATGGGAAAATGATGCAAGTTGGCTGCAAAATCACAGTCCTTCCTAGAAGAATAAGCAAAGGCCACTTATTCTTCAAGGAGATGCTATGGGGCTATATCTAATCCAGTTCCTGCAGGCACTGCCATCTTGGAGGTGGAGCTGGAACAAGGGGATGGGATGCTTTTATGAATTCAACTAAATAAAAGTTGCTTTTCTCCATTGACATTAAAGTAAGAACAGAATAAAAAGTTTGAGGTAATTAAGGATCCATGTTGCTATGTTTTCTGTAACAAAATTAGGGTGCTTTTTATTTTTGTCCAAGGACTTTTTTTTTTTTAATTTGGCACTATTTATCTAATCAACTAGATTTTTTTAAAACCTTCAATGTTATGTAAGTCCTGAAGCTAGCTTAAGAGTCAAGAAATAATTTTATTGCAATAAACTTTTACATTTACCCTAAGCATTAACAATGTTCCATGGATTTACTATTCTACTATTGAATAATAATATCAAGAAATTAGTACTGTCTTAATAAATACTATTAACCTTCAAATTCCAGGGGAGAAAATATTGTTTGTTCTCTAGTAGAGAAAGTTATCTTAGACTGGTTGGAAGCTTCTGGGGCGTGGGGACACATGGAGTTTTGAGGCAGGAAAGACACACACACACACAGCACAGACAGCTAAATTGATCCTGGTGATTAGTGAGTGAATCACAGGGGTAGTAGGAGGCCACTTGTTCGTTTCCCAGCTGCCCAGACTTCTGAAGTAATCTCACAGAAAGTATATTAATTAAATTATGGCTTGGTCTATTAGCTCTAGCTACTTATTGGCTAGCTCTTACATCTTAATTTAACCCATCTCTACTACCCTGTATATTGCCACGTGGCTGTGGCTTACTGGCAGGATTCCGTCTGGCATGTGTCTCTAACTACATGGTTTCTCCTTGACTCCCCCTTTTTTCTCTCAGCATTCAGTTCAGTTTTCCCTGCCTATCTCTATTCTGCCCTGCCAGGCCCAAGACAGATTCTTTATTAACCAATGGTATTCACATCCTCTTTTTTGTCTAAATAAAAAGGAAGATTTTAACTTTAACGTAGTAAAATTACATATAACAAAACAGGTATCAAGCAAAAATTACAGTTACAATATTTATATCTACTTTATCCTCAAACTGTTATATACATCTTAATGAATGAATGTTCTCACAAAATAAAACAAAAATTACGGATGAGAGAGTTCAGTGAACAAGCTTAAGCTCACATGGTTAGGCCATGATCAAGTCAGAATTCAAATCTCCATTTTATGACTGACCATGTACAATATACTGTTTCCACAATTCTACTAAGTCTCCAAAGTAAATGTCGTACTTGTTCCTTTATCTATAAAGTTCAGAAATCCAATTTGGCTTATTCTTTGGTTGCCTCTAATGTGAATGGATCATTGCAAACAGTGTGTAATTGTCCACTGGGTTCTGTAGGAGGACTCTGTGAGCACAGTAGTTACTCTATAAATACTGGTTAGCTCAACTGAATTGCATGGTGCTAGCCTGCTATTTTATTTTCCTCTGGGCCAAGAACCCATGTTCCTGCAGTCCCTGAGGCTGAGCCTTGGGCCCTGTGCATGCTTGGCCAGTGTTGCACCACCGAGCTACAACCCCAGGACTTTGTATCTTTTATTTGATCGAAGGCATTGCCAACTTAACTACACTGACCCTGAACTCACCATGTAGCCCAGACAGGCCCTGAGTTTGTGGTCTTTTCTGAGTCAGCTTACCCCACAGATATAATTGGATATAAGTGTATATGCTGAGGGAAAGAGAGGGGTGGAGGGCCTCATGGGATAATAACCAAGAAAAGCGTGAAAGGGAGTATTCATGAAGTGATATGTCTAAAAAGGCCCTCTTAGAATGTGTTTGTTCTACCTCTGACCCAGAAAATCAAAATACATAAATACATTTCAATTACTGACCCTTTCACGGTACACAGAATGAGTCGTGATGTTCTAAGTTTTAAGCTTAGATTATAGAATTATTTAATTTATTTAGTATTTTCTCTTAAAAAGCCTACTGTACCAGAAGCCATTTTGTTGTTTTTACTACTTAAAAGTTTTATTTTCACCCAGCTGCTCATGGTCCTTTTTATAAATATGGAGAATATCTATAAAACAGATTTTAGATACAGAACCTTTGGGATCATTAACATCTAGATTCTTCTCTTTTGTGTTTATATCTTAAAATTTACTGCATTTTTCCCTCAATAATTTGTGTTTGTTTGATCCAAGGATGAACTCTAATGAGCATTTAAGTCAGAGGAGTGATTTCTGTGTCTCAACTTTTCCAAACCTGTCTACTCACCGGCCTACGTTTGCTTTGATAGGAAAATCCAGTGTGGGACGACTTGTAAACAGTTCTTGAAGCTGATCAGATGCTATGAGAAATGCAAACAGAACCATGTTTCTGAGTGATTGTGTGAGACACCCAAGTGAGTGAAAGGTTGGCCACATAGGCAACGGCAACAGGGAAGCTGCAAAACAATCCCACAGCAGTTAAGAATAGATAATAAAAAAAAGGTTATTTATTTGAGGGGAAAAACTTACAGATCACCGTCCCAAACAACAATCCTTTCATCACAAACAGGAAACAGAGAGTCTAGCCACCAGAAAGGCAGCCAGAAGCAAGAGCAAGGGTGCCCAGTCCGCTGCTTTTTAAAAGTATAAGAGACCACGCCCCAATGGGCTGGTATCTTAAAGGCTATTGGCTAAAGGAGCGCAAGAGGCTCCTGTAGCACAACAGTGCAAGATTAGAAAGGGAATTTGTTATTTATAAAAAAAAAAAAAAAAAAAAATTGGCTGCTGGCAAACAAACCTAAAACAAAAGTTCAAAATTGAAATATTTTATTTATAGAAAATGTGCTGATTCTAATAACATTTGCAACGATAGATATGTGTGGACCTTCATGTGAGCAACACTGTGATCGATTTTATTGCTTTTTTCTTCTCTTTAGTGTATGCCAATCAAAGGCCTGGGATTCGTGCTTGGGGCCTATCAGTGCGTCTGCAAAGCAGGATTCTATCATCCCCGTGTCTTCTCAGTGAACAACTTCCAGAGTAAGTGCTCTTTGGTCTGTGCATGTGCCTGCACACACACAACACACCTGTTGACAGTCGTTCAGATTCTCCTTTAACCTTGTTGACCTTACAAGTCAAATCCACATCAGCTCGGCCTTCTCAAAACACTTAAAGAATTTTTATTTGGGTTTAGAAATTTCAGTGCTGGGGCAACTGTGCAGGAAGACGTGCTTAGGAGAATTTTAGTTTTTAAAACATTTAAAAGCCTGAAGGTGATATAACCCTTTAAGGGTTAATTTCTGAGAACTGCGACTAGAAAGTTTCTAAAACTGATTCTGCCCCATTTATTTTATTTGTTCATATGTTACTTTTCAACCATGCGTGGAATGTTATCAGTGAGCAGCTTAACATTACACATTTCTTATCACCCAATTTCCATTGTTCAAGTTGCTGCTTATAGAGGAGTGGGATCCTCTACTCAGATTCTCACCAAACTAAAGATTTCACTGGTGTGACTTCTGAGACTGAGGGCAGGCCTTGAAGCCTCCCAGACTGTCTGAGGAATGTCACAACAGGAGCTCCCTATTTCATGGCTGAGCGTTTGCCTGGAGCTTCTCCCAGTTCTAAAGGTTGTGCCGAGGTCAGTCCTGTGTTGCTCACACGCTGCCCCTCACCCTCTTACAGTCACCAGAAGACTCTCCCATCCTGCCCGCCCTACCTCCGCTCACATAACACAACTGTGACAGCTGCGGGCGTGATTCTTCTCTCTATTCGCTAGACAATGTCCACAGTCAAAGGAGAGAGGCAACCCTCGTAACTGCAGGCCCATTCACATCCAAAGTGGGATTATACAGGATTCATACACAGCAATGAAACTTCATCATCTGCTCACTGTCTATCTACTCCAGAGAACGTTAGTGTAGTGCTTTAAGTACTGAGCTTTGTTCTCTGTAATACAGAGAATTCCATATGGCCATGCTGACTTGTAGGCAGCTACAAATATACTGATAAAAGGAGTGTAGTTGCTAAAAATGTGGGGATTTCATGGGAAATTTGATTTAGAGACCACTAAGAATTAGGCCTATGTCTCTTTCACAGTTATCAATTATCTTTGATACTCTGCTACTGCTATATGTGGCAATTTGCATCTCTAGTAGGCATTATTAAAGGGTGCATTTGGGGCTCTGCCTGGCAGCTTTCCTCTATGAGCTTTGGTAGACATTTATTGGTTTATTAGTAGATGGTTTTCTCTTTCTTCGGAAATCTCATTCTTGATTCTTGAATCTATTTACATTTTACTTCTTGGTTCCCCAGTCATGTATAACCCTTATTCTGAGTAATAGGTGTAGGTAGAAGTTTGGAAGGTTCCATCTTCCACATACATATCTTGGGTTTATGTGGGATGGGGTCTGTAAGCACAATGAAAGTCAGTCCCCCTGCTTAGAGACAAGGTGGTGGTGGCAAAGCTACCTCTCGCTATGCTGTGACATAAGGCTGACGCTGTTGTAGAAGATGGAGAGGAAGGGAAGGAGGACACACACACACACATGCACATGCACTGATAAACACACACAGATAAAGAGAGAGGAGAGAAGGAGAGAAGGAAGAAACAGACAAACAGACAGAGACAGAGAGACACAGAAAGAGAAAGAGCGATGCACAGAGAGACTTGTACTGACTTGAAGAAATAAGAAAGCTTGCAGTGAGAACGTAGACTGGGACTTGAGGAAGACTTCACTGACAGCCTAAAGAAGACAGGGATTCAGCTTTGTATTATAATCCAAGCTCCCAGTGAGAGTGTGACCTAACCAGATACCACAACTCCAGCTTGAGCAGATCTGCATCTTGAAACCTAGGTGTACTCTGAATTCTAATCATCTGAAGCAAGGAAATAACTGGCAAACATTTCAAGCTCTTGGGTTTCTAAAAGTTCCTTTGCGGCCATAGAAAGCGTACAATAACCATGCTGATAATGTTTTCAGGATGTTGATGCTTTTCTGGAGTGCGTGTGTGTGTAAGCCCAGCCACCACAGTGCCAGAGCTACCATGGCATTCTTCACAGCTCTGGTCCAGGCATAACTTATGATTCAGCACTGAAGGGGAAGGGGTAGGTTTAGCTTGTATCGTGTGAAGGTATTTGGTATTTTGTGTCTGGTTTACCCACATTTGTTCTCAGCTCCCACTGTGTGACTGAAATAAAACATCTAAATATTATGGGAGCATAAAATGACTGTGCCACTTGCTTATAACACTACCAGGAGGAACTGGCTAACCTTTAACAACTTAGCTTTGTTTAATTTGCACACTCCTACTTTTCCCCTTATTTTAAAAGCTGAGTTTTTGCTTTTTTTATTTTAAATTATAGGCTGGCCTCACTCTCTGAGAACAAGCTGATTTTATTTTAGTCTTTTATGTCTACATCCCATGTCGTGCACACTGTTTCTGGAGAGAGGAAGTCATAGTCTTTAGAAGGATGATCTATACTTGAGTATAGCTTTGACCTCAGCATATACTTAACTGCGACTGGCTTTGCTTAGCGACAGAGCAGGAAGTCAGTTATTGTTATGATTTGAAGCCCAGAAAGTACTTTTAGACCAAATATATTTTTCTTGATGGCCTTGTCAGGCTGCATGAAAATCCAACATTTAATCACTTCCTTTCCTAAGGAAAACGTCTAGCACTCTGACCAGGAAAATGAATATTATCAACCAAGATCTTCACAGGCATTCATTACACTCCTTACTAAGTATTAGAATATACCACATGACTGTACATTGTAACATGCTAATTTTAGTCATTAATGATTTAATCATAGTAGTTGAGAAAATTATAGGAGAAATTACTTTCATGCCTTTAAAATGTATTATCTAAAATCAGCACACAAAATAATGGCTCTCGTTATAGCCCTTTAATACATAAACATTTGTTTGTGTATGAAAATCTACTGTCCTCTTTTGATGTCTTTCTTTCCCCACTGATCCCCTTGCTGCCCAAACAGCCTCTCCTTTGCTTTAATGTTATCTGTAATATATATGTATATAAAATCTAGATTCTGCATAAGACAACATGTGGCATTTACCTTTTCCTCCATTACTCTCTTGCTTCTCCCTCTTCTCATTAGCTTCCCCTCATCCCCATACATGGGAAATTTTCTACTTTCATGTCATATAGATGTCATATTCATATATACATGTATGTTCTACATTCTGCATATTAAAATATGGTATTTTTGAATGTGACTTTTTATTTTTTTTTTTGAAGTGATTTTCATTTGGTAAGGAATGACCTTGTGTAATCTTTGGGTCAAACACAAAGAAGATATTGAAGACCTGAAATATGAGAGAACATGTAAAGTCTCCAGCCAAGTTCATGACATATAATAAGTAGTCCATAGACATATTTGGGTGAATATATATATGTATGTATGTATATGTATATATATGTATATATATATATCAATACTACTTATGATACATAAGATGAGATAATCCTTAAGACCCATTGGCACTATATTTTACATTTTGTGTTATGCTGGGATGACTAGTGACTTAAGCTAAAACTTTAAAGAATGAGTTGTATCTGAAGGAAGATGTGATCTCTGAATCTGTAGCAATGACGGCCATGAGGGGAGGGCACTAAGAAGGAACAAACAGGAGTCCAGAGGTTTCAGAGGGAAACTGGCTAGTTACCTGATAGAGAGGACAAGCCCCAGAAAGCGGAAAGACCGCCCTGCCAAGGTAACATTTGCTGAGGTCTAGGAAAGGAGTCCACATTCCCACATGCAGTCTCTTTGCTCTCTGGAGAGGGGACTTATAGTGTGGTCCTGATCTTTTGCATAAAATGCAAATGTAAGTGTTAAAAACACCTTCAAAATGTGAAACGATATAAGGACCTTTATTTAGACATAAGTACACAGTAGACAGGGCTTTGTAAAGACCAACCACAGTATGTATAAATGATGTGATTTGAAATTAAGCTGACAGCCCAGAGACCTGGGTCCAGGCATCTCTTTGGAAAGAGGTAGTCATGTGAGCTAATAGGAGCTGACATCTGTGGAGAGCCCAGTTTCAGAAAGACCAGGTCCTGAGGAGCAACTGCCTCCTCAGGTCCAGGCTGTTCACTTCCAGGTTGATGCAACGCAAAGTCATGATGTTCCCACCCTCTCCACCCCCAGATTCATCCATATTAGTATGGACTCCATCTCCAAGAACACCCCTATTCTGTGTGGGTTACTACCAGTTTTTTGCTTATATTTCTTATCTTTCATACTGACTTCAGTTGGGTATCTTTCCAAATCAATGCCAAGTTACCAATGACCCATAACTAAAGATTGCAATCTGCAATTTAGCCCTCAGTGCTATTGATATGAAAAGCACATGGGACAGGAAATAGACAAGGAAAAAAATTAGAGCCTTTAAAATGAGTTGTTCAGGAAGCAAAAAAGAAGCTCTTTGCAGAAGGCAAAATGAGGGACTACTGAGTGCTGAGGCAAAGAGCAACTCTGAGTTGAGCCTCTTGCTATGTAAGAAGAGGATGATGAGAGGCAGTAGCTGCACTCATCTGTGGGTATAAGGATAAGTTTTAGATTGTAGTATGGGACTCTGCTCATCTAGTAAAGTGGTGTGGAACTCTTTTCTATGACTCTATAACACCTAACCCAGGTAAAGGGTTAGGTTTCTAGTCCCATTCAGGCACGGTTCCCCTCCTGTTTAGTGGGCCTTAAGTCCAATTAGACAGCTTTAGCTGCCACCAACGTGTACCTGGAATTTATTGCACTTGGATGCATATCTTGCCGTGCTGTTAATTTTTGTGGCCCGTTGGTCTTGCAGCTGGGTAGAACTGTTTAATTGCTTTCCTCCCTTGGCACCTTACATAGTATTTTCTGGACCATGGAAACTAGACCGCAGGAAAAAGGCTGCAGGTCAGATCCAGCTCCACCAGTGGTGCCAGTTTTACTTGAGAAAGCTGCTTACTTTGTGACTCTGTGGTTGTGCTATCGAGTGTTTGGGTACATTATCATCCATGCAGGACTTCTCTGGTCACTAATCTAGAGATGTGAACTCCTACCTGGAGTGTCAGATAAGAATAAAGCACATAGCCTTTGAATAGGTCCTAGGTTTGAATCCTACCTCAGTGATTTATTTGAACTATGACCTTGACCAAATTATTTAATTTAAGTTTGTTTACATTATATGTAAAATGGGATGTCACTTGCTTTATGAAATTTTTATAAGGATAAAAATGAGGTGATAAACCACAATATTCTAGCCATAGTAGTTGGCACTCAAAATGCTCAAAATCGTATCTGTCACTGCTATTTGAAGCCTGCACTCTTCCTCTTTCTTCTTCTCCCCCATCTACATTTGTCCTCTTGAGTGGGTGTTGGTTCCATCTCCCAGCACAGGATCAGAGCCCATAGTCTCAGAGGACTTCAGGTTGCCCTGTCCTGTGACTCTGTGTCCTGAGGGGTAATGTTCCCACCTATGAATATATTCCTGCTTGACCATGGCCTGAAATTATGCACTGTTATATCCTCCACCCAATTCATTTATTTTATTGCTTATATTATTTTATATTAGTAAAACCATTTAGTTTTGCTAACATTTACACATATGTTACCAGTTGCTTCTTAAGTAGATGTAACTACCAGTAATTTACACAGCAGCTCATTGTGTTAAACAGAATATCTGTGGGCTTGTTTAGAAATACTTTGGTGACCGTTCTCCTTCCACCTTGTAATCATTTTTGATATTTGTTTTCTAGTTCCCTATTTGTTTTCTCTTTCTGTGTAAAGATGCATTCCTTACCCAACAAAAACCATAAGGTTCTAAAAAGAAACATAGCATTCAGAATCTTAAAAATAAAACTTTCATAATTCCAAGTTAGCAAACTTTGATGAGAAAAAAGTTATTTAATATTTTTAAAAAGATTTACTTATTTTATACATATAAATGTTTTGCCTGCATGTGTGTACACGCACCACATAGATGTCTGGTACCTATGGAGGTCAGAGTTCCTGGAACTGCAGTTATGGATAGTTTTGAACTATTATGATGGTGCTGGGAACTGAAGCCAGCTCTCAAATGCTAAGCTTTATCTCTAATCGTGGTATTTGATCATATACAGGTTTCAAAGTAAAAAGTATTCTTCATTGCAGAAGCTTGTAAGCTACAAACTTCCCAAAGCAAGAGTCCCCAGGTCCTGGGACCAGTTGACACCTTGTTCCTCTTGCAGTGATGCACTGAGAAGAACATAGCCCTGCTTGTAGGGCATCCCTCCCATGAGTCAATACTCTGAACCTAGTCATGAGGCAGCAACAAACACACACACATGAAGGGACTATCTACAAAAAATGACCTGTGTGGTCAAAATTTTGGGATCTACAAAGAGCTAAGTGCTAAAGAGGTCAACGAAGTACTGGTGATTATTCCAGAACAGAGACAGAAAATGTGGCATTGAAACCCTGGATTTCATCTTAGGTGGAGAAAAGCAGCTTCAAAAAACATTGTGACAATTTGTAGGATTTTGATATGGATGGCGCAAAGATAATTACAATGGATCTGCTCTAATTTTCTTAGTTTTGAAGTTGTATCCTGCTTTAGAAGGAGGGCCCCTCATTAGTACACACAAACTGAAATGTTTCTGTGTGAAGACACAGTGCATCCAGCCTACATAAGAAGTATCATACATATAAGATCTTGAACTTTGACTAAGAGAATATGAGAATATTAGAATGTAAATAACTCACAACTACAGGTAAAATACGAAATTACTTTGTAATCTCTTGTAACTTTTCTGTAAAAGTTAAATTATAAGACAATTAAAAACAACAAAATTCTGAGATTTAGAACATTACCAGTGTAGAGGACAGAATTTTTCAAGGATTTTTGATAGTGTTAGATTTACTAGTTCTCTGTGGTTTGCAATAGAATTTCACTAGATAAAGTCAACTTACTGTGTATAAGAAGTCATAATGTGTGTGTGTGTGGCTTATGTGTGTGTGGTGTATGGTAGTGTATATACATGTGTGTGTGGTGGTATGTGGTGGTGTTTGTGCATGTGTGTGGTGTTATGTGTGGTGTATATATGTATGTGGTGTTTATGTTGTCAGGGACCAGCCTTGACAAGATTACCTTTCTTCCAGAGTGGAGGCGTGGGAATCTAGAAATATAGTAAAGAGTACAAAGATGCCAATGAAAAAAATAAATGCAGAAACACATAGGGAGGGAATTTCCGTGAGTATTGAAAATCTCCCCGTGTTTAATTTCCAGCAGCTTAATATACCCCTGATTTCAAAAGGTAGGAATAGAACAAAAAAACTGCATTAACATACAAATTGAAAGTCATGGGGTAATTCATCTCTCACTCATGCCCTTGACTCATGACTTAGACCAAACACTCTGTAGGCAAACTACTCCCTGGGTGGAATCCCAAGTAATTTACATAAAGGGAATTAGAACCTGGTTGGTTCCTTAGACTTTTTTGTTTTAGGTAGGAACCAACTACTTCCCTATTTCAGGAGCATGAGGTGTGGCAACTAGCCACTAATAGCCTTCAGAGAGCAGAACTCTGTTCCACAACTAGATGGGACCTCTGTTTGAGTTAAAAGCACGATAATCTCGAACTAAAAACAAGTCCCAAAACTCTCTGACCTTTGGCCTCTTTGGGCCTCCACAGAATGTATGTGTGATCCATGTATTATGTGATGTATAATGTGTGTGCTGTGCATGTGTGTAGTGTATATGTGTGGTGTGTGTATGTGTGCGGTGTGTATGTGTATATGTGATTTATGTGCAAGTAGTCTGTATGATTTCTGTATATGGTATGTCTGTGGTGTATATGATGTGTGTATGGTATAGTGTGTGTATGGCTTATATGTGGTATGTATTGGACATGTATGTGCATACACACACATGCTTGTACACAGAAATGTGGAGGGTGTCCCTCCTCTCGTGTTATCCACCTTATGTTTTGAGACAAGGTCTCTTACTGAACCAGGAATTTGGCACTCTGAACACTAAGTCCCTAAGATTTCCATTTCTCACCTTACCCCTCAAGTTCCTAGAACTGGGGTTGCAGGCTTATACCACCATGCCTGCCTTCTGTGTGGCTGCTGAAGATATGAACTTAGGTCTTTATACTTTCCAGGGAGCATGTTACCAGAGCCAAGAAGATATAATAGCAAAACATTTTTATTATAAAAATGCTACGTACTCATCAAGCAAACTTTGTAATATATATAAGGTTAAAATTTAAAAAGGACTTTCTGATGTTTATAGTTTGATGAATTCTTGCCATTTTACAATTTCTGAACTGTGTCTATTTCTATTGTGTTTCTGGTATTGTAAGAATTAAGACAGCAGAAGAAAATAAAATAGACTCGGTTTGTCTTAAAGCAGCAAAAGCGGACTTTTGATCTGAGTGCCTTCAATCTCTGGCTCAGTAACCAAAGGTCTAGAAGAATATATTGTGGAATTTGAAAATGGCTTTCATAGTCAAAGGTTAGGGGGGAGCATGGGTTTTTCAGGCCCAGAAACTGCTTTTCAGGATAAACTGTTTTGAAAGTGCAGGGTGAAAGGAAGTGGCTCTTTCTGCACTCTGGGCTGCAGGATAATAGCTTGGTTGGATTGTCTGCTTTGCAACCTCTGGGCTCCAAGCTGTGTGATAAGGTTGGATGCTTTCTGGAACTCCATGGTGAGGGCAGTCTTCCTAAAGCCATGGACCTGATTTATGGCCATGAATTTGGGGTGGGGAATTGCCACTTTGAATAGGATTTTAATAACTGCATTGAAAAAATGTGTTATCCTTTGCTTATTAGTCTAGAGGTTTTATGTTTTATAGTCTGTGTAAGTAAAGCATACACATATGTACAGGTAAATATAAATATAAATATAAAATGTATACGTGTATGCATATATTTCAAGCAGTTTAATGTTCTTCCGTTGTCAAGGTAACAAAATTAACAAGTAGGTTATACATTGTTCACATACTGACATTTTGCTTTGACAGTCTTGTTTAGAGGTGAATATTTAATACTCTACAAATAGCCTATAAATGTAATGATAACTTTCTTCCAAAATCCTTTTCTTTATTTTCCCAAGAGTCAGTATTTGCCATTTTTCTTTAGAACATTTTTGTTTTATTTGTAAGTTTGTAGTCAGGTATTCAAGGGTGCCTAAGCTTCGGTACAGCACATTGGCATTCTGTATGCGGAGGAGCTGAGATTTACAAATCAAACATCACCGGCATGGTTTGCACATATTTGCCTACAAGCGCCAAAGTCATCTGTAATCACATACTCTTAATGCTTTTTTATAGTTTGTGCCTAGCATCTGGAAAATCATCACCACTATAAATTCTTCAGTGTGCATGGTTTGAGAGCATGAAGAATGGCCCGTTGAGTGATGGGTTCATTCACTCTTTTAGAGAACACTTTGATCATTAGCAAGCATTTACTGAGGGTCCAACCTGTGTAAACATCACCTTCAGTGCTGAGAGTAGAGTGATGCATAAATTCTGGCCTCTCTTCCCACAGAATGGAGAAGACTAAATGATCATGAACTTAAGTACCATCCAACAATCTAACAGTCAGCCCATTAGTATTTTTGGTAGCCATATGACTTAAACAAACTGTGCTTATTACCTTGTCCTAGATAGAGAACATAGCACAAGTTGATCAGTTTTGGAGAACTAAGTGATTTGATGAACTGTCGTTTATGCCCTGCAAAAAGTATTGATATTTAAAACATTATCTTAGATACTTTTAAATGATTTAGTTTTCTTTATTTTTTATTTATGTTACTTAATTTTGTGACTTTGTGTGCATATGCATGTGTCTTTTTAATGAACTCATACTTATTGTGTATATTTGTTGGTTTCTCTGTGAAATTTCTATACGCATGTCCATTATTTGAATTCTCTGTCTCTAGCTCATCCCTTTGATTGACTCTGGGTCCTTTATCCAAGTTTCTTTCTCCTACTTCATTTCATCGCTATTCATTATCTCCATGTATGAAAGAGAACATGTTATAGGTGTCTTGCTGAGTATAGCTTAGGATGACCTTCATTTCCATCAGTTTTTGAGAGTGACATATTTTATCTTTATGGATGAATATACTACTCAAATGTGTATATAGGCCACATTTTCTTTACCATTATGCTGATAACGACCTAGACTGATCTCCTAGGTTTCAATACCACCACAATGAACAAAAATCCTTTGGTATTTTCATTGTATTCTGACTTCATTGCCTTTGAAAATAAGCCTTGGAATTAACCTAAGATTCTTGATAAACAAATAGTTTAAGAGAATTGTAAAAGAGGATCTTATATAACATCACTTTATTTGTCTTTTTTGGCCTTGCTTTGGGTTTTTTTAAACACAAAATAATAAAGCATAGTTGTTTCTTTTCCTAACAGTTTCTTTTTTGGTTTTTTGAGACAGGGTTTCTCTGTGGCTTTGGAGCCTGTCCTGGAACTAGCTCTGTAGACCAGGCTGGTCTCGAACTCACAGAGATCCGCCTGCCTCTGCCTCCTGAGTACTGGGATTAAACCTAACAGTTTCTTTTATCCATGAATACTGGAATCCATAAATCTGATAAATGCAAGTTATTATTGTCCAAATTATTATTATAGAGTGGTTTGGAGTTTCACTGCTCATCTTGTATCTAGTTACTGTCATTCCTGCATCTATAAATCCTTTATTATTTAAGTCTTATATGAAGAGGAAAATGAAACAGGTGTGGTGCTTTGACCAGCCCAGAAAGTCGAGTGTCTCACTCCAAGAATTGAGTTAATATGTAAAACAAAGAATGACCAGAAGGCTATCGTTCCCACTCTCAGTATTTCTAAGTTGCCTGCAGAAAGAACTCTGGAGTTGGGATCCATGGAATTTCTCCTGTCCGTGTTAGCATGTGCAGTGGTGTTGTCTTTACAGAGGAGCCAGGTTTATGTGACCTTGTGGATGCAGCCTCAATAATATTTCCAGGAGACTCAGTTTCATAACAAACTTCTTGTTCTTCCAGTACCTGCAGTCTTTATGCCCCATCTTTTGCTATGCTTCTTGAGCCTTCATCGCAGAAGCTGTTTTACAGATATTTCAGCTGGAGCTGGGCACTCCATAGTCACGTGTTTTCTGTAGTTTGATCAGACCTTCCATGATTGGCAGAATGAATGTCATGAAAATGACTATGCTACACTACAGGATCAATTCACAGATTTAATGCCATCCATGCCCATTAAAATAACATTTTGATAAAAAATAAACATATTTTATAGGTTTAGAAAAAGCAATATAAGAATTCTAGTGGAAGCACAAAAGACTTTGGATGGTCAAAGCAATGCCAAAGAGAACAATGCTGGTGCCATCACAAATATCTGATCCTAAATTTTATTACAGCACTGTAAGGATAAAGAAGCCTGGTACTGGTATAAGAATAGATAGGAAGACTTGTGGAGTATAATAGAGAACCTAGAAATAAAGCAGAAAAGGCTAAGCTTGCCTGCTGGAGTCTTGCAGATGGGTTCTCAGGAACCTTTGGATGGCAGTGAGGAGTGGGTGCCATGAAGAAATTGTGACCACCTGTTGTCATCCAAACACGTGACCTCGGACAGCTTAAGCTTTATTTAATACAGTTTCAATGGCTTGTATGAACAGTTTTACAACCAGCTTTTACTCCCTAAGTTTCTAAAAATGGTTACAATAATTACCAGTTTGTTTCTTGGCTCTTTCCTCTTTCATCTCTCAACTGTCTCACTGGTAGCCATTAGCTTTTTGATCTATATCTCTACTGTCAGAAGCACAAGCAGTTGTGCGAGGTACAAAGAAAGTTTTCTAACTAGGCACACCTACAGACAGAAAACAGTGTGCCCAGTTGGCAGCACATACAGAGCCACACAAAGTGAGAGACACATTTGTCTCTTGTAGTTACTATTTATATCTGGTAAGATCTGGGCTCTCACGATCAACTCACTGGCCAATGCTGGATCAATCCATTCTACATTTTGTATTACTCTGTCTCCTCTGGGGGCATACCAGATTTTCCCACTTACTCTATAGGAAATATAAGTTGGAAACTTGCTCTTACTAGCTGGCACTGCTTGCCTCTTGTCGCTATGTCCATCTCCTTTAACTTCTTAGGCTATCGGCACAGTTATAAGAAATGAGGGAATTGTGGGTTTCTATGCTTCTGCTTCATTCTTGAATGTTCTTATTAACTTCTGATATCATCTTTTTAATAAAATTTCTTTAAAACTCTTTGGGTAAAATCATTCCTTCCAGAATAGTTATGTAAATATGTCTATTTTCATTACTGACTGGGACTCATTTAGGCCAGTAGTATGGCTAGCATAGTGATAGCAATGAGAGCACCTAGCACATATGCTCCCAGGGTCATGCCTAGAATCATGTGGCAAGCTGTCCTCCCTGCCAAGCGGGTCAAGGTCTATGGGGTCTCGTCACAAATAGAGCCATTTATCCTATTCCCACCCCCTTTTTCCGTAACAAGCTGAATACCTCCTGTCACCCACCTCAGTTTTGTTCAAAATGACAAAAACATCCATTGGGAAAAGATAACCTGCTCAACAAACGGTGCTGGCTAAACTGGATTTCTACTTGCAGGAGAATGAAAATAGATTCTTATATTTTGTCTTGTATATAAAAAAATCAAATCCAAATGGATCAAAGACTCTATTTAAAAGCCTGTAAAACTGAAACTTTTAGAGAAAACCTAAGATATATACCTTGAAATATTGGGGTAGGCAAGACATTTTCGAAAAGAGCAGCATTAGCACAGGCACTAACCACCAGTCCAACAGATGGACGTACACAAAAGTAAAACACTTCCGCCCAGCAAAGGAAACACCTAGCAGGACACACAGACAGACTGGGGAATGGGAGAAAATCTATACCAGCTACAATTCAGAGAAGGGGCTCATATTCATGATTAACAAAGAACTGTATAAATTAAACGCCAAGGGAATAAAAACTGCCAATCAACAAAGTATAAATGAATTGAATTGACTGTTTTCAAATAAGAAACACACATGGCCAGTAAGTACTTTTTTGAAGTGTTCAATATTCTTAGCTATCAGAGGAATGTAAATTAAAACTTTGAGATACCACCTCACCCCAGGCAGAATGATTATCATCAAGAAATCTGAAAATAAATGTTAGAAAGGATGAGAAAAGTCTTATTTAGTGTTGTTAGGTGCGAATTAATATAGTCATTATAGAAATCAGCTTTGAAATTTCTCAAAAACTAAAAATAGAGCTACCATAAGACTTATCTACTTCACTATTGGGCATATATCTAGAGAACTTCATACCCTACAGTGGAGATATTTGCACCGCTGTGTTTATTGATGCTGTATTCACTATAACAAGGAATTGGAATCAACCCAGTTGTCCATTAACAGACGAATGGATAGTGAAAATTTGTATATATAAATATATACATACATAAGTTTCATTATTCTTTTTATTCAAAAGCATCACTACTTTGGAATGACTATTTTCACTGCATAAAAGTTTATTGAAATGCAAGACTTTGGGTATATGCTTTTTGATTCCTACATTTTGAGTAATAAAGTTCAAATATATATAAAATCTTATATATATATATATAAAATCTTGTCCTCAATTTTCAACACACATGCTTTTCTGAGATATAAAATGCTCTATATTGTTGGTTTTTATATATTTACTTTTCTCTTTACTAAAAACGTTTTAACTTTTAGTAAATATCTCTGCAAAACAAATAAAATTTGAAACTCCTTGGTTCACGTTGAGCTTTCTCTCTGTTAGAAGAGATGTAAAGAATTTCCAGAGCTGATTTCTTCAACTCGGTTCTTTTTTTTTTGATTTTTTCGAGACAGGGTTTCTCCATGGCTTTTTTGGTTCCTGTCCTGGAACTAGCTCTTCTAGACCAGGCTGGCCTCGAACTCACAGAGATCCGCCTGCCTCTGCCTCCCGAGTGCTGGGATTAAAGGCGTGCGCCACCACCGCCCGGCTACAACTCGGTTCTTGATTATGCTCTACCCTGACTTTGCAATTCTTTGTTGTAAATCCTTTTGGTCGTTTTTGTTGAAAACGGATGTTTCTAACATAATATATCCTGATTTTCATTCATTTCTCTCTATTAACCCAATTTCCTTCTCATCTTCCCTCCTGTCTAGATTTACCTCCTTTTTTTGCCATTAGAAAACAAACAGGCATATAAAGGAAAATAATATATTATACTATGATAAAACAAAACTCAACACATCTAATAGGAAAAAACAGACAGAAGGTAAAGAGCCTAAGAAAAGGTAAAAGGGACAGATACACATGCAGAGATCCACTTATCCACATACTCAGGAATTCCATAAAAACACTAAACTGGAAGCCACAATACATACCAAAAAGATAGGTAGGGTAGAAAGGGGAAAATACATATAAATGAAATAAATATAAATTGAAAATAAAAGCTCTGATATGACATTTTGAGACAAGGAACCTCCAAAGATGCTGTTGAGTTTGTTTCTGTTGGCCATATACCCTGGGCAGACAGCCTATCTTTTAGAGTAGTTTGTTTTACTAGTGAGATTCCCTTCGGGAAAACTAAATTTCATTTGCAAGTGGTTATCAATTGTAGATAGCTTCTGAAGAAGGGGTGGGCTGATGTGTCTACTTCTCTCAACTCTAGGAATCTGTCTGGTGCAGTCCTGGGCAGGCCCTGTGCCTGCTGCCTCATCTCTGGGTTCCTAAGTGCTTTAATCCTGTTGACTTACAGGGCCTTTTTTCTTTGGTGTCTTCCCCTCTGGCTCTTCCATTCTTTCTGCCTCCAAGGTTCCCTGGATCCCGAGAAAAGGGATTTTAAGGACATGTCCCAGCGTAGGGATGAGTGTTTTAAGGTCTCTCACTCTCTTCATATGGTCTGGCTATGGTTCTCTGTTTCTATCTGCTGCAGGAGAAGTTTCTCTGATGATGGCTGAGCAAGGCACTGATCTGCTTTGCAAGTCTTTCTTCTCCCTATATCTCTCCTAGACTTCCAGAGGCTCCTTTGTTAACTCGAAATATAAAAAACTTGATGTCAAAGAGAACACAACACAGAATCAATGTCCGTTTCATACCATTCTTGTTTTCCTATTTATTGAGCACTAGCTTTTCTTACTTGCTTTATTCAACAGACTTCTACTGAAATAATATTCTCTCTTATGTATTTAGTCTGTAAGCTTTGGTAGCCTATTTTCTTTTTGTTATTGATTTTTATTGAGCTTTACATTTTTCTCTGTTCCCCTCTCTGCATCTTCCCTCCCCTTTTCAGCCTTCCCCTCAAGGTCTCCATGCTCCCAATTTACTCAGGAGATCTTGTCTTTTTCTACTTCCCATGTAGATTAGATCTATTTAAGTCTCTCTTAGTGTCCTCATTGTTGTCTAAGTTCTGAGTGAGGTAATCCAGACACAGAAAGGCAGTTATCACATGTACTCACTCATAGGTGGTTTTTAAACATAAAGCAAAGAAAACCAGCCTACAAACCACAATCCCGGAGAATTTAGGTAGCCTATTTTCAATCTGTGCTGGTTTGAAAGGTGTCATCTTGAAAGTTACCCAAGTTTAAAATTCTTTGTTATGATAGTCTTTTCTAGGTCATCATACTTCAACAATGCTGACATTTTTTAGTAGGTTCAACTTTTCTGTTGTGACATTCTAAATGCAAATGCTTCACTTGTCAAGGGCTTTCCTCTCTCTTTTGCTCCCAGAGACTTCCGTATGTTCTTTTCTAACACTGTTGTGGTTAGTTTAATCGTCGACTTGACATAGTCTAGAATCATCTGGGAAGAGATTCTCAGTGAGGGACTATCTAGATCAGGTTGATCTGTGGGCACGTCTTATGAGATTATCTTGATTACCTTAATTGATGTCTGATGCTCAAGAATGAAATGAGGTGGGACTATTCCTGGATTTGGGTCTCTGGACTATAGAGGAATAGAGCAAAGTAGCTGAACAGCGAGCACGGGAGCCTTCACTGCTCACTGCTTTTGACTGTGGATGTACTGTGACTAGCTGCTTCAAGCTCTTGCCACTGTGACTTCCCCATGGTAGTGCACTGAAACTGTGAGCTAAAAGAAACCCGTTCTCCCCTACGCCACTTTTGTTGTTATTTTATGACAGTTACAGGAAGGAAAGCAGGACAAACACTAATCAGCACTTGCAATTCAGTACTGCTTTCTTTCCCCGCTTTTGTGTATCTTGGACAACAAGTGGAACCTCAAATTCAGTCATCAAAACTGGAACTCATCATTCCTACCCAGGTCTTGTATACCTTCCTTCTAATTTCCATGTTTTATCACTTCTCATATATGGAGAAGAAAACTGGTCACTATGTTTCTATGTAAATCATTTAACTTAATCCCCAATGTCATTCATATTTCATCAATAAGATCAGAATTGAGTTGTCTAATGAGTTTACCTAAGAATAGGATATCAGCTTACTTAAATCAGATGCTAAATCCATATATTTTTTATACTATGTTGACAGAGTGGTAACTATTAATATTATTGTTTTGTGTGTATGTATGTGTATGAATGCAGGTGCGTGTGTGCTGTGGCAGACACATGATGGTCAGAAGACAACTTCTACGAGTCAGTACTTTTCTTCCACCGTGGGACTGGACTCACCGTGTCAGCTTATTTGGCAAGCACTTTACCTATTGAGCCAGCTCCCAGCTTTCAGAGTGATTATGATTAAATAACAACAAAATCACAAAGAATACTCATTTGTGTTTTTGTCGCCACATTTACTGTGGAAGGAAAATAGACAAGCATACTTTGAAAAGACCATGACCCTTTTACAGGAGTTGAGATACATCAAAGATTTCTGATGTATTGGTTATTAAAAGCTAACAACAACAAAACAGCCCTTTTCCTAATTCCTACTTAACCAGGTCATGTGCCCTAATAAACTGGGCATTTAATTTTGTCTCTAATGGTGAGTTTGTGATTAGTATAGTTTTTTTTTCATTGTCTATTGCTAAAGTTAACAACTGATACTTTTTGAGTACTGGGCTACAATGTTAACTTAAGCTTGGTAAGTGAGGCAGACAATTCTAAAACTAATCAGATAATCAATGGGAGCAGTAGCCAAACAGCACAGAGATAGCTCAGGGCATGTCAAATGGGGATTAAATGATAGGTTGTATGGATTGATTCTAAAGTATGCAGCATTGTTAGGCAATTGAACACTAAACAGCTGTTAAGTACCATTTTCTGTAATTTAGACTGAATGAGGTTGGGAGATGAAATCCCTAGAGAATTAAGCAATGATGATAGTCTCATTTTGGACTCTGTGTCATCTAGGTCAAGAAATTCCTAAAATGACAAATAGATTTACTTGGTACATTAAACACACCCACTTCCCAAGTCTTCTTGTTGTTTCTTTAACAAGTGTGTCTGGACCATGAGCCATGCGTTAAGGAGTCTCATCACCCACGAGGAGAAGATGATGAAACCAAAGATTTAGCAGACTGTATCCTGAACCTGAGGCATTTTGTTTCCATTTTTGCAATTTTCCTCCATTACTCTGAATGATAAGTTTAAAAATCAAAGGAATCAAGAACTTTGAATCCAAAAGCAAAGTATCTCTAGCTCTTAGCCGAGGATTTGAGGAAAGGTCTATCATCAGTAGAAAAAAGAGTGAAGAGGGGCTAGCTCTCTTCTAACTTGGTAATACAAATGACATTGTGGTTTTATTTGGAACTTTCAGGAAGGGGTCCAGACCACCATTTTTCAGGAAGCACAAAAGATGGGCCGGAAGAAGCGTATGTCTGCCTGCCCTGCAGAGAAGGCTGCCCCTTCTGTGCTGACGACCGCCCGTGCTTTGTCCAGGAGGATAAGTACCTACGACTTGCTATCATCTCCTTCCAAGCCCTGTGTATGCTGTTGGACTTCGTCAGCATGCTGGTGGTCTACCACTTTCGCAAAGCAAAGGTAAACCCAGGTATCCTGGTCATGGCCCTTCTTTATACTAACAGTAATTGCTTCTCTCTCTAAGGAAACCGAATTTCCTAATCCCTGCTACTATTCTAGTAAGCAGGCATTTTGTTTTGCTATAATGTGATTGGGTGAGAATATTAAAACCGTATCCATTTGCCTCCCAAGAAAAGAATATGCTGTGCTAGTATTTCCTCATAGAAAAGATGCTTTCTATTTAGGCCGGGACTCTGATGCTCCACTGCCCTAAGGGCTCTTCTTAAAGTAATCTCTTTGGTCACCAGATGACCTTCTGCTACCTCCATCCAGTGTGTTGTTTATTTTTCATATATAGAAAGTCCTGTTGTGTTTTTGTTTTGTTTTATTTCTCTTAGTAATATTTACTGTCCAGGGATGATAGAAATGTTAATACACCTAGGGCAAAGTTGGGAGCTTTCTCCAGTGGTCAGAAATCAGTTACATGAAGCGGGTGTTGGATTAGAATGTTTGATTCTGTTGATTTGCACTAAGTTCTTTGTGACACAGGAAAAAAACAATGTCTTTCCACCATTCTTGGGTTCAAATGACTGCTTTATCTTGACACAATTACTCATTGTTGTAGATTAGAGAAATTTTTGAAAATATGTGTACCTACTAGAAATTTATAAAGAAAAGAAGTCTTTTTGGATAATTTCTGCTGCAAAGCCACTAGTTAACCATTATGCTGATGTTATTAGTTATTTTAATAGTAGGCAACACAATTTAAATCAAGATTTCAGGCAGCTAGAAAATGCAAACATGCACTTTGCTTCCATTTTACTAGTACTCATCTTTCTCTTGGAAAAAAAAAACTATGTTGATTTTATGTAGATAAAATAGTGGGCTAATATGTTCCCAGATAACATCTTAAAAGAGCAAGTCAGTAGCAGTACCAGAATTGGGAGGTCTATTTAATAAACTGCTCTGAAATCTCTCTGATGTAATAAATTCATTACACAGTGGATACCACAGTCCTTTATAAATTTTAATTGATTTTAATCATTAATGATGGCTGTGCTAAGTAAGCCTGTGATAAATGTGGGCAGAATGCACCATTGGGTACTGAGAGGTTTGCTATAGGTCGTTCTGTCTGGGCCCATGTCTCAGTCTGTATTAATGTTACTTCCCAGTTACCAACCTTTCAGATCTGCATAGACCTTGGCAGGAGATGGGCAGCAGCTGACCAGAACCTTTTTTTACAGGGCAGCCATGAGAATACAGTTCTTTACATAAAATCTTGATGAAATTTCTTGGCTGTTATCTACTTGGAAGTTGGCTACCTTTTGAAATCAGTTTTCCTAGAATGAGACACAAAACAAATCGTCCTAAGTTAATCAAACCAAGGAAAATAGATCTTGCATATTAAAGAAAGGAAACATTTGGTGATATTTCCTCTAGTGATTTCTCTTACCAAACTGGATTAACTATAAAAGTAATAATACATTTCCATATAGAAAGTCCAAATATATAGCATGTGGACTTTGTAATTATTATTTAAACATTTTGTGTGTATCTTGGCAACATTTCTTTACATAGTAAGGAAAACTATGGGGCAACACTAACACTTTATTTAGTATTTCTAACTGTGTTTTCTATTCCTGATAATTAAAAGAAAAAATACCCTTTTACCAATATTATCTATTTAGACAAAAGAGAAAAAATCCAGTTTAATATAAATGTAACATGACAATTGTCAGCCATGTCATTTAGAATTAAATCCCATCTCGGCATCTCTTTGACTAGTTTCCTCCTATCTGATATGGGACTAATACAATACATCCAATCCCAAATATTGATCCAAAGTGTAACAACAACCTAAATGGAAGAGTCATAACAAGGAGTCTTTTCTTAGATGGAAACATAGGTGCATATCTTCATGGCTTTGAGTTACTCAACTTTTTAAAGATATGGCATAAAACCCACAAATAATAGAAAAATAAAATGATAAATTGTACTTCATGAAAATTGAGTCTTTAGACACTCAAAATACACTATTGAGAGAGTCAAAAGACACCCAATAGAAGAGAAACAGTTGTAAGATCTCTCTCTCTTGAGAGAGCAGTGCCCAAAATATATGAGTAATTCTCATATATTAACAATAAAAATAAAAAATATAGAGAAAATATCTGGATAGACAGTTCTTAAAAAGGAGTATGACAAGCTAATGAACACATATAAAGATGATCAATAGTATCTGCTATTAGTAAATCAAGTGCATAACTCCAACAAATGTAGCTAAAATATTTTTTAAAATTCTATTAACCAATGATGAGAATGTAAACAAATCGAAAATCTCCAATTTGTTTCTACTGCAGATTCAAAAATGTGCCCAGATTGGGATGTATCTTAATAATACCTGCAAAATTTAAAATATTATACAATATGGCTCAAGTATTGTATTCCTAATACACATCTATACAGAATGCAAATAAATGTTCATGAAAGTGTCATCCACAACAACTAAATGGTGAACGCCACCCAGATACCCATCAATTAATGCAAATGAATAATTAAGATGTGGTATTTCCATATAATAGAACTATTCATCAATGAAAAGGATTATGTATT
Organism: Chionomys nivalis; assembly: GCF_950005125.1. NCBI lineage: Eukaryota > Metazoa > Chordata > Mammalia > Rodentia > Cricetidae > Chionomys > Chionomys nivalis. Next base: position 10,217,363 of record NC_080098.1, on the reverse strand, counting down.
AATACATGGAGTAATATGAATGAACTTGAAGAGGCTAAGTAGAAACTGTAAAAGGCAATATGTTGTATGATTCCATTCATCAAAAATGCTCAGAATTAGCAAATTCATTGATCCCAGAAGAAGATTAGTGGCTACCAAAGGCTACCAGAAGAAAAGAATAAGGGGTGACCATTTATGAGATTAGGTCTTCTTTCAGAAGATTCCAGAATTTTAAAAGCATTTATATATAATCCACCTCCAAAACCAATGATGAGACAGTTCATCAGTTCATGTAGAATTAGTCTTAATTAATGCTGGTCTCTTGTTATTCTATTTAAAAGGTCTTTGCAAGAATAGCAATTAATATGTGTTTCTCACCTGTGGGTCCACATATACATTTAAAGAGTTGAAGAGACTAAGGAGCTGGAAGGTTCAGTCCTGGTTTTGAAGCACACACCTGAGTTGCATGTTCATTCATGTGCGAATTGACTCCAAAACCATCACCATACATCTACTTCTTGGTTTTTGTCTATGGAAAGTTATTAGATGTACAATTAAGCTAAGAGTTATTTACCTATTTATTGCAGTATCTTTTCTAGGAAGGTTTAATTTTCCTTCAAAATGAGAACTATGGAGATCTCTCTTGGCTATCAATTGTTATGTCATTGAGAATACTTAAAAACTGGACTCATGCTGTTATAGTCTTATTATAGAAGCAATGTAAAAATTCATAACACATAAATAAAAATGTTTGATACATTCCTAGTTTTCATTTGGAAATCAAAACTTTTTTTTCAGAGCTAGAATCATGTCATATGTAATAAGTCCCAAACCCCAAGAGTTTGTTAGTAGCACAAGTTAGTACAGCTGGTTTAGAAAATTTATATATTTGTACTTTATTGGGTTCCAGCCAATGGCATACGCACTTTCAACAAATGAATAAAATATAACCAAATTAAAATTAGATTCAAATATTAATGAAAGTAAGTGGTAAGGTTAAGATAGAACTTGGATTCCTGAGGTCAGGATCATGACTTCAATGGATTGTTAAAAAGTCAGAGACAACTGGAATTTTCTGGCAGCAGCACTAACAGAATGAAAAGGATTCAGTGTACCTCAAAATATGAACCAATGAAGAGAAACTCAAGCTTTAGATGAAATTTCTTCTGTGGATCATTATATAAGGAGGTTATCAAATGTGAAGAGTGTCTTTATCTTTCCATGGAGTCATGGAGCAGAACAATGCTCTCTGTAGCCCTTTCTACTCCTTTGCCTTGATTGTGCTGAAGTGTGAGTGTTGGAGCCTAGCTCAGACAAACAAGCTTTAGGAGTGTGTCACGGTGCTCTAACACACGCCCTTCAACGCTTGCTTTGTGCTAAACTTTTCCTGACCTGATGAAACCCCTGACAGAACATTTTAGGGGAGAGTAGGTCTAGCTTTGGTTCACAGTTCAGATGGTACAGACTATCATAGGTGATGTGTGGTCACGTGGTGGCAGACCAGGAAACAGAGATACAGCAGAACTAAGATCAGCATAACCTTCACAGGCCTGCCCCAGTCACCCCCTCTTCTATAGGACTCACAGCCTTTGAGGAGTCCTTGAGCTGAGTACTGGGTCTGTCAGCCTATGGGGGGTGGGCACTTCATATTCAAACCATAACAATAATGAGTGCTGAGGGGTCTACCAAGAGACATACACCTTAAGAGAAACATACTGTTTTATCTATAGCAGCTACAGTGAGGGAGGGATAGGGATGCTTGGTCACAGAGACACCTCAGTTTGTTCCCTGCTACATCTGTTGTCACTCAAATTCTATAGTTTACACCCAAATTCAGGATATGACATGTCTTAATTGCTGGTAGTGTGTATTTGCAATACTTTCTTTAGGGCCACCAGACATAGAACATCTTGGAACGTCAGTCTCTTTTATTTAAAGTGGATCACTGTTGTGAATTAACAGAAATAACCACACTGACATGTCAAAATATAGGAGAATGTTAGCTGTATCAAACCCAGCACAGGTAAAATCACTGAAGTGGTAACAGTTCTGCTCTCAACAGAAGCAGCAAGTATTCAGAGTAAGAGAGCTAAGATGGTTCTGAGACTAGACTACACAGGGCTTCAGTCTGGTTCTGAGCACAGTCATTTGAACAAGGTTAACCTAGACCAAATTAAAAAAAAAAAGCCTCTACAGTTCTGTAGCGAGTAACTAACAATCAGGGACCAGCAACTACTCTGGCATCTTATTCTTTTAACTGGCATAACTGAGATTCCAGTCTGTTCCTGCGTGAGGCTTACAGGCTAGGATGCTAACCAGTTAATGAGCTCTTACCCCTCAGAAACACTTGGGAAACAATGCACACATTTGTGTAATGTCTTTGCCTAAAGATTCAACAGGCCAATAAAACATGAATGATTTTAAAACTGGTGAATTCCTCTAAAGCAATGGCAATATTATAACAGTTTTTAAAAGGATCTTAATTTTAAATATTATTGAATTATTTCTTCATTTTTACCAAACATTGTGACAAGCAACATATTTTCCTATTAGATATTCCACACAGGGAGTATGGCTGGTTCCAGCTTAGCAATGTCAAGTGTGCGTAGGATTTGCTTGTGAGGGGGAATGACAGAGGAAGACGATGCACAGAAAGGAGGGTGTCTTACACTTACTCTGCTGATCTCAGCACACTCGGATTTGAGTACACCAGAGAAAGCAATTGGCAATTTTAAACAGTGAATTATTGTGGTTGATATTTTCCCCCTTCCTATAAAAGTAATTTCTTAACTTACAAATTAATTGACATGGGAATTGATAAAGATGCCACTTTTCGGTTTGGAAATTGAAGTGTTTTAATATAACATGGTAACTGATTTTTGATGTTTTATTGCCTGTTTATGAAATAGAGAGCCCTTTTTGTTGCTGTAAAATGTCTGAAATTTTATCATTCTAATCACCCTAAGCACTTTGGTGGCATGAAATACCTTCATATTCTAGGATGACTGTCACCACTGTCCATCACTGTCCTCAGAAACCATGGCTTCCACCCCTGCTCACAATGTGTAACATGATGTATTTTAATCAACAAGTACTGTTTTATCAGGTCTGCATAGAGCTTAGCCCCATAGCTTAAATGCAGAGGTTCATATGGCAGTGTTTGTAACCAATCTTTCCTGCAAAGGTTGTTTTCTTCTTTTTCCTGTGCTTACTTCTGGCCAGGTTATTTAAGTATGCACAACATACAAACAGTTAAAAAAAGAAGTTAGAAAAATTGTTTGAAACATATATAACAATAAAGAATTAGTAACCTTAATCTAAAAACATTCCCTCAAATAATCCAAACCAAACTGCTTTCCGGTTCAAGAGAAAAAGAGAAAAGAGAAAAAAAAAACACACACACTGGAAAATGTAAAGGATATATAAATATAAAATACAAAAATGCATCCTTATTCTGAAGAATAGTTATAAAATTAATACTGAAAGAATTGCATGTTTTATGAACACAGTGCTGAGCTGGTGACGGCATTAGGAGCTAGGATTTCCATCACTGGTAATAGTTGTAAAATTGTAGAATATTTGGCTTAAATTTGATGTAGCTTAAAACGTCATAGCCTTTTCACTGAACTACTAGATATCTGCCCTAAAAATCATATATATGTGCAAAGATTTCCAAATATGTTCACATTTATACACATGCATGCACACATGTGAGCACACACACACGCACGCACACACACACCAGTGTATTTACTCTGTCTAAAAGACTAACTATGGGCGAAATAGTTCTACTGCAGTATCACATCACCGCCGCCCCACACTGACAGTCATTGCTGGCCGTCTGCTTCCTAGACACCATGCTTTAGCACAGCCTAGTGTCTCTTCTGTCACAGTCCCATCCCTTTCCTTATTTCCATTCACCAACCCTCTGAACATCTACTGAGCGTTTAGGATTACCCATGTCTGGAATGTGGTAAAAACAGGGCAAGTAAGATCTTTAAGGAGTTTGGGTGGGGATGGCAACAAATGCAACTCAGAAGACCAAATGAGGATGTGACAGAATGAAGTGATGTAATTTGATAGCGATTGACCTGGAGTCATGGAATTCTCAGTCAGTTTAAGTGAGGTCTTCAATTTAAATTGTCCTCAATTTAAGTGTGAACAACCAAAAATCTGGTTCAAGTTTGGATAAGCTTGGATTTGTTCTCACCTGTTTGACTTAGGGCCTACCCTGTTTATTACTCCACCAACATGTATGTGGTGACACATAGGTTTACAAAGAAATTTTATTTAAATTAAAAAAAAAAAACACATCCAGCCCTTGCCATCTAGCCCTGGTCACATTATAGCAGTCTGAGTACATAAATTCCCTTTGCTCCTTCCATTCTGTCCCAGCAAAGCTGGCATGTCCTGTGTAAGTTTATGTCCACTTCCTGCTATGTACATACTAACGAGCTAAACAAATCAAGTCTTCCCTTAAGAGAGCCACAGTGCTTGGCTCAGCTCATTGATGCTGCATGCTGTGTGCTTCAACCTAGGAGAAAAAAGGGTGAAATGGCTTGTGCATTTGTGCATGTGTGTGTCACAGTGGTGGTAAGGTAAACATTGTGAAAACAGCAGAGCAAAATAGCTTATCCAGAAGGACCTCTTTCTTTGTGTGCTTCTTTAAAAATATTTAAATAACCTCGTACTCCATCTGGTGGCTGCAATACTAATGATAAATTATGAAGAGCAAGTAAAGTGATTATAACTTATTTTTATCTGCCTTAAGAGATATATAAAATTCTTAGTGATTACCAAGTCTCCATTATCAGTTCTCTTGAGATATTTTTACTTACTAATGTTTATTTATAAAGCCAGTTTCTTATTAAGTGTGCTAAAAATACTTTTTTAAAATTTAATGCACTAATAGACCGAGCTGCTTTAGTTGAAATATATTGTGAGAGATAAATCACTTGTATTATTTACAAATTCCTGGGGGCGTCTTCATTTTTAAGGCTTATCAAACATTTTGTAAATAAAAGACTGTAGAATTATAAAGCAATGCATATGCATATTCAAAAATTAAAATTAGTTATGCATTCATGAATATCCAGATAAGTTTACATAAATGGTTTGGATACTGGCTTGCTCATAAGACATTCACAATCAAATAGATAAAGGAACATACAGAAATATATAACATATGCACCAACATATATGGTGTCTGTGTGTGTGTGAATATACTGTAAATTTACTGAAGTTTTGGCAAGGCATTAGAAAAAAATGATTCAACTCATAAACTCTAGCTGTTTTGCCTGGCCTTTTAAATAATAACTACTTTTAAGAGGTTTTTTTAAATTATGTGTATGCATGTGTATCTGATTGAGAGGGCGTGCGTATGAGTGAGGTCGCCTGAAGAATCCAGAAGAGGGCATCAGGCCCACTAAAGCTGGAGCTATGGGCAGTTGTGAGCTGCGAGTGTGGATTCTGGGACCTGAACTCAGGTCCTGTGTAAGAGCAGTAAGTGCTCTTCACTGCTGAGCAGGTTTCCAGCTTGTCATACAATATCTCTTTAATTTACCACATTTTTTTTTCTAAAAAAGCAAAACAAAACAAAACTCAATTTCTTCCATAAAAATATAGAAATAACAATAAGTTTAACTTTCTGTGGCTACATGGAAGATCAACACTTATAATTAATGGCCAAGAGAAAGTACTCAGAAAATGTTAACAAGGGTATGTTCAGGATGTGTTGCAGCATAAAAATACAAATGGTTAAGTCTACACTGGCTGGGTAAAGAGCTTTGAAAATGGATTTCTGTGGTCAGACCAAAAGGGGTTAGGTGAGACAGTCCACCTGGAGGATACTTGAAAGCGAGTATATATTAAGAATGTAAAAGATTTCATCATGAACCCAGAAAAATCTAGTGCAGCAAGTTGGACTTTATCATAAAGGCAGCTGGGATAAATTGTTGAGCAGGCAGTACAGAAACAGGCTTACAAGTCAGGGACGTACTCACATTTCCTGAGAAAGCATTAAGGTCCCAGGATGACAGCAGTTGAAACACAGAGGAAAAAGAGGGAAAATAGGTGGATATGATGTGAGATGAATGGTCCATGAAGAGAAAGATGCACATTTGAAGCCGAGAAAGCACAAAGAAGCCTGGAGCGTCCTCTGATCTGCAGAGAAGAGGAGAGGAGAAGGTGAGCGCAAGCAGATGGTTGGGAGGACAGGGTCACCATGAACAGCCTGTTTTACCTGATGTGCAGTTCAAAGCAAATGAAGGGTTTGAGGCAGGAGGACAAATGATTCTCTTTACAGAGATCCCATTTATTGATGGTTCTTCATTGCTGATTATTAAACTAGCTTCTCTCGTTGCTATGCGGTAGACTATGGGGGGGGGCGAGTGTAAAATGGGAGGAATGTGAAGTTTGTTGGATATTCTGAATAAAAATCTCAGTGACATTGTGAATGGGAGAGAGTCGATATATTTGAGATGAATTTGGATCAAGGGTTCTCAGAAGTTGCTGAAGAATTTGATAAGGAGAAAGAAAAGTTAAGTGTGATCCCACTAGGTTTATAGCTTGCAGAATTAGACAAAGTACTCCCCACTAAAATTAAGAAAATGAGGAATACAGGAAGAAAGCTCACAGAGGAAAAATTCAGAAGTCCCATTTTAGATATGCTCAACTGATCTAGATTTGACAAGCTCTGCAAACAAAAATACAGTATTCCCACTTAAATTTGAATTTCAGATCTGACCTAATCTACTTATCAGAAATCAAAGCAGAGCAGTCAGGTGGGTAAGTAGTTAGCAATGCAAGCTGGAAGCTGAGTAGGGCGTCTGGAGATTGGACCACAAATCAGGAGTCATGAGCACAAAGGCACTGAGATCAAGAAGACAGGATGATATGTTTATAGGGGTAGAGAGGAGGAAAGAAGGACTCACAGGGCTGGGGTCCTCATAGTTTGGGGTGAAGCAGAATGTGAGAACCAGGCCGGGCGGTGGTGGCGCACGCCTTTAATCCCAGCACTTGGGAGGCAGAGGTAGGCGGATCTCTGTGAGTTCGAGACCAGCCTGGTCTACAAGAGCTAGTTCCAGGACAGGCTCCAAAGCCACAGAGAAACCCTATCTCGAAAAACCAAAAAAAAAAAAAAAGAATGTGAGAACCATTTGAACATTTGAGGAGCAGCCAAAGAGACGAGAGGAAAGTTAGCTGGCTGTCCTATTCCAGAATCCAGGAGATGACAGCCAACAGTGGCGACACTACTGAGCCACAGTATCTGAGGGAGAAATGATCTGGCAGTGCAGAGCTCACTGGAGACCTTAGAGTTGAATGTTTAACTAATTGTTGAGGAAGCAGAGAGTGCGTGTGCTCAAATTGTCTAAAATCTCTATTTTCACAAAAGATATAGTGCGAGTAGACAGTAATACTTCAAAATGTGGATAACTGAGAATTCAGGGAGGTAATTTAGATTAAGAAGACATCTGAAACAGCCTTTGGAGTGGACAGAAGAAAAGAAAGAGGAAGGGAGGTGGAAGACTGAAAGCTGCGAGTCAAGTGGAAGACTTTGATGGGGACAAGGCATCGCTGAAGAGAGATTAAGACTGGAAAGGGGAGGGGAGCAATAAACAAAGGTGGAGAGTTCAGGGAGCCCAAAGCCTGGGATAGTTGGTGGTTGTTCCCGCCTCACACTGTTCTAGTCTTAATCTTAAAAACAAGTAGAATATTTTCAGTGTTTCTTATGCCCTTTATGGACACTGACTGAACTGAATACAAAAATCTTATGGGATTTTGGATAGTTTTTAACTTTATCAGTAAAAACACTTTATCTATTTAAACCTAAAAATTAGACCACACCCTTTCACCTTTGCAGCAAATTCCAGATGGAAATACAAATGCTAAATTTGATGATTATTGATCCCTGATCATCACAGATGATTATTTGAGGAGTTATTGATAAAGTTTCCAGGCAATTGTCAAGCAGTTGTATAAACAGAAGCCTAATTGCCCTTGGGTGAGAGGTGAGTTGGAGACAGGAAGGCAAAGGTGGAGACAGAAAGCGTTCTTTCAAAAAGCCCCACGTCTGCTGAGGTAAGCAGATGTGTGATCACTTGGCTGGAGGGAAGAGAGCCTGAGAGGAGATTTTCATTTCTTTTAAAGATAACAACATATTTATCATTTTTTAAAAGGTAGTTTAGCATGTGAAAAATGCAGGGAAATGGCGGAACAATGCAGAACAGGGAGGGATGCAGCAGAAGAGAGCAGTTCTGAGTGTAGGGTGTTCTTCAGCAGTTCTGAGTGTAGGGTGTCCCTCAGCAGTTCTGAGTGTAGGGTGTCCCTCAGCAGGGGAAGGTCTGAGCTTTATCTGTGGCTGCAGAGGTGGTGAGACTCATGAGGCAGAAACAGAACGTTGTGGTGGAGACATGAAGTGGAAGAAATTCTCTCTGGAATCTGGCATATGGCCACTTACTTGGCTAGAATGGAGAGCCCTGAGGAGATGATTCAGATATGTTTAAGCACTGCTGAAGAAGGAAAGGGAAAGTCCACACACACAGGGACCGTGAGAGCAGCTGGAGGCAGCAAGGACGAAGTTGCACTAAAGTTCTCCTGAGAGATGGCTGGGTATGATGCTGGAGGCCTTTGATCCCAGCACTCGCAGACGAAGGAAGAGGCAGGAAGCTCTGAGAGCAAGGCTAGTTTGGTCTACATAGCAAGCACCAGGCCAGCAACGTGAGTCTACCTTTAAAAGTCATTCTGCTGAGGGTAAGACAGAAAGATGAAGAGATAGGAAATTCTGTGAAGCTCTTGTGCTTATTGTCTAAAGGATTGTAAATATTTGTAGAGAGCTTTTTACTTTTGTCCATTAAGGCAGATTTATAAAAAGATCCTTTCAAGCTTCTCGGGACATTTATAGCATTAATATGTGTGACCATTAATTAACTTTAGAGAATTCCACAGGGGAGAAAGAAATGACAGTAATTATCATCTTCAGTTACAAATGGAGAAACTGATGCTTAAAGATACTCTGGAGTGACTTTATAATCCTCAGTTCACTGATTATTAAATGACAGTATCCTCCAAATACAGCAGAGGCAGCAGATCATCTATGACATCTGCAGGAGTGGCTAAGTTGTCATTGGATCATCTCAAGACACATACCTTCGGCCTGTCTAGTTAAAGATGAAGCCCTAGAGTTATTCCTCAAATCTGAATTTCTAGTGTAGCAGAAATCAGTAACTTATGGCCTACTACCCATTATGTAGAACACAAAATAATAATATTTCTTGGTGTGAAATTTAAATCTCAGCATTTATAACATTTGATTGGAGCACAGCCCTGTTTTCCTGTGTGCTGTCCCTGGCTGGCTCCAGAACTGAGTAGGGCCTGAAATCCTCACTGTTGGCGCTTTACAGGGACCGCCTCCCCCCTCCTCCCCCCTCCCCGAGAGCACAGCTCTGTGCAGTCAGTCCACTTTGCATCCTTAGCTCTGGTTTCCAGCTCTTCCCTGGGATGCTCAAGGTGTCCCCGAGCTTCAATGCTGCCTTCTAACTTCTGCATCTTTATTTCTCAAACCAGAGGTCAGCGGTCATCCCTTCAGGGGTCCCAGAGCTCATTTTCATCAGTTCCTTCCCATGTGTATACAGGGGCCTAAACTGTGTCTATCCCTTAGCTGACTCTCGCCACCAAGTTAAGACCACAGGCCCTGTGGCTGCAGAAGGCAGCTGGAGCTAGGAGTTCATGCTTTCCCTGTCATCTGAGGATTTTCAAAGATGAGCTGATGAAACTAGTCTTCTCTCAGCATCTTACCTTTTCTTCCACGTCCATCAGTCAAACTCTCCTCTGTTCCAGCAGCTCATGGTCTGGTTCCCCGGGGGCAAATGGTGGACCTCTTGTGCACAGTTTTCTGAGGAGCAATATTTAGAAGCGATAGATTTCTCTGGGGGTTTTAAACTTTGCCTCCAGGTTGTCTCTTGTGTCCCAGTCTCACAGATCAGAAAAAGAGAAGACTGAACGCTGGCTGAGCTGGGCCATCTTCAGAATGAACCCTCCGTGCAGTCCTGAAATGGGGGTGTGTGGTTGCTTGTTTATACAAAGACAGTGTCAGCCCTGTTCTGAGCTACTTTCCATGACAATAGCCAGGGACAGAGAGAAGAAGGCCTCTCCAACCATCCCTGACTTAGCTGTCAGGGAACTAACTGGTTTTGCCGAAGTGGAGCTAGCATCCTGGCTTCCCTCTCAGTGATCCAAAACAGCGTGCGACTGGTGGTGTCCAAGACGTATCTGACATCACAATACTGGCTTATTAAAGAAAGATTAAGTTCAGGAGAAGAAAATTCTCAGTGTCTTTTTTAAAATTTGCAATTTGTACAGTCTCTGAAATTTAAATTATGTTTATAGTGATAATTAATTAGCAAGGTTACAATTCTTATTTGCAGAGATTGAAAAGTATAGAATTCTTGACAAATAAAAACATTTTAAATATGTTTATTCATTCATATGACTTCCCCGTTCTTTTTATCCTCTCTCCAGTACCTGTTTCTAGACTGAAGGCCAGAATGGGTTTCTTGAGGACTGCTAAAGGCGGTGCACATGTTCCACTTCAGCGTCCACACTGCAGATAGAATCGTTGCTGCCATTTCAAGTAGTTCAGTCAATCTCCAGTGCCCAGACCCACATTTAAAGCTGGCTCAGGGTCTCATTTATAAGCTGTTTGGCTTCTTCCTTGCCCCTTTAATGAAAAATAAAGATAAGGAAACAAGGTGCACAATAAGAGCAGAAAAGCTTTAAAGAAGTGTAGAAAGAAAACACATAACCTTTGATGACCTATAGCAATAGAAATTTAGAGTATAATCATTGTGGAGGCTACCTTCGCCCACAGGTACTGCTCATTTACCTGTGTCTCTGAGCTTAGGGACTCTGTCTAGCCATATAGTTCTCCCGCTCAGCTCTACACTCAACTCACTGCACGCAAATGTGTTGCTAAAGCTCGGATGCCCCTCTCTGACCACCAGCACCCCCAAATCAGACTCAGGTGGCAGTTAGTGTCTCAGCAGCATCCAGTCTACCCTGTCCTTCCGTGCCCCCTTTCTGCTTCAGAATTCATGGTGCAGCCCCCACCATCCTGGCACCTCGGTCCTGGTTGGCAGGATTAGATACTCACGTATTTGGTCCTTACTGCCTGCAGGAGACTGAGTTCCGTGTTTTTAGGTTTGGAAGGAAACTTCTGGTTTTAGAATGAGAAGATCTCAAACCTCAGGAATGAGTTTCTCAAATGAGGCTTCTCTCCATATGTAGAATTTCTGATTTTCTCGGATGTTTGTGATATACTTCTAAGATTGGGGAACATTAATTTATAGCTTGATAATCATCTTCTCTATTGCGAAAGGTAAACTGAAAATCAGTGTGTTTGATGGATGGAGACTGCCAGGGTTGTGCCTGTCAGTCACAGACACACCACGGGGTTTAGTTTCCCACAATCCATTGCTTTCCTAGGCAGAGAGAGATAATACCAAAAGGGATGTATCCCTCAAGAGCAGTGGGCTGTAGGATCTGCGGAGCATAGCGGAGAGAGATTCGCTCAGTGAATTTATTAAATCCCTGAGCTGGCTACTCCAACCCATGAAGTAGCTGAAGGAAATTTACATGGAGGAAAGCCCCAACAGAACTGCTCTGGGTGTTCACAGTGGGAAGTGACTGGGAAGGTAAGTGAGAACTACCGGAAGCAGAAAAGCGTTATACACTTATTCTTTTCTTGGGCACAACTAAGCAAATAGAGGAATGCTTGCCCGGAAGTAAACAAGCTGTTAGACACAGCCAAAAAAATAAGCCGGTGATGTAGCAGGCAAACGGTAGTGGCTCACGAATAAGATGAATACGGGAAATCAGCAAAAAGATGTGACTGCGTAAGACAGATATAACAAAACATAGCATGTGAGGTTGCTATTTCAGTCTACAGGCAGCAGGAGTTCATTTGAGCCCAGTGCCCTCTGTTGTATTGTCTGTCTGGGAAAAACCAAGCATTTCCTCCGCTCTCCACATCCACCGTCTTGATTGCCCAATTGGGCATCAGTAAGTTAGAAACCAACTTCTCCATCTTCCTCTGCCAAAGTTCATCTGCTTGCGCTCTTTGAAGTCTAGGAAAATGGCCCGCCATGGATCAGAGAGTCAGTTAGAAGCTCAGCACTATCCCTGACATATACATCCCATTCCTCACGGCCATTGCCCCAGGGATTATCAATTGTACACCCTCAGACTGATTTCCCCTCCCTACTCCTCTGCTACCTTCCCCGTCTAGGATTTCACCATCCCCTGCCTTCCCTCGTTGTTACAGCATCCTCCAGCATACATCCATGTCCCCTCCAGTGTGTCCTGGAGGCTGCAGCCAGAAAGCATTCTTCTGAATCGGGTCTCCTCACTTCACCTTAGTCTCTTTTCCCCAAAACTCTTTGATGACCTTTTTTTTTTTTTTGCCATGGGGTAGATGCCTGTGCACAGTTCCAGGCTCAGAAGAGCCACCATGATTGCCACTGATTAGCTTGAAAACTTCAACACTGACTTTGTTCCTCTTTCATTTCTTCTCTACCCACACTACTGTACTTAATGAGCTCCGAGTCTGCGCCTCTCTTTGGAATGCTACTACCATTCTTTCATGGACACACCAAGCCAGTTCTGTTTTTATTCCTCATATTTCTGGTCTCAAATCATCTGAAACTTCCAATGATGCACATCCTAATCTTAATCCTGGTGAGTTTTCTTTCCTGTGTCCTCCTGCAGTTTGGGTTAGTTTTCCTATAGCGTTTGCTAAGAGAGCCCTGGACTGTTTACATGTGTGTAAGACGATCTCTCAGTTGAAAAGCACCATCCTGGGTATTTTCAGTAGCGCCTCTGACCTCCACCTATTAAAATAAACCCATTGGATGCAAACTGTCCAACTAGAATGTCACCTGGTGATGGATAATTACCTCTGGTAGTTAAGAATCACAGGTTTGGGCCAACTATTTCTCTCAGTCTAGATAGCCTTCCCCTTGAAATGAGCACTCATATTCATTCTCTCTCTCTCTCTCTCTCTCTCTCTCTCTCTCTCTCTCTCTCTCTCTCTCCATCCCTCTCTTCTTTCTTTCTCTTTTCTTTTTCTGTCTCTCTCCTCTCTCTCCCTCTTCTCTCCCCCCTCTCTATGTATTGGCTATGTTCAATGTAATAATGGATAAAGAGCCCACCAGTGGATAAAAAAAAGTGTTAACAATTGATTTGATTCTAATCTCCCATGTTCATCTCACATCCAGAGGGGAAAATTAAGAACTTTCATGATATCATTGAGTTTTGAAGTAGTGTAATTTTAAGATAGAATTCACTAGAGGACATTAGTGATATGATAGCTGTTTCTGGTTTACTATGGAAAAGTTCCAGGCCATTATCCTTTTAAGGAAAGCACACTGCAGTTTTGAGTCTAAGTAAGAGCTCTAAAAATCACTCATATGACATGTTAGCTACTAATGACTTGAAGGAAGACTGTACCTACACCATAGATAAAGGCTAATCTAAAAGTGGAAAAGAAGAGCAAAGCCAAGTTTAGGCTTATCGAGAATGCATCTATTATTTTAATAAGGCTGAGGTAGTAGTTGACCAATAAATGTGGACTGAGCATTAATAATAAATGAGAAAACAAAGACAGGTGATAGTACATGCCTATAATCCAAGCACTTGGAAGAGGAAGGGTGATGAGGAATTCAAGGCCAGTTTCTGCTACATGGTGAGTTCAAGGCCAGCTTGGGCTCTGTGAGACACTGGAGGCAGGGGAGGGAGGATAGGAATGGGGTACAGACAAAGCAGCTTGATGCTAAGTGAGAACATCAGGAATGTATTCCCAGAAAAGGTGATGTTGGAAAGCTTTGAAAGATGTGGAGGAGGTTTCTAGATAAGGGAACTGCATCTGTAAAGGTCTTGGTTAAAAAGAGCGCAGTTTATTCAAAGAGTGGTGTGGCTGGAAGGAGCACAGTATCTCATCTGTAGTGTTTGATAAAGAGGGAAGGTTGGTAAGGCTAGAACACGGAAAGTTCTAAATGCTAACTTATGGGATTTGAATCTATAGATAGCCCACCATTGCAGTGATTTATGAAAACTTGTGAGGGGAAAGATATGGTGCAAGTGTAGTAGGCAGAACTCTCTCTAGCAAAATGTGGAAGGTAGCACAGAAAGTGTGAAACTGGAAGTGCAGAGAGCAGTTATGGATCTGTTATATTGCTTGGAAGAGAAGCAGTAAAAACGTGACTGGAGGCAGGGACCCTAGAGAAGAATGGGAATGATGCCCAACCAGCACAGCAAGTGGAAATGGCTTTGTGCTAGCAACCATGATGAGAGAGTAAAAAAGACTAGTTCTGTGCTGAGATTTCGAATCTCATTTTTTATCTGGGTTTTAAAGCCGGCATTGGAGAGCAATTAGAAGGTTTGCTATACAAAGGTGAGCTTGGTTTACACAAACTGAGGTTCAGTCATTTGTAGAACACTAGTTGAACAAATATTGACTGGTATACAGGAGACAGGTCCAAAATAGAGACAGATTTGAGGTGATCCAAGGGAGTGATCCTTGATGCTAGGCAACGGAAGAAGCACACAAGAGAAGGAATATGGGGAAAATAGGGGGGACTGCTGCTATGTGTCACCAGGAGAGTTTGAGAAACATCACTTAAAGAATTTGTGTTTTAAGATTCAGAAATATGCTCAGTTCACTCTCATGACCATTTGCACTGATTAATTTATTCTGATGTATGGGAACTAATCCTAAATGCCTTGAGATAAAAAGCTCTATTTGCAGCCTTGTGTGAGTCAGTAAGTCATAAAATCTTGTCAATTCTGTGAGTTTGAGAACAGCCCCCACAGTGTGTGCTTTCAGATCACAGGCAAAGCAGTGATTGGAAAATAGGAGGCTTTGAATATAAGTTAGACAGGTTTAAAACTGATTTTGTATTAATGAATCCATTCTGTTTTAATGATTCTATTTTTTAATATTCCCTTGAGATCATACTTTATCCATGGCTTCTAATATATATCTACTTCAGATTTCAGAAGTTCTTATATTTTATCTGACATATAGTTTATCCATGTTAATGACTGGATGTATAATTTTTGCCTGTTTTAATTAGTAATTCTAAACATATTTTACTTAACAATTTTATGGCTGAAATGCTTAAATCAATCCTAAACTATTTCCTAGCTATGTTGGCTTACTATAAAAATATGTCTGCCAGAACCAGTTACTGTAGACACTAGGTAATAGCAATCGATTAGGATGTAAATTGATTGGAATATCTAACAGCCAATATAGACAACATTTATTTTCCTCCAACAACCATGAAACAAATCATCCATGTCTAGAGATGTTTTAAATAAAGAGATGAAAAAGGGAAGTCCAACCCAGGGAATCTCCTGCTTATTTTAAACATCTTAGGCTTTTTTGTTCTCCTTGTTTTCATGGTGCTCTTTAAACTTAAAACACAGCATCTGGAGGATAGTCACTTATAAACTAAAAGGTCATCAAATCCTGTTTAAACTCTAAACAGGTAAAATATATTAGGAAAAACAATCACATCAGATTGAATTCAAGAAGTTTCTGAATAGAAAAAAAAGAGAAAGATTTATGCCTAAGCAGAACAGGGTTATAATTTAACCATAGGTTTATAAACACTATTTCTAAGCAATAGTATGCTGGGACAAATAGACATACAGCTTTGTTTTATACAGTCAGAGTACACTTTACTGTTCTTAATAATTATTCTTGGTCTGACTACAGGGCAAGTCAAGATGGGGCCCCCTCTCTTCTATTACTTAGGGTCTTAACTGGAGTCATCCTTGTGGATTCCTGGGAATTTCTCTAGAGCCAGGTTTCTTGCTCACCTAATAATGGCTCCATCAATCAAGATATCTCTTTCCTTGCTCTCATCTCTGTCCTTCTTCCATCTTGACTATCCCATTCCCTCAAGTTTTCCTCATCCCTCCCCTTTTCCTTCCTCTTTGCCTTCTATGCTCTCTTCTCCCCCAACCCCATACTCCCAATTTTGTCAGGTGATTTTGTCTGTTTCCACTTTCCAGGTGGATCTATATATGTTTTTTTTAGGATTCACCTTATTACTTAGCTTCTCTAGGATCATGAACTATATATAGGCTTAGTATCCCATGTTTATAATTTGTATCCATTTAAGAGTGAGTACATACCATATTCATATTTTTGGGTCTGGGTTACCTCACTCAGGATAGTGTTTCTAATTTCATCTATTTGCACGCAAAATTCAAGATGTCATTGTGGGTCTTTTTTTTTTTCCCTGCTGAGTGGTACTCTAATGTGTAAATGTACCACATTTTCTTTATCCATTCTTCAGTTGAGGGGGAAGGTTGTTTCCAGGATCTGATTATTATAAATAATGCTGCTACGAACATAGTTGAACAATCCCTTTATAGTATGATTGAGCATCTTTTGGATTTATGTCCAAGAGTGGTATTGCTGGATCCTGAGGTAGGTTGATTTCCAATTTTCTGAGAAACCACCACACTGATTTCCAAAGTGGTTGTACAAGTTTACATTCCCATTAGCAACGGATGAGTGTTCCCCTTACTCCACATCCTCTCCAGCATAAGCTATTATTGTTTTTGATCTTAGCCATTCTGACAGGTGTAAGATGGTATCTCAAAGTTGTCTTGATTTGCATTTCCCTGATGGCTAAGTCAGACTTATGAATATCTTAAATATCACCATAGAACCATCATCCAGAAACTGATGGAAACAGAGGCAGAGACCCGCATTGGAGCACTGGAATGAGCTCCCAAAGTCTAGTTGAAGAGTGGGAGGAGTGAGAATATGAGCAAAGAGGTCAAGATCATGATGAGTACACCCACTGAAACAGTTTACCTGAGCTAATGGGAGCTCACCAACTCCAGCTGGACTGGAAAGGAACAAGCATAGGATCAAACTAGTACCTCTGGTTGTAGTTTCATGGCTGGAACAGACTGAGGGGTCACTGGCAGTGGCACCAGGATTTATCCCTACTGCATGTACTGGCTTTTTTGGAACCCATTCTCTTTGGATGGATACCTTGCTCAGCCTAGATATAGTAGGGAAGGCCTTGACCTTCCACAAGGCAATGTGCCTTATGCTCCCTGGGGATTAGATGGGGGTGGAGTGGAAGGGTGTGTGGAGGGAATGGGAGGAGGGGAGGGAGTAGAAATTGGGATTGGTATGTATAATGAAAAAAGATAGTTTGTGTTTTTTAAAAAAATATAAAAGAATTATTCTTAAATTTCATTTTCAATAGCTTTTAAATTTTCAGTATGAAATTTCCATATCCTGGTATTCTTTTATAGTGACTGATATCAGTCTTAATTTTTTTTCAGTCTTTTGGATTGAAAGAAGAATACAATTGGCCCATCCTATTTGTGTATTCTTCATTCATAGCTCAAAACTTGTAAATGTAAACTATTTTTAAATATTGTATCTGTACTGAATGCATAGAATCTCTTCTGGCTGTCAATTATATGATTTGCTGTGTAAATTGTTCTTCTTGGGGAAGGCATGAACAAATGTCTATTCATGTCAAGGCATTAAGAAAAGGTCAAACAAATGGTTTCACCTAAGTTTAGTTTGGTAAACCAATGAGTTAACTGGGGTTATTTACAGGAGCATATGTGGGTGGTTACTTACTATATGTATTCAATATTTTTCTGATAGTGGATACAGCACCATGACCAGAAGCAACGTTTGAGAAAGAGTTCATTTTGTCTTAGGGTCCATCATGGAGGTAGACATGGCAAGCATGGCAGTGGGAGGAAGAAGCTGAAAGATTACATCTTTAATCGTACATATCAAGGACATCAATCAGAGAGAGTGACTTGGAAGTGGCATGAGGCTTTCAGCTCTCAAAACCTAGCCCTAGTGACATACTTCTGTCAGGAAGGCCACACCTCTTAAATCTCACAAACAGTGCTACCAAATGGAACTTCATGTTCAAATGTCTCACTCCATGGGGGAAATTCTCATTCAAACCCCACACTGAGACATGGACCTCTCAGAGTCAGCTGTTTCACTGAAAATACAACCTGTTCTAGTTTTTGTTCTGTTGCTATGATGAACACCACAATGAAAGGTCACTTGGGGAGGGAAGGGTTGATGTTACTTTACAGGTTGTAGCCTACTGTTGAGAGAAGTCAGTGAAGAAACCCTAGCGGGGCAGGAACCTGAAGCAGAGACAATGGGGGAAGAGTATTCACTGGTTTGCTCCTGGGATCACTACTTAGCTAACTATTTATTTATTTATTTATTTATTTATTTATGTTGAAAAAATTTCCGCCTCCTCCCCGCCTCCCATTTCTCTCCCCCTACCCCCACTCCTCTCCCCCTCTCCCCACTGCATTCCCCCTCCCTCTCGAGTCTGAAGAACAGTCCCAATTCCCTGCCCTGTGGGAAGTCCAAGGTCCTCCCCCCTCCATCCAGGTCCAGGAAGGTGAGCATCCAAACGGGCTAGGCTCCCACAAAGCCAGTTCATGCAGTCAGATTGAAACCTAGTGCCATTGTCCTTGACTTCTCATCAGCCTTCATTGTCTGATGGGGGAGAGTCTTCTGTTTTGTGTTGATTTCACTGGTTAAATAAAGAAACTGCCTTGACCCTTTAATAAGACAGAAAATTAGGTAGGCGGAGTAGACAGAACAGAATGCTGGGAGAAAGAAGCCGAGTCAGGCGGTTGCCATGATTCTCCCATCTGACACAGAAGCAGGTTAAAATCTTTCCTGGTAAGCCAGCTCGTGGTGCTACACAGAATATTAGAAATGGGTTAGATCAATATGTAAGAGCTAGCCAATAAGAGGCTGGAACTAATGGACCAAGCAGTGTTTAAAAGAATACAGTTTCCGTGTAATTATTTCAGGTAAAGCCATGCGGGCGGCCGGGTGCCAGGGACGCAGCCCCGCAGCTCTTATTTCAACAGCTGTCCGCCATGTTCAGAGAGTCTGGTTTTATTCCATGCTTATTCAGTCCCAGTCCAGCTGGCCTTGGTGAGCTCCCAATAGATCAGCCCCACTGTCACAGTGGGTGGGTGCACCCCTCTCGGTCCTGACTTCCTTCTTAGCTAACTTTTTAATTCAACCTACTAGATTGAATATAGTGCCAGCTGTAGTAGGCTAGGCTCCCTTAAACCAGTTATCAGTCAAGGAACTCTTTCATAGATTCGAACATAGTACAATCTGATTGAGATTATTCTATAGTTGTGGGTCTCTTTTCCCAGGTGACTTTAGGTTTGTGTAAAGTGGACGATAAAAGGTAATTATCACTCCACTCCAGCATGAGTAGGGTTCATGAAAGCTAGACACCTTAAAGCTCCCCCCTGCTCAAGTTTCAGGCAGCTTCAACAAAAAGATTCTCCTCCCAGGAATTGCCTACTGCTTGTATAGCCTTGGGGAAGGGTCTTTGTAACTTGCTGAATTTCCCAAGCCTGGCAAGTTTCATGATCTTGTTCCTTATACAATTCTCATTATGTGTTGGGGGGTCCAACCTTAACAGAGTTTCACACATTCCAGGGTAGGGACATGTGGATTAGAAATATTAGGCAGAAGGAACAGAGATACAAAGACACAGAATAGAGTCAGGAGGATAATCCAGTGAATACCAAATTCACCTGCATTTGTTTTCAATATATCCCAATCCAAAAATGGGGGGAGGGAAGAAGGCAAAAGACTGCTTTAACTTGATACAAAGAATAAGCAGAGTTATTACCTTTTCATTGCCTGAAGCATCAAGCAACTATACCCCGAATGAAGCATTCTGTTGTTTAAGCAGAACATACAGTGACCACACCTTAGGCTAAGCATCCTGTAGGCAGTCACTTCCTGGGTCAAACCTTCTACCATATCCTTGAAGGAGCAGGAATAAGCCTGACCTCTCTGACCTTTGGTCAAGGTGAAACAGATTCACTTCTGTGGGTCATCTTAATACCCAAAACACCAAGTAACTGCACCCTAGGTCAAGATATCTTGTTAGTAGCCACACTTTAAGTAAAACCTCTTGTTAATAGCCTTGAAGGAGCAAGAATAGGCCTAAACTCTCTGACCTTTAGTCAAGGTAGAACAAATCTACTTCTGTGGGCTCCCAGATTTATGCGACTCCCTCCAGAGGTAATGTTTCCAATTCTGAGGCAATGGCTACACTGCTTAAGTGGTTCAGTTTACATTAAGTGTTGTAGTGGGTGCTGTGACAGTACAGAGATGATCATGTGCATAGGAGGATGTGCATAGGTGTTATGCAAAAGTTATATCCCATTATGCGAAGGACTTGGCCAGCATGGACTTCAGTGCCTATGGTGGACCTTGGAACTAGTTCCCTGCAGATACTGAGACAACTGTTGTTTAATTTTGATTTACATTTTCCTGTTGCTTGTGGCAATCCACATTTTTCACACTTTCCTTTCTGTTTCTGCTTTGAATTGGCAGTTCAGAGCAGGGCTGCGGTTTCTTATTTCACATGTCTTTGTATTTCAGAGTGAGGTCAGAAAAGGAGCCTTCATGAGCAGCTCTCGGATGCTATTTTAAATGACAGCTTTACAAAATTGTATTTTGAAAGTCCAAGGGCAAAGTTGAGCAACAGAACTGTGTAGCCTATGTATGAGTTCTGTCAATTTCTTGACAAAAATTTTAACCTCCATAAGCCTCAGGCTCTGCATTTACAGAGTAGACATGATGGTAGTGGCCATATTTGTTGGGAGACTTGCACGTTTCTGTGGGAGTTAATAGATGGGAAGAACTTAGAGTAATGGCTTCTAGAAGAGCCCAGCTGTCCTGGTCATTGCAAGTATCATCATGCTCCTTGTCACCATCCTCATTAACATTCTGTTTAGGGCAAAATGTATTCTCAATGGGGGAAAGCTTGTTGGGTGGGTGAGCCAGCAATGATTGATTTCTTTCTCTGTACTCTGGTTCTGGGTCTCCTTTCCTTTCTCTGAAGTCAGCTTTACACTCCTGGAATTGATGCATTTACATACTTTTTTGATCTTAAAAATATAAGAAAGAAAGAAAGAAAGAAAGAAAGAAAGAAAGAAAGAAAGAAAGGAAGGAAGGAAGGAAGGAAGGAAGGAAGAAAGAAAGAAAGAAAGAAAGAAAGAAAGAAAGAAAGAAAGAAAGAAAGAAAGAAAGAAAACTTACAGCAAATGGGGTGTATGCTTGGAGTGGGGGAGTGTTGCTGCTCTTGACCTGCTGATGACAGTTCCTGCAATACTGCATGCTGCAATACTGCATACTACGATACTGCATACTACGATACTGCATGCTGAGATGCTTACACAATCAGGAAAGCTTGTTTTCAGAGGCAGCTTTCTTATTAAACTAACTCTTGCTTCAAAGAAAGAAGAGACTAAGAAGCAGGCCTATTCATTTAGCTTGCTCCCAGCAAAATCTTAAAGTCTTGCTGGGGTGCTTATGTGTGACAGTGGCTTGCTGCATTTTATTTTAAGATATTTAATTATCAAGTTATGTATATCCAAGGCATAGAAAGCAATGAGTTGGCACACACTATTTCGCATGGATCACGATCACACAAATCCACTTTAAGAACAACTCCTGCTGCACATCAGGTTCCTAGAAAGCTCACTCTTCTCAGCTGTCTGATCATCGTGTCTCCATTTCTTTTTCTCTCCGCCCACCAGAAGTCACCATCGTGTCCTTACCTGTTATCTGCTGGGGGACACTTAGGCAATTCTGAATCTTGGCTACTGTCTCTTCAACGAATTTATGATTTAATTCTTGACTTCTTTGCATATTTTGATTCGTAACTTCTAGTGAGACATGGTTTTCAGATATTTTTCCCATCCTACAGGTTAGGTATTTTTCATTCTGTTGACTGCTTCCTCTCTTTCATTGGTCTGCAGAAGCTTTCAGTTTACTTGTTTTTGCACTGTACTGAATCTGTGTATTGATTTTGATTCGTGAACACGTGATATCTCTGAATTTATGTGTGTGAGCTTCAGTTTCTTTAGTCGACGTTTTATAGTTTTCTGGGTATAGCTCCTTCACCACTTTGTTTTTGCTTACTTGTAAGTATTTTATTATTGCCACTGTTTTTGCAGTTGGAATTGTTTCTCTTTTGTATAGGTTAATGGTTAGTGTTAGCATATAGAAGCAAAATGTTATTCTTAATTGGTCTGATATTCTGAATTGTAATGAATTTATTATTTGTGATGGAATTCACAATAAAAACTGAAAAGGAAAAAAACCCTTTGAGACAGGAAAATTTGCTTCTTAAAAAATGAAGTTGAAGTCAAGCATTATGGTGTAGACCTGCAATACAAGAGCTGAGGAGCCTATACAAGAGGATTGTGAGTTCTACAAAAGCTTGAAATAGAAGAACCCGACTCAGGATAAACAAGATCTTTGACATAAAATAGTACCCTATGTTTTGATTAAATTTAGGCATATTGATTAACTTCCATGTAGGACTAGTTTCAGCAGAAACAATTTTGGACCAAGAAAGCATCTTCTGTTAACATCATTCTCTAAAGCTTCATGGTAGATGTGTGCATAATTCTAGCATGAGGAAGGTAAAACTGGGTGATAGGGAGTGTGAAGCCCATATAGGCTGCACAGAGGGACTGTCTCAAAAACCAAACCAAACAGAAATGTCTGAACAGGAGGGAAGGGAGGGAGGGAGGGAGGAAGGAAGGGAGGGAGGGAGGAAGGGAAGGAGGGTAGGAAGAAGAAAATTGATTAAGGTAAAATCAAAGATCTTTACTGTGTACTTTAAGTATTGTTTAGTTTCTCTTTCAAGTTCTACCTGGAAGGGCAGCCACTAACTTATTACCACCACTAACACTGTTAGTTGCAGAATATGATGTATTTTATCTGTTTACTTTACAATAGATAGGGAAGATTAAGGTAGGGCAGAAATTGAAAACTGGGTATCAGGAGTAATAGAACGTCTCTGATAAAAATGTTCCTCTTGTAGAGGACAGACTTTGTTGAAATGACAGAAAAGGTGATTTGAAGGAGTTGTCTGTCATCTGTAGTAGGGGGCTGCGGCAGGGCTGTGTCCCGCCACCGGGTTAGCTTTACCTGAAATAATTACACGGAAACTGTATTCTCTTAAACACTGCTTGGCCCATTAGTTTTAACCTCTTATTGGCTAGCTCTTACATAGTGATCTAACCCATTTCTAATATTCTGTGTAGTACCACGAGCTGGCTTACCAGCAAAGATCTTAACCTGTGTCTGTCTGGAGTGGGAGAATCATGGCGACTGCCTGACTTGGCTTCTTTCTCCCAGTATTCTGTTCTGTCTACTCCACCCACTTAATTTTCTGTCCAATTAAAGGCCAAGCAATTTTCTTTATTAATTAACCAATGAAACAACAGATAGAAAGATGACCCACCTCCATCAGTCATCTGTGGTAGAGTTGAGAAAGAACACAGCAACCACAGTGAGTAGCACGTGCAAGTGAGGCAGGACTGTGGTTTGGGTTCTGCTGGGTCTGGCTCCGTCTTCACCCCTCCAGCTCATTCACCCATGTTTAGTTTGTGAAGTCAAGAAGTAATATTATGTCAAAACAGATACAAATAGACATTTGCTTTCTAAACTGATAGTCAGCCTTTGCTCACAGTAAAAGGATTTTCTTCGTTTTCTGTGTAGCTACTGTTTTCTTGTTTTTTTTTTTTTTTGTGTGTGTGTGTACACTCTATGTCATGCATGTGGAACTTTAAGGATAACACACCCACCTTCCTTCTTCTACCTCCTCCTCATTCTCCTCTTATTCATTTTATCACTTTGGCTATTTAATTTACTCACCAGACCATAATAGAGTCATATATATATATATTTAATCTATCTATCTATCTATCTATCTATCTATCTATCTATCTATCTATCTATCTATCTATATCTATATATTAAAAGTTTCTTTTCACAATTATGAAGCAGTTTGCATGTAGATACTCAGTGTTATCATTTGTCTAGTTGGTTAGAAAACAGTGGGCCATAAAAATTGGGGGAGTTCTGAAGAAATATTAAATGTATGAATGGGCTTAATTAATAAACCAATTTCTTTAATTTACAGTATGTAAGTGTATGTTTGAGATATAGCTTGAATACAGTATTTGTAAATAGCTGATAGTCCTTAATCAGGAGAGAGAACCTCAAGAAACATGGTTAGAAAATTTAGTTTCTGGCATCTTCAATATGGAGTGCTTCCAGGGAGGGGAGTGAGAATATAAATTAGAGATTCAGAAAGCAGTTATGGATGCAGATATAGAGTTTAAGTAATTAGTTTGTCAAACTTTAAATAGTTGCTAACTTCCAGAAAACCCATTTAACTCATGGATGTTAAAACACAATAGCTTTTAAAAATCTATTACATTGGAAACCTTTTTTGGAGGCTCTCTCTCTCTCTCTCTCTCTCTCTCTCTCTCTCTCTCTCTCTCCCCTTATTATCTTTTGAGAGAGGGTTTCACTGTACCAGCCTCTGCCTCCCAAGTGCTGGAATTAAAGTCATGCGCCAGTCAACATACCCAGCTTTTTTGTTTGTTTGTTTGTTTCTTAACATTCATTTAACAATTCTCTACTGTCAAACCTCTCTATCATCAAATTTCTATATATATATTCATTTATTTCACTTGTGTATTTTTGAGTTGATAGTCTGATCCTAATGCATAAAACAGTATATCTTAGGGCAAATGATCTATCACAGAGAGGAGAAGAGGAGTGGGGATGGGGGAGGGGAGTGGGGGGAGGGGGCAATGTGTGGGAGGAGGGGAGGGAAATGGGAAACGGGGAGCAGTTGGAAATTTTAATTAAAAAGAATAAAAAAAATATTAGATATTTGAAAAAAAAAAGAAACCAATTAAAACATCCATCAGTTAGTATGACCTTTTTGAATTTTGTATGTAAGGGTTAGCACTTATTATCTACTTAAAACTTATGAATTAATTATTTGAAATCTTTCCTGAGTCACATTCATGATGTAAGATATAAAAATCTTAAAATATCAAGATAATTACTCAATCACATTGAGTTTGCTAGTATACACGAAGATGGAAACAGAAAACTTTAACTAAAGAAGAAATTAGACTTAACAAGAGAAATGTAAACAAGATGGACCTAATTAGTTAATTAGTCATTTAGCTAATTATTATTCTAGCCTACCTTTTATTTTGTCTTTTGGCAAACATCTTCAAATTTTTGTGTTCAAACCCATCTAGAGGGACAAAGGAGGGGAGGGTGGGAAAAGGGGGTGGGGAATAGGGGGGAAATGTTCAACATACAACACACATTTGCATTAAACCTGGATAAACAAATTCTATAATACTCATCTGGTTCTTAATGCTCAGAGGTACCAGGCAAGTCAGACTCCAGCTTGCTCTACACCATCTAGAGACTGAAAACTGTTGTAGAAACTGAGTTTGAATTCCTGTCTTCATCTTTTGCATCTGAAGTACATTGCACTCCCCATGCCCTTCATCACACACTTTTTCAGTGTATCAATCGGCTGCAAAATTACAATGACTGCTTTTAGGTTTCTCAAAGTGCTATTATTCTTGCAGGTAAAGAGCATCTCTTACATCTCATTAAAATATTTCTTGGTTTTCTTATTTTGAAATGCTCATCATATTTCTATGACTTTATTTGTAAATGTCTCGTCAGAATAAACAAGTGTGCTACATGTATAAAATTAGAAACATATCCCCATTCTACTGTTCCAGTCACCACATACACTTTCGTATGTGAGACAAACTTAGCAGTTCTGAGTTCTACCCCAAGGCTCAGACTTATTTCCGCTGAGGATGACAGCTAATGATGTGTGGACATTAGCATTTGAAAACAGTGCCTTGAAGATTGTAATTTTGAGCAAACCTAACTCAAAAACAAAACACTTTGGGGATAAACAGAAATCAGATGAGGTTTCCATGTTCAGAGTGGTATGATCCTAGACTAGATTAAACAAAAACCAATGTTTAATTATTACTTTGATCTTTTGCTACTTAGTGATCAAGTGAAAATAAGCAATAATTTGTAACA
This sequence comes from Chionomys nivalis, assembly GCF_950005125.1. NCBI lineage: Eukaryota > Metazoa > Chordata > Mammalia > Rodentia > Cricetidae > Chionomys > Chionomys nivalis. The sequence continues at coordinate 10,191,364 of NC_080098.1, read as the reverse complement.
TTTCTACTATAAAATACATTTATGTTTCTAAAAGATAAATATCAAACTGAATTGTGGTAGTTTGAGAGAAAATGACATCCAGAGGGAGTGACACTATTAGGAGGTGTGGCACTGTTGGAATAAGTGTGGCCTTGTTGGAGGGAGTGTGTCACTGTGGAAGCAGGGTTTGAGGTTTCATATATGCTCAAGCCACACCCAGTGAGTTTGTTGACTTCCTGCTGCCTTCTGGTCAAGATGTAGTCAGAACCATATCTGCCTGTACACTGCCATGCTCCCTGTCATGATAATAATGGACTGAGTCTCTGAAACTGTAAGCCATCCCCTCAATTACAATTTTCTTTGTAAGAATTGCCATTGGTCATGGTGTCTTTTCACAGCAATAGAAAAAAGCCTAAGTAGAACGTGAATGATACCAGAGTTCATTTCAGTAGAGCAAAGTACGATATTTTTCAAAATCAGTCAGTGTTTTAATATCAGTTTTTTAGGATTTATTAATCTTTAATATTTTAATTCTGTTCTTTCAATTTAGAATACTTTTCAAAAGGAAGAATTTGTTGATCCAGTTCTTATTCAAAAAATATAATCATTAATCTTAGTGGCTTAATGAAACATAAAATTGAATACAAAATGCATTTTGTGTCATCTTCCATAAGGATGTACAATAAGCTATCTGAAGAAATATGGGCTCCTTAATAGTTCAGCCTTTGCCATTCACTTCTGTAGGCTTTCTGGGTGTATCCCAATTATACGAAGCATGTGCTACTTCATTTATTAGTTTAAAAAAGAAAGGAAGAGGAAATTGAAGACTGCAAAGAGATCCCAAGGAAGTAGCTAAAGGCTTAGGTCAATGAGTACAGATAGGACATTCAGGCAGCATCTTAGCAAGACAGAAGGACAGTCATCAGATGGTCACCCAGGGTTCTATCAGAGAGGAGTTGCTTTGACAGCAGCATGGAGGTGGAGGGACTTGAAGATTAGCCAAAGTTTGCTTTTCTGCATGTGAGTTCTTCTGCATCTCAACAGCGTCAGGGGCGCTTGTTGGATCTTTTGAAGTGTTGACTTGATATTTTTAATTTTTATTTTAAAAACAATCTTATTTTACATACCAATCATAGTTCCCTCTTCCCTGTTCCCCCACTCCCACCACTTTCTCCCCATTCAGCCTCCCATCCACTTCTTAGAGAGGGTGAGGCCACCCATGGGAGTCAACAAAATCTGTCATATCACTTGAGGCAGGACCAAGGTCCTCCCCACTGTATCTAAGCTGAGCAAGGTATCCTTCCTTAGGGAATGGGCTCTAAAGAGCCAGTTCATGCACTAGAAATAAATGCGGTTCCACTGCTAGCTGTCCCCCCAACTGCCCATGCCTCATAACTTTCACCCTCATTCAGAGGGCCTAGTTCAGTCTTATGCTGTTTCCTCAACTGTCAGTCCACAGTCAGTGAGCTCCCACTAGCTCGAGACAGCTGTTTCTCATCATGGTCTTGACCCATTTGCTCATAATGTCGCTCCTCACTCTCTATGACTGGACTCCAGGAGTTTGGCCCAGTGCTTAGCTGTGGATCTCTGCATCTGCTTCCAACAGATGACTTGATTTGAAACAAAGCAAAGTGAGTTGTCAAAAACCTCATTACTTAATTCTGCAAAAATAATAATGCCTGTTAAAAGTTTCCACTCAGGATTTTGTGGTGAATCATAATTAATAATGCAGGACCCATTATTTCTAAGTTCACATGAGTATAAAAATGTTTTTTACCCCCTTTTTAGTGTTCTATTCTGTTTTAAAATTTATTAAACTATCTGTATTTTTCTGTGTATTTTATTTCAGACAAGCTAATATTTTCAGAAGTTAGTTTAAATTGAACCCGAAGTTCATGTCATATGAAAAACAGACCAAGGCCAGGTAGTGGTGCTGCATGCCTTTAATCCTAGCATTCTGGAGGCAGAGACAGGAGTTCAAAGCTAGTTCAGAGCAAGTTTCAGAACGAGCTCCAAAGCTACAGACAAACCCTGTCTTGAAACTCCCCCCCCCCTTCAAATAAACAAAACAAAACAAAGACCAAAATTCAGAAGTTAAACTTCTGGCCCAATGTCATGTGGCTAATAAACAGCCAATATTGCCATTGCAAATCAGCCAGAGATCATCATCCACAATGCTAAAATTCTCTGATCTATTCATGTTTTACTTTGGGAGTATCTATCTATTCTTGCCCTCTTTCTGTTCTTATCATTTTTATTCTTGATTTTTTTTTCTGAAAAGGAAAACCTGATTTGGAACAACTAACTCTTCCTTTACAAATAACTCTACATTGGAGCCGGGTAGTGGTGGCACACACCTTTAATCCCAGCACTTGGGAGGCAGAGACAGGCGAATCTCTGTGAGTTCAAGGCCATCCTAGTCTACAAGAGTGAACTAGTTCCGGGACCTACTCCAAAACTACAGAGAAGCCCTGTCTCAAAAAACAAAAACAAGCAAAAAATAAGCCAAATAACTCTACATTGGCTGAGTTTTCACTATTTCATTGCAGATATTCTCACCATAATTGAACTTCATGAAGTCTTTCAGGCAGGATGCTCTATTCTCATCCACATATAATTTCTAAAATTATTGAACAATAACCCCTCCAAATTGTCAGTGTTAAACATGCCCTTAGTATTACTTTTCACTTCTTATTTCCAACCTATGTTGTATCATTATGTCAAGTGCTTATGTCAAGAAGTCTCTTTTCTGTGGATTTTTCTATGGAAACAGAAGAGTTAAAAGAAAAGGTCAACCCCATGAATCTCTTCTACCAGTGTAACTAAGTCATTCTGTAAAGAGAGATTTGTAGACTCTTGGTTTCTCACCAAATCCTCTGCTGATTCATCCCTTTAAAAATAAAATCTTATTGCTATCTCAGAGTTTGCACATAGACTCTGAAATTGAGCTATTTAAAATGTTCCCTTTTCCTTTTCAGTGATTTCTTTTGTAATACAAGGAAAGTTTAAATATTGCAGGGTTGAAGACATTGGCACTGATCAAAAATAGCTGCATGGTGTTAGCAAGAAGTGTGTTATTTCCCTAGAGGCTAAAACAGTTTAACATATAAAAGTGAGGTAGAGCTAGTCACGTAGAGTCAGGGAAATAATAACAAGTCATTTTAAAAGCTTCGCCTCCAGCATTCTTGTCCTCTTGTTACTATAACAGCTTAGGCTTCCTTGGGGCTGTTGCATGGGGGCAATTATGCCTCTAGAGGCTGCAATGGTGTATTGAGTCATGTGCCTCTGCACTTGGTGAACTAGGGTGATGAGAGCTAGGAGCTGGTTTTGAGACAATTGGATAAGTTTATAGTAGAATATTATTAGCCTTTTATTGATCTACAGGTTTCATTTGCTCATTTAATTTGTCATATCTGTGAGGGTTTGGGAACAGGGGTAGGAATACATGATAAAAATGGAAGAAGATAAATATCTTCTCTCTTAGAAGAAAGGTTTTTCTTTAAACTTTTGCATATTGTAACTCAGAATCATAGAATTTTATAATGACCAAGTTAATAGGTTTTAGATTTTCTTCAGTTAATTACTAAAAAGCTTATAATTCAGCAATATCTGATTACATGTCCTTCAGTGAAAAAAGATATTGCTAAGTTAGTTCTCTTATGCCCAAATACAATCTCTTCTTTAGAAGAGACCATTGCTATCATGTCAGGATGAATCCTCTGGACTGTGAGTGCCCCAGGCTTCTAAAATTTTGATATGGCTTTGTTGTCTACAGTGTGATGGACTGCATACACAGCTATCCTGGGCTATGTACAACCTGTGAGCAACTGACTGTACACACCTACAAATCTGAAACTTTGTTTATAGAGATACACACATAGGCTGGGCGGGTGTTTTATAGAAACAGCATTATACCATATTTGCTGGGTATATTTTGAGAAAGTACTCCCCTCCACTGAATTTCCCAGTTCACAATTCTAGTTAAAAGTAGCTCTATTTTGCTATTTCTATCTCAAGCAAAGCTGTTTAGGAGGTGAATTTTATCTCCACCTCTGTGAATTTGCTCATTCTCTCCTTTATCTGTCTTCATTTCTGAGTTTCTCCTCTCCCATCACTTAGCACTTTTTCTCTCTTCCCATCTTTTACAGCTACTCAGGGGATCACTCATAGTAATTGTATATGAATCTTTGGTGCCAGTTAGAAAGCAAAGATTTTTGTCCCAGTTAAAATACCTAGTACTACCACAGCAGTGGGAATGGTGATGGACTATTTTAGGTTATATGCAATTCTTCTTTGCCATGAAGAACCATTCATTGTGTTTGGCTCATTCTGTTAGACTTTGAAGCCAAATTCACCACAGGATATTTCAAAAGAAAAAAAGTTTACATTTAGAATATACCTCACATTTGAAGATAGTTGCCAGAGTTCCAGTTTAGAAGCTAAAATTCTGAGCTTCCCTGTTGAGCAAGGATGGGGACTAAGCAAGAAGTACATATATCTTTATTGTACAGGTAGCTGTGAGAATACACATGAACACATATGATTGCTACTGTTGTGTTCTAGCAATGACTGAAACACAGACATATAGTCTACTGCTCCCAAAAGGATCAGAAGACATTGCAGAAGGAAGATACCACCACCCCACAGCATCATCACATGCCAAAAAAACTTCTGGGTCCTCTATATCTAGGCTCTTTACTCTTCTGGGGTAATTTTGGATTTTTACTTTTTATTATAGTTATGTATTGTTTTAAATTTATGTGTTTGTCTCTGCAAATGAGTGCAGATGCTTTCAGAGTCCACAAGAGTGTGACGTATCCCCTGGAGCTGGAATTACAGATGGCTGTGAGTTGCTTGGCATGGTCACTGGGAACCAAACCCAGGTCCAATGTAAGAACAGTATGTGCTCTTAAGCACCGAGCCATCTCTTCAGTATCTTCTGTAGTCATTTTTGGTTCCAAACATAAAACACTTTTTGTTGCTATCAATATATATTCATAGTTTTCAAATTCATCAACTAGGTGCTGCTTTATGGCTTAAAACTAGATAAACAATTATGTACCAAGTCCAATGCTAAGTATTTTAACTACTTCATGTTTAATAACTTACTGGGTTTAATAAGGTATGTCTTAGGGTTTCTGTTGTAAAGAGATACCATGACCATACAGCTCTTATAAGGAAAACATTTAATTGAGGTGGCAACTTACAGTTCAGAGGGTCCGTCCATTATCATCATGGAAGGGAGCATGGAAACATTCATGTAGGCACGGTGCTGCTTACATATTGATCAGAAGGCAACAGAAAATACACTGTGACACTGGACAGTATCCTCAGCATAGGAAGCTTCAAAGCCCACCCCCAGTGACCACACTTCCTCCAACAAGGACACACCTTCTAGTAGTGCCACTCCCTTTGAGCTTATGGGGGCCAATTACATTCAAACTACCACAGGGTGTTAAAATACTCTATTGGGAAAGGCCATTGAAGTATAGCTTATTTCATTGCCTGCTTAAGGAGCTATTTCAGAATTCACAGCGGTACAGAATTAACTGCAAAACTTTCCTGCTATACTCTCGAGCTCTTCTGTCAGTCTACAATGCAGATCCTTTTACAAGAAGAAACTTTTACAAGAAGTTTCACATGATAGTTTGTAGTCTGAGTCTTAGTGTCATATTAATAAATTAGAACATAAGTTATAAAAATATCCATAAGTAGTTTATGCTTTGCCAAATGCAATTTTCCATATTAGAAATTCTACTAGCCTCAACTCAAATACTGCTGGTAGAAATTATCTTTTCACAAAACTAAAATATCTACTGGGTAAAGCAATGGCCCATATCAAAAAGCATTTAGAGACAGAAGATATATTGTAGAGGTACAATTGCTTGCCTGGTATGCATATGCCTTGGGCTCCATTCTCAGACCACAGGGAATGGGGGAAAAGAAGCTACTCAAGTGATTGACACCATCCAGTATTCTCAAACTCTTAGCCATGAGTTCCTTTGAAGGATTACATACCCAGCAAGGTTTTGAAAGAGGAATTAAAAAATTATTTTTCTGACTATCAGTTATCACATCATTTTCAAAAAATATATAACGCACTGTCATAGTCTGGATTCCTAGCCTCCTTCAGTTGTCGCGGAATTAATTTTCTTACTTCACTTAACTTTCCTGTAAAATAAAGCATCTTATATGCCTTTTATATAGCATTTAATGAAAATTAGGGATTCCAGAGTGACTAATTTTTTTGATTTTGTAAGACATACCCTATCTAGACACTTTAGCTCATTGAAGTCAAACTTATTGTTATAAGCTAAGATTTTTTTCTTGCCTCAACTCTGTTTTGTTATAGGAATTTTATATTTTGCAAATTATAAAAGTATCATAAAATTGTTAGATACATTGATGCTTTGAAACTAAATATTTAATAACTTTTAAGATGAGGAACCTTTTATATTTAGTGTGATTCGTATTGTTTACACAATGAAGCTGTATTGTGGGGATTATATTGTATCATTGAGATTCCAAGCCCCTATACAGCTCACACACCAAACTTCGTTTTAACCCTCCACAGTGATCCAGCAGGTGTCCGTGAAACACTTTAGGTCACTGGTGGCTTCTGATTCAGAAACAGAAAAATGATCTGTGTTGGTTACAATTTCTTGGATTGTAGGAATCTTCAAGATAGTGATGTTGGCTTCTCAGAAGTCAGTGACGACATTGTTAGGCCTGACCTCACTTCATACCCAGGCTTCCCTCATGTGACAGCTGTTTAGCCACCTGAACGCTAGCTAGATTTTATTTATGTACTTAATTTTCCCCAGAAGAATGCTGTTCTTAGGGATGAAGCATTTTTACAGTAGCATAAATCCTCTGTGCTGAAAATTAAGTTAACAATGGCATTTTCAATTTGTTTTCTAGAGCATCAGAGCATCCGGCCTCATCCTGTTGGAAACAATACTCTTTGGGTCTCTGCTCCTGTACTTTCCGGTAAGTGACATCCTGCTATTTTAAAAGCAGTCATCTGTTTTATTTTGATTTTCCATATTGTATATAAGCTACATATTACTAAGGAGTTTATAGATATTTAAATCTGACTTTTACAATTTGGTTTTCCTTAGATATTTATGTATCATTTCTAAATCTTGTGGGGAGGGTTTCTTGTAAACTAGCTGTATTTTTCTTCCTAGTTTTGTGAAAAGGGTCAAATATTTAGGTAAGATAGCACATGACGGTCATATTTAGTGCATATATTTAACATATACAAAAGTATTACTTTCATTCTTCCTTCTCCCTTATATAAATCAGAACTACAAACATACCACCAACAAGTTAATGCTAGAAATTTCCCTATGCAAAAAAAAAACATAAAGAAAAGTAAATTTTAGTGAAGTAAATGTATATGTGATACTGCTCTTATATTTTATTGTTATAATACTGAGTTTTTAATGATAAACACCAATTTCTAATACAATTCAACAGTTGATGTTCTGAAGTTATCATGTGATAAGCATGGAGGTAATTTCTGGAAATACTCTAATTTCTTCTCTCAAGAGGCTTACGATTTATAGGAAGAAATGAGTCAGCCCTGTGATGCAGTATGACAAAGACTTGGAGTGGCAGCAGCATGGCTTGGGGACACTTAGGAAAGATGCACAATCAAATCTAGAAAACATGGTATCAAAAGGTCTCCCAAGATCTGAAGGCTGAGGCGGTGTCTGAGGAAAAGGCAGGCTTGGCCCCACATCGTGTTTTTTTCTTCTTGTTTTTCTTGTTGGACTGAAGAGTTAAATAGAGAAAATTCTGCTCCTTCTGTCTTTCTGTCTTCTACAACTGGTGTTTCTATTGCTGTGATTAGAAAAATGATCAAAAGCAACTTGTAAAGGAAAGGGTATAATCCATTTATACTTCTACACCACATTCCATCATGGAAGGAGTCAAGGCAGGAACTCAAGGCAGGAACCTAGAAGCAAAAACTGATGAAGACGCCATGGAAAAATGCTGCTTACTGGATTGTTCTTAATGGTTGCTCAGTCTTCTTCATTATACCATCCAGGACCACCTGTCCACAGTGAGCTGGACAGTCTCAAAGAAATCAAGAAAATGCCTGAGAGGCTTGCCTACAAGTCAGTCAGTGAGGGCGTTTATTCAATTGAGGTTCATTCTATCCAAGAGACTCTAGCCTATGTAAATTTGACATGGCACTAGCTAGCACAGCTACCTTTTTCCTTTATAAACCATCCAGTCTCAGGTATTTTGTCATAGTATCTCAAAGAAACTGAGAAAATCGGATTTTATTTCTCCATAAAAATCATCTACATTAATTTTTTTAACTCACATGGTAGTATGTATTGCAATCAATAAACAACCAACAGTATTTACAGATTGGATATTTCTTATTGCTTGCATTCTGCCTCTGTAAGTGGTATGCCATGCACCCTAATATTTAATTTTCCCATAGAACTATCAGGTACATATATGAATGACCTAATAAGGTAGTGAAAGGTTTGAAATGTCCCGACAAATATGAAGAATTATCTTAATAACCTGAATTTATTTTGTATTATCTGTTTGGGCTTTTTTTTTTGCATCAACCTCTGCTGTGTGTGAACCTACTATCTATCTAGTTATTAATTGGCCTTTAGAAAGGTTAGTTCTAATTTGTTGCCCTACTGGTGTCTCATCAGTCTTCATAGAAGAAAAGTGAAAACTTTTGTCCTGGCTTATGATGTGGTGTTTGCCTGCCTGTTCTGTCTCACTGTGAACTATTTTCTCCCCACATTCTGGTCCCCAATTGTAAGGCTTTCTTTCTGTTCTCAAATGAATGCAACCCCTACCGTCTATTCCTGGTCTCTGTCCTGTTACGATGGCTTGCAGAGAGTCTACCTGGCAGTAGGAAAAATCATGACCCTTTTATTATTTGTTTCTAGTGCCCAGAGTTAGGAAAAAAAATCTTTGAAATGCCATTCTATGGCCTGAGCAAAAGTTTGGTTTATTTTTACTAATAAGCTGCATGCTTATTTAAGTGATCAGATTTTTGAGCATCACCTGTAATCTATGGAAGAATAATTGTAAAGCTTGTTACAGAGAAGAGCTGTTCTAGAAAAGTAGAACATTTGAAATAACAATGTCTGACTGTTAAATATTGAACACAATGATTTGGGATCATTTTATTGAGTATAGATTGCATGTCTGAAAATCATTTGATGGCCTTATACCCATGATGATATTAGATACACACACAGAGAGAGAGAGACTCTTGACAGTTAAAACTGTAAAGGCAGCACTCTCTGTAATCTTCCAGAAGAAGGGAACTTGACCATGGAAACTCCACCAGGGTCACCAGTGGGGCTCACCTGATGGTCTCATCCTTAGCTGCCTCTTTCACCCTTTACAGCCTAGTTCATTTTGCAGCTCCTTGAGATCCAAGTTTCTGTCCTGTGTCTTGATCCTTAAGTCAGTGTCTGTTCTAGTTTTCTCTATGTTACTGTTATAAGACATTGACCAAAACCATGTTGGGGAAGAAATTGTTTGTTTGACATACAGGTTACAATCTGTCATCAAGGGAAGCCAAGGCAGGAACTGTAGGCAGGAAACTGGAAGTAGCAACTGAGACAGAGATCATGGAGGAATGTTGCTTACAGGCTTGCTTCTTCTGGCCTGTGTTGTTACCTTTCTTCTACAGCTCAGATCCACCTGCCTAGGGAATAGACCACCCATAGTGGGGCTGGGCCCCCCTACATCAATTAGAAATCAAGAAAATCCCCTGTTGTGGGAGCTGCGGGCTGCATTCCTGCCACGCAGCTCCAGGCCGCCTGGCTAGTTTATGCCCCGAAATAACAACACACAAACTGTATTCTTTTAATCACTGCTTGGCCCATTATATCTAGCCTCTTCTTGGCTAATTCTCATGTATTAATTTAGCCCATTTCTAATAATCTGTGTAGCACCCCAAGATGCGCTTACCAGGAAGATTCTAGCCTACATCCATCCTGGGTCGGAGCTTCATCGCGTCTGCCCTGGAGAAAAGCAGCATTGCATCTGCCCCAGAGAGGAGAGGAAATGGCATCTTAGGTCACTTCCTCTTCCTCCCAGCATTCTGTTCTGTTTACTCCACCCACCTATGTTCTAACCTATGAGGCCAAGAAGTTTATTAATTAACCAATGACCTTCCTCCATCAATCCCCTACAGATATTCCCTCATGCCATTTTCAACCAAGGTTTGCTCTTTTTAGGTGTGTCAAGTTGAGAACTGAAGCTAACTATGATGGTGCTCACATTTTGAAGACAGAAAGGATCAAATTACTTAAAGTGGATTAAACTAAGACGTATAGCATAAGATTCTAGAGACAAAGAGATTAAAATGCATTACTGATGGAGCCTAGACAGGGGAATCCTTTACACAATAGATCAGGAAATGCCATTTTGGCAATGGATAGTGAAGTCCTTTATGGGAGTAGATGCAAGCCTGGATGTACGTGTATGAAACAATCTTACAAAGAACGATCTCGTCACCGGTGAAGGTTGCTTAGAATTTGACAATAAGAAGTTTATAACTTTTAGATAAGAGTTTTGCTTGTTCTGTTCAATGTTAAAATAATAAGATAAACCAAATACAAATAGAAAGTTTATTATCTAAAAGGGGACTAGAAGTGTTTCAGATATTAGAGCATTTTGGAATATAATCGTTGACTGTACCAAATGAGCATTGCTAATTGAAAAAAAAAAACTCTACAAGGCTCTAAATTCAGAAGCCAATTTTGGGTTGGAGATATTTAGCCTGTAGAGTCAAAAGGTCTAATTGGTATAAATATGGCCAAAACCTCTTTTTGCTTTTAAATATCTTTCCTAGTTTCTGAGCTCCTGCTGTGGACCATACCAGAACTACTCATGAATTTGCTGGGAATTACATCTTTTTAAAGTACACTTGAATAAAATAGATTGTTTCTAGGACTGGGTTCTTCTACAGAAGGAGACTGGGCTGTTCCCTGCTTTCCTGTGTTATGCAATGAACTTTATATTCTCTTTATGCTGCATATTGTCGTCCAGATTTGCAAGAATTAAGGTTATTTTTGCCATTTCTAAGCAATCTTGGACTACAGATGATTTCATAACAATGCTTACATTGGAAAGTCCAAATTAGACGTTATCATCATTGTACAGACGAGGACAAACCGAAATCTGACTAAAGTTAGCATTGTTATAATTGGTAGTGTGAACTGCAGCTTTGAATCCTTTTCTTACAGATTCTCCAAAGAATTTCATGGTTTGGGGCCCATACATTGTGAACAAATGGATTATCACCCATGATCACCTAAATACTTTCTGTGTAGCTATAAAATAAATGGACTAGACTTTCAGAAAAGGAATGAAAACTAAAGTGTATGTTTCTTGTTAAATTGCACCAAAGGCATTTTCAATTTATAAAACTTGTCATTGATAATGTAAGTCTAGAAGTTTGTTTTGCTTTGACAAATGCATACATTTTAGTTGATTGTAGCTTCTAATCCTTAACTGGTTTATGACATGCCCATCAATAAGGGACACCAATGCATGAGTCAGTATGATGCATATTTTAAGCTCACCAGTTTTATATAAAAGAATGGTAAAATACTTGGACTTGAAGAGAGATCATATACAATTTAGCATTTGCTTCAACTCTTTGTTTTGCAAACGAGAGAGGAGAGGATGAAAGATGTCCCTATGCCTACAACTTTACCCAGCTAATTAATGATAAAGTCAAGAGGAGAGCTCATCTCTCAGTTCTGCACCTGTCTCTTCACTATGGTAATAGCAAGATACTGGAACATGTGCAGGGGTTACAGAGATCTTTGCATCCTTTTCGATCAGTCAGTAAACCTCCACTACTTCATCTGGTGGAAACGGAAGGTACACAGGATCAAAGGAAACATCTAGTTTTGATAGTTAAAGGTTTGGTTTGAGACCCAATGTAAAATTCCTTACAATTCAAATAGATCACAACTCCAGGGACAGATGTGACTCAACGTGGGGAGGGAATGAGGAAAAAGACAGATACAGACAATCCCTGCAAGTGGCATGTACAGAAGCAGGGATTGGGTACACTGGGCTGTCTGCCGGAGAAACTGTAGCACCCCAGAAACTCAGTGTTTATTACAGGGAGTTGAACAGAGAGCTGGGGTTATAGCACATGACTGAACAAGGAGGCAGGGTTTCTGGTATGCAGCTGGATCAGGGAGATGGACTTAACTAATTTCTCTCTCAGCAGGAGCACTCTCAGCAGGGGAGCTGTCTTTAGGCCATAAACATCTAGAGGGAGAAAGTTATAGTGGGCATTTTCTGCACATGCTGTCCATTCATATTCGGTCCCCTGAGCAGGAAGTCTTTGGCATATCTCTAAGCCTGAGGCCACTGGGCCCTTGACTTTACCATGCCCACATCAATAACAAACACCCACTCACTTGGAGCTTCCTTTACTCTGGACGAACCATGAGTTCAGCCATCCAGAGTTCTGAATCTCAATTGTTTTACCCCAAAAGTGGCAGAACTTTGACTAATAGGAATTTGAAACCTTTAGTTTTTAGTGAAAAACAATAGTAGTGTAATCTTTGATAGGACCCATATGAATTTGACTATATTACCTGTTATAAACAGTGTTTTGGCTTTGTGAAATATAGCAATTATCACAAGCTAGAAAATATAAGAAAATAAAAAGGAGAGGGTTTTAATAACTGATTCTCATTGCCTTAAATACAACACAGAAAATTAGTTCCTTCTAATAAAGAAGCCCAAGGAGAAGAGGACAAATAGAGATAAAATAGTTCCTGAAAAGCAAGAGTAGAGTGAAAGAAACGAAAATAAATCAGAACACTTAAACAGTTATAGAAATGTGAGAAGTAGCCGAATGCACTAAACTGAGAGCACCATAGAGGCGATAGGGTGAGGACTGGGGGATGGATAGTGGGAAACGGATGAGGACAGGCAAGCAAGCCAGGAGGACCATAGACAGCGGAAGAGCAAAATGCAGATGCAGGAAACTGAAGCTCCTGAAGAAGAGAAAAAGTAGTACATTGTTGGAAGAGGGAGGCCACTTGTTTGTTCCCAGCCATTTACCCCCGAAATAATCACACAGAAACTATATTATTTAAATCACTGCTTGGCCCATTAACTCTAGCTTCTTATTGGCTAACTCTTACATTATTTTTTTTCGCTTTATTACTTTTTCTTTTTTTTCTTGACACTATATTTTTTATTGATTTTTATTGAGCTCTACATTTTTCTCTGCTCCCCTCCTTACCTCTCCCCTCCCCCCTTCAACCCTCCCCCAAGGTCCCCATGCTCCCAATTTACTCAGGAGATCTTGTCTTTTTCTACTTCCCATGTAGATTAGATCCATGTAAGTCTCTCTTTGTGTCCTCATTGTTGTCTAAGTTCTCTGGGATTGTGGTTTGTAAGCTGGTTTTTTTCATTTAAGCCATTTCTATTGATCTGTGTATCACCACATGGCTGTGGCTTACTGGGTAAAGTTCCATCTCTGGTGGTTACATGGCTTCTCTCTGACTCTGCCTCCTTTCTCTCAACATTCAGTTTAGTTTTCCCCACCTACTTAAGTTCTGCCCTATCAATAGGTCAAGGCACTTTCTTTATTCATAATCCATCTCCATTAATCTGTGCATCACCACGTGGTCATTGCCTACCAGCTCTGGCGGTGACTCCATGGCTTCTCTCTGACTCTGCCTTCCTTCTCCTTGCTATAGGCCAAGCCAGTTTCTTTATTCATTAACCAATAAAAGCAAAAGGACCTCCCACACCAGTACATAAAATTACTGATGTAATTTTAGTGATTTCAGGAATAAACAAAGTCTTACATCTTTTGGTGGCTGGGAGCAATGACAAAGGGGCAGTATGCAGACCCTACAGGGTGGGAAGCCTAGGGAGATGGACCCAGGAATAGGGGCTTCTGGATCTCTGCTTCTGCCCCACTAGGATTTCCTGTTGTTGGTTTCCCTTGGTGACTTAGAGGAGGTAGGTTGTATTTCATGCTGTCATTCTGTGACCAAAACTGAACTTTGAAGTCTTGTACTATTCCCAGGCTCTGCGAATCCCAAGTACGATGAATTCCATTATTTCATCTAGCTGCTGTGTAGTTACCAGAAGATAGCTATAAGAGGCAAGCTTCAGAGTTGATCATACTGAAGAACACAGAGAGGCTGGAAACTCTGTCAAAGTGAGCCTCATGTCTGAGTGTGGTATATGAAAATCAAACCTGTTCAAGCTTAAGGCGTAGAGACCTTGTAGAGCTGACTAGGTCACAAGACTGAGTTCTCATGAACTTCTCAGACTGCTCAACTGATTTAAAACTGAGGGCACCACTTTGCACCCCACCAGGAATGCTCACATCACCTGCATCCTCAGCAATCCTTCTCATTTTCCATTGTTAATGAAAAGTAAGCGCCATCTCAGTGAATGGGAAATGTGGTTTTTCTAAAACTCCTTCAAAGCACACCCAGAACCCTTTCTTTCTTTCTTTCTTTCTTTCTTTCTTTCTTTCTTTCTTTCTTTCTTTCTTTCTTTCTTTCTTTCTCTCTCTCTCTCTCTCTCTCTCTCTCTCTCTCTCTCTCTCTCTCTCTCTCCCTTCTTCCTTCCTTCCTCCCTCCCTCCCCCATCCATCCCGTCCTTCCTTCTTTTCCTTCCAAGGTAAGGTTTCTCTGTGTAACTCTGACTGTCCTGGAAGTCACTCTGTAAACCAGGCTGGCCTCAGACTCTCAGAGATCAGCCTGCCTCTGCATCGTAAATGGTGGGAAGGTGTGTGCCACCATTATCTGGCCCCATTTCAAGCCTCATTATTATATTAGTCTGAATGACCATCAAGATGAATTCGTTTGTTGCACTGAGCATCTGACTAGTCTTACTGTCTCTACCCTTGACCTCAGAATCTCTTCTAAACACAGAAACTGGAATCTGTTTAAACCCAAGCCAGGTATGATTACTGCTGCTCAAATTCTTACTTTATTCCGATTACTGTGTTCTGCTCTCATGCAGGCCAGGCAATGACTCCCCGAGCCCTTGCGTTGGTGTTCTCTTAGCCTGGAACTCGTTTCTCCCACCCACATGACCTTGTCTTCCTTTCTGAGTCACCACACAAAGCCTTACAGAATCCAGCTCCTGACTTTTTCTGCTTCGAGCATCACCACCCCGTCTTCTTCCTTCTGCCACAACACTGACCTCCCTGTTGCTGTTGGACCTTGGTGTGGGGCTCCCCTGGAGTGCCCGCAGCTGACAGGTCTCCCAGGAAATTACTGAAATTTTCAAATTTTTCTTATTAAATGTAGTTAAATAATTATTTTGGGACAAACAAGAAGAGATTAATTAAAAAACTGTGCTAGGGAAGGGGGATAAACCACCACAATTACAGAGGACCTGGAGTTGGCTTATACAGAGACAGAAGCAGGGACAGTGTAAGGCAGAATTTACAGCCACAGTGTGGCATCCACTAAGGACACCCTGACGGACACCAAGATTGTCTCTCTGAGGACAAATCAGGGAATACTAAGAGAGAATTCGACAGGTGGTTTCAGTTGAAGAAACAGGATCTGCACTCTGCTTCAGTTCTGGTCGAGCTTGGCATTTTAGCTCTTAGTAAAAACAACCGTGGGAAGAACTGAGTGTCTGTTTCCAGCTGGCTTTACTGCAGGCTGTGGGGTAAGACTTGCACTCCTGGCTGTGCACACAAGAGCACTTTCCTGTTCTCTCTCTACCCATCTCTGTCCCCTTCCCCCCTCTTTTGCAGTCTCTCTCTCTCTGACAAAAGTGTATCTTGATTTTTCCTGTGCTGACCCAAATCGTATAAGTCATTTTCTATTACTGAAGTCTAAAAAGTTATTTTTAATTAATGTAAATCTTGATTAAATTAGATTTTATTTTTAGCTATCCTCTGTTAGTATCTGATTTTAGAGAATTTTAACCATATCAAGGAAATATTCTCTGAGTAGTCAGATGCTTATACAATGGTGTCCAGGTTCATCTCTGTGGACCTAATATAGAAAAGGTAATATAACCATCATGAACCACTTGAAGATGTTTGGGAAATAATTAAGAAAATAACTGTAGACAAAAGCAATATGAGCCCCCAAGAAATGGTTATTTCTTCAATGTCATTGCAGTAAAAAAGAAAAGTAAAGCATTGTAGATAGACATATGTGTGTAATCTCTTGACTAGCCCATCCTTAAGAGATCCATGTTCACATTTGCTTTCAGTGGCATCTCTAAATTTTAGGATTGCTGTAGTCTGAATGTATCTGTCTCTTCAGCCTGTTAGGATGTAGAGACTTTGGGCTTGCTGTAGTCTGAACGTATCTGTCTCTTCAGCCAGTTAGGATATAGAGACTTTAGGATTGTTGTAGTCGGAACGTATCTGTCTCTTCAGTCTGTTAGGATATAGAGACTTTAGGATTGCTGTAGTCGGAATGTATCTGTCTCTTCAGCCTGTTAGGATGTACAGATTTGGTGGACCATGAGACTGGGTTTCCATGGATGTGGTTTGTGCCCTTACAAATCATCCCAGAAGTGACCCTCTTACCCCTTTGGCCTAGCTACAATTAAGCAGGTCCTCACCACACAACAATTCTGCCAGGGCCTTGATCTTAGAACTGTGAGAAATAAACAATTTTTATCTATTGAATTGTTATTCTTTAGTTTAACAGCTATCAACATTTGGCATTTTTATTTTAGCAGATTGAACTAGCACATTGATAATACAAATATTACCAATACAAATGCAGGCATATCTATATACCACCATAATCCAAATCCGTTGATTCTCTGGTCATCCTTGTATTTCTGTAGCCTGTATCTGCCTATCAATCATCATACTTTCTAAAATGTGGAGAACTGTAGGGGTGGAGGTGGTGGTGGTGGTGGAGATGTTGGAGGTGGTGGTGGCAGTGGTAGTAGCGGTGGTGGTGGAGGTGGCAATGGAGGTGGTGATGGTAGTGGTGGTGGTGGTGGAGGTAGAGGTGGTTGTGGAGGGGGCGGCGGCGGTGGTGGCGGTAGTGGCGGTAGTAGTGGAGGCAGTGCCGGTGGTGGTGCTGCTGCTGGAGGGTCTTGTCCACTCCACAGGACCCAGTATGACCAATAGGCAGCCTCCAACATGAGAACATGAAAAGATTGAATTGGGCCGGGCGGTGGTGGCGCACGCCTTTAATCCCAGCACTCGGGAGGCAGAGGCAGGTGGATCTCTGTGAGTTCGAGGCCAGCCTGGTCAACAAAGGGAGTTCCAGGACAGGCTCCAAAGCTACAGAGAAACCCTGTCTCGGAAAACCAAAAAAAAAAAAAAAAAAAAAAAAAAAAAAAGAAGAAAAGAAAAGATTGAATTAGTTATATAGATTTCCCTCTAAACAACTATACATTTGACTTTGGTACAGTACTATGTCTTATCAAATATGATAAAATCAAAGATAATCTGTGAAAAAGATGTCAAATAGGTTTGCTTCTACTTGGAAAATCATAGACAATATTAACACAAAAAAGGCTCTGGCTCATTAACTCTCCATCTTTCCCATTTACATGTTATGATACATACCCCTTTCCACAAAGATCCATTTATAACTAATGCTATAATATAAATCCTATGTTGTTTGCCTTAAAATATTTGCTAGAAGTCACATAATATTGCAAATACACTAGTCCACATGTGTAGAGTTTGTGTGTGTGTTGGGAGGTAGGGAGATGACCTCCTGATGTATGTATGTGTATATGTGTGTGTTGGGGTGTGGTGAGATGACCTCCTGAGGGGTGTGTGTGTGTGTGTGTGTGTGTGTGTGTGTATGTGTTAGGGTGTGTGTACTGGGGTGTGATTGGGGAGATGATTTCCTGAGGTTATGTGTTTTGGGGTAGGGAGAGATGACCTGAGTTTTGTGTGTATGTATTGAGGTGTGTATGGGGAGAGGACCTAACAAAATAGATGATAAGGAAGGAAGAGGAGAACACACACAGAATTCAGGAAGGAGATTGCTGCTGAGAGGGAAATTAAAACTATAACACCAAAAGGAGACATTTTCCCTAATATTAATATCCCTAAACTGAGGGGTAGGTAAGTGGAGCATAAATTTATTGTATCACAATGAATATTTTGCCTCCATCTCTCAATCGATTTAGCCTTTGGAATGAGTTAGATGGTTTAATGATGATGAAGTCTAGATGAACAGGATCCAGAGAAAGGGAATGAGATGAGCTGGTGTGTGTGTGTGACTGAAAGAACATGCTAGGATGCAATGAGGGTGAGTGGTCAGGCCCTGATTTTACATCCCCAAGATGCAGCAAGAGAATTGTCAGTGCGTTCCAGTAGTAAAATGAAAAGATGATACTGATACAAACAGAGCCAAATGGCCTGTGTGATTGACAGGAGTGGCTGGAGGTGATGATGGAAAGACAGCAGGTGGAAACAGCCTTTCCCAGAAATGTTGCAGAGAACTGAGGCACTAGAGATAAGTTAAGTTGACTGCTCACCAAATCTCATCCAGCCCCATTCAGAGGAGGCTGTCAAGGCCCATGGGTGATTTAGAAGCTTTCACCACAAAATTTACTCAGTTACTCTGGGTATTAATGCAGAAAGAAAACACTGAACAGTTAGCTAGATATTCTGAGCTGTGTGGACCAAAATCCTCAGCATGAAAGTGGTGTGAATCATACGGAATTTTAACCAAACCTTTTCAGTTGTAAAAGTCACTGGTGGCTCTTGATGAGACTCTAGGAGGTATTAGCATTATTTCCCCTTTACTTCTGTTGATAACATTGGCCTCATCATCCCATCCGTTTCTCCTACATGGTTTAAATGAGACACTGACTACAGAAGCTGGAAGCTGAGTACTAAAAACCCTCCTGATTTAAGTACTGTGCAAATGGCATCATTTCCATCCTGATAGTCTTCGTTTTAGGGAAGTAGAACATTTATCTTCAGGTGTCTTCTCTGTGCTTCCTTAAGGGAAGTATATTTTATGTGTGGTCCTTTCTGTTTGAGAGAAATGAGCCCATAATTTAGTTCTAGAGAATGTCTTATGGGGACTGTAAATTAGACAATGGAGCTCCCATACGAAGATGAAGAGGGGTGTGCTGATTGCCTGGTAGCACTGCCACAGGCTTAGCAGGAAAGCACAGCAGTACCGCTTGTGTTCTTCACAGCATCAGCGATGGCTTTGTGACGTCATGCTCTCTCCTACCTCTCTCACATTACCTAAGCACTGGCAACGCCAGCTGGCATTTATTGGATATCTTCCTTGTTGGGTCCCACATTCTATATCCAAATTGCTTTATATGTGCTGTATTATTTCTTACTTACCTTCATTCCCTGATGTGCAGCACAGTGTCTGGCATACATTAATAATTCAAGATAGTATCTAGAGAGATGACTCAGTGGTTAAGAGTCCTGGCTGCTCTTCCAGAGGACCCAGCACCCGTATGGAAGCTTACAATCATCTCTAACTCCAGTTCCATAGGACCTGATGCCCTTTTCCAGTTATTGCAGGCACGAGTTAGTTACACATGCGATGCATAGGTACACGTGGAGGCGGGCACCATATAGTTAGTAACAAAATAAATAAGGATATATTTCTCTGAGTTCTTGTAGAAAAGAATTTGAATTGTCAGCCTTGCAGACTGTAGGAGGACAAAAGGTGACAAAATTGTCTGCAAAAGGCTCCGGCAAAATCATCTGGCCAAATATATGTGAGTAAGCCAGAGCTCTACTTAAGTATTTTCCGGAGATGTGTAACTAAAATGTTAAGCAGTTGTTTTCTGAGAGGTTTAACATTTTAGTTAGTGAGCGTCTGTCTTTACTGATCAGTACTGAGCTTTAGTTAGTGATCTTCTGTCATTACTGATCAGTATTGAGCTTTAGAGGTTAAGGGTATGGACTGTGGCACCTGCTTGCCACTCCCACGTATTCATGACCTGTAAAATGGAATGATAAACATATTATGTGAAATTGAATGATTACATACGTGCAAATGCATGTAATTAGAGCACTGCTTGGGGCACATCTTCCAAGGTGGGTTAGTTAAGTGGTGTGTCCTGGTCTCCATCTTTGGCCAGCATCTCTAGGCTGTGAGAGCACAGGTGCCTGGCCTCTCCAGCATCTCTAGGCTGTGAGAGCACAGGTGCCTGGCCTCACCAGCATCTCTAGGCTGTGAGAGCACAGGTGCCTGGCCTCACCAGCATCTCTAGGCTGTGAGAGCACAGGTGCCTGGCCTCACCAGCATCTCTAGGATGTGTGAGCATAGGTGCCTGGCCTCACCAGCATCTCTAGGATGTGTGAGAACAGGTGCCTGGCCTCACCAGCATCTCTAGGCTGTGAGAGCACAGGTGCCTGGCCTCACCAGCATCTCTAGGATGTGTGAGAACAGGTGCCTGGCCTCACCAGCATCTCTAGGATATGTGAGAACAGGTGCCTGGCCTCACCAGCATCTTGGCTGTGAGAGCACAGGTGCCTGGCCTCACCAGCATCTCTAGGCTGTGAGAGCACAGGTGCCTGGCCTCACCAGCATCTCTAGGATGTGTGAGAACAGGTGCCTGGCCTCACCAGCATCTCTAGGCTGTGAGAGCACAGGTGCCTGGCCTCACCAGCATCTCTAGGCTGTGAGAGCACAGGTGCCTGGCCTCACCAGCATCTCTAGGCTGTGAGAGCACAGGTGCCTGGCCTCACCAGCATCTCTAGGATGTGTGAGCACAGGTGCCTGGCCTCACCAGCATCTCTAGGCTGTGAGAGCACAGGTGCCTGGCCTCACACCTCACCTTCGCCTTCAGTAGGTCTACAACTGATTGTACTGCCACGGGACTCCAAAGAGAAGCCAAGGGGCCCTTTTGAAGAACATAGCGCTTTTCAAAGTTTGCGTGGAGGAGTAGTCATTTCTTCATGTGTCTATTTTATTTCAATCTTTCAAGGGATAGGACTTTTTCTGTATGCTTAAAAATACAATAAATATGAAATGCCACTAAAACACGCAAGAATTTTCTATGATTTGAGTTTTCTCGTTGGTTTGTTTCTACATAAATAGAATATTCCATTCAAACAGAGAAAAGGGAGAAAATCCATTCATCAGAAGAACTAAGTGTGCGGACCTGCAGCTCCCGTTGGGTCAACCCCTTTGGTAACTGTTTACTTACTAACCGACTTGCAGTGTTGCCCAGTTTGAACCTGAGATCCTCTGCTTCAGCTTTCCACACCTGGGGTAACAATGTGTGCCACCATATTGGTTACTGACAACTTTCTTTTTAATCCCTTTTAAATATGGATGAAGGCGTAACATCCTGTTTCCTGGGATTAAGATGGAGATATCTTTCGGCAATGTTTTCTGCTTACAATGCCAATCATTCTTATGCTCTGGCTATAACTAGAACCACCACGCAGCTCAGAGATGGCTCAACACCCAAATTCCCATTTCAATGCAGTGAGACTACAAGACAAGTAAACCCCTGCTGAACCATGAACCTGAACTTCAAAGATATTTGCTCTCCCACATAAGGGGTTCATTTTACTAGGTGCCAACATCACTTAAAAATTAGGAAAATTTGCACACACACCCCCAAAAGCTATTTTATACGTGCTTGGCTGTAAATACCCAGCCCTCATTTGCTCAGTATATAACTATCCGTGGGGTTGTTCAGTGGCTGCCGTCGGGAGTGTTCCTCTGTATTCTGATTTTGTAGTCCCAATCAACTCTTCTATCCATATGGAAGAATCCACTGCCCAACCTCCCAGGGGAAGTTTAATTTTACTGCCCAACAGCGATAGTGCAAGTTTGATGGGAAGGCAAATTACCCTTTCCCTGAAAGAATGCCACAAAACTAACTGACATGGCTTTTTACTTCAAGAAGTCTCCTGTATGCTTCTTCAGTTGAACTGAACAATTGGCCACAAAATAAAGGTAATTAAAAAGAATAACACTATCGTTATTTAAAAGTTCCAAATCCAGGTCATAAACTAGCTGCTAGGAGGTAGGGTTTGGATGGAATATATACCATGGCACAGAAGAGCCACAACTTTCAAAGGCCAGGCATTCTTCCTCTAATAGGGAGAAGCACGTAGGTGGGTTATAGAGAAATGAAGCTCAGGGAGCAGCCCCAGGCATCCTCTGACAGTCTTGCCTTATGGGCGACAGAATTAGGAGTTTCACATCGCCCTGTGGTCAGGCAGGTGTGTCTTCTCTACATGAGTTTCCTTTGCACTACTCTGCATGTGTGTTATCTTCCGGAGGAGGGAAATCAACATGATGGCTGTTTTGTCTGGGACTCTGCTCGGACCTTACTTCTGGGAAGGACACAGAAGTTGCCGAGGAGCTGATTATGCAACTGCCAACAGAGACCTGGTTTTGCGGCAAATTGCCTGTCAGCATTAATTGTGGCCTTTACACAGCTCCTCTCTCTTCTTTCTTCTGCTTGCTTGGAAAGAAAGGAGTTATGTAACAGGCATGATTTAGGCAGGAGAGAAAGTGCTTATTTAACCCACAAGACTATCAGGTAACTCCTGAAGAGGGATTCACCTCAGGTGAATTCTTTGCAGTTTTTTTTTTTCCTGGTGACAGTTCAATTCCTTTTAGGGTGCACTAATTTCAAAGCCCTTTGGAAGTTATTTTAAGGTATAGTGTAGGCACACTAAGTACAGCATGCTAAAGCTGGTGGGATAAACGAGGAAAACCCATTGTTTTACTTGGAGCTCATTCCCTTTGACATGGGTTATGCTTTTCCAAAAAGATAATAGTTATGAAAATTGCCTAGTTTAATGACTAACAAAATGCCTAGAAGACAGGAACAGAACTAAAACTTGCGTTCTGCCTGAAATATTAATCAGAAGAAAAATAAGGAAGCAAAAATATTTTCTTCCAAATGATTTTTTTCTAATGTGAAACAAGGTAAATATGACTAAACTAATCTAGAAACTGGAGCTATCTGAAGCCATTTAAGGATGTTTCGTTCAGTTGCTTCCCCAGGAAATTGTCTCCCATGGGTGGCGCTGGGATGGACTTCAGCGCCACTGGCCCTTCTCATTGCTTTCATGCTCACTCTGAACCCCAGTTCTCTTCAGTAGACCAGGTAGAAGGTGCCAGCAATGTGCACATTGCATAGAGGGCTTGCAGGGATTTACAGTATTGGGAAGACTTGTAGTCCTGGAAAACACACACACAGATTGTCTCATAAACACTGAGTGCTGAATGAAGCCACAGGACACCAAAGGATGCAAGTCTCACACACTGATGGTTCTGGGCCCTGCTTCACACCCCCAGCCGCATCCTCCCCTCTTAACCTGCATAACGACAGGTCATGTGTCACATCAGGTTCCTAGGGAAGACTCCATCGACTGCCGCTCTACCTTCAGTTGGTTCCTCCTGCATCACTTTCTATTGTGCACACCATATGGAACCTTGCTCTATGCACAGAGCAGCATGAAACAGTGGAGTGGAGAAAGGAGAAATTCTTCAACGAATGCAGAAGTAATAAGAAGCAGGGTCTTATGCTGGCCCAGATCTCACCAAGTTATCTGAGGCAGCTGTGCACTGAACAGTAGGAATCCACCAGTCTGCTCTGCCCAGCATTGCTGTCTATGCTACATAGAGAGCTACAGGGATTTTTGTTTTGCTTTGTTCTGGTGGCTTTGTTCAGACATCCTTATCCCTATTTTGACCACCTCCTTTCTTCTTCTGCATTGACCCCTCCCCTTTCCATAAGCACCCTCCCCTTTTCTCACTTTCCCTGTCATATCATCACTTGCATCCTGCTATTCCATTTACCCTCCTCCATCTCCTTCTCACATACCAAACTAGAAACAGAAAAGCCCACACGGCCTCAACCCTCCACAAAGAACTAGAGAAATGGAGAACTGGGAACAAAAGTGGTAGCCCTCCCCAGTGGACAACCGATTAGTTGTTCAGTGCCAAGCAGTCAGTCCTGGAAACATACATATAGGGATGATTATAGACCAAATGGGCTGTATTTCAGAATGTATGTATATACACATATACAAATATGCATGCAATAACAATTAGTAAAAATAGGCCATGAATTTGAAGGAGAACAGGGAGGGAAATATGGGAGAGTTTGGAGGCAGGAAGGAGAAGGAAGGAAATATTGTAATTAAATTATAATCTCAAAAATAAAATTAAGCAAAAGAACAATAAATGGCTCTCTGTAAGAATTAGATCATTTAAAATATAATCAAATAACATTTAACGTTGACACCATTTTGTAGTTGAAACAAATGATGCACAGTGAAGTAACAAGATTGTTGCCCTTCAGAGAGGAAGTGCATACGGGGAGTCTCAGTATCAGGATGCTAATCTGAAAGAGAGGGCAAGGCGGAAGACGCTAAGGATAAAATCTACCAGGCACTGCACGGGGGGAGGATAGAAAGTCTATGTAATGGTGTTGCTAAATATTTGTTTTGTATAGCAAAGAGCTCTTATTAGTCTCATGAGTTATTTTCAGCTCAAATGCTTGTTAAACGATGCAACCCAAATTATCTGTCTCAAACCTTTCCACAGCAAAACTCTATGCAGTTATCTGGACTCTGGTTATTTCCATACAGTGTGCATTCTGTGTTAGAGAACCTGTACTCTTTTAAGTTTAACATGAAAATACTTTCAAAATAATTTACGATGTTTTAAATTTTCATTTACTTATTCTATGTATATGGGTGATTTATCTACATGTATGTTGCCCTGTACCTGAGGAAGCTAGAAGAGGGCATTGGTACCCCTAGCGCTGAAGTTACAGATGACTGAGCTGCCATGTGGGTACTGGGAACGCACACCTGGTCCTCTGCGGGAGCAGCAAGGGCTCTGGACCACTGACCTCTAACCTTTAAACCACTTTAAAATGAGGTTTTATTTGAGTATGGTAGCTCATGCCTGTAATCTGAGCACTTGTGAGGCTGAAACAGGAGAATTCGCACATATTTGAGTCTAGCCTCAGCTACAAACTAATCTCAAGGCCAAAGTGACACCCTGTATCAAAAAAATAACAACTATACCAATAGAAATTACTTTAAACATGTTTTAAATTAAAAACTACTCAAGAATAAAGTTTGTTATTTGCTCTCAAAAGCTAAAATTGTGAACCAACTGCAAGTGAACATGTATGTTCACCCCAAACTGAACATACTGCCACCCAAAAAGCACACATCTGCAGTGATTCCATTTGTCAGAGCCCTAGGAAAGGTAAGCCCATTGCACATTGCTGGAAACCATGGTTGCTGAAACCACAGCCATTGCAGCAGATTTGCGAAGTGTAGGAGTCTGTGTTGTTTAGTGATGTACATAGTTGGTAACGCTGCTGCTAAGGCCCGTGAGGAGCAGGCCAGGTGCAGGTAAGCATTCATACAGACGACACTTCTGCTTTGGCTACCCTGGGGATTGTATTAAGCTATCATTCTTTTCCAGAATTTTAATGTGTGTCCTAATGTTGTGTGCTGTCCTAGCACTTAGGAAAATTGCCCAATGGTGAATTGTATGTTGTCAGTAAATTTTCTATTAAATCTTTCCACAGCTTTGGTTTCCATTTATTAGAGAAAACAGAAGGTTTTAAAATTATCACCAGCGTGCATCATAAAATCACTAATATGCATTTTATTAAACAAGTTTCTTTTCTTCACCAGCCAGGGGATTCTGTCCGCTCCATTAGCTTCACCGTTTTCCCCGGAGCAAGCTTTCCCTGTCCAGCACTACTGGCAGCCTGGGCTGGCTTATTCTGTTGGAGGTCTGCCTGGTGCACTGAGGATGTTTAGTGTACAGGTCTCAACCAAACTGCATGACAGTAGCACCCCGATCCCTTTTATGACAGCTGACAGTGTCTCTGAGTATTTCCAAATGTTTCCTTGTGATTGAGAACCCGCTGGCTAAAGTTGCTACAATACTTTATTGCCCTGAAAGCATCCCCACAGTTACACTTGCCATCCCCTTAGCTGTTTGAACTTTCTTTGCATTATCAAGCTCTGCCCTTTCTGCTTCCCAGTGAGTTCAGTCTATTGAAGTAGATTTTTGGAAGCCTTGAAATGAAATGCAGTAGGCTCGCATTCTAGTGTGTGCAAAGGCAAAAGCAAACATGGCTGAAAGAGCAGAGAAATATTTATTGCCTGCTAAGGTGAGGAGAGCCCACGAGTTATATCCAAAGCAATGACTTTGGACAAGGACACATGCGAGGTTTATTTGCAGAGCCTGTACATGTTCATGTGAGAAAATACCCCAGAGTACATTCCTGAGCAAGTTCAGTTTACGATCAGGGTTCTAGACAGAAAACTAGCGAACATGTTATTGAGCAAGCTCAGCTCAAGGTCATTGGGTGCATTTTCAAGGTCAAAACAGCAGCAATGGATACTTTTTGGACATGCTCACCTTGTATCACAAAGATAGCAGATGGGAACACCTCTGGGCATGTCTATTTTCTCCAAAGGTTTTACCTGAAAAAAAAAAGTTGCTTAGAAGGTTCCATTAATATGAGTTCCCCTAAAGGTGCTTTCTTCACTTAGATGCTAACAAACTAACACCCTTAGCTGTCAAAAATCTATATAGCACTCAATTATTTCTGAACATCAACTATGCAAAGACTGCTTTTGGAATGACACCATCTTATGAGATATGAAAAGATACTTCACAGGTATGATCCTCCTTACAAAGGCTTTAGTGACACAAGGCTCTGCTGGATCTCATTCTAAACAAATGAACAGACGAAATTTTACTTCTGTAGCTAATCATGTACTTAAAAAGGTTAAAGGTAATTTCAAGTTAGTGTTCAAGTTAGTTCAAAATATTCAATTAGTGGAAACTGTTGGTGCTCTCCCCATGAGCTAGAAGAGGATGCTTGAGTGAGTAAGGAGACCTCTCAAAGGCGGGGAAGGACTGTCAACAGCAGAAGCAGCTGTCCTCACTCTCATCTTGTGCTAAAGGTTAAGTCCTGAGGGAGGCAAGAGCTTACACTGAAGAAACAATTAACTGATGTTCAGCGTTCACTCTGTCAAAGGCACTGTGGCCAGACGACTTAAAAAGAGTGAGTTCTGGTCCTCGTGGAATTGAAGTCTAAAAGAGAGAATGCACTGTTTACAGCCGAGGAATTTCACCAGATGAGAAATGGCCACTGCAGCCGCAGGCAGTTTTTTTCCAGCTGCTTGTTGAGTAGAAGGGAACAGAAAGGGGAGTCGGAGAGGGAGAACCCTGCAGGCTGGATGGGAGCAACAGGCTTTGGAAGATGAAGTCTGAATTTGGAGTAGAGAGAGACACAGGAGATCAGGAAATACATCTTCATAAGGAGTAATAAGAGTCACTAATGAGGCAACGGCTCTAGGTGCATGTGGTATATATTAAGTAGATCCAATAAGCAAGGCCAGAGAAGACACTCATGGATCTTGAAGGAATTTTGCTGATATATGGAAGCTAATGTTTTCCACGCTGAGTTCTATGAAATGGTGATTTAAAGATCTTCATTTTAAATTATTCTATGACTAAACAAATGAGGAGATTTACATACTGAGTACAAATAAAGATTTAAACATGTATGAAACATAAAGGATATGATCAATCTTATTTAAACAGCATTTCCAAATGTATTTGCCCCCAAAAAGTAGATGTTGGGATGCATTTTAACAAATAAGAGTACATAACTCTCATCAACACTCAGCGAGTAACGCAAAGAAATTTGCAATGATAATAGAGAATTTTAGCCTTGTTTTTAGGCTTCCTAATTAAACAGGAAGTGTTATCAAGAGATATCTTGGTTCACCATCAGTAAGCATACATACTCAGCTGATGTGTCTAAAGCATTCAAGAGCTAAGTTCCTTAAGGAGAGCGCTTCCAGTTATTCTGTCATTCCAGTTTTTTATCGTCATGAAATGTCTGTTAAGCAATCAGTATGTGCTGTGCAACACACAGTAAGTACTAAGGCAGAGCATTGAGAAATGACACCTGCCCTCAGGAAGGTCAGAATCCAAACAGAGAACGAAAACTGTAGAATTACATTAAAAGTATCAGAAAAAATGAAGAAAAATGATACCTGTCTACCTTTAGCTGAACAATTACAGTGAAAGAGACCTTTTTATTTCCTTTTGAATATATAATCAAGAAAGAACCATTTAAACCCAGGTGTGGCTGTACACTTCTTAATCCCAGCACTCAGAAGGCTTAAGTAGGAGGACTGCAATGAGTTTGAGGCAGTCTGGGATATACAGTGAATTGCAGGCCAACCTGGAGACAGAGCCATTTTAATTTTCATGATATCCCTAACCTTCTCACAATAATTTGCCTTTATTGCACTTTAATCATGACTTTATTTGATTCTGTACTAGTGGTTCTCGGCCTGTAGGTCGACACCCTTTTGTGGGGTCAAACAACCCCTCCCCAACTGTTGTATATCAGATATCCCGCATATCAGATATTTACATTATAATTCATAACAGTCGCAAAATTACAGTTATGAAGTAGCAATGAAAATAATTTTATGATGGAATGTCACCACCAAATATGAGGAACTGTATTAAAGGGTTTCAGTAACCAGCACACCTTTAATGCCAGCACTCAGGAGACAGAGGCAAGACAATCTCTGAATTTGAGACCATTCTGGTCTAAAGAGTGAATTCCAGGACAGCCAGGGCTATACAGAGAAACCCTGTCTTGAAAGCTCCCGCCCCCCCAGTCCGAAAAGGGGGGAACCCCAGTATTAGAAATATTGAGAACCACAGTTGTAGAAAGTTTTAACATTTTGGAAATAACATTTGAAAATTTTGAGACTCCTGGTTACCCAACCCCAAGTGGTCATCCCTAAATACAAATACATGTGGACAATACTAAATGGACTCAATGAGCAGCTGTGTATATTTGATGGCTTAAAAGAAAATGGCCCCTAAAGGAAGTGGCACTATTGGGAAGTATGGCTTTGTTGGAGGAGGTGTGTCATATGGAGGATCGGGCTTTGAAGTTTCATATATGTTCAAGCCACACTCAGTGTCTCAGTTCACTTCCTGTTGCCTGCAAGTTGTACAAGTCTCAGCTCCTCCAACACCATGTCTGCTTGCAGGCTGCCATGTCCCGCCATGATGATAATGGACTAAAGCTCTGAACTGTAAGCCAGCCCCATTTAAATGCTTTTCATTACACAATTTGTTGTGGTCATGGTGTCGCTTCACAACAATAGAAATCCTAAGACAATATACATAGGTATATATAACTATTATTATATACATTAAAGAAAAGATCATAAATTTGAGATCTGGGCCCAGGAAGAGTTGGAGTGGGAAGAAGACAGAGTAGAAATGATGTAAATATAATACTGTTTCATAAAATCCTAAATAAACTATGAAAACATATTGATTTGGATAAGTCTGAATGACTTACCCTTTTTATCATTAGTTTCTAGGATGCAGCAGTTAAAGAGAGACCACTACTCTTGTGCAGCTTATAGTGTAGTAGAGGAGACAAACCATAACTGATGCACGCTGGAAACTGTCAGGTAATGACGACCGCCAGGGAGAATGTCAAACAGGAAGATTGGTGGGTTGAAGTATCGTGAGAAGATGGTTATGAAACCATGTGATGCTGGATGGAAAGAGAGGCCACTGGTGAGAATACCCACAGTAAATACCTGTAAAGAATACTGTCCAATGGCACGGTGTAGCCATGCTTATGGGGCTAATGGGGGGAAATAAAGCCCAGCAGGCCAGGAAGGAGACAGGGAGTCGCAGGAGTGAGAACAAAGCAGGACTCAGCTGTGGAGGGCTGTGGAGGTCATAACAGTTCAAAGAAAAGCCTTTGAGCCCAGTGGACTTAAATTTCCTTTATTTGGTTTGATTTTAGCATGCAATTAACCAGAATTCTTTTTGTGAAATAAGTAGAATGAATTAATTCTTCACAGACCTGGCTGTTGGGAATTTCTTTTCAGTTACACGTTAGCTTGATGACCAGTCCCATGTTGTCAGGGAAGGATCTGAGAGAGAGGAGGTGTTTCAATTCTTACCCTTAGCCCTGCTAGTAATTGAGCCTGTGGTCTGTGACCACCAATGCTTTTATTAAATTGTTTGCCGAGAGGACCTCTGTGGAAACCTGCATTTTATCATTAGAATTTTTATGTACTGTGGATAAATATGGAAGGAAGGACCAGAGTGAGGGCCATGTGCACTTTGGGAATGACATTTGCTTTTAAATTAATGAGCTACTTTGACTTTTTCAAAACACTTGGGAATGCTGCCTGCTTCTTTCGGTAGAAAAAAAAAAAAACAGGAGAGGTGAAATTATCCACTGGATCATCTTTCAATCCTGAAAGAACAGCCAATAAGGCCTTTACTACGATGCTCTCTACGATGCAACAGGACTTTAGAATGTGACATATAACCCTCACACAATGATCAGTATTTACTAAGTAACATCTTGTTTCATTTGGAATTGAACCATGAAGGCTGGTAGGTGTTCTAAGCCCTTTGCTAACCAATAAAAATGGCTGATTTATATGGAAGCCAATCCAACAACTTAAACCTTGGTGACATACATGCAGCATGAAGTGACTGATTATGAACAGGGTTCACAACCACAAAATTATTGCACATGGCAGTTTATTGGCATATAAATTAAACCGCTGCAAGGTAGAAGAATGGGGGAAAACAGATTGCTGTGTGCAATTAAATTAATTTAGGAATCAAACTGCAAACAGTTTGCTCGAAAGTCTCCAGCTGTGTTTGGCATCGAGCACACCACACTGAAGAAAAATGTTCTGGAGCATTGAAAGTTATGCAATGCCCATTGACATCTGTTTGTCTAGCATATGGGTGAATGGATGCTTTATGGGGATCATTTCTAATAGGAAGTGGAAGCCAGAAGGTGGTATTGAAAAATGCAAGGTCACTAATAACTGAGGGTATGTATGTATGGTAGGCAGGAGTAACCATCTAGGTCTTACATAAGCAGAAATCTAGAGGCTGCCACAGGTAGGGAATTGCTGGCTAACAGTGGGGAGCAGGGCAGGGCAAGGGGACTCTTCAGACCACAGTCTCCACAGAGGGCGCACATGCTTCTTGTATCTGCCTCAGTCACAGCAAAACACCATTGCCTTTAGAAGGATATTGTTTTGTTTTGCTTTTTTTTTTTTTTTTTTTTTTTTTTTTTTTTTTTTTTTGATATAGGGCTTCTCTGTGTAACAGCTCTGATTGTCCTGGAACTCACTTTGTAGACCAAGCTGACCTTGAACTCATAGAGATCCACCTGCCTCTGCCTCCTGAGTGCTGGGATTAAAAGCATGCAGAAACACAGCATGGCGAGGGAGTCTTCTTAATCACCTCCCCATATCTCCCTTCCATTATTTCCTGTAATCAGACCTTGTCCTTTATCTTTGTGATGATTTGAAATTATATCTTTGTGTATAGTTGCCAAATGTCTCTTCCTCACCAGGCTAACTACAATTTCACTAGAGCGTGGTCTCACTAGCCCTGTTGTCTGCTTGGCAGACAGTAGTCATGTACAGACTGTTGAGTGAATATGCAGAGCCTGAAAGGTTATTTACGAAGGAGATGCTGAGGACTGGGTGGTGCCCCATGACCTTGGAAATGACACACTGGTCAGCTCTAGCAGCTGGGAAGACTACACTTGAAGTCTTAGAAACCTTCCTCAGAGCCTATGAACGAGACGGAGAATGTCGTCATTGTCACTTTACTGGTTGTAGACAGGATCTGTACGGTAAAAGAAACTAAGCCAAGCATGATGGCACATGCCTGTGATCCTAGCATGTGGGAGTCTGAGACAGGAGGATTCTGAGTTCCAGAAAGAACTCACTGGGGCGCAGGCAGGCCCGGGCAGTGGAGGCACCGGCACGCAGGCAAGTCCGGGCGGCGGAGACACCGGCGTGCAGGCAGGCCCGGGTGGCGGAGGCACCGGCAGTCAGGCCCAGGCGGCGGAGGCACCGGCAGGCAGGCCTAGGCGGCGGAAGCACCGGCGTGCAGGCAGGCCCGGGAGGCAGAGGCACCGGCAGGCAGGCCCAGGCGGCGGAGGCACCGGCAGGCAGGCCTAGGCGGCGGAAGCACCGGCGTGCAGGCAGGCCCGGGAGGCAGAGGCACCGGCAGGCAGGCAAGTCCAGGCGGCAGAGGCACCGGCGCGCAGGCAGGCCCGGGTGGCGGAGGCACCGGCAGGCAGGCCTAGGCGGCGGAAGCACCGGCGCGCAGGCAGGCCCGGGCGGCGGAGGCACCGGCACGCAGGCAAGTCCAGGCGGTAGAGGCACCGGCGCGCAGGCAGGCCCGGGTGGCGGAGGCACCGGCAGGCAGGCCTAGGCGGCGGAAGCACCGGCGCACAGACAGTTCCGGGCTGTGGAGGCACTGGCAGGCAGGCCCGGGCGGCGGAGGCACTGGATACAGGATAGTGCGGGCAAGAAACAGTGAAGCCCGCACTGAGAGCAGATTGCCCTGCTACAATTAAATCAAACCCAATAGATAGCATCGGTAAGAGGAGATGGGCAGACGCCAAGGCAAGAATTCACCCAACAATCTGAAAAACAACATGAAAACATCAGAACCCAATGATCTTACAACACAAGGACTTGAACACCCTAACACCGAAGAAGAGGAAAAAACTGACTTTTTGAAAGCAATAGAGTCCCTTAAACAACATGTAAAAAACGCCCTCATAGAAATGGATGAGAAGTATAACAAAAAGTTTGAAGAAATGAGTAAATACGTAAATGATACCCTGGGAAGCCAAGAAAAAACGATCAAACAGGTAATGGAAACAGTCCAAGAATTGAAAACTGAAATGGAAGCAAGGAAGAAAACACAAACTGAGGACCAGCTGGATATGGCAAATATAGGTCAACGAGCAGAAACTACAGAAACAAGCATAATCAATAGAATACAAGAGATAGAAGAAAGAATCTCAGATTCTGAAGACAACATAGAGAAAATAAACGGACTGATCAAAGAAAACACCAAAACCAACAAATTCTCATCACAAAACATTCAGGAAATATGGGACACAATAAAAAGACCAAACCTAAGAATAATAGGGATAGAAGAAGGAGAAGAGGCACAGCTCAAAGGTCCAGAAAACATTTTTAACAAAATTATGGAAGAAAACTTCCCCAACATAAAGAAAGATATTCCTTTGAATATTCAAGAAGCATACAGAACACCAAACAGACTGGATCAAAAAAAAAAACGTCCCCTCACCATATAATAATCAAAACACAAAATATACGGATTAAAGAAAGAATATTAAGAGCTGCAAAGGAAAAAGGCCAAGTAACTTATAAAGGTAACCCGATCAGACTTACACCTGACTTCTCTATGGAAACCATGAAAGCCAGAAGGTCCTGGATAGAGGTACTACAGAAACTAAGAGACCATGGATGCAAACCCAAACTACTATACCCAGCCAAGCTATCATTCACTATCAATGGAGAAAACAAGACATTCCAGGATAAGAACAAATTTAAACAATACGTAGCCACAAATCCAGCCCTACAGAAAGTAATAGAAGGAAAATCACAACCCAAGGAATCCAACATTGCCAACACTGCCTACAATAACCCAGGCATCTAGCGACCCTTCAACAGCACAACTCAAAGAAGGGAGACACACAAACTCTTCTACCAAAAGCAGTAAGAATAACCGGAGTTAACAACCACTGGTCATTAATATCACTTAATATTAATGGTCTCAATTCACCAATAAAAAGGCACAGGCTAAGAGATTGGATACGAAAACAGGATCCAACAGTCTGCTGTTTACAAGAAATTCATCTCAACCACAAAGACAGGCATCTACTCAGAGTAAAGGGTTGGGAAAAGGTTTTTCAAGCAAATGGTCCTAAGAAAAAAGCAGGTGTGGCCATACTAATTTCTAACAAAACTGACTTCAAACTAAAATCAATCAGAAGAGATCGACAGGGACACTTTATACTCATAACAGGAACGATTCAGCAGGATGAAGTCTCAATCCTGAATATCTATGCCCCTAATATAAAAGCACCCACTTATGTAAAAGAATTATTGCTAAAACTCAAGGCAGACATCAAATCACACACACTAGTAGTAGGAGACTTCAACACACCTCTCTCACCAATGGACAGGTCAATCAGACAGAAAACTAATAGAGAATTAAGAGAATTGCTGGAGGTAATGAATCAAATGGACTTAACAGACATCTATAGAACACTCCACCCAAATAGTAAAGAATACACCTTCTTCTCTGCAGCTCATGGAACCTTCTCGAAAATTGACCACATACTTGGAAACAAAGGAAACCTCCACAGATACAAAAAAATATCAGTGTCCACCTGTGTCTTATCAGATCACCACGGATTAAAGTTAGAAGCCACCAACAATGCTACCCCCAGAAAGCTGACAAACTCATGGAAACTGAACAGTCAACTACTGAAACACACCTGGGTCAAGGAAGAAATTAAGAAAGAAATTAAAGTCTTCCTTGAATTTAATGAAAACAAAGAGACAACATACTCAAACCTATGGGACACGATGAAAGCAGTGCTAAGAGGAAAGTTCATAGCACTAAGTGCCCACTTAAAGAAAACGGAGAAAGCATACATTGGGGACTTAACAGCACACCTGAAAGCTCTAGAAAAAAAAAAAAAGAAGCAGACGCGCCCAGGAGGAGTAGAAGACTGGAAATAATCAAACTGAGGGCAGAAATCAACAAAATAGAAACACAGAAAACAGTCCAAAGAATCAATGAAACAAAAAGTTGGTTCTTGGAGAAAATCAACAAGATTGACAAACCCCTATCCAAACTAATTAAACGACAGAGAGAGAACACGCAAATAAATAAGATCAGAAATGAAAAGGGGGACATAACCACAGACACAGAGGAAATTCAGAGAATCATTAGATCTTACTACAAAAGCCTGTATGCCACAAAACTGGAAAATGCAAAAGAAATGGACACTTTTTTAGATAAGTACCATATACCAAACCTAAACCAAGACCAGGTGAACGATCTAAATAGACCTGTTAGTCGCGAAGAATTAGAAAGAGTTATCAAAAATCTCCCTTCCAAAAAAAGCCCAGGACCAGATGGTTTCAATGCAGAATTCTACCAGAACTTCCAAGAAGAGCTAATACCTATACTTCTTAATGTATTTCACAATATAGAAACAGAAGAGTCATTGCCAAATTCCTTTTATGAAGCTACAGTTACCCTGATACCAAAACCACACAAAGACCCAACCAAGAAAGAGAATTACAGGCCTATCTCACTCATGAACATCGACGCAAAAATTCTCAATAAAATACTGGCAAACCGAATCCAAGAACACATTAGAAAAGTTATCCATTATGATCAAGTAGGCTTCATTCCAGAGATGCAGGGCTGGTTCAACATACGCAAATCTATCAATGTAATCAAACATATAAATAAACTGAAAGAAAAAAACCATATGATCATTTCATTAGATGCTGAAAAAGCATTCGACAAAATTCAACACTCCTTTATGATAAAGGTCTTGGAGAGATTGGGGATCCAAGGGTCATACCTAAATATAATAAAAGCTATTTACAGCAAGCCGACAGCTAACATTAAATTAAATGGAGAAAAACTCAAAGCCATCCCACTAAAATCAGGAACACGACAAGGATGTCCACTCTCTCCATACCTCTTCAATATAGTGCTTGAAGTTCTAGCAATAGCAATAAGACAACATAAGGGGATCAAGGGGATCCATATTGGAAAGGACGAAGTTAAGCTTTCATTATTTGCAGATGATATGATAGTATACATAAGCGACCCCAAAAACTCTACCAAAGAACTCCTACAGCTGATAAACACCTTTGGTAATGTGGCAGGTTACAAAATCAACTCCAAAAAATCAGTTGCCTTCCTATACACTAAGGATAAGGAAGCAGAGAGGGAAATCAGAGAAGCATCACCTTTCACGATAGCCACAAATAGCATAAAATACCTTGGGGTAACTCTGACCAAGGAAGTGAAAGATCTATTTGGCAAGAACTTTAAGTCTTTGAAGAAAGAAATTGAAGAGGACACCAGAAAATGGAAGGACCTCCCTTGCTCTTGGATTGGGAGGATCAACATAGTAAAAATGGCAATTCTACCAAAAGCAATCTATAGATTCAACGCAATCCCCATCAAAATCCCATCAAAATTCTTCACAGATCTGGAGAAGACAATAATCAACTTTATATGGAAAAACAAAAAAACAAAACCCAGGATAGCCAAAACAATCTTATACAATAAAGGAAAGTCTGGAGGCATTACCATCCCTGACTTCAAACTCTATTACAGAGCTACAGTACTGAAAACGGCTTGGTACTGGCATAAAAACAGAGAAGTTGACCAATGGAATAGAATAGAAGACCCTGACTTTAGTCCACAAACCTATGAACACTTGATTTTCAATAAAGGAGCTAAAAGTATACAATGGAAAAAAGAGAGCATCTTCAACAAATTGTGCTGGCAAAACTGGAAGTCAATCTGTAGAAGAATGAAAATAGA
This sequence comes from Chionomys nivalis, assembly GCF_950005125.1. Lineage (NCBI taxonomy): Eukaryota > Metazoa > Chordata > Mammalia > Rodentia > Cricetidae > Chionomys > Chionomys nivalis. The sequence continues at coordinate 10,154,936 of NC_080098.1, read as the reverse complement.
TCCATATCTATCACCATGCACAAAACTCAAGTCCAAATGGATTAAAGACCTCAATATCAGTCCAAACACACTGAACCTGATAGAAGAGAAAGTGGGAAGTACTCTACAACACATGGGCACAGGAGAACACTTCCTACGTATAACCCCAGCAGCACAAAACACTAAGGACATCATTGAATAAATGGGACCTCCTGAGACTGAGAAGCTTCTGTAAAGCAAAGAACACTGTCACTAAGACAAAAAGGCAACCCACTGACTGGGAGAAGATCTTCACCAACCCCGCAACTGACAAAGGTCTGATATCCAAAATATACAAAGAACTCAAAATATTAGACCGTAAAAGGTTAATCAATCCAATTATAAAATGGGGCACTGAGCTGAACAGAGACTTTTCAACAGAAGAAGTTCAAATGGCCAAAAGACACTTAAGATTGTGCTCAACTTCCTTAGCAATCAGGGAAATGCAAATCAAGACAACATTAAGATACCATCTTACACCGGTCAGAATGGCTAAAATCAAAAACACCAATGATAGCCTCTGCTGGAGAGGTTGTGGAGAAAGGGGCACTCTCATCCATTGCTGGTGGGAATGCAAACTTGTGCAACCACTTTGGAAATCAGTGTGGCGGTTTCTCAGGAAAGTCGGGTTCAACCTACCTCTCGACCCAGCAATACCACTATTGGGAATATACCCAAGAGATGCCCAAACATACAACAAAAGTATATGCTCAACTATGTTCATAGCAGCATTGTTTGTAATAGCCAGAACCTGGAAACAACCTAGATGTCCTTCAATGGAAGAATGGATGAAGAAAGTATGGAATATATACATATTAGAGTACTACTCAGCAGTAAAAAACAATGACTTCTCGAATTTTGCATGCAAATGGACGGAAATAGAAAACACTATCCTGAGTGAGGTAAGCCAGACCCAAAAAGAGGAACATGGGATGTACTCACTCATATTTGGTTTCTAGCCATAAATAAAGGACATTGAGACTATAATTCGTGATTCTAGAGAAGCTAAATAAGAAGGTGAACCCAAAGAAAAACATATAAGCATCCCCCTGAATATTAACCTTCATCAGGCGATGAAAGAAGACAGAGACAGAGACCAACATTGGAGCACTGGACTGAAGTCTCACGATCCAAAGGAGGAGCAGAAGGAGAGTGAGCACGAGCAAGGAACTCAGGACTGCGAGGGGTGCACCCACACACTGAGGCAATGGGGATGTTCTATCGGGAACTCACCAAGGCCAGCTGGCTGGGGTCTGAAAAAGCATGGGACAAAACCGGTCTCGCTGAACATAATGGACAATGAGGACTACTAAGAACTGAAGAACAATGGCAATGGGTTCTTGACCCTTTTGCACGTAATGGCTTTGTGGGAGCCCAGGTAGTTTGGATGCTCACCTTAATAGACCTGGATGGAGGTGGGTGGTCCTTGGACCTCCCACAGGGCAGAGAAACCTGCTTGCTCTTTGGGCTGAGGAGGAAGGAAGACTTGATTGGGGGAGGGGGAGGGAATGGGAGGTGGTGGCGGGGAAGAGGCAGAAATCTTTAATAATTAAATAAATTAATTAATAAAAAAAATAATTTGTATCACCTGGCTACGGCAGTGCACGCCTTTAATTCCACTCAGGAGGCAGAGGCAGGCGGATCTTAGTTTGAGGCCAGTTTAGTCTATAGATTAAGTTCCAGGACAGCAAGCTACATAGAGAAACCCTGTCTCAAATAACCAATTAAAATAATAATAGTAGTAATAATAATAATAACAACCTGTATTACTTTAAAAAGAAAAAAGAAACTGAGCTTGATAGTGCACACCTATAATCTCAGGAGGCAGAGACAGGAGGATTATTACAAATTCAAGACCAGCCTGGGCTATATTGTGAGTTTCCAGTCAACAAAGGCTACAGTGTAAAAATCTGCCTCAATAAATAAATAAATAAATAAATAAATAAATAAATAAGAGAAAGAGAAGGAAAAAAAAAAGAACTCACTGGGTAGGAAGAAGCCCAATCTCAAGGGAGTAGGGGAGGCCATGAACTGCAGAGCCACAGTGTGAGCCCCAATCCCTTCTTCTCGTTGTCTCATATCAATATTCTCTTGTTGTTTGACACTCCCTAGCTGTATGAAAGTCCCAGGGACCATGCCTCAGTTCTGTAGAGCTCTTGCCTCTGCAGAATCTGCTACTTTCTTTCTTCACAGTATACACATTGTGGTCTAGAAGGTTACTGTCTTCTTCTCTGCTTCTCTCTCTCTCTCTCTCTCTCTCTCTCTCTCTCTCTCCACACACACACACACACACACACACACACACACACACCCTAGCACAGGGAAAGTCCAACACCAGGAATGTCTGAGTCTGACATCAGGCTACCTCTGAGACAGAGATAAGCTTATATAACCTCACGCCATCATGGTTTCTGAGACGGACTCCAGAGCAGAGGATTGTGAAGCAGCCAGGTGTTTCTACAATGAGTGACCGTCCCCAGAGTGACCAGTATGAATGACCAGTATGTCAGTGTTTTATGTGATTATCCTAGAAGGTGAGTGAGGTAACCAGAAGCTATAAATGAAGTCCTAAATGATGGAATTAGAACCATGATTACAGAGTGGTTGGTCCTAGCACTGGCACTGTGAGTTGGGGTCAAGGTGGCACCTCACAGCTGTCTGGTAGTTCTCCATACACCAAACAAAAACAAACTCATGTCGCCAAAGATCGGTGATCTCACGGAGAAACTCAGACTGCCTGGAACTCATGATCCTGCCTCAGCCTCTCAAGTGCTAGGAATATAGGTGTGTACCCCCATGCCTGGCTTGTAGTTATTATTTATTTATTTGTTTGTTTTTGATTTTTCATTTTTGACCACAAAGTTCTGCCTGCAGTCACTGAAGAATTATATACAGGTTACCACCCTTCAAAAGCACAGCATGCAATCTTACACACTGAGAAGGGGCACACTCCAAGGTCAGGCAAAGCCACCTCTGCCATCAAGGATGGAATGTAAATAAGTTTTGAGCAGGACAAAGCTTCCAGGTGCGTGCACATCTTCTCCCAGCATGTGCACTCTCCGCATACCAAGATACTGTGGTGTTTGTGAGCTCCTTCCTTCTATGATGTGCCAGTGCTTTGTCTCTCTTACGACACATAGTAAGATCACTAATTTATCAAGTGGAAAGAGGTGTTATGTAAGTCCCAGTCCATAATCAATCAACCCTGTGGCTCTGGAAAAACAGAAGGTAAATCTAAACCACTTACAGCCTAAGTCATAACACAAGGAAGAGAGAATGGTCAGAGGTCTGGCAGCTTCCTTTTAGCACACACCTCTGGCGACCTGAGGACTTCTTTTTTTATTGTTTTTATTGAGCTATACATTTTTCTCTGTTCCTCTTCCTTCTCCTCCCCTCCTACTTCCTGCCCTCTTCTGTGACCTCCACACTCTCAATTTACTCAGGAGATCTTGTCTATTTCTTCTTCCCAGGGGCATCCATGCATGTTTCTGTTAGGGTTCCCTTGTTACCTAGCTTCTCTGGGGTCGTGGACTATGGGCTGATTATCCTTTGCTTTACATCTAATATCCACTTATGAGTGAGTACATATTATATTTGTCTTTCTGGGCCTGGGTTACTTCACTCAATATGTTTTTTTTTTCTAGATCCATCCATTTGTATGCAAATTTCAAGATGCCATTAATTTTTACTGTTGTGTAGTACACCATTGTGTAAATGTACCACATATTCTTTATCCATCCTTCAGATGAAGGGCATATAGGTTGTTTCCAGGTTCTGGATAAGACAAATAATGCTGTTATGAACATAGTTGAGCACATGTGACCTAAGGACTTCTTGCGAGTTCCCACCTCCCCGAAGGTTCCACTACCTCTCAGGAGCAACACCTTGTTCACCAAGTGCTATGTTGAATTGTAATGATCCTCATAGGCTCATGGTCTGAATGCTTGGTCTATCTAGTGAACACCCTAGGAGGTGGGTCTTAACCACATGAAGCAGGTCACTAAGATAAGGCCTCGAAGGTACCTTGTTCTTGGCTTCCTGTCTCTTTCTCTGTCTCCCATATATACGAGGTGTGGGGGGGGGAGCGTTCCTCTGCTGTCCACACCTGGTGTTCTGTCTATATCCAATCAACCGTGGACTCAACAAACTGCCTATGTGTGAGCCAAAATAAATCCTTTCTAAAAGATTATTTGTGTCAGAGACTTTGGTCATACCTACAAAAACAAATTAATCTATGAAGCCTCTGAAATATGGGCTGTGGGAGGGTATTTATCATTCAAACTAAAAGATATGGCAAAAATAATAAACACAGGTAGTAAGTCAACCAGTTCCTTCACAGACAAGGACACCTGGTTAAAATTGCTAAACAATTCCTCAACAAGCTACCTAACAACCTCCCTCTCTCTCTCTCTCTCTCTGTCTCTCTCTCTCTCTCTCTCTCTCTCTCTCTCCATTTCTTTCAGTTTAGCTATAGATGCTACTATCTATAAATTTAATGCTTTGTTTTTATCTATGTTTATATATGCAGTATGTATGTATGTATGAGGAATGTCTGGGGTGATTTTAAAGTCCTTAGTCTGAAATCATGACCATAACCTTACAGTTGTGGCTAAAAACCTAAAAAAAAATTGTAATAAAAATCTGACTCAGCCTTATGTCAGCATTAATAAAAACATCTAAAAGTTTATCATAGATATTTATCTATGTCTATATCCATCTATAAGATTCTACATTGCTGTGAGAGGGAAAACTAGAAGTTGACAGAAATCCAGTCAGCAGGGTGAAGGAAGTTAGCTCTCTCTATGGTTTCATATTGTGATCTCAGAATTGGAAGAGTATCTCTGGGCATTTCCAACCCTGCTCTGCTTCCTAAGATCATACCTACTCTGCCATGAACACAAGAATAAGAGATTCTAGCCTTAGGCTGGGTCCACCAAACAGCTCACAGTGCAACAAAGACCTCCTCTTGGTCACATCCCCAGAGGGGCATTCTGGTCAGTCCTTAAGACATGTACTCTTTCCTACTTTCTGTTGTGTTTATCCATCTTTATGGCTAATAATTAATGCCATTTCATTTCTCCTTCATCTGAGTTCAGTTCCATGAGTTCAGAATACATTTTGTTGTTGTTGTTTGAGACAGTTTCTTTGTGTAACAGCTCTGGCTGTTCTGAAACTCACTCTGTAGACCAGACTGGCCTTGAACTCACAGAGATCTGCCTGCCTCTGCCTCCTGAGTGCTTGAATTAAAGGCATGCACCCCCACTACCCAGCCAGAATACAATTTTATTTCCTAATGAACTGTCCTAGCCCAGCACAGTGCCTGTCTCATGAACTCAACTGCTTGTTGTTGAAGTGGGTGAATGAACGGCAGAACAAATGAAGCACGGAGGCAGAAGAGCTCGCCCAGTTCCTCTTCCTTTTCTAGAATCCACGTTCTCCCCCTCACCCTGCTTTCATGCTGCAGATCTATTGCTCTCACCTACAGTCGAAGTGCAGGCCCTAACTCTTCAGTATTACCTGTTTACTCTCTAGCTTTGGCCAGGCTCCTTGTGGTGACACATTTGTAATTTAGCATATTTTCTATATCTTTCCATACTTGTCACTTCAATGTTGGCTCATGTTTTCAACCATCACTTCGCAGAAGACAAGGCATTTCCCATCATGGAAGCCCGAGTATGGTGGGATGGAGTGGGAAGAAGGGGAGGGGAGAGAGTAAGAGGGAGAGACTGAGATGCCTCTCACTGAAAACACTGTCCCAGAACATTCAGACGTATCCTTTTACTATTTTCCTACATGGGTCTCAATCTAGTCAACAACCCAGAGTGAACATCGCATGTGTAAACTTCAGAGCAATGCCTGACACGTGCAGATGTTCTCTAAGCAGTCTCTTACTCTGATGGTGACAGTGACAACCCCACACCATCCATGTTTTCCATAGAGAAAAGAAACAGTATGAGGTTAGAGCTGAGGGCCTTTTCGGTTCAACCAGCATGGAGAGGACACTTGACAACCCTAAAATGGATCCCTTAATGTAGATATCTTCTTCCCTGCTCCTATATCTGCCCTTCCTCCATCTCCACCCTCCCACTCCCCCAAGCCGTTGCCAGTCCTTCTCTTCTCTCCCCTCCCCTTTCTCCCAAACTCACCCCCAGTCCTGCCCCTACCCCCATGCTCACAACTTTTGCCTTGCAATCTTGTTTGCTTCCAATTTCCAGGAGGATCTATAAATGTTTTTCTTTGGGTTCACCTTGTTATTTAACTTCTCTGGGCTTGTGAACTTAGGCTTATGTGATCTTGGTTTATGCCTTGGTTTATGGTTGTGATCTTGGTTTATGGCTAGAGTCCACAAATTGCAGGGATAAGCCCCGCCCATTATGGGGCGTGTTCACCTCTGGCTAATGTTTACTTATAAATCTGCCAGGCATGCTCACAGCCACCCCTTCTTCTGCTTTCCTGTTCTCCGCGGGAACCTGTGGTTCTGTAAGTCTATTTCCCCATTAAAACTGTATAAATTTTTACAATCTGTCTGCATTCATTTACACCGTTACACACAAATGAGTGAGTACATACCATATTCATCTTTTTGGGTCTGGGTTACCTCACTCAGGATAGTGTTTTCTATTTCCGTCCATTTGCATGTAAAATTCAAGACGTCATTGTTTTTTACCGCTGAGTAGTACTCTAATGCATATATATTCCACACTTTCTTTATCCATTCTTCCATTGAGGGGCATCTGGATTGTTTTCAGGTTCTGGCAAATCATTACAAATAATGCTGCTATGAACATAGTTGAACAGATGCTTTTGCAGTATGATAGGGCATCTCTTGGGTATATTCCCAAGAGTGGTATTGCTGGGTCCTGAGGTAGGTTGACTCCCAGTTTCCTGAGAAACAGCCACACTGATTTCCAAAGTGGTTGCACAAGTTTGCATTGCCACCAGCAATAAATGAGTGTTCCCCTTACTCCACATGCTTTCCAGCAAAGAAGAGGTGTTTTCGATTTTAGTCATTCTGACAGGTGAAAGATGGTATCTCAAAGTTGTTTTGATTTGCATTTCCCTGATCGCTAATGAAGTTGAACATGACCTTAAGTGTCTCTTGGCCATTTGCACTTCTTCTGTTGAGAATTTTCTGTTCAGTTCAGTGCTCCATTTTTTTTAATTGGGTTAATTAGAATTTTAAAATCTAGTTTCTTGAGTTCTTTATATATTTTGGGGATCAGACCTTTGTCTGCTGTGGGGTTGGTGAAGATCTTCTCCCATTCTGTAGGATGCCTTTTTGTCTCAATGACAGTGTCCTTTGCTTTACAGAAGCTTCTCAGTTTCAGGAGGTCCCATTTATTCAATGTTGCCCTTATTGTCTGTGCTACTGGGGTTATATGTAGGAAGTGATCTCCTGTGCCCATGTGTTGCAGTCTACTTCCCACTTTCTCTTCTATCAGGTTCAGTGTAGTCAGATTTATAATGAGGTCTTTAATTTATTTGGACTTGAGTTTTGTGCATGGTGATAGATATAGATCTATTTTCATTCTTCTACAGGTTGACATCCAGTTATACCAGCACCATTTGTTAAAGATGCTTTCTTTCTTCCATTGTATATTTTTAGCTTCTTTGTTGAAAATCAGGTGTTCATAGCTTTGTGGGTTAAAATCCGGGTCTTCTATTTGATTCCATTGGTCGACTTCTCTGTTTTTATGCCAATACCAAGCTGTTTTCATTACTGTAGCTCTATAATAGAGTTTGAAGTCAGGGATGGTAATGCCTCCAGAAGTTCCTTTAATGTATAGGTTTGTTTGGGCTATCCTGGGAGATCCTTCCATTTTCTGGTATCTTCTTCAATTTCTTTCTTCAAGGCCTTATTAAGTTCTTGTCAAATAGATCTTTCACTTCCTTGGTTAGAGTTACCCCAAGATACTTTATGCTATTTGTGGATATCGTAAAAGGTGAAGTTTCTCTGATTTCCCTCTCTGCTTCTCTATCTTTTGTGAATAGGAGGGCTACTGATTTTTTGAGTTGATCTTTTTTTTTTTTTCGGTTTTTCGAGACAGGGTTTCTCTGTGGTTTTGGAGCCTGTCCTGGAACTAGCTCTTGTAGACCAGGCTGGTCTCGAACTCACAGAGATCCACCTGCCTCTGCCTCCCAAGTGCTGGGATTAAAGGCGTGAGCCACCACCGCCCGGCCCTTGAGTTGATCTTGTAACCTGCCACCTCACTGAAGTTATTTATCAGCTGTAGGAGTTCTTTGGTAGAGTTTTTGGGGTCACTAATGTACACTATCATATCATCTGCAAATAATGAAAGTTTGACTTCTTCCTTTCCGAATCGAATCCCCTTGATTTCCTTATGTTGTCTTATTGGTACTGCTAGAACTTCGAGCACTATGTTGAAGAGATATGGTGAGAGTGGACAGCCTTGTCTTGTTTTTGTCCTGATTTTAGTGGAATGGCTTTGAGTTTCTCTCCATTTAATTGAATATTAGCTGTTGGATTGCTATATATTGCTTTTATTATATTTAGGTATGATCCTTGTATCCCTAACCTCTCCAAAACCTTTATCATAAAGGGGTATTGAATTTTGTCAAATGATTTTTCAGCATCTAATGAAATGATCATATGTTTTTTTTCTTTCAGTTTATTTATATAATGGATTACATTGATAGATTTTTGTATGTTGAACCACCCTGCCTCTCTGGGATGAAGCCTAATTAAAAAATTAATGGATAGTTTTTTTGATGTGTCCTCGGATTCTGTTTGCCAGAATTTTATTGAGAATTGTTGCATCAATGTTCATGAGTGAAACTGGTCTGTAATTCTCTTTCTTGGTTGGGTCTTTGTGTGGTTTTGGAATCAGGGTGACTGTAGCTTCATAAAAAGAGTTTGGCAATGACTCTTCTGTTTCTATTACGTGAAACACATTAAGGAGTATAGGTATCAGCTCTTCTTGGAAGTTCTGATAAAATTCTGCATTAAAACCATCTGGTTCTGGGCTATTGTTGGTTGGGAGGTTTTTTTTTTTTTTATGACATCTTCTATTTCCTCATGACTTATAGGTCTATTTATATTGTTCACCTGGTCTTGATTTAACTTTGGTAAATGGTGTTTATCTAAAAACAAGTCCATTTCTTTTATATTTTCCAACTTTGTGGCATATAAGCTTTTGTAGTAAGACCTAATGATTCTCTGAATTTCCTCAGTGTCTGTTGTTATGTCCCCCTTTTCATTTCTGATCTTGTTAATTAGTGTGTTCTCTCTCTGCCTTTTGATTAGTTTGGATAAAGGTTTGTCATTCTTGGTGATTTTCTCAAAGAACCAGCTTAACAGACTCTAAGTAAACAAGGCTTTTACATTCTGGGATTTTGTTTTAAATACAACCATTTCCTTCCAGGAGAACTCCTATCCTTCTCCCCTCCCCTCCCCTCCCCTTCTTTTCCTCCCCCTCCCCTCCCCTCCTCTCCTCTCCTCTTCTCTTCTTCTCTACTTCCTTCCCCTTCCATCACATTCTCCTATACTCTACCCTGTTCCAAGTTGAGGTCTGATGTGGGAGTCATGTGGGAGTCTTCTGTTTTGTGTTGATTTCATTGGTTAAATAAAGAAACTGCCTTGGCCCTTTAATAGGACAGAAAATTAGGTAGGCTGAGTAGACCGAACAGAATGCTGGGAGAAAGAAGCCGAGTCAGTCAGTCGCCATGATTCTCCGATTCTCCAACCCTAGACGGATGTAGGCTAGAATCCTTCCTGGTAAGACACCAGGTGCTACACAGATTATTAGAAATGGGTTAATCGAGATGTGAGAATTAGCCAATAAGAGGCTACAGATAACGGGCCAGGCAGTGTTAAAAGAATACAATTTCCATGTAATTATTTTGGGTAAATCTAGCCGTGCGGAGCTGGGCGGGAACGCAGCCCACCACCGCTCTTCCTACTACAGAGTGACGCCCAATGTACCCCTCTCTGGAGCAGACACAATGAACCAAGCTGCCAGGTCAGACATGCTGAATCTTTTCCGGTAAGACTGGTGCTACACAGATTACTAAATACGGGTTAGGCAAGATAAGTTACCACCTCGTGGTGCTACACACATTAATAGAAATGGGTCAAGCAGTGTTTATATGAATACAGTTTGTGTGTTGTTATTTCAGGCATAAGCTAGCCAGGCGGCCGGGACCTGGGTGGCAGGAACACAGCCCACAGCTCCTTCAACAGAGGTCCTCTGGCATCTCTCACCGCTGGATTTCTTTAATACTTTTTAATCTAATTCACATCATCACCAGGGTAATGTTCAAAGGTTTAAATGCAGTTAGCTATTTTGTTGCCTGAAATGCCCCAGGGTTTCACAGTAGTTGTGGGATGAAAGTTTGGTCTCCTTGCTGCAGTGCCTGTGACCACAATGGCTGATTCCCTCCTCTTATCTGACCTCTCTTCCTGTTTTCAGCACTGTGCATCAGTGAGTAGGTGGTACTTGTGCTCTCCCAAACTCAGTGCTGTCCCAGCCGCAGGCTAACCCTTCCTCCTTCAGCTGAACCCATATGTCACCTGAGGCTTATACCAAGCTGCATCTCAGGCTTTATGTGGATGTACAAGCTCCACATTGGCACCATTTATAACTGAAGGTTTCTTTCCCACCCACCAGTCTCGAGTAACTACTCTGAGGCTTAATATTTATTACAAACTGTTTGGCCTATTAGCTTAGGTTCATTACTAACTAGCTCTTATAACAAATTAACCATTTATATTATTCTGTATTTTACATGACCATGGCACTGCCTCACATCTTGTTTCTCCCGTGGGTGCTGGCATCTCACTAACTCCGCCTTCTTTTTCCCTTTATCTTTGCTTGGATTTTCTGCCAGTTTCTATTGTGCCTGGTTATTGGCTTCCTTATTAACTAATGAAAATAAAATCTATTCACAGCATACAGAAGGGCACCCACATCATACTCCTCTGTCCCGCTTCCTTTCCTGTTCACATTTCTCATCCAAACCCCTTTGCCAATATTTTGAAATGATTCTAGCTGAGCATTTGCTCCCCTTTAGAGTCTACATTCCTCTGTCACAAAAGCAGATCTAGTGGTCTCTATGTTCCACATATTTAAAAGATTTATTTAAATGCTGAGTTGTATTTCTTTAAGAATCTGATGTTAGTTTCTCCATGTACCACAAGCTGGTGTTTTAAATGCTATAATGCCACCACAGCCAGTCACAGAACACCATCGACAGTCCCAGGACACCACAGCCAGTCACAGGACACCACAGCCAGTCACAGGACACCATAGACAGTCCCAGGACACCATAGACAATCCCAGGACACCACAGCCAGTCCCAGGACACCACGGCCAGTCCCAGGACACCATCGACAGTCACAGGACACCACAGACAGTCACAGAACACCATCGACAGTCACAGGACACCACAGACAGTCCCAGGACACCACAGACAGTCGCAGGACACCATCGGCAGTCACAGAACTCCATCAACAGTCACAGAACTCCATCAACAGTCACAGGACAGCACAGACAGTCACAGGACAGCACAGACAGTCACAGGACACCATCAGCAGTCACAGGACACCACAGACAGTCACAGAACACCATCGACAGTCACAGGACACCACAGACAGTCCCAGGACACCACAGACAGTCGCAGGACACCATCGGCAGTCACAGAACTCCATCAACAGTCACAGAACTCCATCAACAGTCACAGGACAGCACAGACAGTCACAGGACACCACAGACAGTCACAGGACACCATCGGCAGTCACAGGACACCACAGACAGTCCCAGAACACCACAGACAGTCACAGGACACCACAGACAGTCACAGGACACCACAGAAAGTCACAGGACACCACAGACAGTCAAAGACACCATAGACAGTCACAGGATACCATCCACAGTCACAGACTCCACAGACAGTCACAGAACACCATCGACAGTCATAGACACCACAGACAGTCACAGAACACCATCGACAGTCACAGAACACCATCGACAGTCACAGGATACCATATACAGTCACAGGGCACCATCGACAGTCACAGACACCACAGACAGTCACAGGACACCACAGACAGTCACAGGACACCATATACAGTCACAGACACCAAAGACAGTCATAGAACACCATCGCCAGTCACAGAACACCATCGACAGTCACAGGACACCACAGACAGTCACAGAACACCACTGACAGTCACAGGACACCACAGACAGTCCCAGGACACCACAGACAGTCACAGGACACCATTGGCAGTCACAGAACTTCATCAATAGTCACAGAACTCCATCAACAGTCACAGGACAGCACAGACAGTCACAGGACACCACAGACAGTCCCAGGACACCATCGGCAGTCACAGGACACCACAGACAGTCCCAGAACACCACAGACAGTCACAGAACACCACAGACAGTCACAGGACACCACAGAAAGTCACAGGACACCATAGCCAGTCCCAGGACACCACAGACAGTCACAGGACACCATAGACAGTCCCAGGACACCACAGACAGTCAAAGACACCATAGACAGTCACAGGATACCATCCACAGTCACAGACTCCACAGACAGTCACAGAACACCATCGACAGTCACAGACACCACAGACAGTCACAGAACACCATCGACAGTCATAGGACACCATATACAGTCACAGGGCACCATCGACAGTCACAGACACCACAGACAGTCACAGGACACCACAGACAGTCACAGGACACCATATACAGTCACAGACACCAAAGACAGTCATAGAACACCATCGCCAGTTACAGAACACCATCGACAGTCACAGGACACCATATACAGTCACAGGGCACCATCGACAGTCACAGACACCACAGACAGTCCCAGAACACCACAGACAGTCACAGGACACCACAGACAGTCACAGGACACCACAGAAAGTCACAGGACACCACAGCCAGTCACAGGACAGTTTTTATTTCATGCCTTACACATTTCTAAAAGTAAGCATTGAGGAGGAGTCACAGAAAATGTCCACAGAAATAACAGCATGAACACAATTATACCTTCTGTCACATCACCATCAAGAGTGACTTTCCATGAAGATTCATTTACAACCAAGACTCATGGGAAGCTCTCCATCTGAAAGAAGGTTGTGGCTTCAGCTGACCTTTCACACCGAAAGGGTGGATTTCTATTAATCAGTTCCTGATCTGTTTAAATAGTAAGCAAACTAAATAAACATATGCACAACTAAAAAAAGAAGGCAGCAATTATTAAACATCCTGTGCTACTTTTGAAGCACTTGAAGCCATCAGGCTACACACAGTTAAACTAGCTTCAGAATACTGTCCATCAATATGAGCTTTTAAAATTTAGACAGAATGATATCCCCAAAAGTATGCCAAACAATAGTGAAAGGCCATACTAATGAATGACCATGTTTTGATGCTATGAAATGCATAAAGTAGGATTTTGAAAAACTTATGTTAATCTCTTTTCAAGTGTATGTTCATTTCTAAAACACATACACACATGCACACATTCACACATACACACATGCACACATACACACATGCACACATACACACATGCATACATTCACACATACACACATGCACACATACACACATGCACACATTCACACATGCAGACATACACACATGCATACATTCATACATACAGACATGCACACATACACACATGCACACATACACACATGCATACATTCACACATACACACATGCACACATTCACACATGCAGACATACACACATGCACACATACACACATACACACATGCACACATGTACACACACCATTTTAAAAGAGTTATGGAGATGACTATAGAAAAACAAAGTAGCAAAAATAGTTTCTAAATTAAAACATAGCAATTTCATATAGAAATCAAAAAGAGGAGAACATTTTGTAGGAAAAAATTACTAACAACTAGGTAGTCTCCTGGAAATACCTTGTATGGTTTCGTAGTTTCATGGCATGGCCAGTATCATAAACCAGCCTTGGAGTTTGCTAATAACTGACATAACATAGTCACATGACTAATAACTGACATAACATAGTCACATGACTTAGAGCCTGCCCAAGATGAAAGCCAGCTGTTTAGCATAGGTGTGCTTCATGCTGAGTGTCATAGAGTCTCATGAAGACTGCTTTGCCGAGTTTTCAGACCTTGCCGTGACTTTCTAGGGTATTTCCTGAAACAGTCCTCAGTGAGGGCCGCACTGCACAAGTGTGGTGAACACAATGTATTCTTGTGTGCCTTTTTCAGATGTGTAGAAGTAGCTACAAGGGTCTGCTACTGTGATGTGCTGCAACTTAACTCTTGATGCTTACCTGCAAATATAAAATTACATGCTACTCAGAATGCAGATATTCTCTGTTGTTTGAACATGATCTTCATAAATTTTTCCCAAAATGTCTATTTTATCAAAGTGTTGTCCATGAAAATAAGAATGAGTGCTTCTGGCTTATGTCTGATGCAATCAAGAGTCATCTGGCTCCAGCCCACATGCCTATGGTCATCACTCATCCTAGTCACGGGGACATAAATAAAAGAGAATTGCCAAGCACCCAATGGCTCTTATAGTTTCAACATAAAGTTGCACGATCATTTCTAACTTCTGAGGACTTAGAATGGCAATCTTATTGTCACCTAGAAGGAGAAAAAGATAAAGGATTTTGTGAAAATCACTAATAAATACTATACAAATTTGTTAAGCCCACTGCACATTCCCCATCTTTTAGAAAAAGATTCAGGAATGTACACACTCAGGTCTATTTCTCTAACCCACCTATGGAAGCTGAGTGACTGAAGGTCCTAAAGTGTGAACTACAAAATTGTATTTCTCATGTTGAATGTTAACAATTCAGGAAAAGCGTGTCACATTTAAATTTTTAAAATTCAACAAGAGAAAGAAAACCTATGTGTGTCTGTTGAGAAATATGCTTGCAGCAGTCTTCAGTGTACATACACACGACAAAAGATAGCATGCATCATGTTAGAGACAGGCCTTTAGAACTCTAAGAATTCATCTAAGGGTATTGTAACAATTATCTGACTTGAGCACCTCAGAGACATTATTTTAAATCAAAACAGTTGAATCATCAACTGTTTCTGTTTATGGCAAAGAGGAAAAGGAAAAATTTCAAAATTTCTTTGACTTGCAGGTGTTTTCAAATATTTATAATTTTAGAAATCTAAGATTCATGTCTGCATATTATTATCAAGTGCAATTGGTTTGCACGCTTAATAGGGAAGAATTAAATAAACTAAAAGTATTTCACATGGGATGTGGCTAAAATTTGTGACTTACAACTCTCTTTAAATGAGTCTCCTATATTGCAGAAACATTGCATGGTCAGCTTGTAAGATAATAGCCAGCATCTAGCCATTGCCACCAGAGTTTTCATGTCAGGAAGCAGGCTTACGTGACACATTTGAGACTTCAACTTCATCACAGTGCTCAACATTAGACTCTAGATGTGGTGAATCATCTTACTAATGTCTGAGTCCTGATAGCGATAAACACAAAGAATTTTGTTTGACCTAACAACTCAAACATGGTTATGAATGATGGAAAGGAGAATAAAAGATGTATATCTTACATAGTAAATTATTAATCCCACAGCTTCTGCTATGTTCCTTTCATGTTACCTATTTTAGCATAATATATAAATTTATAAAAAAAAGATGATATTAATATGCTTTTGTAACTTGGACCAATAAAATTTGTTTGGTTGACACCATCAATTAAGTTCAGCAGAAAAGTGGCATCTTACTGATGCTGTGAAGGAAATAGTTGATAACATCCTTCAAATAAACTCGTGTCAAATCCTGCTGAAATACATTCACTGATCCACTGCACCCCACATAGACAGATAGCAGTGCAAGACAGTCGTTCTGATTACTGAAATCTGAGGCACCCTGGGTGAAAGGAAACAGGGCCCAAAGACCAACTTCCTTTGAACTTTAGAACTAATCCCTAGGATATCACCACAGTACCAAGTTTAATGACCAGTAGTTAGTGTGAAAAGTGGTGAAATCAGGAGGTTTGTGTTTTATTCCTGGTTTGGCCAATCATTTATCATGTACATGGAGTCTCAATTTCTTACTTTAGAGCTTGTTGGTAGAGATTCTCTCAGATGTCCTCCTGGCTTTGGCAACACCTTGTAAGATTTAATAAATTGCTGGAAATACTGAAACTAGTTTTAAACTGGTTCTTATTAATAGTGTTTCCCTTTCCATAATGGGAGTCCAAAGCTAGATGTGGTAGGAGATGTCAGAAGTCCACTGCTATGAATGATCTCTAAAACTGATCTGAATTCTATTTCTGACGCTGCCATTTCATAAACTCCTGCACAGCCGTGACCCTCCTCTTTGTAACCCTGTTCACAATTACGCTTGCTTCCATGAGATTCTCTTTTGTTTTAGGCCTGAGGTAAGGATGTTGGGGAAAACGAATAACAAAAAAACATGGATCTCGGTTAAAATCCATCTTGATAAAAATTGAATGATTTGTGTAATTTACTATAAAAATGGACCCGTGAGTTGCAGCAGACAAATGAACAACTTATTACTTAAATACAATGTTTATTTTTGATACAGGTTCTTGTCATACTGCCCAGGATGCCCTTAAACATTCAGGCTCAAACAATCTTCCTGCCTTAGTCTGCAGAGTGCTTGAAACTTGGCTGTATACCATCACACTTAGTTCTTACATAAAAATTTTAAATCAAAAAGTAATGCTATACATAATTGATTGATGCATAGAAATGGAACGCAAGGAGAAAACACATTGAATAGTATACATCAAATTCATTTGGAGAAGAGAGAAGACTATGAAGGAAAAAAGAAGCTTCCACTTAATATACATAGAGTTTAAAATTTTAATTTCAAATGAAAATAATATTGATAAAATTAGTGTATATTTATAAATTTATGTAGTGTAAAAATGGCAAAGTTTATTATTTTCAGTCAATTTCTACTTTTAGACCTCAAAGTATAAAAATGATAAAAATATGAGTGGTAATAAAGCATTGTATTGAGAGTTGAGCTTGAACTGGAGCAGGCAAAGCTGCCAAGCCCCAGAGCAGATGTTTAAGGCAAGGAGCCGAAATCACAGCCAGGGCTTTAGTATGGAGTGTGATCAGGAGGCTAACGTGAAGCAGGCACCAGGAAAGCACCAGCATTCCACAGTTTCCCCTCCTAGGAGGCTCTAGGCACTGAGGTCAGATGGATGAGCACGAGTACTGGGAATTGACTCACTGCGTAGGGGAGACCGAACAAAAGACCCGTGAAGCTTTGAGGGCCCAGAGGAAAAAGGACTAGAAATGGAATAGAGATGGCTACTGACTGACAAGAGGAAAGGTCTTCAAGATCTGAGTAGGAAACCGCACGATGAAGAGACACCAAGAGCAAAGACAGGAATGAAAGCACAACCTCCCAGGGGACAAGAAGCTTTGCAGTGTCCGCAGTGTCTCAGGACTGGGCACCCAGCACACAGGAGCAGCTTGTCGCCCCAGAGCCCTGCCAAAGAACACCAGAAGCAGAACTCCATAGATTCTCAGTTGTTTGCTTTTGGACATCACAATAGTGATATTCAACTTAATTTTACATTCAGAGACTTCAGCTTTCAGTACCTCTGGTGATAAATGAAAAGAACTACAGAGAAGAGCATCAGAGAGATACAATCAATCCCTTGACCTAGCAGATATCCACAGACTATCTCCCTCAATCAGAGATTCACAATGGCTTTCACCAGCAGCACTTCCATTCAAAATTGTGCTAGAGGTTCAAGTCGGAGTGGACAGGCAAGACAACCAAGAAAACAGATTTTTCTTTTTTGGAAAGTCAGGAGTAAAACTATCTTACTCCTAGGTAAAATAACGCTATACAGTGAGACTCCTAAGAAGGCGTCTATGGGGAGAGCACCTTGAGAAATAACTAGCATGCTCAGCAAAGCGTGCAAAGCATGCTGTCAGTGTACAAATGACTGGTGTAGGAGGTCCTTCTGTATTTGTGTTGCTTTCATTGGTTAAATAAAGAAATTGCCTTGGCCTTTTGATAGGGCAGTACTTAGATAGGCAGAAAGACAGAACTGAATGTTGGGAGAAGGAAGGCAGAGAGGGAGAGCTGCCCTGAAGTCACCAGGTCAGAGACACTGAATCTTTCTTGGTAAGCCATGACCTCGTGGTGATACACAGATTAACAGAAATGGGTTAGATCAGGATGTGATGTTTTCTTTATAAAACTCACTATGGGCCATGGTCATGGTGTCTCTTCACAGCAATATAAACCCTAAGACACCAGCTATGGATATTCCATAAATGAAATGAATGAAATGCTTTCATTTAAAATATTAAATTATTTACAAATCAGCCACCCCCCCCCCAAAAAAAAACATACTTTAAAGATATACACTGGAAATCATTGAAGGGCACCATGGGGCTGTACTAATAAAGTCCATGCTGGTAGAACTTTAGTTTCAATGTCTGGGCTGATCTACAGATGTGGCACAAGCATATGGAAAGCTCAGAGTTCCCTTTGCTAGTGTTTACAAACTCACCATTTATGTGAACATGCAAGAGGTCCAGAATATCTAAACTGTTTTGAAAAAGAAGAAAAAATTTGTAAGATTTACATGAGTCACCATTAACCTTGCTATGAAACTATACGACCCAAAAAGAGTGGTGTTGGCGCGATGATAAGACAATAGGCTAACTGAGTAAATTTGAAGAGCCCCAAGAGAAACCCTGACATGTATGATAAATTCATAAGCATATGAGGATACTTTAATGGAGAAAGAATAGTATATTGACGAAATGGTGCTGGAAAGTTGAGACAACCATATCCAGAATAATGGAGTTGGGACCTGGGCATATTCTATATAAAGACTGAAACAAATGGAAGAGATAAAAAGCTGTACAACTCTTAGGAGGAAATGTAGACATCAATCATTTAAAGTTTGAGTTTGGAAATAATTTTCTTTTTTAATGCAAGTCAGAAGTAATAAAAGATAAAATAAACATGTTGGACTTCATCAAAATGAGAAGAGGAGAAGGAAGAAGAAACAATATTACAAATTATATTATTAAGAAACTGAAAAGAACCAGGTACACACCATTGATCCCAGCACTTGGGAAGCAGAGGCAGGCAGATCTCTGTGAGTTCAAGGCCAGCTGGACCTAAAAAGTGAGTTCCAGGACAGACAGGGCTGTAATACAGAGAAATCCTGTCTCATAAAACCAACAGACGAGGAGGAGGAAGAGAAGGGGGAGGAGAAAGTGAAATGAGCAAGGGCCAAAGCGAGGGACAGGAAGAGGAGAAAGGGGGATGAGAAGAAAGAGGGAGAAGGAGGAGGAAGAAGAAGATAAACAGAGCTTCAGAGAGATGGCTCAATATCCAGGAGCATTTGCTGCTTTTCCAGAAAAGCAGAGTTCAGGTCTTAGCACCCACACCACGTGGCTCACAATTGCTTGTAAACTCCAGTTCTAGAGTATCTGTCATCCTCTTTTGGACTCTGTGGGTAGCTGCATGAATATCACACACACACACACACACACACACATGCGCACACACACACATATGTGCCCACACATACACACACATTTAACAAAAGAAACTAAAAAGAAATAATGCCTATGAGAGTGCATATCATGTCTGATAAGGGACTTATATCTAGAATGTATACTGAACACTTACATTTTAGTATTAAGAGAAACAGTTCACTTAAAAATATCAGATATATAGAAATATATACCAGAAAATCCATAAGAGAACTGGCAAGCACATGAAAAGATGACCAGAATTATTACTCATTAGGAGATGTAGACCAAATCCACAGTTAGTCCATCAAACATCCATGAAGGTGACTATCATAAAAAAATTAGGCTATAGCAGGTTTTCATAAGGAGGTAGAAAAATCGGAGATTCTACACATTGTTCCTGGGAATGTAGAACAGTACAGTACTCCCTAAGACTGTTGGTGATTTCTCAAATTAATAATCTCAAATATAGAGTTACCATGTGGCTCAGCAACTGCACCCCTAGGTATGGAGCCAAGAGAAATGTAAACAAATACTTTCATATAATTAACCTTGAAAGCATTGTGCTAAATTAGAGAAAACAATTACTAAGGACTGTGAGTTGCATTATCCCATTATATGAATGTTCTCTAATTTATAGATAGATAGCACATTAGTGTTTACCTATGGCAATGAAGGATTATGGAATGATTGTTCCTCTTTCTGGAGTGTTTCTGGAGATAATAAAATTGAAAAATAATTTTGGTTCTGACTGCATAACTCTATGGCTTATAGTAAAATATTGAATTTTACTTTTTAAATGAAAATGTGTTATGACATGCAAATTACATTGTAGCAAAGTCATTTACAAGGTCATGTAATGATCATGATCACATTAACAGCTGTTTATTTTGAATTAACCTTCCAATAGATAGTGATCACAAAAGCTGCAAAACATATAAAGCCACAATTAAACAAACAAAACAAAACTGGAAACTGACAAGGAGACCCAGAAAGTGAAAGGAATTTCATCTCTAAGTAAAGGAATAGGAGGATATGGGATCTACAGGGGTTCAGCTGATTTGAAGAGACAAAAAGTACATTAGTTTTCCCTATGAATGAAGGACTATCGGATGACTGCTCCTCTTTATGGGATATCTTCTAAAGATGTTAAAATCAGGATGGGGATAAACCTGGTTTATGCAGTGCATGGAGGTCAAAACCTAAGTAAAAAGCATCCGTCTCTTTCTCTTGAGTTGTCAGAACCTGGAGTGAAGCTCTGCTGAAGAAGCTGGAAGTGAAGGGAATGAGTTGTGTAAGAGAGCCAGGGGAAGGTATATATATCTGTGCCCAAACGCAGCAGTTTTCATAGTGGCCATTTGTACAGGAAGATGAAACTGGTGAGAACAGCCACAGAGACGTGAAGAGAACACTGCCATCCAGGGGCTCAAGGAGAGTATTCCAAAATGGTCAAATGAAAAGGAACTCCTTCCCTACAGATGAGGTTCTGACCTCATTGTAGATGTGGTTGTGCCCACTGGACTGCAGAGAAATACGCCAGGTTTTTCAGGCAGAGCTGGTCCTCAGTGGTCAAGCAGGCAGGAAACAGAAAGCCCAGGAGAAGAAGGCTGATAGACTGGAGGCAGTAGAAACCCACTTAAAAAGCGGGCAGCATTTGGCAAACCTCCAGTAAGTTACAATTATAACACTAGAGATGCTGCCCAGCGACGAAGATACAACTAGGAAGAAAGGGAAATAATTAGGAAACAGATAAAAGAAAAACTAGCATGAGGGCCATCGTGATAGCTATGAGCACAGAGCTTGTTATTCAAGCAGAAGAACTGAGTTTGGTTCCCTGGAACCCACATGAACATGGGGGCAAATGTTTGTAATCCTACAGTAAGGGAGACAGAGAAAGAAACACCCCTGGGCATTATTGGCCAGCCATTTTAGCCTACTTGGGGAGCTGCAGGCTAATGAGAGACCCTATCTCAAAAAACAAAGCAGATAGTGAGTTAGGAATGTCAGCTAAGGCTGTCCTCTGGCTTCCACACACCGGTTCACAAATATGCATGCACACACACACACACACACACTCTCACACATGTGCACAATCACACAAACACATGTGATTCTATTAACACTAGACAATATGGCTTCAAGAAGGAGTATATTTGGGTATGGTGAGGTGGCTTGACAGGGTAAGGCGTTTGCTGAGTTTGATCCCAAATGGTGGAAGGAGAGAGCTGGTTTATCCAAGTTGTTCCTTGATCTCCCTCCATATGTAATTTTAAAAAATTGTTCTGGTATATACCTTTAGTCCCAGCACTCAGGAGACTTGAGGCTGCAGAACTCGGTGAGTTCAAAAGCAGCCTGGTCTACATAGCAAGTTCAGACCAGCCAGGGCAACAGAGTGAGACCATGGTTCAAAAAGATTCATTAAAACTAAAAATACTTATCAAGATAGGGATATTTTATATAATGACAAAATAGTCTGAGCATCTAGAAGCAACAAAAATCCTAAGCATTTTCCATAACAACAGAATTCAGATGAGTAAGATTTAAAAGATAGTAGTTTATAGCTAAAAAGATATAAATATGCATCAGATTAGAAAATTTTTACAGCCCTCTCTTTATAATAAACAATACAAACACACCAAGAAAATAGTGATATAGAAGATTTGAAAAAGCTTGTCTTAGCTATTATTATGCCCAACAACAAAAATACATGTTCTTTTAAAGTGCCCATGTAATGTTTACAAAGGTAACAATCAATTCGGTATACCATAAAGTTGAATGCCAACAACTTTAAGGTACCAATTATAATAATTACTTTTATTAGTTTAATCAGAGCTTAATATCAATTGGAAATTAAACAAGTTGTAACATAAAACTTTTGTCAAACTTGGTGGGGTTACTGTCCTGTGCCCCAAGTCTAGCTACCTGTCCTCAACAAACAAACTGAAAGAGCAAAATAAATGCAGGAAGTGGAAAAAGGAGATTTATTCAATGTGGCCACACTGGGAAGAAGGCCAAGGAGATCCAAGCAAACTCCTCAAGTCCTTCTTCAGGGTCATGAAGTGAGGTCAAAATTCAAATAAAAGACCAAGGATGTGCATGTCTAAGATCAGCTCAGGCTGTGGTCCCACCCACCATTAATCATTTTCATGTCTGGTTTCAAATAAGACAATGAAAATGTAAGGTTTCTAAATTTGTGGAATGTGATATAAGTAGTGTTCTTAGGGGACTGTGTAGAATTAAATGCTCATGTTAAAAATATGAACTATAATTTTTAACTTACAAATTGAGAAAAAGAACAAATTAAACTCGAAAGAATTCAAGAAGAAAAATAAAGATAAGAATATCTTAGAAGTTTACAACTAGTAAATGAAATTTAAACTAAGCTGTTTTTTCCTAAACCACAGAGTTCATAAACCAAGGAAAAGGGAACACATAAGTCACCAATATTGGGACAGATCTGCAGACACTGAAAGGTGGTGTGGAGCACTGTAATGAAACCTCAGGCCAGTAAACCCACAGTGGACATGCAACAAGCAAACTCCCCCAAACTGACAGAAGAGGAGCCACAAAATCTAAAGAGCATACTCACATTCATAAATGACTTTTATAATTTTACAGTTCCCAGGAAGAAAGCTGTGTCAGATGTCTTTATCACAATGTTACGTGTTTAAGAAACAATTGTAAGCCACGCAGTGGTGGCACACCCAGCACTCGGGAGGCAGAGGCAGTTGGGTCTCTGTGAGCTCGAGGGCAGCCTGGTCTACAAGAGCTAGTTCCAGGACAGGCTCCAAAACTACAGCAAAACCCTATCTCCAAAAACCAGGAAGCAGAAACAATGGTATTCTGACTTAACTCTTTAATAAAGCTAGGATAAGAGTAGCCTTCCCAGCTCTTACCACCAAGCTGTGAAAGGTGGCCCACATATGTATAACCTCACCTAACTAGATCCTGGTAAAGACAAACTCAGCTTTCTCTAAAAAGTATTAGCAGATTAAATCTGGAAATACATTAATGGGATTACACATTGGAGCCAAGTTTAAGGTTAATGGCATTTCTTTTAACTAATAATATGCTTGCCACAGAGAGAGGATAAGGTAGAAAACTCTTATGATTCTGTCAATAAGATCAGAAAAGCATTTGACTAGATGCAACATGCATCTGTGATTAAAATTAAACTCTGAGTAAAATGACTAGGAAGACTTTCCTCAGGTGAGGGAGTATGCCTATCTAAAATCGTAATAAACAGGGCCACAAAATAGATTTAGCTTTCCTTTGATATCAGGGATAAGAGATGAGTATCTCTTCAAATTATTTTTGTTAAAAATTATATTGGAGGTCCTGGCTAGTGGAATAGGCAAGGAAATTAACTAAAAATTAACACATTGGAAAGAAATATCCAAGTGCTTTTTATTGACAGCAAACACGGTGGCTCAACCTAGGTCAAACTGCCCATGACCCTTATTCAGTACTCCTGTGAGCAAATGAATTAAACAAGTCATCCCACAAAAAAGGAAGGGGATCAACAGGAATGGGACTGGCTGAGGGACAAGAAAAGGTAATTAGGAAAAAAATCACATGAGCAAAATCCACTGTGTACCTGTGCACCTGTGTGAAAATGTCACAGGGAAAGCCCCACTATATAATGAAGATGTGCTAATAGAAACCTTAATAATATAAAATTAGAAGAACTCTTTAACTCTAGAACTAATCAATAAATTCATAAAGATTGTAGAATGCAAAGTTAATATAGAAAAATTAATAATTACTATGAACACAAGAAAACAAGTAGAAGTAGTATTTTTGAATTAATACTTGGAAATAAATTTATCAAAATTTATGGAAGGCATCTATGCTGAAGATACTGTCAATTAAAGAAAATCTGGGCAGAGAAGCACACGATAAACTGAATTAATTACGGCAAGTGTGGCTGCAGAACCAGCGCCACTGTAACCCGGAGCCCCGCCGACTCGAGCTGCAGTGCTTGGCAGGCTGACTCAACCTTGGAAGGAAGAGCAAGGGGTCCTGACGCTCTTAATCAATACTGCCCAAGAACAAAGCCGAGAGCTGGAGTATCTGGTTCCGGAGTCACTCTAAAGCTTTGGACTTCATATGGTGTTAATCGGCCTGAAAGAAGATAAATAGATCGATGGGGCAAAATAAAGCAACCAGAAGTAGACCCACACATATCAATCGATTTCTTCTTCTTTAAAGAAAGGCTTCAAGGCAGTTCATCAGAGAGAAAACTCCCTATTAATAAAAGTCCTTGAAATACCTTGGTAAATGAATTGGAGGCAGGAAAAGTGACAACTCTGAGTCAGGAGGAAAATGTTGGAAGGGCACACAAATCACTGATCATAAAAGGCAAAAATGGATAATTTGGATTCTTGAAATCAGAAGCCCACCTTTGGGAAGCCTTCCCTTGCAGAGACGAAGGGTGGCCTGGATGCAGTCAGGGCTCCTCAGGTGTCACCTTCTCTTCTAGATGGCTCTTTTAGTAATGGCTCCAGGCAGAAAATAAAAGCGCAGTGGAAGAGACATCCATGCAGAAGCCGTAGTTGTAACAGGAAACCATGAACAGCATAACAGCTTCATTGTGGAAACTGAGGGCGCAGTCCCAGGATGCCTGAGAGAGCCCCCAGGAGAAGATCCGCTCCTTCGGAGACCTTCGTCATTCCTGGCATTGGTGTATAGAGTCCCCTGGTCTCTGCCCTGGGCCTGCAGCAGGCCACATTTTTCTCTCTTACCAAGCCCCTCCGATCTGCAACCCACAAGGATTCTTACTCATTATTATTTCACTTTTCCATCATTTTGAGTTAGAAAAGACAAGACTTACTGGCCTTTCTCATCTTACTCCTTTATAAGACGACACCACACATTTGTAGCTCCTGTGACAACCCGCCAGGAAGCGAGTTCCTGCTTTTTGTACACTCCTCCCTGTAGGCTATAGGGGAGAGGAAGGGGAGTAGTAGATGACATCCTGCACTGGTCTATCTCCTGAGCCAAAATGAAACTCTAATGGGAAAATAATAAATATATCAACAGCTTTCCAGCATCCAAAGACCTCCTGAGGGTGCAGGAGTACTGTAATGCTGGTCACAGTACCAAGAGGGTAGTCATTCAGGCTCGAAGAGGAATGACTGTTTTACTTTGTTTTGGGGAAGTTCAAAAGCAGCTGCACATGAGAAGTAGCACTACAATAATTATAAATACAACAACCACAGGACTGCACACCTAACTGAATAATTATAAATGTAGCAGCCATAGGACTTCACACCTAACTGAATAATTACAGATGTAACAGCCAGAGGACTGCACACCTAACTGAATAATTACAAATTTAACAGCCAGAGGACTGCACACCTAACTGACCATTGAGAAGGCAGGAGTTCAGGCTGACAGCCCATTGGAGGATCAGACCATCTTTCCCTGCCTGTCTGTAGCACATTTCATTGCTGCAACAAGGACAAACGAATAAAAGTTTTCAGAATCAATAAAATTCAGCCACATCAATAAGCACATGTCAGAGAAAGTTATGTCTAAGGCATTACTTACATTAACTTCTGATATTGCTAACACTCTTGGTGGGACAGGAAAGAGACCAAAGACTTGTCTGCAGCCCGTCCCTGCCCCCCCCCCCCCGCAGTTCTCCTGGCTGTAGCACCAGGGCCTGCCAACCCAGTGTCAGTTCTCCCCAGAGTCCTGAAAACTGCCTCCTTGGCATGTCTGTCTTTCTAATCTATGTCAGAGTTTATGTGCTCTGTACTCATTCCTCCAAGAACTTCTTCTACCCGGGGTGGTTTTCGGCCATTTGTCATCATGTTAATCCTTCAGGGAAGTTTCTTTTGGAGATATTTTAAATATATATAAAATAAATCTAGTTGTAGACTTTAAGTATCATGGTGAGCGATAGGAAAAGGTTTTTTTTTTTAAGTAATTTGTTCTTTTATTTGAAACTTCAAGATTACACTACTCATGGCTCATCCAAACATGCTGACTATGTAAATATTCAGAAGTGTATGGTGGCAGAGTGTTTGCTGTGACTCTGGTCACAGGGTATTCTAAGGCCGCTTCCTTTCTCTTTATGACTTGGGCATGCTCAAGTGCCTGAATATATTAGAGCCTTAAGTTGGTTAAGACTGAGACAGTTGCATTTGGATCTGATGATAACTAAAGCTGAAACACTTTCATCTATCCATCAATCTATCTATTCATTCAGCAAGCATAAACTGAACAGACTACCCTAACATATTATTCATACACATACTGATGTGTAACAATTGTAATGTAAATACAATGCAGTATTCTCTTAATAGATGTGTGTGTGTGTGTGTGTGTGTGTGTGTGTGTGTGTGTGTTTCATACTAAAGACTGTAGTAGCACAGAGGAATAAGGGTACCTCACCACCAGTGGGGAAGCATGACTGCAGGTACCAGGCACAGAAAAACAAACGGCTGAAAGTTCACATCTCAAACCGCAAGTAGGAATCTGAGAGAACGGACTTGAAATGGCACAAATCTTTCAGCGTTCGAAACCTAGTCTTCGTGGCATAGCTCCTCCACAGGCCACACCTCCTAAACCTCCCACAAGAGTGCCATCAACTGGGGACCAAGTATTCAAATATCTGAATAGGGACCATTCTCATTTAAACTACCCCAGATAGATGAAGAGTTCTGGAAACCAAATTAAGCTTTCATTTGGACTCTAAAGTCCTGTGTGGTTAGAACATGGGTGCATGTTACATGGTGCTGGAAGAGAAGACTAATGAAGGATAAGGGAGGACTTATAGGAAGGTCAACTTGTTGGACATTATAAGCAATGTAAACTTCATTGAGTAAAAATGTCTTCTAGTCGGGAGTAAATATCAGATTTTTACTTTGTATAGAAAAACCTATAAAAATGAATAGTACACTGGCAGACTCATGTGACAAACAGATATTGATGACCTACTATGTTCCAGGTCCTGTGAGTCAGACAGAAAAATAAACCTCCAGCTCCATGCAAGATAGGTTCAATTTGTACCCCCAAGAAAGACCAGATAAGAGAAACACCAAAGTTCAAAGTGTCATTACTAAAGTAAATTCCATATATATCATAAAGCTAGTGTTTCCTGAGAAAGATTAGAAGCCTTTCTGTCCCGTGGAGATATTTTACCTAATCATGAAGAATGAATAGAGCTAAGAAAAGCATCAAGGGCACCCAAGTCAGAAGAACAGCAAAGATCTGTCAAGAAAGAAAACCTGGCAAGTCTAAAGATGGTGTGGCAGGGTTGGGCTTGGGTACAGTAAGGAGGGGTTGGGTACAGTGGGAGGGGTTGGTACAGTAGGAGGGGTTGGTACAGTGGGAGGGGTTGGTACAGTAGGAGGGGTTGGTACAGTAGGAGGGGTTGGGTGCAGTAGGAGGGGTTGGTACAGTAGGAGGGGTTGGTGCAGTAGGAGGGGTTGGGTGCAGTAGGAGGGGTTGGGTGCAGTAGGAGGGGTTGGTACAGTAGGAGGGGTTGGTACAGTAGGAGGGGTTGGTACAGTAGGAGGGGTTGGGTGCAGTAGGAGGGGTTGGTACAGTAGGAGGGGTTGGTACAGTAGGAGGGGTTGGTACAGTAGGAGGGGTTGGTGCAGTGGGAGGGGTTGGTGCAGTAGGAGGGGTTGGTACAGTAGGTGGGGTTGGGTGCAGTAGCAGGGATTTGGTTCAGTAGGAGGAGTTGGGTGTGACAGGGTTTGGGTCTAAGGGCAGAATCTGAATGTTTGGGCCATGCCAAGCCATATGGGCTCCATTTACCACCTGAGCTGAAAGCACCAAAGAAGGATAGGATATCTGG
Source organism: Chionomys nivalis (assembly GCF_950005125.1). Classification (NCBI taxonomy): domain Eukaryota; kingdom Metazoa; phylum Chordata; class Mammalia; order Rodentia; family Cricetidae; genus Chionomys; species Chionomys nivalis. Next base: position 10,126,579 of record NC_080098.1, on the reverse strand, counting down.
ATAGTTATTCTGAAATAGTTGCAGAAAAGGGAATTTTTTTTCTGGCCTGAAATTTTTCTGTAATCTTAAGATTGTTGTGACATATAAATTTAAGTAAGAGAAGGAAATCCATCTTCTAAGCACAGGAAGTCTGAAAGGAAAAAATATTTGCTAATTTATTGAAGGGACAAGAAGAAGATGTGACATGCAGGGATTTAGCTGATGCTGCAGAACACACACACTATAAGTTATGTGCCAGTGTGAGGAGATTCAGCATCTTTTCCTCCTTGGTATCCAGGAGGAGGACTCCTGTGTTATTTTCCTCAAGGCTGAAACCAAATTGATGACCAAAGCAACTTAAAAAAAGAAAGAAAATTCTATTTGGGGGGCAGGGTTATAGTTCAGGGTTATATAGTCCAGACAAACTTGCAGCTGTGGAGACGTGTGGTTAGATATATGTCATGACTGGAAAGTAGAGAGTCCACGCTGGAAGCAGTCCTAGGCTATCACCCTCAAGGCCCACCCCTCCTGACCTATGTCTACCCTGAAGGCCCCATGTCCTAAAAGTTACACAGTCACCCAAACAGCACCATCAGTTGGGAACCAAGTTCCCAAGCATAAGAGACTATGTGGATATTTCACTACAGTCAATGACAAGTTGAGTTGATTCAGCTGGTAGGTAGAAATGAGATACCTGAGGCTAGAGAGGCTTTAGAGGTCTCTACTGTGGACTCAGGTAAAGCAGGAAAGGAAGGAAATCCAGCAGAGAACAGACACAGGTAGTGTGCAAGGACAAAGGTATCTATCAACGGACTGAATATCTTGACTTAATTAATCATGGAGCTGTGGAAATGAAGACTGACCTTTTTTGTGTGAGAAAGAGATTCCAATGATAGGACTTTCCAGGTAAGTGTGGCAGAAGGGGTAGCATCTAAGCTTGAGGAAGAAGGCAGAGGCAGCAAAGTAAAGGTGTGGAGGACCTGTGAAGAGAGGGTGATGGCGGAGGAGAGAACAGGAGCTAAGGAGGGAGATGTGGAAGGGGAGGGCCGTAGACACGCAATGATACCGCTGTTTATCCCAGCTACAGAAATCCAACCAGAATATCTACTAATATGACTTCTGCTAATAAGCCGACTCTACCTTTTTTGTGATCAGACAATTTTATTACCAAAATAATGTAAAATAAATAAAAATAGAGCAAGTCATCTGTGAAAGTGATGCCTATTAAAAAAAAGTTTCACCTCTGAATGGGCTAAGGTGTACTAGTGGTCAAATAATTTACCCTAAGTGTCTCAGTTAAGGAAAAGAGAAAGCAGGGAACATAACCAAACAGTAGAAGCATGTACGTGCTGATCTCTATCAGTGGCAATGCTCAAACGTTAAAAAGAACCCTTCTCTGAAAGACGGCAGGAGGATTAGAAACATTAGTCACTGCCTCCTGAGGGATTCTGTAGAGTTCTATGGCAAGTCCCTTTGATTTGAGGCTGAGTAATAAGGACACACCACCTCAGATGGGTTGAGAAGTGAGTCAGACTGAGGCAGCTGGCAGAGAATGCCCTCTCAGAAGATCTGATGTTATTTGTGTTGTTTACTGCGAGGGTGAATTTATAAGGGTGTGCAGAATCACCTAATGTTCACTCGAATAGGAATAGAAAGGATTTACACCAGTAGATGCTAAGAGATAAATACAGGGGGAGGGGATAATTATACTACGTTAGTTAGCATATCACTTTCATTATCATTTCCTCTGTGGGAGAAGACCACCGGTTCTGGTTTCCAAATGAGGGAAAAGAGAGCACAATAAACGGCTCAAGGTTATATATTTAGTAAGCCGCCAAGCAGCTCACTGTGTCTCCAAATCCTATAGTCTTTCTGGTTTCCCACCTGACCTCCTAAGAGGTACAACCCTCACTGCATAAAAAGCAAAACCCACTGCAGATACTTAAGCATTTACTTATAATCCACACACTTCCTCCTGCCACCTCTGCAGGTTGCTTGCGATACCTAGTGCAATACTAGTGTTGTGTGAGTGCCTGTGATACCCAACTTTAGAGAACATTGGTGAGAGAAGCGTTCACATGTTCAGTACAGGTGCTGTTTCCCGGTTTTTATTGTGTGATGACAGGACTGAGAGACAGGGCTTCTGCACCCAAGGACAGACTTTACCAACTTTACCACTGAGTTTAACCCTGGGCCCAGATGCAGCTTTATTTTACAGAATGTTCAATCAGCAACCGATTGAATGTACAGGGTCTTATTTCTTTCCAGAGCTCTGAATGCAATGAAGCTATTGGGAACCCATTCACATATTTGTGTGTATATGTATGTGTGTGTGCACGTGCATGTGCATCTATGTGCCTGTATAGTAGCTAAAGGTGAATATCGGATGTTTTCCTTTCATGGCTCTCCATCACATTCTTTGGGACATAGTCTCTCATTGTCCCTGGAACTTGCTGATTTTGCCAGCCTGGATCAGCTGGCTCTGCCTCCCCAGCACCGAGGTAATGGATGTGTACTGCCACTCCTATCTCCTAATGGATGCTGGGATTGACCTCAGATCCTGAGAGTTTCAGGTTCTTTCCAAGCCGAGTCATCTCCCCGGTCCCTTTCCATGAATTTTAGAATTACTTTGTTTAAAGGTGGAATATCCTCATTAGGGGAGAAAAAAGAACCAAAGCCTATGATTTGAAGACTAGAAATCCAGTTCTCCCCCTTGACGCTTCAATGTTCCAATCACCTGCTCTAAGAGAGCCTTAGTAGTTCATTGGCTGTGCTTTCAGATGTTTCTCATGACAGACGACAGGCAGGCAGGCTGCTCTCTGAAACCTGTTATCATTTGACAGTTTCTCTTAAGGGTGTTTTCACAGGAACAGACCAGTCTGATCTTAATTATTTTAAGCTCCATGGTTTTCTATTGTGTGGCAGTAATAACGATGACACCATTGAATTTGCCCTCCATCTGTGAAGAATGCTTTCTCTTGCAAAGACTGTTTCCATGAATATTCTTGGATGGGCATCTTTGCATATTTTATAATGAATGTGCATGTAGGGCAGTTTTACAGAAATAGAACCCCTGCTACATTCTGTACTTCTGTCTCTCTCCTCACTCTTCCCTGCCTTCCTGAGCTTTGGCTCTGCCTGGTCAACTAGACTTGCTTCTGGTATATGGAATAGCCCTTGCTGCTACCAATCCCTGTGAACTTCAGATCACCCATGGACCCTTAAGAAATAGAAGTGGAGAGATTTATTTCATCAACCAGGCCCTATTGAATCCACTTCCTTGTGTTTTACAACCGGTACAGGGCTGGAAAGATGGTACAGCAGCTAAGGGCTCTTACTGCTCTTGTACAGGACCGGCCTGTAGTTTTCTAGCACCCATATGGGGCTCACAACTGTCTGCAACTTTAGTTCTGGGGAATCCAATGCCCTATTCTGGCTTCCATGGGTTCTTGCATAACCACAGCACACATAAGCTCATGCAAGCATATACAGACAAAAAGCAGGCAACCAAGCAAAAACAACCACTGTAGATGGAACTGAGGTTCAAAGTTGAGACCACTGAGGTGGTTCCTGGATTCTTAGTCTTCCTACTCTTGTGGTTATATCTCTCCAACTCTGAAGTTCTGAATCTGAAAAAGAAATTATTTGTGCAGGTTTTTTCATAAATTATTCCAGTTTGTTTTTTAACACTCATTCACCCATTTGTTAACTGCATTCTTTATCTTTAATCTTATTTTTTATTTGGTCTTCTTGAAAAAATATTTTTCCATATAATAATGTTATGATTTTCAGCTCATCTGTTTGGCACTTTGAACCTCTGCAAAGGCATTAAGCATTCTAAAACACCCAGTTTCGGTGATAGCCGTCTCATTTTGTGTGCCATCTTTCCTCTGTAATGGAGACTGAAATGGTGCTGGAGCCCCAAACTTAGACTGAGTTTAAACCATAGCTCGACCATCTAGTAGTTGTGTGACTTTGTGGACACAAATCCCTCTGTATTTGCAGAAGTAAGGTGAGGAGAATAACCTCCCTAATGGTTTTCTTTCCATAACTACGTCAAAATACCTGAAACATTCAACTTGTAAACATGAAGGGTCTATTTGATCTGATAGTTCAGGCACTTTTGGTCCATGGTTGGTTGGCTCTGGGGCTGTTGGACACCTGATGAAACAGGGTATCAGGAGACAGACCTTGGCACAACAAAGGCACACACTTCGTGGCCTGGACTTGAAAGAGGAAGGAAGCAGTGCAGCTGGACTTCCCCTGTTCCCTTCAATGCCATGGAACCTAGAGACCTTGCAGTAGCCCCACCTCTTGTGTTCCTACCACCTCCCAATAGCCCCAAGCTGGGGACTAACCCTGTAACATGTGGGCCCCTGGAGAAACAGTCCTAATCCAGGCTATAGCATTCTGACCTTGGCCTCCCAAGGCCCAGTTCTTCTTACAACACAAATGTATTTAGAGTCCGCATTCCTTCCTATGGGTTCTACTGTTATTCAAAAGTATAAGTTCAAAGTCTTTCTGATTTTAGACAAACTCAGCTGTGGGTCCTTGAAAGAAGTTATGTACTATCTGCTTACCATAGAGTAAACAATCTTATTCCAAAAGAAATGAGTAGGGCTATAAAAACTTGAAAATCAGTAGGGCAAACATTACACTTTCCCACCCCATGTCTGACATCCAGGGCACACCAGTTTACAATTATATGCATCAGGATTGAGAAACTTTAACTTCTACAGTGGATTTCCAAAGATGCAACTTCCATCTTGCTAGTTTTAGAAGTAAAATGACAAATAGGGAGGGTCTACCTGACAAGGAACTGAGAGCAGCCTCCAGCAAGGATGGAGAGCCTCCTGGTCCCAGGCAGCTGAACCCCAGCAACAACCCACATGTATGGAAGTTATCATCTCCCCATGAGATCTAGTCATGAGCAGGGTATGAATGCACACATGTAAAAGGACTGTGAGACTGGTAGAATTGGATTCTAACTGGCTGAACACGAGGCTGAGATAAGAAGTGAGTGTTGTTTAAACTGATCAGCTTATAGTTACTGACCATACATAGATAAGTAACAAACCTCCCTAGCCTCCCTGCTTTATCCATCATACTGATTGCTCTTCTGCCTTCAAGATGCAAGTTCTGTTTGCCTTTTCTATTTTTTCCTCTTTACCTACTCACTCCACTCCACAGCATTCAGTGTCTTCTCTGTTGGTGTTTGAAGATATATATGCACGTCATTTAGGAGACTCAGTTGTTACTATGTGGCAAATATCAAGGATGTCAAGGATGATTCCTGCTTGATGGTGGTGGCACTCACTCTTTTTGTCATTATGATTCAGTTTATTAATCTTCATATTAATTTGTATTTACAAATATGTTAGCACAAAATGTGGCTGAAAGAAATGAACTGTGCACATTTCCCCCAAGTCTTCAGATAACATTTTGCATGTTGCATTCAACAGTAACAAAATAACAATGGCAACTAAGGAAAAAAGCTTTTCATACACAAAAGCACCAACCTCAAGAATGTTTCAGTTGAAAACTCCCTTGACTACCAACCGTCCTTTCCTCAGACTACTCTACTGTTCCCTGTTGCTCTAAGATTCTTTTTTACTTTTGTTTCCAAAACTTGCTTTTCTTCCTATGCCTGACAACATTTGATTTTATCTTATATGTGACTTTAATTTCTTTTTTTCTTTCTTTCTTTCTTTCTTTCTTTCTTTCTTTCTTTCGTTCTTTCTTTTATTCCTTCCTTCCTTTATTTATTTTTTATTGAAAATTTCCACCTCCTCCCCTCCTCCCACTTCCCTCCCCTCCCCCACCCCTCCCACTCCCTCTCCAGTCCAAGGAGCAGTCAAGGTTCCCTACCCTATGGGAAGTCCAAGGTCCTCCCTGCCCCCCCCCCCAGGTCCAGGAAGGTGAGCATCCAAACAGACTAGGCTCCCACAAAGCCCGTCCATGCAGTAGAATCAAAATCCAGCGCCATTGTCCTTGGCTTCTCCCTCAGCCTCCGCCGTCAGCCACATTCAGAGAATCCTGTTTGATCACATGCTCCATCAGTTCCAGTCCAGCTGGCCTTGGTGATCTCCCATTAGATCAGTCGCACCGTCTCAGTGAGTGGATGCACTCCTCATGGTCCTCACTTCCTTACTCATGTTCTCCCTCCTTCAGCTCTTCATATGGACCTTGGGAGCTCAGTCCAGTGCTCCATTGTGGGTCTCTGTCTCTATCTCCATCCATTGCCAGATGAAGGTTTTATGGTGATATGCAAGATATTCATCAGTGTGGCTATAGGATAAGGCCAATTCAGGCACCCTCTCTCCTGCTGCCCAAGGAACAAGCTGGGGACATCTCCTTGGACACCTGGGAACCCCTCCAGAGTCAAGTCTCTTGCCAACCCTAAAATGGCTCCCTTAATTAAGATATCTACTTCCCTGCTCCCACATCCACCCCTCCTCCATCCCAACCATCCCATTCCCTCAAGATCTCAACATCCTCCCCTTCTCCCTTCTCTTTCCCCATCTCTCCTTATCCCCCCACCCCCACCCCCGTGCTCCCAACCCCTGTCTGGCAATCTTGTCCACTTCCAATATCCAGGAGGATAACTATATGTTATTCTTTGGGTTCACCTTCTTATTTAGCTTCTCCAGGATCATGAATTATAGGCTCAATGTCCTTTATTTATGGCTAGAATCCACTTATGAGTGAGTACATACCATATTCATCTTTTTGGGTCTGGGTTACCTCACTCAGGATAGTGTTTTCTATTTCCATCCATTTGCATGCAAAATTCAAGATGTCATTGTTTTTTTTTTTTTTTTTTTTCCGCTGAGTAGAACTCTAAAGTGTATATGTGCCACACCTTCTTTATCCATTCTTCTATTGAGGAGCACCTAGGTTGTTTCCAGGTTCTGGCTATTACAAATAGTGCTGGTGCTCGCTTTTAATCCTAGCATGCTGGAGGCAGGGGCAAGAAGATCTCTGTGAGTTCGAGGCCAGCCTGAACTGGCGAGTTCCAGGACAGCCAGAGCTGTTACACAGAGAATCTCTGTCTTAACGGGGTGGGGGAAAGAGAGAAACAGAGAGAGAGAGGGGGAGAGAGAGAGAGAGAGAGAGAGAGAGACAGAGAGAGAGACAGAGGGAGAGAGAGAGAGAATGAGAATGTGTCTGTTGGTTATAAAACTCTTAAGGGCTTCCATAGCACTGCACCTTCATTAATCTTGGTCACTTTGTTTTATCCACCAAAGTACCCTGCAACTCCCCTCTTCCAACTTGTATATTTTCATAGTTTTGCAAGTGAGCTAAAAAATAGTTCTTGTTCTGTTAAACCCTTCTGATTCCCTGGGGAGTTAGTTTGCTGTGTGTTGTATTTTTATTTGGTCACACACCAGGCATATCGTTGTGGCAGCAATCCAAATAACTCTCTTACAGATGTCTGTACTCCAGACAGAGCAGTGCGTGCTCTCCGGGTCTGCAATGGTCTTCTGGCAGCACGCAGCCAGCACTCTTGTGAGTTTTAGCCCGTGGAAACGACGGCAAAACCCAGACCAGTAACACTCTGATTGTGTTCTGAGCTCATTTGTTCCCAAACTGTATGCTTCCCAAGAGAGATATTTTTACCTCTTTGACAGAGAAACCACATATTTGAGTCATTTTGAAGAGATGATTCAGAACTTTAAAGTTGTGTTTCTGTTAGTGCGAGAACTGCGTGGAAAGATGGAGTAAACACATCTGATCAGATAACAGCAAAGCACTTTTCAACCTCATCCCAAATCTGCTGAAAGCCAGTTGGCGTTTTAATGAGACCTTCCCAGGTATTTCTCAGAGACAGGAATGTTCCAGAAGTATTATTCCCAACCCTCTTCATGGCTGAGATGCAAGGCGCACACAACGACATTGCCTCTCACCCAGAACCCACCCTTTCCTCAGCCTACTTTAATGTTTGCTGGCAGAGAGTCTAAGGCAGCTACTAACAGGTACTCAGCACATCCGTTTTGGTTGCACAGAGCACAGGCTGTACCGTCACATGGGGAGGCCTCAGACGGGCAGGCCCTTCCCCAGGAATCATCCTAGTGCATTTTCTGTTCCTGTCCTTTTAGGGAACTCAGTTTATCTATTTCAGCCATAGTGTGTGGGGCCTGACAAAGTCAGTTCATTCCTAAAGTTTGAGATCTTACATTTATTCAACAGTACATGATATAAATACATTATTTACCATCTACTGACCACTGACTATCAGTATTGGTTAGCTGTTTTAGATTAACTTTTTATCTCATATTTAACACATACACTACTCATGTGTGAGTGCTTAACTGGTAATGTGACCACTGAATCACTGCCAACACTAAACCTTGTAAGATATGTACAGACACACATTCACAATGCAATGTTGTGTATTAGATTGTTATAAATTAATGTGTTCTTACTGAAAAACTCAGACAAATTTTATTAAAATTCTATTTTTGAGATTACAGTTACTACCCTCTCCTTTCCTTTCCTCTCTCCAAATCCTCCCATATACTCCTCCCCAATCACCTTCAAATTCATGGCCTCTGTTTCCATTAATTGTAGATAAGCATAACTTGATGAGTTTAATGTTACATATGTGTGTTTTCAGGGACGATCATTTGGCACTGGACTGCCAACTGCTCTACACTTCCACTCCGCTTTTCTCAGTTGCCTGTGGTCCTTTGTGTAGGACTGAGCATCATGGGCTTGTCCCATACACTTTGACATGTCCATCGATGTCTACCTTGTTCAGTTTATGGGAGGTCATGCTGATGAGACTTAGGTGTAGTTTATGACAATAATAGGAGACACAATGTCACAGCAAACTCCCAGATCCTCTGGCTCTTTTACTCTTTCTGCCCCTCTTCCACAATGTTTCCTGAGCCTTCAGTGTTGGAGTGTGTGAAATGTATCCATTGGAACCGGGTTCCACAGCTCTGCATGCTGGTTTGGTAAATTAGTGGTTATAGCTTCTTCTCTAGCATGAGTAGTTAGCTAGGTTTCCAGTACCAGGCACGATCTCACTCTTGTTGAATAGATCTTTTTGTTTGTTTGTTTGTTTGTTTGTTTCTCTGTGTAATAATCCTAGCTGTCCTGGAACTAGATCTTGTAAACCAGGCTCACCTCGAACTCACAGAGATCCTCCTTCCTCTACCTCTCAAGTGGTGAAATTAAAGGTGTGGGCCACCACACCTCTCTAAACCACCACCTCCTCCCTAAAACAGACCCTCTTCTCGTTTTCTCTAATGTATTCTGGTCATATTTCCCTACCCCAGGTCCTCTCAGCTCCTCCCCATCTCTCCAGCCTCCCAACTCCACACCTTTTCCTTCCCTCATTTTGAAAAACAAAAAGTAAACAGCAAAACCCAAACAAACCAAAAGAACCAATAAAAATAACCAAGAGTCTCTCTTTCTTTCTTATATAAGAGAGACAGAGAAAAAAAAACTCACAGAAACACCAAATCTGAAATCATTATATATAAGCAAAAAAAAATTCAATGAAACAAAGAATACAGAAACAAAGTAAAATGACACAAAAAGCGGGGCTTTATTAAGTGTGTGTGTGTGTGTGTGTGTGTGTATGTGTGTGTGCGTGCAGTGGGAAAGTACTCATGCAATGGCTTGAGTATGGGGCGAGAGAACTGCTTGTGAGAATTGTTCTCTCTTCTACCATGTGGATCCTGGTATTGAACTCATGTCACCAGGCTGGGAGAAAGTAACTTCACCAACTTGCCACCTTCTAACCTTCCTGGGTATACATTTACCCTCACTTTAAACAAATGTCCACCTTGCCATTTTACCAATTATCAAGTTTTCATATTTAAAAAGGTCATTATAAACTTTGATCCTTGACTTGCTATCTTCCTGTCTTCTGGGTACTTCTCGCTGAGCTATGGCAATTAATTTGTATGAGTATCCTAAAGGAACGTAGGCAGCAGAGCCAAAGTTTCAGGCTTTTATTATTTTGGTAAGTAATAAATGCATAAGTAAGTGATGTGGCAGCCTTTGTTGACTCCCCGTAGGAGGCCTCACCCTCTCTGAGGAGTGGATGGAGGTGGGGTGGGGAGATGATGGGGAGGGCTGAAGGGGGAAGGAACTGGGATTTGGTATGTAAAATAAGATAGTTAAAAAAAATTTTAAAAATGAAAAAGAAATGCATAATCTTATGATAAAATTCTTAAGAGGAATAAATAATAAAATGTAGTCTCTGTGGAGCACTTGTGCTTGCTCCCCTTTTTGCTGTGTTTCTTAGAATAAAATATCTTTAGGGTAATAGTCAAATATTTTCATTCCCATGCTTGGATATGGATCTGTAGGCACACATGCACGTAAATTCTAAGAATGTCTAGTGGCACAACAGGTAGTTCATGCATATTGTTAACTGGCTTTTTTCCCCCATTAAATGTATCTCCAGAAAGCTTTTCTGTACACACATACTGTCAGAACATGATTGGGAAGGATGGGGTGACTCATAAACTGTGCACCACAATTTATTTTTGATCAAAACATTTCTTTTGATCCCAGAAACTGAGGCTGTGAATTCTCAAAACAGTCACTTTTTAGAGATCTGTTTGTTAGGCTGGGCTGTTTCCATGAAGAGCCTTTTCCTGTGGGAACCAAAAATGAGGAGACTGGACCCAGGAAAAAGGCTTCTCCTTCCCACCGCTCACCCCAGCACTTGGCTCCCCTGACTTTTCTGTGCTCTTTCCCAACTGAGGGTCCAAAGCTACCCTCTGCCTTGTGGCACTCTGGTCCTTGAATGTTCTGGAAGAGAGAACTCGATGAGGTTGGGAAGTCCTGGACAGAAGGTTCCATTGCTGACTGGTGGAGAAACATTTCAGTGGATTTGGATGTGACCAGGGAGTTTGAAGCTGTTTATCTTATAAAAATCTTTGGGTTCCAGGATTAGATCCTACTGAAGGGTAGACCCCACTGGAAGTTAGACCCCACTGAAGGTTAGACCCCACTGAAGGCTAGACCCCACTGTCATCTTTGTCTTTAGTTTTTAATTTCTTTTTGTATTTTCATGGATATTGGGGGATTTTTAAAGAACTTACCAGGTGCATTGTATGTGCTGACACAGTGACCTTCAAGTATCTTGTAACTTTTAAAGTTATCTCTATGTTTTATATTTTAGACTATTTAGTCCTGTTTGTAATTTTGGAATAATAGGAGCCAAGTACAAAAAAATAAGCTATAGCCCATGGTTGTGTGGGCATATAATCAATATTAATGGTCCCTGTCATATATATGTTCCTTGTATAAATATAAAGATGCATCTGGCACCTTATATTTTATTTTTTTGAAGTTTGGATAATACTTTAATAATTAATTTAAAGTTTATGGCTATTATCATACCTCCTATTAACAAATAATGCTGTTATAAACCAAACTGTCCTCACACCTTCTGCTAACAGAAACCCCAAAGCAGGTAACCCTTCATTCACCCACAAAAGTGGCTTAATTCGCAACCTGCTTCTCTGAACTGAAACAACTGACACTTGATGTGATAATTATGAAAGCAGGGGGCCTTTAACACTAGTGCTCAGGTGCCCAACTTTTGCCTAAAACATGAGCATCACAGGGCTACCCCTCAGAGCTCCAGAGAAGCTGCCTGACCATGCTGGCTTCTGACCAACATACCTCTATGCAATGTTTTTTGAAATGCACCAAGGATTTTGTTGGCTGGGCCAACACAAACCTTGTTTTGTTCCTAAAAATTCCTTTAAAAATACATATTCTATTGAAAAACATTCTTCTATTTTGTGACTATTTGAGAGGTTTCATAAATATTCTTTTTCTTTCTGGTTCTCTTTTTCATACAATTAGCTGTTTTCAGTGTCTAAGAAGGATTGTAACTCAACAGACTTCAAGCCACATACTTTAAAGTCATATTATTAGATGCTGTCATCTCAGCATGTAGGAGTAGGAGGCAGGGGAATCTCAAGTTCAGGCCATCCTGAGCTACGGAATAAGTTCAAGGCCACCCAAAGCTATACAGGGAGAACCTGCCTCTGATACCCAGGGGCTGAGGATTCCTCGGTAGTAGAATTCTTGAATGTTTAATGTCCTGGGTTCAGTCCCTAGCACTAAACATAGAAAAACATCATAACTGAAGAAACAGGATAATTACCTGTGCAGGTTTACTGGAACACAAGGGAAAATCATAGAAGGTTTTTGCCACTATGTAATAATTTTTGAAAAAATAAAAATTTAAAAATTAGTGCCCCAAGTGTCCAGTTCCACCAGTAAGATCAGGTGATAGGTTTTTTTTTAAGTATCTAGAGAACATGCCCATGTTTAGAAACCAACACCATCACAGAGGAGGGTTAGCCCTTCACACTTAAAGTATTTTTTGCAAAGATGGTGGAGGAACTAAACCTCCAAACAAACTTTGTGAGCTTCCTAGGGACCATGTGGAAGGAATCAGCGAGTTTGTGTGACACCTTCAGCTGCTGATCCTGAGAATATCTTTTTCTCTCATACAAGCTCCTCAGCCTAGGAAATTTACTTTATGTTGTCTATAATATCTAGACTGTGTCGTCCACTGATACAGAAATTGTATGTATTCTTCAGCATTGGGATTATACAGTGATGGGGTGGACAGTTCCACCATGCTCCACACATATTCAATATATCTACAACTCTCATGCTCCTCTAGCGTTAGGAAGAGAGTGGAGAGAGTTTTCCCATGTAGTACGACTTTGGAACTCCGCCTTCAGCTTGCCTTCCAATAAAGGAACTTTCTATGGATTCTGATTCAAAAAGTGATGATTTTGATAACATGAAGGAAATTACTTCTTGCCATCATTAACACGTGGTCTCTTCTCCCTCAAAATAAAGATGGTGGAGTTTACTTGGACCCAAACCTGGGTGATATGAAATCAATATGAGCGTAGCATTGAGATCAATGTGTGGCATGTCTGAGTCCATTTTCTGCTCTTTTAACAGGACACCATAGACGGGCCAATTATTAGCAAGAGAAGTTTATTTTGCTCATAGATTTGCATGCTGGGAAGCAAAACCCCCAGTGAGAGCATAACCAGCATCCAATGAGAATAAATGGCATGAGAATATCACAAAACTTAGCTTAGTCTTGTGGGTGGTGGGAAGAATCATGTGACCAAGACTGAGAAAGCTGCTAAGCAAGGATCATCACAGAAGGGCAAGGAACAGCAAGACAGAGAAAAACCAGCTGAACGCACTATTATCAAGAGCCCATTTCAAAAATAACCCCACTGCTGCCTCATAGCCTAGTAATTTCTTGAAGGTACCACCTCTTAATACTTTTACAATGATAATAATTTGAAAATGAATTTTTAAAGAGATATTGAGGCCATAGCAGTTCCATACTATCATAATTTTACCTATGAGCATGGCTGCTGTCAGTTTTATGTCATAGAATGTCATTCATAAGTCCTTCAACTTGATGGATTAATTTTCCTTTATTCTTTTCTACAAAGATATGTTATGAATGTTATTAATTTATGGTTGGAACAGGGTGCTATGTTTCATAGTCATGTTGGTAAATTATATGTTAGTATGTAAAATTTAACATGTCACAAAGACAACACGACTTTAGAGACCCATTTTGGGTGTGCTTTTCTCTTTATAAAGCATACCAACTAGCACGACCTAAATCTGAATTTCCTATAGGCAATTTGTTCCCCACTTATTAAAGAGCAAGTTTGCACATCATCCTCATCACTACTTCCTTTTCTCAATATCATTTTTATATATAACAGGTTGATCTGTTACCCATTATTGCCAAGCATTGTGCCATGGAATTACTTGTGATTTTTTCATAATATTTTTATTGATTATTTGGGAATTTCACATGGTGAACACTGAGTACACTCACTTCCAAGTCATCCCAAATCAGCTATCTCTTATGCCCACCCCCCAAGGAAAGAAGAAAAGCATAAAGCAAGATCAATTTGTGTTGACCATGACTCACTGAAGCATGCTCAAACTCCTAGTGTTCAGCCCCTTAAAGAAAACTGAGTCCTTCCCACTCGCACCTCTGCCTGAATCCATCAATGTGGGTGCTACAATTCAGCATTTTTAATCACAGGTTTTAAGAGTTCTCTTTAATGGTTTTCTGTCAAGGTTGTTATGGGGGGGGGGGTAGAGGTTGTCACAGAGGCCTTCCATGTCCCTCTTTCTCAACTGTGAGTCTGCAGTCATCAATACCATGGCAAAAGTCACTTCCTTACCCCTTGTAGTCATCAGAAGAATGGATTATGTACTTAGTAGCTAAATGATCTTGCATATATTATTCCAGCAAGAAAGATATGCTAAACAACTGAGTTACAGAAATAATTACTTCAAAATAGAGCTATTGAGTGAAGGAAAGAAGCTTAGCATTCAACAGGAGTAAATAGTGTGCAAATAAGATGGAAGTCTGACATTATGTGGGAGGAGTGGGACTGTCACGGATGCCAAGCCTGCGCTGTCACCAAGGATGTGATAGGAAGTCTCATAATTTGCTCTATCCTTATACATCATTTCCTTCTATCTGCTCTATTTCAAACACAGTCCTCCTTCTACCAGCCCCCCAGGCTTAAACTCTTCATATGTCTTTAATATTTATTTTCCTTTGCCTCAAGGAATAGTTAGATGTTTCCTTGAGTCAGATATTTTTTCCTTTGTTCTAGCAAATGTCTGAATTCTTGGTCTCTCAACACTGATTACATTAAGTGCTACTTTTCCCCCGATAATGTTGTTTGCTTCATTTCACGCAACCTACTCCGACCAAGGCCTTTCTGGCATGCCAGGATTCAGTCTTGGTGCCACAGAAGCAGATACGACAGAGCCTGCCCCTGCTAGAGGAGAGAGGTGCTGAACATGTAGAGACCTTGAGGCATCCTACAGAAATTCTTCTTCCTCATAGAGGAAGGAGTATTCTGGGCAAAGCCAAAAGGGATGGGCAGAAATAATCCAGGTACAGGTGAGACACAGGACTGGGCAAGGAGCATCCATCGAAAGAGGGCATAAAATGCTAGGGTCTGCAGGCTTGAGTGGGGACAAGATAATGAGAGCAGAGATGAGTGGAATTCTGTGGTGCTGAACCTTGCAACCGTTTGAAAGAATTCTAATTTCCTCCTAAGAATCTGAGAGTCACTGAAGTCCAAAGCGGGATGGTGACATGAGCAGAAACATTCCTACAGCTGTTTGGGGCCTGCCAATAAAACCAAGGGATAAAACAAAGAGAAAGAGGAAATATGGCTACAGGATGAAGCACTCCAGCTCCTCCTCCCTTCCAACCAATCTTCTTGCCTGCAGTCTCTTCCTGTTCTGCAGTCCAACCAATTCTGTGACAGACTGTTGCTAGATGAGTCCTTAGCAAATATTCAGATCTCAGCAGAAAGACTCTTAATGGGCTGCTCAGGGAATAATTCAAAATTCCTCACCCTGTTATTCCAGGGTTCTGACCCCACCCTACCCCTGCTTCAGAGATCTGTCATCCATGCTTCTTTTTACTCTTCCTTGCTGTAGCCATGCACTCTAGACCTTTCTACAGCACCTTCTGACTCGCCCCGTCCAGCTGTGCTTTGCCCTGCACACTCACACCTGCTCCTCCTTAGGCCCTTGCTCAGATGCCCATCCTCTCGGCTGAAATAAGTCCAATTTCTCTGAAATAATTTTCCCTTCCTCCAAATCCTCCTTATGCTTTAGATCATAGGTTAATGACGTCAGTCCCTTCCCACTAAGAGAGCATTTAGAGAGGCGAGTAGGCATAGCTCTAATAAGCATGAATTCCGAATAGAATGTCTGCATTCAGACCCTGTTGCCACACCTCCGACTATGAGATCCTGGATGCATTGTTTCAGTCCTCTGCTCTTCACTTCTCCTCTATAAAAGTTCATAGGTCAAAAGTGCTGTGAGGATGAAATGAGCCCAGGTGTGTAAACCATGCCAATGACTCCTATGCAATATTTCATATGGATATGTCATTTTTGTCATACATTTTACATCTGTTCTGTGCACATATATAACTTTTGTGAAAATCTAATTTGCATTTAAAAATTCCAAATTTCTTCCTGAGTAAATAAACATTGAAAATATCAATTAAAATAACAATGTTTGGTGAGTCCTAGGGGTTTTCAGATAGTCTATTTTTTAAATTACTTTTCTTTAAAAAAAACTCTAAATAGACTGTTAAGAAAATATTGCAAGATTTTTCTATTTGTAAAGTACATACAGAGACCCATGCCCTTTTATAATTCTACTTTTGGTTTAGAGATTAAGATATAAAAGACGTGGAAAAGCTCTATAGCCAAAAGTGAAGATAGAAACTGAAAAGGAAGAAAGATTGGAAGGGCAGAAAATCATTTTTGGAAAGAATGTGACTTTAATAACCAAGAATAAACAGCAGCCAATTTTACTGGATGCCCTTTGCACCCACTGCTACTTAGCTCTTCCCCTCTGCCTAGTCCTTTCCCTGATGAACTTACTGTGCAGGGGAAGCTTTCTCATAACTAAGATCTGTGTGCCCCCAGGAATCCACACTGCCAGAATAATTTCAGAATCCATTTCTCTGCTAATTGTTGAGATTTATGTGTTTTCACTTCACTACTCTTGGTTCTCTAGTCTCTAACTTGCCATTTCTTTTTGCTGTGAGAAGAAACAAGGTGTTCCCCAAACCTTTAGTCATATACAAAGAGTTCTGAGTCCCCAAGTTCTCTCTTCCTCTTCAGCATCAAGTCCATACTAAGCAATGACACCTGCTTTGCAAAACTGATAAATACTTCTGTTTTCATGTGCAAAGAAAATATTCCTAAAATTAGCGAGATAAAATTTGTTGTACAAATTTACAAAATTTTAAATGGTTTTGTATTTCTGTATGTTTTCTGAGTTTGAATCTTTTTCTTATAAAACTTAAAGGCAAGCCTTTATATGTATATTCATACTCTCTCTGTACACACACACACACACACACACGGTGCATAGGAAAATTATTGATACATTTTGTATAAGTGGAAGAATAGAATCGAAAGTTGTCACTTGATTCCAGAACACACAGTGTGGTAATGTCTTGGGTATGGGCCTACTTTTATCTTTGAAAAGTGTGTCCTGGAGACTTTTGTCTTGTTCTTTCCCAGTTCCCTAAAATATTCCTTCTGCTTCTCAGTTAGCTGCCCGCAGTAGTCATGCTTCTAGTTTAAAAAGCCAAAGGAAACACTCAGGCTTTTGGCTAATACTAGAGTTTCTGTTTGATAGCCCTGACATCAGCAGAATCATTTCATACTTGTTGATCCAGGTAATTGCAAGTCTTCCCTTGCAGCACCATTCATCCTCTAGTACTACCCAAGGCTCCCTAGCAAGGTCAGACTGAGTTTTCCATGAGTACGTGCTGAAATTTACATAGCAGTGTACGAGAGGCAGTGGAGTGTCCTGTACAAGTTCTTTGTCTGTCCCATAGAGTTGGTCACTTGTCTTGCGGCCCCGCTAAAGCTGCTCAGATGCCGGTTGTAGCCCCTGTGTTACATTAGTGTAATCCTTGGCATACATGTCTCTCTCCTGCTTCTTTTTTTACTTCAACAACTCATAGGAGGACATCTGGAATATTGCATTTCTGTTTATTGAAACTCTGAAGTGAGATACAGGGAATTAGTGAAATCATTGGTCCGTGTTCTGGTTTGTAGGAGGGCTGGAGTGGTGGGTAGATTGTTGGGAGGCTCAGTATGGACAACCTTGTCGGAGCTGCCTCACACAGGGGAAGGGCACAGGAGAACAGGAAAGTCTGTAGTAGAGGAAGACAGAGGGAAGCCTTCTGCAAGGTTGTGTTGAAAAGAAAGAGACAGATATTTGCATGCTACAGACTTGAAACAGGTGATCAGAACTCCTTGAAATTAGATTTCAAGAATTTAGAATTCACTGAAATTGAATCCTGTAGTTCTTCCGTCTCAGTAATGAACTGACAGAGCATCTTTCAGTGAGTGTATGCTTATGTCAAAATTAATGCGCATTAAGCACCCAGTTACAGTACTGTGGTAGGGCAGCGATTGACGCTGAAGGTCTCTCTCTGTTTTGTCCCACAGGTTGTTATTCTGTACTTTGAGCCAAGCACATTCCGCTGTATTCTCCTAAGGTGGGTCCGTCTTCTCGGCTTTGCCACTGTTTATGGAACTGTGACTCTCAAGCTTCACAGGTATGTTATACTTCATCAACCTTCGTTCCCACAGAGGGATCCGTTTATTTGGTTTGGCAACTAATTGTTAACTGGTCCATTATTCACCAATGGAAAAAAGCAAGATGATTTACACATGTATATTTTACATATCCTCTTGACAACAGCTAGAATAACCTGGAAAGGGGAGCCTCCACTAAAGAACCGCCTCCATTAGACTAGCCCAGAAGCAAATCTGTGTGGGCTTTATATGGACTAATGATCATGTGGGAGGGCCCAGCCCACTGTGGGTGCTGCCACTCCTGAGCAGGCGGTGCTGAGTTGTATAAGAAAGCAAGCTGAGCAAGCCACGGGGAACAAGCCAGTAAGCAGTACTCCTCTCTGGCCTCTGTTTCAGTTCCTTTCTCCAGCTTTTTGACCTGCTTGAGTTCCTGCCCTGCGTCCCCTCAGTGATGGACTGTTTGCTGGATGTGTCAGATGAAACAAACCCTTTCCTTCACAAGCTGTTTTGGTCATGGGTTTATCACAGCAAAAGGAACCTAACTAAAACACCCTCTAGAATTGTATTACATTCCTTGGGCAATCTTTAAAGAACCAAACTCTTCAAACAAGGTGCTATAAGAAACTATGTTTCTCTTAGAGAATGAAGTTACTCTGAAAAAAACAAACAAACAAACAAACAAACAAACAAAACCCGCATCACTGTTGGGAAGTTAACAGTATTGACTCACTAAAACAGGATGGAAAGAAAATAAAGTCGAAGTAATGGGTACTAACTGCTATACAGAAGTCAGCAATATGCCCATTTTACAAGAATGCTGTCTTCCCTTCCCAATTTCCATGCCCCAGGTAACCCTGCTGACATTCCATGATAAAGCTATTCTTTTAGTGGTTTTGGATAACAAACTGGGAGGCTCTCCCTGGGGAAGACTAATTCTCCTGTTCTAATAATTTCTTAGTTGCCTGGAGTTATTTGTCTGGGATTGGGGCCCTCTAAGATTTCCCCTTCCATGTTAGTATGTCTATTGATATCATCCTTGTTCAAGTCAAAATTGCACATATGTAAGTAACATTATATAGACTAAGTGGGTTGTGTTTATATAGTTTGGAATATATTTTACATATAATACATACATATATATCATATATATGTAACAATAATTAAAGAAAAGGAGGCCATGAATTTGAGAGAGAGCAAGGGGATTTCAGAGGAGTTTAAGGGAAGGAAATGATATATTTTATTATTTAAAAAAATAAAAAAATATTTAAAAGTTATTTTACCATTCCTTCAGGGTTTATCAACCTTGAAAATTAAATGATACTGTTCCCTTACATTTAGGTCAAGGCCACCTAAATAGGAAACTAGGACAGTAAAATAAACTTCCTGTCCTGTAGAAGGAATGGTGGGCTGTGTTCCCACCTGGCTCCCGCACAGCTAGCTTTACACCCAAAATAACAACACACAAATTGTATTCATTTAAACACTGCCTGGCCCATTAGTTTCAGCCTTTTATTGGCTAATTCTCACATCTTGCTTTAACCCATATTTAGTAATCTGTGTAGCACCACAAGGTGATGGCTTTACATCCATCTCGGAGAGGAGAGCTATGGCATCTACCTCACTCCCCTTCTTCCCAGCATTCTGTTCTGTCTACTCCACCCACCTATGTTCTGACCTATCAGGGCAAGCAGTTTCTTTATTAATTAACCAATGAAAGCAACGCATAGAAGGAAGACCCACCTACATCACTGTCCATAGTTCTAGGGATGTCTGGAAATCCTAGGTTTTCCATTCCATCTTATCTGCAATTTTAAAGAAAGCCTCGGTGAAGTTGTGCCAAAGGGAAAATGAGGGAAAATGCCGGCAGGAAGATGCTGAAGTCCCTGGTACTGATGAACATGCGGCAGTTCTGGTGACTGTAGAGCATCCTGCCTTGTAACCACCTAGGAATAAGAATTTCTCAGTCAAGGAGGCTCAAGCAAGGCTTGCTTTCAATGATAGATGTTATGTTTCTTTGGTCTCATTCATTGCAATCTTTTTGAAAATACATTTATCTCCCACACAAGCTAACCCTTCCTCTTACCTGCCTCTCTTCTTGCTTTCTTCCATTTTCTCTCCCTTCCTTCATCTCTTCCTGTCTCCCCATTGTTTTCTCCTTTCCTTCCTCTCTTTCTCTTTCCCTCTGTTTCATTCCCCTTTTTTCTCTTCTTGTCTCCCCCTCTTTTTCTCCCTTTCTTCCCCTCTTCCTGTTTCCTTCCAACTCTCTCTCTTTCTCCCTTCCTTCCTCCCTTCCTGTATCCTTCCATCTTTCTCTCCCTTCCTTCCTTTCTGGTATTTAATCACTGAGAATCACCTAGATCATCCACAGCACTCAGGATTCCTTTCACATATAGTGGAGTTAGAAACTTTATGGTACTGGGCTTCAGGAGAACAAATATAAATGTAAATTCACCTTCAAATGCTAAGAAATCATAGGCTTATTTATCTTACAAAAGAAAAGGAAAAGACAATTAATTGGCATGGTCTCTCTGGATCTCCCTTTACCATGTCAGCATATGTGTCCTACTGTAATGCCCTCCAGGTTTCCATTCCACATATAATTGCTATCTGCCAACTAATGCTCACCAAAAGATACAAGACATCATTGGCAATCTACAATGGGCTGTAAGCCTTCTAGAATCACGAAAGAATTGCCTACTTGTGACTTGACCAAGACCTCACTTGCTACTAGACTAGCACTTCCTGTCTGTTATAATCGTTTCGCTGCTTGATTATTTTTTTTAATTTAGTGGTAGCCTTCATTGTAATTTATGTTCTTCTTGAAGTGAGTGAAAGTCTAGCCATTGAATCCCAGGAAGTTCTGTGACCTACATGTTAGAAGTGCTTAACTCATTAGTAGATGAACGAACAAACAAACGAACTAACGAATGAATGAATAAAAAATTTAATTGCAGTTCTCTAAACTTCTGCTCATATTTCATTATATTTCCTGACTCACCATACAGTAATTCAGGGTGACCCAAGTACTTGGAACATATAACACTGGCCTGCAGAAAGATATTTGATACAATTTGAGGGCATCATTAAATAGCACCAAATCATAAAATGAAAAGATTAGGTTCTCTTTCAGTCCTCCTGATTCTTCCCAGCAGAAGGATGATTTTGGAGCATCCTGTTTTTTCCTAGCACCTGTCATAGCACTGCTGGTCTTTGTCTGGAACAGAGCAGAGCACCCTGCAGTCTTGGAACTGTCCGTTGTGGGGCCACGTCCTTAAGAGTCGGCATCCTTTTCTACTATATTTGTTTCCATAACTGCTAATAGTTTATAGAAAATATTAGCTGGGTTTTTTTTCTTTATAGTAACAATAAGAAGTTCCCTTTAAAATACTTTAAAAGCAACTAATGGTGGCTGATTTAAAGAGGATATTAAGTGATTCTGGTACAGCAGCAATCCTGGAGGCTTTTGAAATAATTAGAATTTTGGAAACTGGTTTCTTAATCATCTTTTGCTTATTTTGAAGACTGGAATGGAAGCTGTTTCCATTGTGTGTCTCTAGAAATCACTACAGGGAAGAAGAATTACTTTGCTTAAAACTGGGGGAAACTTTTCCAAGTTAATTAGTAAAATTATTCTAATTCTAATCCTGTATGAATATCATGGTCTTACTCATGTATTCGCTTTTCTCTTTATTGCCTAAATTTAGCAAAATACAGTATTGTTCATTCATAAACTGAGCCATTAGCATTCCTAGAAAGTGTGAGCACTTGAAGAGTATGGCTGGCCATTCTAGTTCTGTGCTCCCGCTGTGACAAAACACCATGACCAAGAACAACTCAGTGGGAGTGGGGGTCACTTGCTCACCCTTCCTCCTCATTACTGTTTATCCAGTAGAGAAGATGAGGCAAGAAAGGAATTCAAGGAGGAGCGGAGACAGAAACCACAGAGGAATGATGCTAACAGGCTTGCTTCTCTTGACCACACCCAGCTATTTATTTTATACAACCTAAGCCCACCTCCCTACACTTGGTGCTGTCTACAGGGTGCTGGGTTCTCCCACTTTAATCATCAGTCAAGACAATGTCCCTACAAGCATGCCCATAGGACAATCTTATGGATTCAGTTTCTCAATGAGGTTCCTTCTCTTCCAATGTCTCTCGTTTGTGTGAACTTGACACAAATTAACCAGCACAGCTCCCATCTTCAGTGATGGACTGTTTATGGTGGGCAATGGATTTGATATACTGTACTTGGTGAGGGGTCACTGTATTTGATGTACTGTATTTGTTAGATGGTGGTGTTGGGTGTGCTGTATTTGATGCACTGTATTTGTTAGATGGTGGTCTTGGGTCTGCTATATTTGATGTACTGAATTTGTTGAAGGATGGGTGGCTTTAGTGAATGGAGCTTCAGCAGATGCTTTCACTGGATTTGAGTTAAAAAGGACTTCTTTTATAAGGATACAATGGAGAAGAGTGACAGAAATTTTGATAATTCTAGATTTTAATTTTAGTTCTTTCATTATCTACTTACACAATCAAAACCTCTAGTTGAAATTTTCTTTGGACCATCAACTAGCTTTCCAAATAAAGACATGAAGACTTGTTAATTATGAATGTTTGTCCTTAGCTTAAGCTTTTCTCACTAGCACTTTTAACTTAATCTAACCTGTTTCCTTTCATCTACATTTTGCCTCAGGGATTTTTACCTTTCTTTTATTCTGTATGCCCTACTTTCCTGCTTCCTCCATGTCTGTCTGTCTGGCCCCTGGCATCTTCCTGCTATCTCCTTTTCTTTCTCCCTCCTCAGTCTAAATTCCTCCTCCTACATACCCTCTCTGCCCAGAAGCACCGCCTATACCTCTTTCCTCACTATTGGTCATTTAGCTTTTTGTAAGACCGATCAGGAGCCTTAGTCAAGCAAAGTAAAACAACAACACATCTTTACATAATTAAACAGCTATTCTACAACAAAAGACAAATAATTTTGACTTCTAATAATTAGTTTCATCATCTATAAATTGTTATCTCACCTGTGAGATTGTAAGGATGGCATTCAGTTTGAATATGTCAGGTAAGGGAGTAGATCCTTGGAGCAATATAGGCAAGGACTCAGAGGGTAAGGCAGAAAGCCAGGTCCCAGCAGGCTCCTGTCCAGGATCTCAAAGTTCAAAATAGTCTGTCCTAGAGAACAGCACATCCTGATATCATAGACCCATTCTTATGGAAGCTTCATTTCCATATCTAGATTCTCATTTTTTTTAGCACAAGAAAAAGAAAATCTTGCTTCTCTCAGCCGAAAATTCTAGGAACTTGTGAGTGTGATTATATAAATGGCGTTGTAGACTTTGGAATGCAGGGTAAACAAAAAGGGTCAACTTCTGTATCTCAACCTTTTCTCTCATTTCTTTCTCTGTAGCCTGCTCTTTTGGTGACTAATGTCTATAGACTCTCTAGAGCACCAAATACCTGGAAAAAACTATGGGAAAGAAATCAAACCTCACTGGCTTTGCTCTAGAAATACAACCTTTATTCTGGGTCAGCTCTCAGGATTCTTTTGTACACATAGGGTAAAGTTAGAAATGACACTAGATTTCAGGAGAACTAAATTAAATCTGAATTTAGCCTCTAACATTAAAAAGTCATAAAGACTTATTTATTTTAGGAAAGAAAAGTAGATCAATCAGCATGCTCTTCCCAGCTCTCCCTTTCCCATGTCAGTCGGCTATGTCATGGGTACTTGAAGTCTCATGCATGTTTATCTAATCTCTCTTTTCTCTGGTTGAATTTGTCCATGGATAAGCATCACACAGCCAAAGACGCCATAACAATTCAGAATAGAATTGTAAGATCCATGAGAGTATTAACTCTGCCCACAGGACAGGGTAGAAGTGAAGTAGAAGTACATGCTCTCCTGAAAGGAGGACTGTGCCACATACGTTGTCTGGAATTACCCACATCTACAGTAATACAAAGCAGACAGCCATCTATCTGCTCGCCAATCGTTTATCCATCTGTTTATTTGTAGAGTTGGGAATTGAACATGAGTCCTCATCCATCCTACTCACAGACTCTACCACTTTGACAATTTGCCCCAGACGAGACTTTAGCTACCTTTATCATTTGCTTAAGTGCTTTACTGACCATTCTTAGCAGCCCATCCGTGCCGTCTAATTTATTCTTTATTCTTTTGAAATTCAGAAAAAAAGAGTAAGGGGGAGGAGAGCCAGTTTTAGCTAGTTCAGAAGATCTGAAGTAGCTAAAAAGTAAAATATCTTTATATTAAAAAGAGAATCCTTGAGTTGACCATGGGCATACTTGTCTTAGCTCAAGAATGATGCAGGGTGGGTCTAACAGCAGTTCTGCGGGGCGAGTTTTCTTTATTTGCTTATGAAACGTGGATAATCTGAACTCTCAGGAGGCTGAGGTAGGAGGATTATGGGTTTGAGGTCAGCATGCAGAGTGAGTGTGAGGCTATCTTGAATAAGAGGCTAAGACTTTTAAAACAAACAAGCAGTCAAACAGGAAATTGGAAAGGTGCTATCTCTAGGCTTAGAAAGGTCAGGTATGTGTTCAGGAAGCAAAGCAAGGGATGCTTTTACTTCACAGGGGATACAGATTTTAGAACAATGCTAAAGGAAATTTTATCCCCTATAATAAGTGTTTCTGAAAATAATTAGCTTTTTGCTTATAGGAAATAGTGAAAGGGCCTTTTTATGCTGTTTAAAATAAAGATTTGAGCAAGCTGTGGAAAAGCCTCCCCTGACCGTACCTGGGATTTGTCCCTTCATGCATTATTCAGCATCTGCTCTCAGTAAAACCCAGAGCAGTTTCTACTCTGTGCTTATTAGCACCAAATATTTACAGTTGTGGGATGGTTTATTTCTTTATATGTTTTAGTTTGTCTCCCAGTAAAAATTTAAGAACTAAGTGATAGTATTTATTTCTATTTCTTTATGTATTCTTTGAATAATAAATTGTAGCTATGTATCTTAAATTATTAAAGGAAAAGAAAAGGAAATTTGTGATATCTACAGGGACAGTGCTCAAATATGATGAAGCTTGACTCTGTGTAACTTGTAACCAACCATCACTGGTGGCAGAGAACTTTAAACAGGGCTTGACACACGTTGAAAAACACATGTCTGAAATCACTTTACTGGTAAATGTACACCCATCTTCCTTAAAAGATCATTGAACAGGGTGCTGTTGCTCTTTCCTCATTCATACAAAAAAAAAAAACAATAAAACAAAAAAAACGAACCTTCATTTCTGGAGGCTGCGCAAGTGTCTGTGACTCCCCACAGATTTCTTGCAAGTCTACCTGTGTTTAGTCTTCATATTTAAGGTCTGCATAGTCTGTATATGTAACAAAGCACTGAAGTTAGACAACTTCAAAAAGAGTTTGTCTCACAGTTTTGAAGCCTGAACATCCAAATAGCATAATGGTATCTCTGGCCATTAAGAATATCATGTTTCTTGTTAACCAGGCTGACCTCGAACTCACAGAGATCCACCTGCCTCTGCCCCCCTGAGTGCTGGGATTAAAGCTATGTGCTACCACTGCCCAACCCCACATCAGACAGGGGGCTGATCTCCAAAATAAACAATGAACTCAAGAAACTGGTCATCAAAAGAACAAATAATCCAATAAAAATGGAGTACAAACATAAATAGAGAACTCTCAACAGAGGAATCTAAAATGGCTGAAAGACACTTAAGGAAATGAGCAACATCTTTAGCCATCAGAGAAATGCAAATCAAAACAATTCTGAGATTCCATCTTACACCTGTAAGAAGGGCCAAGATCAAAAACACTGATGAGAGCTTATACTGGAGAGGATGTGGGGTAAAGGGAACCATCCTCCATTGCTGGTGGGAGTGCAAACTGGTACAGCCACTTTGGATTTTAGTACAGCTATTTCTCAGAAAATGAGGAAACAACCTACCTCAAGACCCAACAATACCACTTTTGGGTATAAAACCAAAGGATGCTCAATCATACCACAAGGACATGTGCTCAACTATGTTCATAGGAGCATTGTTTGCCATAGCCAGAACCTGAAAACAACCTGAATGTCCCTTGACAGAATGGATAAGAAAAATGTGGTACATTTACACAATAGAGTACTACACAGGAGAAAAAAAAAAAAACCACAATGACATCTTGAAATTTTCGGGCAAATGGATTGATCTAGAAAACATCCTATTGAGTGAGGTAACCCAGACACAGAAAGACAAATATCATATGTACTCACTCATAAGTGACTTTTAGACATACAGAAGAAAACCTACAATTCACAATCCCAGAGAACCTAGACAACAAAGAAGACCCTAAAAGAGGAATACATGGATCTAATCTACATGGGAAGTAGAAAAAGACAAGATCTCCTGAGTACATTGGGAGCATGGGGACCATGGGAGAGGGTAGAAGTGGAGGGGTGAGGAAGGGAGGAGAAAAAAGAAAAATATATAGCTCAATAAAAACAATTAAAAAAGAAAAGCTAGTGATGCGGCGTAATCGACCAGCAAATAGGATTAATCAGGCTAACTTTAATATCAGCTTTATTAAGAGGAAGAAGGAAATAACTTACAAAACCAAGGTTCCAAGGAAGAGCAGGAAACAGAAGGGAAGGCGGGGAGCACACCTGCAATATTTATAAGTAAATAATAACCTCAGGGGACCCCGCCCTTCAAGCAAAGTGATTGGCTGGGCTTCCCCTACAAGCTAGTAAAACAATAATTGAAAAAAGAGAAAAGTTAGTAAAGCAATAATTGGAAAAAAACAAGAATAACGTGTTTTATTTCAAAACAAGAAGCCAGGGTGGTTTCTACACACCAGGCGTGTCTGTTTTCAAGAAGGATGTCATGAGCTGAGCATAGAGGTCAGGATCATTGACCCCACCCAGAAGGCTTGGGTAGAAAATTGCTGAATCTAAGCAAGACCTGGTTGAAGAGGAGGACAAGTAAGAGGAAGAGGATGGAATAACTAACTTAGGTGTTCCAAGATAATTGAATTAATTTATCAACCCAGAAACAGTGATCCAAATAAACTGAGTGCTCACACACTAGATCCCCACCTTATCTTTAAAGTTCTACACTTAAAACATGGTCTCTGAAGTGACCAATATTATACCACATAAGCCTTTGGGAAATATCCTCTGTCATATCGAAACCACATCAAGGTGCCAAGTCATGGCCAAGAGATTGTCACACAAGGTATTTTAAACACCCAAGCACCTGCCTTAAGCAAAATCACATACCATTGGCAGCATCCTTTGGGCACAGAGCTGTGGCTACTGCATATTGACTAGGGAGAGGGAGAAGTTACTTTGTGGATGCCAGGTGTGATACTGTACCCAGCCTGCTTCTGCAACACTTCCCATGGCTTCGAATTTGATCCAGAACTCTATCAGATAGTGTAGTGCTCATGGTAGTGTTTCTTGAAGACCCCATTGATCACCAGAGAGAAAGATCTGTTCTCTGCTTCTAAGGAAAGTCTCTTTCCCTGTCAGTGGTACATGTGGACAGGAAGTAGAACAACCTCCAAAACCTAAGGAAGTTGTTAGGGATGAACAGAAAGTTACCCAAGCCTCTTGTCACCCTTTGCTTGCCACACACTGGGGGAGTAACCAGATGCCCTCTAGAAAAGTGGTGGGCTTACGGAGAGCAGAGGACAGCGGCAGTACAGAACTCTAAAACTGGCTGCCTAGGACATTGTAAAAGCCGATTTTAAAGGACATAAGTCTCTATTTTTCTGTTTCATAGCTTATTACTTACTAACCTTGCTTGTCTCCAAGACAGTGGTTCTTAACCTTTCTGATCCTGTGACCCTTTAATACAATTCCTCATGTTGTGATGATCTCCAACCATAAAGTCGTTTTTATTTTGCTCCTGTTGTTAATCATAATGTAAACATCTGTGTTTTCTGATGGTCTTAGGCAAGCCCTGTTGTGAACCACTGGCTGAGCAGCAGTGCTCTAAACCAAGTCACTAGAGATGCCTATCATTTTAAGTGGCATGTAATGAATTGGTAAAGGCGTCCAGGTCTGCTGGCTTCTTAACTAATAGAAATTTCCTTCGTACATTCACTAGTTGAAAGTATTGGTATGGAGTCCATCAGGGCCCCGTGCTAGGGCACAGGCTACTCAGATGCAGACCAGTCCTCAGAAACTGTGTGTGGTTATCTTGCAGACTCTGCAGACCCTACATTCTTGTGCACCCTACCCCAGATTTCAAAGCACCTAACGAAAGAAAGGGAGGCTTTTGCGAACTCCTGAGCTGATGAGGGTGTCCCTTCTCTCTCCTCCCTGCTCTCCTCTTCCCTTCCTTACCATATCGCAGTCTGTCTGGAGCTACCCTAAAACCACATCCCTATGACCTTGCACACAGTGAACTGTCGTGAATCCCCCCCACAGAAGCCATGAAAATAAGCCCACTAAGCTTCAAAGAGTTGCTCCTTAATAGTAAAATGTCAAACAAGCTGGAAGATACCATCTCTGCTCATTCCTGCCACTCTGCCTCCTCTGGGTACTGGTCTGTGAAAAACACTAAAGGTCCCCAGTAGAATGGCTAAGTTGTTGCACACAGGTCATTTGAAGAAACTTACTAAGGGATGCTATCTTGAAATGCCCTGCTCATAAATTTGTATGCTCAGTTATGTCTTCTCTTATGAAGTACAAGACTTGGGCAATGCATGCATATTGACAAAAAGGTGCCT
Source organism: Chionomys nivalis (assembly GCF_950005125.1). Lineage (NCBI taxonomy): Eukaryota > Metazoa > Chordata > Mammalia > Rodentia > Cricetidae > Chionomys > Chionomys nivalis. Next base: position 10,097,740 of record NC_080098.1, on the reverse strand, counting down.
TTTATGCTGGGTGGTGGTAGCACACACCTTTAATTCCAGCACCTGGGAGGCAGAGGCAGGTGGATCTTTGTGAGTTTTAAGCCAGTCTGGTCTACAAGAACTAGCTCTAGGACAGCCAGCAAAACTCTGTCTCAAATCCCCACCTGCAAAGCACCTTTTATTAACTAAAGTACATTCTCAGAATCTGGAACGTATATAATTACTTTTTGAATAAAAATAAAAATTGTCTTGATTATTCTTTCTTTCAGACATTGTTAGGTGTGACCATGGCTTTTCATTTTAAGTTCTATTTTAAATTTTTTTTCTGTTTTCATATTTCTTTGCATTTCTTTTTTTTAAATTTATTTATTTATTAAAGATTTCTGCCTCCTCACCACCACCACCTCCCATTTCCCTCCCTCTCCCCCAATCAAGTCCCCGTCCCTCATCAGCCCGAAGAGCAATTGGGGTTCCCTGCCCTGTGGGAAGTCCAAGGACCACCCACTTCCATCCAGGTCTAGTAAGGTGAGCATCCAAACTGCCTAGGCTCCCACAAAGCCAGTACGTGCAGTAGGATCAAAAACCCATTGCCATTGTTCTTGAGTTCTCAGTAGTCCTCATTGTCCACTATGTTCAGTGAGTTCAGTTTTATCCCATGCTTTTTCAGACCCAGGCCAGCTGGCCTTGGTGAGTTCTCGAAAGAACATCCCCATTGTCTCAGTGTGTGGGTGTACCCCTCTCAGTCCTGAGTTTCTTGCTCGTGCTCTCTCTCCTTCTGCTCCTGATTTGGACCTTGAGATTTCAGCCCAGTGCTCCAATGTGGGTCTCTGTCTCTGTCTCCTTTCCTCGCCTGATGAAGTTTAATATTCAGGAGGATGCCTATATGTTTTTCTTTGGGTTCACCTTCTTATTTAGCTTCTCTAGGATCACGAATTATAGGCTCAATGTCCTTTATTTATGGCTAGAAACCAAATATGAGTGAGTACATCCCATGTTCCTCTTTTTGGGTCTGGCTTAACTCACTCAGGATAAGTGTTTTCTATTTCCTTCCATTTGCATGCAAAATTCAAGAAGTCATTGTTTTTTACTGCTGAGTAGTACTCTAATAAGTATATATTCCATACTTTCTTCATCCATTCTTCCATTGAAGGGCATCTAGGTTGTTTCCAGGTTCTGGCTATTACAAACAATGCTGCTATGAACATAGTTGAGCATATACTTTTGTTGTATGATAAGGTATATGCTCAAATTTCTAATGATAGCCTCAATATTTTATGCCTAGGTCTCAGCAAGAAACCTTGTATTCAAATACAGTTTCAAGACTATGTACCTCATTTAAAATACGAGTTTTCATTACCAACTTTTCAACATGTTGCATGTCTGTATGTATATGTGTGTTACAATCGCTTTTAAAACAACGAATAAAACCCATCTGGTAATTCAGAATTAGTGTTCTCAGACTATAGCTTCCAAATAGGATTATTATCCTAATGTTCTTTGCTCACGTTCTTTGTCTACACATTAAATGTTCTTGAGTAGAAACATCTCTCTTCTTTATGTAAAGCAAACAAGAAAGTGAGTATGAAGCAAAATTAATTTATTCCATGCAGTAAAAAACTGAAGAAGCCAAACTTCTTCAAAAGCCAAGGTGAGTCAGTCTGGTCCTGCAAGCTGTCTGCTCTTACTGCTGCTCGTTGTTGTCACCTATACTGCTACCTGAGCCCGGAGCAGAGCCTTGGCATCTTTGCGGGTAAACACATACACCTGTAATCATTCTGCAGCAGCAGTGGCTCACCTGGATTCTAGCCACTCCACTGCCTGTCACTCACAACTGGCACATGTCAAACCCAAAGCAATAGAATTGTACCCACAGAGGACCTGATGTGAAAGTACCACTATTCTGGGTACTCCTGGAAAGGCAAAGACTGGGAGTGACTGGAGAGAAGCCAGAAAATCTAGACAGAGCTGTAATAAGGGAAAAGAGTTAATTAATGATCAAAAGACTTCCTGGGGAAAAAGAGATCCAAAGCCTCAGTAGCTTTGATGATGAATTACACCACAGATTTTACACCAAATCTTCACAGACCATTCTAAAAATGGTAGACCAGCGATATTCCCCACTCATTCTAAGAGACAAGTATTGTTTTAATTACAAAACCTTAACTGTATCATGAAAAAGGAAGTACACAAACAAAAATCCATAGATACAGAAAAATAAATCCTTAATAAAATATTTTCAATAGAATTCAGCTTTAAAAAACTATAGGATGTAACTCAGAATCTAACACAGCAATTTAATAGTGTATCAAAATAGAAAGACATCAATAAGAGTTAATGGAACAAGAACATTAACATAATACAGGACAAACTATGTTCATATAAACAAATGCAGAAAAAACATTTGGCCCAATCCAACAGACTGTCATGAGATAACCCTTCAACAAAGTAGGAATGGAAGAAAATCCACAGTGGGATGATGTCATCTACGAAATGCTACAGCTGACACAATGCTTAATGGCTGAGAATGACCTCTAAGGTGAAGAGCAAGACAAAGATGGACACACTCACCTCTTCTGTTATGTTCTGTTGAAAGTCCCTGCCGGGCGTGGTGGCGCACGCCTTTAATCCCAGCACTCGGGAGGCAGAGGCAGGCGGATCTCTGTGAGTTCGAGACCAGCCTGGTCTACAGAGCTAGTTCCAGGACAGGCTCCAAAGCCACAGAGAAACCCTGTCTCGAAAAACCAAAAAAAAAAAAAAAAAAAGAAAGTCCTTGCCAAGACAGTTAGGTCACAGAAAGCAATAGTAGTTTCACAGACAGAAGGAACAAGTAAAACTTTCTCCATTGCAGACAGCACAGTTCTCTGTAGGACAACATATTAAAAGCTGCCAAGAGAGACTCTTAGAACCAATAAGTGAGTCTCCAATACTACAGGAGGCAAGTTAAATGTTCAGAATCAATTCCATTTCTACACACGAGCAAACAAAACCTCAAAGTAAGAAGAAATTTTCCATTAATCTAGTATAAAATAAGTTTTCAGAAATAAATCTGAGTAACACTGAGAGGCAAACAGTGGAAACTCTCAAGCATCACTGAGAGAAACTAAAGCCAAACAAACGGAGATGCCCATGTTAGCTCGTTAGAAGACAGCATTCTTAAGATGGCAGTACTTCCCTCACTAACTAGCTCCAACTTCTATCAAAGATCTTCTATCAACTTCTATCATTTTTTTTTTCTCAGAATTTGACAAACTGATCTGATAGTCCCTCTAGAAATGGAAAAAGTCCAGAGTGGACAAACCAATCCTGCAAAAGAACGCAGTTGGAGGAGTCGCAATTCTTGATGTTAACACTTGTTCCAGAGGAGCTCAGGAGTTTAGGGAACTGACTACTTTTTCTAGAGGACCTGAACTCAATTCCCAGCATCCACGAGGCAGTTCGCAAGCATACATAAGTCCAGGCACAGGAATCTTCTGAATCCTGCTCTCTTCTGGCCTCCCTGGGCACTGTATGCGCATGGTACACAGAAACACATGCAAGCAAAACACCCGAACACATAAGTTTCTTTAGTTAACAGGGAGAAATATTTAAAAGAATTTACTCCAAGGCAACAGCAAACAATGGAATGTAGTGTTAAAAAATGAAGATGTAGAACAATGAAATAGAAATGAGAGACAGAGCTAAATCAGTGAGTTAATTATTAACCGACCTTTGATGAATGGGAAAGCTAATGTAAAGGAGAAAGACAGCCTTTCTAACAATGCTAGAAAATTGCTCTGTGTGGGGCAGAAGGGTAACCCCAGTAAAAGAATGAGGCTATGATTCTACTTGACACCATATACACAAATTAATCCCAAATGGATCCAATGCCCAAATGTAAGAACTAGTCATATAAAACCCTTTGAAAGACATTTGGGCAATTCATTTATGTCCTTGAGTTGATAGCAAAAGCACAATAAGAAAAAATATTGAACTTGAAATTTTTCGATTTGGGAGGCTAGGTAGATGGCTCATTGGGTGAACGGCTTGCGACACAAACTCAAAGGCCGGAGTTTGGATCCCTAGCACCCAGGTAAAAAGGCACAGCCGTGCACATTTGTAACCCACTGCAAGGGGCTGGAATGGCAGAGTTCCAGAGCTGTTGTCTGAAATGGCTACCTGTGGGTTGAATGGGGAGATCCCTTCTCAGTGGGTAAGGTTAGCAGTGGTTGAATAAGACATTCTACTGTCAATCTCTGGCCTCCATGGGCATGTATACATGTGCATGTACACACACACATACATACATCATCACACACATGCATACACACTTTTTTGTGCATCAAGAAATACTATAAACAAAGTAAAAAGTAAATCCAAGAATGTGAGAAAAATTTTGAAGCAATATTTCTCATAAACACCTGAAATCCAGAAGACCTAAGGAATTATTCTAATTCAACAATTTAAGTACACTCTAATTTTTAAGATGACAATTAAACATACAATTTTCCAAAGTTAATATTTTAACATATAATGTCTTTGTTCATGAAAAATGTTCAAAAAGTCGTCATTAAAGCAGAGAAAATACATTCTAGTGCATTGATTTTTACTGGGAAGGGGTTTTGCTAGAGCATATTATTGTTAAGAAAGCAGGTGTCCACTGAGACAAGACACCTATGATCACACTAAATGAAGTGGTAAAAAGTGAGAACAATCCAGTTATATTTTGTCATACGTGTTAAGAACTTTAAGTTATTTTACTTTATAAAATCCAAAGTCAACATTATAGGTATGACTGAAAGTTAATGCCAAAATTAAACACATTTACAAAATCTAAAGTAAAAATTAAATGTATGTCCAAAGATTTAGCCATAAGAATAATCACTGAAATATCAATTAAATCAGAGAAATAGTTGAACTGAGCAGTGTATGCTGCTACCAAACATGTCATTTACAAATACAAACGGTTTTACGGCAGTGCTCAGAACATATAAATGAAGGAAGCAAGAGAGACATTAAATAATCTTATGAAATATGCGTGTGTAGAAAGCACACTAAAGCGTAAAACTCACCCAAGCTAGTGCAAATGTAGATGGCTTCTTTCTTTGTATTTGTTTTTGCTTTCCTAGCTTTTCTTTTCATCATCTATTCTGTCTTCAATAGAGGAATCAACTTCCATATCAACAGATGAGAATTTGCTACCCAGAATTGTAAATCAAGTAACAACAGAAAGTGTGAACAAGTCAATATCCAAAGAGCAGCCACAGTGTCACTTTATAACGAATTTCTAAAAGCTTCATTAGCCACCACTGAAAGATCTTGTGTGTCAGCATCGACAGCCCTCTGATCAGCTGACAGCATTATGAAACCCAGCGGTTGTTATGGAGTCTATGTACCTAGGGTGTCTTGTTCCGCATTGCTTCTGAGGATGCATGATCGTCCTGCCGGTTCATGTATCCTGTGTATTTTACTTGAATAGGCTAAGGTGAACGTCAAGGTTAGATATGAGTTAAACCCAGTATTGTTTGTTCAAACACTTTCAACATGAGATTGGTAACAGATAGAAGGTGTCAGTACAGAAATGCTCTTTGCTCGCATGAGCATCTGTTAAACAGCAGACTACTCTTGCAAAGAGCTGTGTCATGATTCTGCGGCTCTTTGGTAGTCCAATGGCTTTCTTTTTCTGTACAGTTCTGTTAAAGAGACTGAAAAGGTGGAGGCAATTAGGTCTACTACACTAGAACAAAAGTGTGTTTAGAAAGAAAATAAATGTGTGCTGTTATTTTTCTGTGACACTTTAGTGCCATCGTCCTGACTGGAAATGCTTTGCCGAATGATATCCATCCTGTGAGAAGAGGTGAAAGGTTTTGCAGACTGTTAAGCTAAGTCTTGAGTTACAAGAATAGATCCATTTAAATTTTGACTGCTCCAACACTTTCTGTTGTTAAATACCTTTCTAGGAAGCTAGGAGATAGAACACCTGCAAGGGACCAACACCTTACCAGTTGGTACTCAGTCATGAGTCTCAACAAGCGGCTGAAGATCCCACAGGCTACGTGACTGCCTTCTTGACTGGGCTTTAGATGACTAAGTACTTTTCTCTGCCTCAGTCCTCTCTTCCTGGGAATGCTGGCGGGTCACTGCTGCTAAAAGTTCTCTGGAACATTTCTGTGTTTGTAAATCCAGCTTGTAATTTTTTGACATTGTTTTTGCCCAGATGAACTCTACTGCACCTGGCTGGTCTAAGGAATTCCCCTCTTGATGCTCTCTACAAAACCATGCAATTAGTGATGCCTCCCTTTTGAGACTGTAATAAAGTTGTCCATTTCAGTGGCTCTATTAAGCCACCATCTGTAATAAATGTGTTTTTATAGTTGGTGTAAATCATGTTGCACAATACCATGGTATACGAAGTGATTAAAATGCTAAATTTTAAAAACAACTGTGTAACAAAACTATTTTAGAATACGTTTGCTGATTAATCAGTATTAAATAATTGACCTATTATGACAGAACCTATTTTAGGTACTTGGAGCTGGGCAGTGGTGGTGCACACCTTTAATCTTAGCATTTGGGAGGCAGAGGCAGGCAGATCTCTGTGAGTTTTGGGCCAGCCTGTTTTCCACAGCTAGTTCAAGGACAGAGGGTGGTTACACAGAGAAACCCTGTCTTGAAAAAAAACCAATGGAACAAAACAAACAAAAACAAAAACAAGCCAACAAAAGAGATATTTGATAGAAAATGTTCCAATTGAAGATTACTGTAGATGTAAGGAAAGGAAGAAATGTCCGAGTCCCACATGACCTGATTTCCTTGGTCTTCAGGACTGACAGCTTAACAGTGAAGAGTTTTTCTGCTACTGAGCTGCAGGCAGGAGAGGGATAAGAGAAACCAATAATGTGTGCATTATAGTGTGTTTCTCTCTAAGCTTTTGTGATAGACCTTAAAACCAAATAGTTTTGCAGCAGGTCTTGTTTACTTATAATATTGTTAAAGGTCTTCATTGAAATATCTGCAAGGGAGCAGTTTAAAGAATAGGTGTGTATGCCAAATTCAAAGAAAAGTCTGAGGTCAGTTGACATCTTCATTGTCGTCGTCATTGTTGTTGTTTGATGGAATTCAACAAGGTATGTGATTATATTTCCTCCATTTCTTATTAATCTATGAAGCTCAATTAATAAAAGCTCAGAGAGAGAAATTGGGGTTCAACCTGAAGATCCAAAAAACAAAGCATCCAGACCCTGACTCTTACCTCCACCGTAGTCAAAAAATGGTGATCCTGCCTACAGGAATCTCAGAATAAGACTGTGTCTGAGAGCTGTCTCCCTTCTGTCTTAGAACACTCTCTAGTTCTGGAATTAAGGGCATGCATCACTATTGCCTGGTTTCTATGGCAAGCTAGTGTGTCTACTGGGATTAAAGGTGTGTGTTGCCACTGCCTGGTCTATAAACCTGGCAAGTATGGCTGTTTTACTTTTCTGATTCTCAGGCAAGTTTTATTTATTAAAACACAAGTGAAAGTCCACTACAAATTTATGATTGCATGATGAATTTCTGTGGATGAAAAAGGGTTTATGACATATTAATGTGCTTACTCCACTGACAAACTAGTGCGGAGTTCAGGTTTGGAGTTTGGGGAATCTCTCAGGCAGCCTTTGGGTGGGGTAGAGGAGAAGAAGCATAGGGCAGCAGTTGCCAGATACTCTAAGATGCCATTGTTCAGGGCCCCCATGTTCAGGAGCAAAGACAACAACCTGCTTTTCTGAAAAAATAAGAAGTATTGTGTTTTTCACTGAAGTTACAGTCACATAACATACAATTTATAGATTTTAATATTCTCTTGCACTCATTTTAATTTATGTAAGATCAGGCGCAGGGTCTCCACTTTCAGTCACTATTTTGAGACTGATTTGCCTGATTTTTTGTCTAATTAAAGGTTTGTCAATTTTGTTGATTTTAAAATAGGCTTCAATTCACTGAGTGTTTCTATTGTTTTATGTTCTCCTTTCTGTTTATTTCCTCTATGTTATTTATTTCCTTCAGTTGCTTTGGATTTAATTTGGCCTTTTTTCCTTATAGTTGAAGTTTAGTTTATTAAGTTCTTTGTTCTTTCATTATACAACCGTCATTTGCAGTTAGAAATCCCTCCACACTCATCACATTTGCTACAGCTCTCAAGCTCTGATGTCTTACATTCTCATCCTTTCATCACAAATTGTTTTTTAAGTGTCCTTGTTATTTCTTCTTAACCCATTTGTGAAGAGTATTTTTTTAATTTCCACATATTTGTTAATCTTACAAAACTCTTTCTTTATTAATTTCTAATTAAATCACTGAGTCTGAGATGATAGTTTGTATGGTTTCCATAGTGTTAAGTTGACTGAGATTTGTTTGGTCTGTCCTGGGTGGTTGTCTGTGTGCTGTCAGGAGTACTCTGCTGTACTGAGCATTTGTGCGTTCCTACTAGGCATGTAGAGCCTTTGGAAGCTTTAACTGGGCACTGATTTTGCATTGGGCTGTATTTGTCAGTATCCTGGCGCATATGGAAAAGGCTGGACACACCTCATTGGTCTATAATGTTCATAGACTGTTTTCTTGTTAATGTCTGTGTATTATTTTTGCTCTTCAATTATGTTAGAATTTATTTCATATAGTATAAGATTCTGCTATTTGATGGATATTCATTTAGCTATTTATCGATTGTGTGTGTATTGTGTAATGTATATGTAGGGGTACACCTTGTGTGTCCAGATGTACTCACCATGCAGGTGCATGTGGAAGTCTGGGGTTGACCTTAGGCTGTCTTCTTAGTTGCTCCTTCACCTTACCTTTGAAAATGGGGTCCCTTGTTAAATCTAGTACTCTCTGTTTCAGCTCAACTGGCTGTCCAGGGAACCCTAGGATTCTCTTGTTCTGCCTCCCCAGCACTAGTGTGACAGGTGCAAGCCATTACACTGGCTTTACAAGGGTGCCAAGGATCTAAAATCAGATCCTCATGCTTCTGCAGCAAGCCCTTTTTCACCAACCATCTTCTCAGCCCCCTACACATTTACCCTTGTTCATCCTGATGGATTAGCAGTTTTCAATATTATAACGGCATTCTTTATCCCTTAGCTGTCTTAGAGTGCATTTGCTCTTATACTGTTGTGGTTAGCCTCACTCCCACTTGATTGTTATTTGTGTAGATGATCTTTTTCACATTTCAAATTTCAACCTCTTTGCTTCTTTGTGAATTTCTTATAGACAACGTAAAAGATCATTTTAAAAACATAGTTCTGTCAGAGCTACACTCCGCTTGAAGATTTCAGTCAATTTATACTTAGTACAACAACATGTAAGGTAGTCATTCTTCTGTTTAGCAATTCATATTTACATCAAATGCCATTTGTTTGCCCTTCTTTCCTCCACGACTGTCTACATTTGTAAGGAGACAATACTTCCTACTTGCCATTCTAGGGTCACCTTACTGTGCATGCTTTATGTTTTGAATCCTCTGAGGATTATAAATATAGCCTAAATTTATAGCAATTCATTTCAGATTAATCCTACTTGGTTTTGGTAATATAAAAACCTTACGCATGTTGTATTTGTGTCATCTTTAGTGTTGCTCATGTTGAAAATTACACCTCACATCGTGTGCCTGTCAACACAGATTTATATTCGCTTTCCATGGTGTCTGAAATCACATAGGTAAAGAATCACAATGTAAAGTGCATTAATACTGTGATTTATTAACTATTGCCAGAGGTGTCATATCTCCATGTGCTTTTGAGTTTCTATATTGTGTCCTTTTGTTTATGTGTAGAACCTGCCTTTAACACCTCACAGACAGCATGCTCAAAAGAGGCAAACTACTTTACTCTTTTTTAAAAAATATCTAAGAATATTCTGATTTTACCTTCATTTCTAAGGGATAATTTTATCAGACATGGAATCTTAGTTAGTAAAGAGTTAGACAATTCGAATATGTCATCTTGCTATGCCTCACCCTTCATGTTTTTGACTAGAAATCTGCTTTTCCTCAAAATGAGGATTCACTCTATGTGACAAAACTTTCTTCTCCAATTGTTTCAAGCTTATTTCTCTGTCTCCAACTCATAACCACTGAATAATACTGTGATAATGTGTCATAATATGAGTTCTCTAGCTCTCCCCACCTGGGATTTCAAAAGCTCCTTTAATATGTGGATTCATGTTTACTGTCATATTTGGACTGGGTCAACCATCATTTATTTGGATATTCTTCTCACGCCTCCCTTTTTCCTGTTTTCTTACTCCTTTTTATTTGTGTTGATGTGCTTGATCATATACCACATGTCTCTTAAGCTCTATTCACTTTTTTTTTTCCATTTTTCCCTCTCTGTTTCTGAGACTAGATAAGACTTCATTCTTGAGCTAACCGTCCAGGATGAAGCTTGAGAGTACCATGTCTCTGCTCCCTTCATCCCTCCCCTCCCCTGTCACTAACGCTCCTTATCCTACCTTGCCGAGTGGAGGGGAGAAGAAAAGAAAGATGTTGTGAGCTTCAGGCCGAGGCACATCCCAAGACTGACAAAGCATGCGAGATGCCCAGTGCTGGCCATTCTCTCTTATGCTAGCAATAATTAATGTGTGTGTAGCAATCTAGTGAAGCTGGATGTTGGCAAGCCTAACTTATCTTCATCCAGATAGTGGCAATCCTTTTATCTTTCTCTGATTCTTATCTAAAAATCCACTTAGTGGCCAAATCAGTAGCTTTTAGTTCTGAAAATGAGGATTTGAAAAATGGATGAAAATTAAATGAACATAGGTATTTGTCACCACTGAAGCAGAGTGACAGACAATAACTCCAACTCATAGCCCCATTTAAATGCCTCCTTCCCCAGGAGACTGACAGACATTACAGGCAGAGGCGAGCCTTCATGGTGTTGGGTTACTCTGCTTGAATGGATGGAGCAGCAGCCTGGGTGGCCTCAGGATGAACAGGTTTATTCTTTTTTTTTGTTTGTTTGTTTGTTTTTTTTTTGTTTTTCGAGTCAAGGTTTCTCTGTGGCTTTGGAGCCTGTCCTGGCACTTGCTCTTGTAGACCAGGCTGGTCTCGAACTCACAGAGATTCACCTGCCTCTGCCTCCCAAGTGCTGGGATTAAAGGCGTGTACCACTACCGCCTGGCCAGGTTTATTCTTTTTTGTAAATAAAATAGATATTATGAAATCACAAAGATATGCACACATTGTAGGAATAGATACTTTCTTCACTAGGGGAATTAAACTTTGGCCGTGTCATAATAAAAAGTTAAGATCTATTTTGCAGGTCTAAGAAATCTATTTGGAAAATCACCTGCACCCTTCTAAAGTCTGCTGGAAATAATCACCCAGTTATATGACCTCTGCATGTCATTCAGGGGGACCTACAGGTCTGTTGGAAGGAAAAAATGGATAGATAGCTGCTGGGTGAGGAAGAGCCTCTGTTCAGAGGCCTTTTGCTATAAAAGAGAGGATCTAAGATTTGGGTAAAAGAGACACAAAAGGAAGGTAAATAGGAGAAGATGACCAGAAGAACGATATAGAAAAACCATGCAGCCTTACTGTATGCTGTGAATTATAGACGGTCAAGACCGTAAGGAGACAAGTTAGGACATTACTATGAGAGAAAATTAGTGTGCAAGAGCTATATAGTCGTGGTTCAGATGGAAAAAAAAAACAGAATTTGAAAGACAGTAAAGACAGAGAAAATAAATCCTTGATGATTCATTTAATTGCTGGAATGTGGATGAAGGAAAAACTCCAGAGTTCATTCCTGGGTCTCTGCACTGTACAATTAGATCACAGTACCCATGGAGATAGGTAACATACAGCCAAGTGGATTGGAGGGCAGAGGGAGGGAGGGTTTTAATTGGGGATCTGCTTGTCTTTGATAGGCCATTGAGTTACAGAGCTTGGACTCAGGGGAGTGTTCTGGGCTGAATATATAGATGTGGGACTTGCTGGTGACTGACAGGTGAAACAGAAGCAGATGCAATTGTCTGGGTTGTTGTGCAGGATAACAACCTAAGGAGTGACATTTAGAAGGCCCACGAAAAACACTGCCTCCTGAAAGGACGGCCGAGGAAGGAGATAACTTCCAAGACTGAAAAGGAACTGACAGAAAGGGAGGGAAATCAGGGTACTATGACACAGCGGGAGCCTATGTTTCATGCACGTCAAGAGCTGGAAGCCCACATGGTGAGGAGATGAGTGTATCAACCAGATCCTGGATGACAAAACAGTTGTGTGAGCTCAAACTAGAAATGTGGGCATGAGAGAGTAGAGACAAGTACCCTTTATCTTCAAAATTACATTTTTTTCCACCCACATGTCAGCCAGAATAATGTGTTCCTTATTCATTCTAAATTCTTATGCCTTTACAAATGGGAAAACCTCCTGAGAAGATAGCTTCCTGATCATTTCCCTACACCCATGAAATTTTAACGGTGTGACCACATGACTGCTTAAACAATGCCAACACCAGCTGACATGCCACTGTGGATGGAGAAATGTCCTGGGGTCCCACTGCTAGATAAAGAAAAGCGACAGCCAATTTAAGACTACCAAGAGAAGAAGAATTAGTCTTTCCCAGGGATGAACCCCCTAAATGGTTATCCAATACAATATTAAAACATTCATGCTTATAAGCAACAATATATACATGTAAGCAACAGTTAAAGGACTCAGCAAGATATGTAAATACATATAAGTAATAACCAAAGAATTTGAGAAGGAATGGGGGAGGGGAATAGTAAAGGAAAGGGAGGAGAAAGAAGGAAGGAATGTTATAATTATATTTTAACTAAAAACTTTAAAGTGCTGGGCCTGGTGGTGCATGTCTTTAATTTCAGCACTCGGGAGGTAGAGGGAGGTGTTATCCTTTTGAGTTCAAGATCTCCCGGTCTACAAAACAGGTTCCAGAACTGTTATACAGAGAAAACCTGTCTCTAAAAAGAGGAAAACAAATTTAAAGTAAAATTTATCTGTGAAAAGATCATGGAAATGTCATTACATTAGAAACTTTGTGTATGTGTATATATATGTAATGCATGTATGTATATGTGTATGTGTTATGAGTATATGTATGTATGTGTGCATGCATGTGTCTGTATGTGTGTGGGTATATGTATGTATGTATTGTGTACATGTGGGTGTATATGTCTCTGCATGTGTCCGTGTGTATGTATGAGTATATGTGTGTATGTGTATGTATATGTGTATGTAAATGTGCTTCCATAGCTGTGTTTCATACAAATGCATGCCTAGGAAATCATGTTTAGAATTTGATTTCTAGGGCCCAAATAATAGAAATGAACAAGGGCTCAATTTTCAGAAGATAGACCACAATTTTCTCACTTTGTTCTAAGGTGTGTCTAGAAATGCATCTTACACCATTTAAGAAACTCACATTCTAAACTGTTTAGACTTTTTTGTTACAGTTTTTTTTTATTTGAAAGTTGTAAAATCAGTGGTGGCAGAAATGCAGATTGTATATTTTTTTTCTGTCTAGAAATTGGATTATTGGATTTACAGTAATCTTGAGTTATCAGGTTGTACAATGAGTACCCAAGGATCGTCTGGAAAACATAAGCATTTCTGGTAATTTAGAAATAAGATTTCTTTATTAAAAAATGTCCAAACTCACATCATATTGATTTCCTCTGCAGTCAAAATCATCTGACTAATGGAGCTGTGGAGATGGCTCTGTGATGGAGTCTTTGATCCTCTACCATATGATGACATGTGTTCAATCCCCAGCACCTGTACAAAAGGCGTGTATCTATAACTCAAGTGTTGTGAGGCAGAGTAGGAGGGCAGAGGTAGGCAGATCCTGTAGGCTCACTGGACAGTCAGTCTAACCCATTGATTTGCTCTAGATTCAGTGAGAAAACCATTCCTATAGCAGCAGGAACAATAGAGAGCAACACTCAACAGCAATCTCTGGCCTGTACACACTCCTGCACTCGAGCATGTGTGTGTGTGTGAGTGTGCACATACACACACAGACACCGAGAGGGGAAGGAGGGGGAAGGGGACGAGGTGAGAGTAAGAAGTATTTGGAAAGACAGAATAAGGCACTTAATGAATTCACTATTTACTCTTTGAGCTTCAATGAACATTTGGTATCAGAAAAAAAATCATTCTATATATTTTTGTCATGGAAATAAAGCATAAGTAACAAGTAATTTTCTCCAAAGTAGCAGCCCTCAACCTGATTAAAAAAAATATTTTGCAGGAACTTGAAAAGCACCCAGGAGTCCTGGGCAATGTTGGGAAGCAAACACCCCTTCCTGCAAAGTAATTCCATAGGTGCTTCAAGATAACTCAGCCCTTTCTCCTCTACACGTTTCCCTTGACAATGGCACCACTTTGCATCTTGTCCCTTCTACCATTTCTCAGTATGGTTCTCCAGCAAGGCTGGGATCCAGCCCCATGTTTCCCACTGGACAATAGGCATACCCATTACACATAGCACATGACTATGTGGTGTTTCATATGATAACAATTTCTTCATTCCCTCCATTGATTTTACTTTTAATGTAATAGTTTTATTACTTTCTGGGGCTTTCACACAATAGTAACAATTTCAGACTTACAGTTAGGATGTAAACTTTCAACCGGAGAGCTAATTAAACATTCTATGCAAGCCTCTTTCTATAAGGGAAATTTTTATATATACCTAGGTATACAGGTGTATCTAGGTATAAGTATATAAAATAGATACACCAATAATTTGCCTATAACGAATCATAATGAAATTAAATTGAAAGGGGTAGAGGCCTGACTCAGCAGTAAGGAAACCTTGTATACCTGAGGCCCTGTATTCTATCCTTAGCACCAAATAAATAAATCATTTTGTTTATTTATGTATGTATATATTATTTATTTATTGTGTACATACATGTGTGTTACATGGGCATGCACATGCCACAACATGTATGTGAAGGTCAGAGGACACATTTTGGGACTAGGTTCTTTCCTGTCACCATGTGGGTTCCTGGGATGGAACTTGTCATCAGGCATAGTGGTAAGCAACCTTTTATTGCTGACCCTTCTTAATGGCCCAAGAATTTTTATTGAAACAATTATTTGGTATACATATAATTATACAATTTATAAAAGATAAAATTGGGGTTCAAGAGACTCCCAAAACAATATAGGCTATTGCTGTTGTCATTGGAAGTCTCCAAGAAATGGAAGGTAAGACCCTATTGCTGAAGACACCATACTCTTCAGACAAGGACTTGAAGAATCAAGCTGGAATGATCTGGAAGCCTCCTGCCTGTGGATTAGCATTCATAGTATCCAAAGATGCTGTGCAGGTGACTTAAGGAGAAAAGCGATCAGCAGACCTACTCAGCTAGGAAGCCTACAGTCCACAGCAGTGACCAGCTAGCAGGATACCCCCAATAGTGCGATAGTGGCGCGTTTGTCTTGAGCATCAGCCGCAGCTGCTATTGGATCTCAGTCCTGCTCGAGGAAAGTCATACATGGTACTGAAAACTCGGCCAACCACCTCTGTCTATTGTGGTCATGGAACCGAGAAGAGAGCTTACTACTGCCACTTCCCTAAAGCACCGTAATTCCTAACTGCCGTCTAAACGCCTATCTTTATCTCTACAGATGCCTGTAGCTCTAACCTTTCATCAAAGGAGCTTCCTTTTGCCACAGGTGGACGTTATTACAGAGTTCTGCAATTGGTCAAACTGCAAAGAATAAGTAATTGTGGGTGCCCAGCCATCATCAATACACCTACAGCACAACTCTTCCACCTAAGACTCAGGGAATCTTGCAGAAGAGGGGAAAGAATGATTGTAAGAGCCAGAGAACTAGGATGCCCGACGCTCGGTCGTGTTTTCTAGACCTGACAGGAAAGTAACACCGGTGAAAGCTCAGCGACATGATCACCTGAGGAAAACCTGCATAATTCCGCCACAAGTTGATATGCCAGTATGGGTGGGGAATTTCACAAGGGTCAACCCCATATGATGAGCTACAGGCAGTGGCTGCTGAGACAGTAAAATTCAACACAGGAAAACTCAATATTTTTCCTTCCTGCCATATTGAGAAGTAAAATAATATTTAGGTCATAGAGTGCAGTAGTTCTCAGCCTTAACTGTTTGAGCCATCTCCACAGAAAGGAAACGTCTATTGAAAAGCCCACAGTTTTAAACAGCTCATTCTGACCATCCTCCTTGACAACATGACTTTACTGACTTAACCTAATATTTAAATAGCTCTTTTCCAATTGTATTTATGATACCACATTATTTAACAGTGTGAAAAAATAACTATAAGAAGAAGCCATGTGAAATGAAATACAGAAAAATAATGATATCCATGTTCTATTATAGGAACAAACAATTGACTTCAGGAAGATTTGACTTAGAATAATATTGGAACAAAAGTGAAATTTAATAAAAATATTAACAATAATGTTTATGGGGTTCTTATCTTAAAACTATGCAGGTGATTTTCAGTTGGGTTCCAATTTCCTGAGAGCTAAAATGCTGTATTTTAAAATTTTTCCTTATGACCATTTGCTTTATCCTCACATTTTGATCTTCTTCCTTTGCAGGGTTTTGAAGGTGTTTCTCTCAAGAACTGCACAAAGAATTCCATACATGACTGGTGGTAGGGTCATGAGGATGCTGGCGGTAATACTCTTGGTGGTGTTTTGGTTTCTCGTTGGCTGGACTTCTTCTATGTGTCAGAACTTGGAGAAGGATATTTTGCTTGTTGGCCAAGGGCAAACATCTGATCACCTCACCTTCAACATGTGCCTCACGGACCGCTGGGATTACATGACAGCAGTTGGTATGTGGTCACTTTGTGCTTTGCATGCTTCTCTCATCCATTTCTCAACAGCATCAAACTTAGTCTACTGAAAAGCCTTGTCAAATCTGATCTTTAAGTTTAAAGGACTTTTAATGTGATTTTGGTAACAAGAATATTACAAAAATGATAATGATATATGGAATGCAAAAAACTTTCATTTTTCAAAAGCTCATTCCCTTATTTAAAAAAAAATGTAAGAAATGACAAGAACAAATACAAAAATCTATGTGCAGATAAATTATCGATTAGTCTAGCTGATTTAACAGTAGCCATCTTGATTTATGTTCTCGGGTGGTAGATGAGAGGTTGTTGGTATATTTTTGTACAGAGATCTTATGTTATTGATCTAACTTCACTCTTGGCGAATAGATGACTGTCTAAAATCTATGATTAATTTATCTTCCTTATATTTATCTCTAAAGAAAATTCTCTGGGAGTCCAGGATGAAATGACAAAATCATGTTACTAAGAGATGTTATGTTACGTGACAGAAAAACAGAATGGCTGTGTCATGACTCAGACCCCAAAGCACAAGTTATTTGTCTGACCCACTCCTGTTTTTTTTTTTTTAAGAGAAATATATGGGACATTTTAGCAATCAGCTATGTTAAATAGTGGAAAGTTTTTCCTCTTCCTCCTCCTCCTCCTCCTCCTCCTCCTCCTCCTCCTCCTCCTCCTCCTCCTCCTCTTCTTCTTCTTCTTCTTCTTCTTCTTCTTCTTCTCCTGCTCCTTCACCTCCTCCTCCTCCTTTCTTCTTCTTCTTCTTCTTCTTCTTCTTCTTCTTCTTCTTCTTCTTCTTCTTCTTCTTCTTCTTCTTCTTCTTCTTCCTACTTCTTCTTCTTCCTTCTTCTTCTTCTTCTTCTTCTTCTTCTTCTTCTTCTTCTTCTTCTTCTTCTTCCTTCTCCTCCTCCTCCTCCTCCTCCTCCTCCTCCTCCTCCTCCTCCTCCTCCTCCTCCTCCTTCTTCTTCTTCTTCTTCTTCTTCTTCTTCTTCTTCTTCTTCTTCTTCTTCTTCTTCTTCCCATTTTCAAACCAAACAAGCCCAACCTTGTTTTAAGGGGCATATGTAAAAAGAAAAAATATGAGTTTAATTCTCATTTTCTGTCTCCTTGTCAATCAATGTTTAGTTAAATAGTCTTAGCTTTTTTTCCTAGAAGCTAACTAGCTATGTCCTTATTGGTTCAAAATTCAAATAGATCGTGTTCTCCTAGGTAAGGTATTCAGGGCTTTTATAACCCTGAACTGTACTGATGAAGCCATGTGGCTGTAGACATGGCTGTAGTGAGAAGAGATTTTAAGCAACTTAACTTTCAGAAGATAAGCAAACAGCAAAGACAGAAAGCAATTCTGGGTTTGGCTCTAGTATGGGAATGAGAAGGAAGATAATTGCGTAAATATCAAATTTTTACTCCGTGGAAGCCTTTACCATTTTATTTGATACTTCTCAAGCTAACCAAAGCAGAAAAAGTAATTTCTTCATATTATTGTGAAGAAAATACCACTATGTTTATGTAGAACAAAAGAAAATGATAACACTAAGCACACATGAGGATACAAACACAGAGACAGCATGGTCAACTCATGGAGTGTTTTTGCACCCTTTGCTTACAACTTTATGATGTAATCATGACTTTTTAAAAATTTACTTTGTATTCTGCAGAAATGAATGGGGGTGCATGATTGAGAATTGTAATTCATTTAGTAAACTATTGGAAAGTAAAAATTACCTGCTATCGGTAAAACTCAATTCAGTACTTCTCCTTTTCTACTTCTGTGCTGAACACTTTTTGGAAGATACAAAATGTGTCAAAGCCTATGCTACTGTTCAAATATTTACTCTTAGTTACTATAAAGAAATGAGAGTTATTAAGTTATCAAAAAGCAAAGTACAGTGAAAAGATTTTTGGTACAAAAAGGAAGACAAAACATTTGGACAAGACCCTAAGATTCTTTATGTTGAAACACTTTGAGCCATGGGTAATGTTTGGGTTATTATAAAGACATGTAGGTAACATTCCATTTGATAGGAACAGTGACAGATGGAGGTGGGCGGGAGTTACATCAAACATGAAGGAGACATCTCAGTAGAAAGAGTTAGAATATGTTATGTTGGAACATACTATGAATGATGCTTGGTGGTAAATATATTGAAAACATCAGAAATTTAGAGAACCAGGAAAATTATATAATGATTCAATAAATTCAATTTGGATTGTTTTCATCATGTGCTTTTATAAAAAGTACAGCGTACCAAATCCAGGGAGTGGTGGGTTGGAACATTTACAAGGGAGAGATTTAGAACATTGGTCCCCTTGTGTCATCCCTTGGGAGCGTGTTAGAAATGTGTAGCTTGGATCCACTCCAGATCTTCTCATTCAGCACCCTGGGATCTGAGACTTAGCACTGCATGCTTCATATGACTCCAGATGAAACTGGTTTTATGCTGCTGTGTGCAATGTGGACTCTAGGGTACCGTCATATACTGCATGCTTCATATGACTCCAGACAAATCTGGTTTTCTCTACTGTGTGTATCTTGGGCTCTGAGGGTACAGTCATACACTTCATATGACTCCAGATGAACCTGGTTTTTACTACTATGTGTATCTTGGGCTCTGAGGATACAGTCAGATGGCCTTGTTGGAGCAGAGTGACAGGAAATTCCAGCTGTACTCTGGCCATTCCACACTGCTCTTTAGGACCTCAAACCACAAGAAACACCCTCCCACTGGTCATTTCCAGTTTGAGCTAATTTCCTTCTGCTCCCTGCTTCCGTATCTCACTTTTCTATTCATATACAACACCTAAGCATAGTAGGTGACATCAGATAGAGGTCTATTCATATACAACACCTAAGCATAAGTAGGTGACATTAGATAAAGGATTCAGAGGATTCTTTTTTTTTTTTTTTTTTTTTTTTGGTTCCTGTCCTGGAACTAGCTTTTGTAGACCAGGCTGGCCTCGAACTCACAGCGATCCACCTGCCTCTGCCTCCCAAGTGCTGGGATTAAAGGCCTGCGCCACCACCGCCCGACTAGATAGAGGATTCTTAAAGTTCTTGCCTATCCATCTGTAAATCCCCCAGGTTCACACTCATTTTGACCATTTATTGTCCACACCATATTAGTGAACAGCCATCTTAATCACACTTAATCAACATTTCACCTCACTCCTCATGACCTTTCTCACTTTGTAAGACCTTTGAGTTATCTGAACCTCCCCTACTTTCAAAATCTCTCATGGAAGTCCATGATGGCCACACTTTCTTAGCTCTTCTGTGACTCTCAGACATAGCTGTTTAATATAATAGACTGTTTTTCTGTTTTGTTTGTTTTTTGGATTTTGGGTTTTTTTTTTTTTCAGTTTTTTGAGAAAGAAAGGGTTTCTCTGTAGCTTTGGAGCCTGTCCTGTAACTTGCTCTGTAGACCAGGGTGGTTTTGAACTCACAAAAATACACCTGCCTCTGCCTCCTGAGTGCTGCTCTTGAAGGCATGAACCACCACAGCCCAGCAGATTTGTTTATTATGTGTAGAGTGTTCTGCTATCAGATATGCCTGCATGACAGAAGAGGGCCTTACAGGTGGTTGTGAGCCACCATGTGGATGCTGGAAATTGAACTCAAGACCTCTGGATGAACAGTCAGTGCTCTTAACCTTGAGCCATCAGCCCTGACTGTTTTTATTGTACGATGATGCCTACACAATAGCATTTTGGCTAGTGGTAATCTCTCTATGCAATGATGGTCCCCTAAAGTTATAGTGAAACTGAACATTCTTATCACACAGTGTTGGCACAGCCATTGTTGTGTCACCATATCAGGCCTTAGTCAGGGTTTTGGTGGTGCTGCTGTGACTGAACACAATGCTGTCACTTGTATGGAAATTCAGCAGTATCCCACATAACAGCTGACATGACCGTAAGAGGCTGCATTGCAGGCTTACACACTATATTCCACCATGGACTGTTGTTTTAGAGCTGTGGTTCTCAACCTTCCTGACACTGTGACCCCTTAATAAATTCCTCATGTTGTGATGATCCCCCACCATAAAATTATTTTCAATGCCACTTCATAACTCAAATTGTGCTACTGTTATGATTTGTAATGTAAATATCTGATATGCAGAGTATCTTATATGTGACCCCCAAAGGGCTTGTGACCCACAGGTTGACAACCGCTGTTTGAGAGGACAGGCACTCCTGCCTAGAACTGAAGCTTCACTATAGGAAGCGATGCTGTGCTACTAGGGCAGCAGCTCATACTTCTCTCAGTGGCCAGCTCTGCTGCCCTGAATGGCCGGCCTATACCATCTACCTGATAGAAGTGTACTCTGTGATGTGCGCATGACAAAGTTGTTTTGAGTCATTCTATGAGCATTTCTTCATTACTAAGGGACACACAACTGTAAGCTGCTGTGTTCTTCATATGCAGAAAAAGTTCAGCAAGTGACATATCTCCCTAACAGGAAGAAAATGTGCAGAGAGTGATTTCTATAGTACTTCTGGATAATTCTAGAGAACATAACGTAAAGCAAGGAGGGTTGAGTCCCTTTGGCACTGAGATAGGTCAGAGTGGGGATTTTCAAGAGCAGAATATAATTCCTCTAAGTTTCTTGCCTGAGGACTACATTTATAAGAATACTATTCTGAGTGCTTTTACTGATGATGATCGTGCTGATCACTTCAGACTTTCTGGAGGACATGTAAGCATGCTCTCTGTGCAGTGTAGATGAGAGAGAGTGCACCCCCTCTACCTCTCACCCTTCCCTCCTCTGATAACTACAGTTCCTCGGCATCGCAGCTGTAAGAAGGTGTGGCTCACGCTGTTTTTCTGACACCCAACAAGCCAGCTGCCATTTACAGATTCTTGATAAATATTTGCTGGAAGAACAAAAATTAATCCTAGTCCTCTTTCTCTCATTGTAGTTTCTGTGGCCAGAATTAGATCAGGAGGAAGGAACTTGCTAAAGCTAAAAATCCAGAAATTACACAACTGTCCTCAATTCATTTTAAATATAAACATGGATGCTCAAATTTTAGGACATGTTTTAAGGCTTCTAAACTAAATTGGTTCTTCCCAGACTTTTGCTTTGGTTCATTTTTACTATACTTTTGATTCAGGGTCTCATGGAGAATAGGCTAGCCCCATACTTGCTAACGAAGGCTAGACCTAGACTTTTCACCCTCCTACTCTACCTTCCTAAGGCTGGGATTACGGGAATGCCCCAGCACGTCTGGTAGCCTTAGCCATATCTATGAGACTCAGTCACATCTGGCTTCCCCAGTAGTCCACATCAAAAGCTGATACAGATTTAGCATGCAAGTAGAAATTATAATCTTAAAAAAACATTACATGGTATAATTATAAATATTAAAGATGTGGAAAATTTATTTACTTTTTATGAAAATTTCAGTTACTTCATTGTTTTTTAAGACTCTGAATAGAGTTTGAAACTTAAGTTAACCTTAAGTTAATTGGAAAAACCCAACTAAATAAAAACCCCGTCAGACTCATTGAAGAAAGCGTTTCTGGTCCTGTGTTCTGTTCTGAATGTAACTGCTGCAGTGGGAAGCCAGCTGGCCATCATTGGCACTTTTCACAACGTCTTTAAGATTGGCTGTACTGAGAATTCAAAACTCCATTCTGTGAGTCTCCAACATCATTGGTAAAATTTAAGATGTGTAAAGAGTTAAATTCCCATGTCTGAATTAAATTTTATCATATCTCACCAACCGACAGTCTTTGTACTTAGATTTAGACACTCGAGGCCAAGTCCTTCATGGTAGCGCCTCTTCCGAGTTTGAACGTAGCTGAGGTGGTCCAGTGAGGGACGTTATTCTTTGATGCAAACAAACTAACAAAAAGAAGCCAGTAGCTAAGTGGTGTCATCGTGGGCATTTGTGCATGCTAGTTCATAATTAGATACACGCCAGACTTTGGTTCAGCCCTGAGCTTCTTCTTCAGCTTCTTCCAGAATTTAGGTTATACCAATCAAATGTGGTACAAAGTGCCGTAACTGAGAACAATTTCTCTGCCGATCCTTTTCTAGCACAAGAACAGATAGGAAAGCCTACATGGGCCTCCCTTCCTCCGCCGTTCTCCTGGGTTGTTCCACCTGTCTGCATGACTAATTAATGAGCAACTCCTTTTAGGAGGATACCTATGGAACAATAGGCATCCCAGACAAGAACCCTTGATAAAGCAACTCTACGAAGACCTGGCACGTGTCCTGGCTCTGGGAATGCTTTGGAGCTTGGCATCCCCTGCTCTGAGTTTTAATTTGCCAAGTTTAAAAGGCACTGGTGTACTTAGCTCACTCGATGGAGTGTTTGCTATGTAAAAATAGGAGACTCTGGGTCCATGTTCCCAACACCCCTATGACATTCTGGGTATGACTGTGCTTCTAATCCCAATGTTGGGAAGGTGGAGACAGGAGGATCCTTGGTTTTTCTAGCTGGGTCAGTGAACTCCACAGACAATACTAGACCCTATCTTTAAAGATAACGTGGGAACTGATAGAAGAAGATACCCAGTGTTGACCTCTGACCTCCACTCACCACCACCATATAGACAGACAGACCAGACACACACACACACTCACACACACACGCACACACAAGCACACACACACACACACAGATACACAGATACACAGCATGCACATGAGAGACAGAGATAGGGGAGGGAGGGAGGGAGGGAGAGAGAGAGAAAGAGAGAGAGAGAGAGAGAGAGAGAGAGAGACTGTTTACTGTGTCATAAGTAAATTGTTGTAATATGCCTGGATTCACATTCCTCTGGGGAATTTTTTTTAAATATTTATTTATTTATTTATTATATACAATATTCTGTCTGTGTGTCTGTCTGCAGGCCAGAAGAGGGCACCAGACCCCATTACAGATGGTTGTGAGCCACCATGTGGTTGCTGGGAATTGAACTCAGGACCTTTGGAAGAGCAGACAATGCTCTTAACCTCTGAGCCATCTCTCCAGCCCCCCTCTGGGGAATTTTGAAGTATCACTTTTTCAATAAATTCTGACACTGATCATCTTTCTGTTCAAAATACCACATGGTATCTTCTCATGACAGAAAACTTGATGTTTACTTTCCTCCCCTTTGTTGATATGCTTTTCTTTGCTATCCTCCTTCCTGGTGTATTTTAAATTTGTGAAACAGACAATGTGCTCCGTAATTTAATTAGTCCTATGCAAATGTTTAGAATGGATTGATAAAACTACAGTAAGTCTTTTATTGAGCTATGCAGCACAATTCCAAGGTAGCAATTGTTTCTGAGGATTTAAAGGACTATCCTAGAAGACTGCGTGTCCTTATGACGGATGAGATGTTGAGGAAGTGCATTTAATGAGCGCTGAAGAAAGTGGGGTAGGCTTCCTCTCAGCTGACTCAGAGCAATATTTTTGAATTAGGTTCTGCGTATAAATTTTCTTTTATTCTGATGCACCATATGCTTAACCCATGCTTCATTGCATGTTTCCGGTTTTAAAATGTGGTTTCCATTTTCAGGCAAAGATAAACGCTTGTCCTAGTTCACACTTCCCTAGAAACTATGGCTGCCTATGTTTTCAGAACAATTGAAGTGGGGTTTTATTCTTATTTATTACCTCTTACAAAACATATTCTACTTCTTTGATCAGCAGTCAACTCTTTACTATGAAGCACATACAGTGGAAAAAAGTATTGTTGCCTTAACTTGGAAATTAGAGAGAGTGAGTTGTGGAAACTGGGGAGATAGCTCAGATGATAGGATGCTCATTGTGTAAGCCTGAGGTCCAGACTTCTGCATTTAGAATCCAAATAGAAGAGCCAGGCCTAGAGGTACATGCTGTAAATCCAGTGCAGAGGAGGCAGATGCAGGAGGATCCCTGGGAGTCACTACCTAGCAGCCTAGCCTACGTGGCAAGTTCCCTACCAGTGAGCGATATGGTGCCCAATGAAAGGGACCCAATGTTGTCATCCAGCCTCCTAACACACATGCTTGCAAATGTACCTGAAAACAAAGAGACACACACATTAGTATCATAGTGCATGAAACAGCTTTGCAACAGGACTTGGGGGACATGGAAAGTTAAGGTAGCAATGGTGACCACCATTTCTTCTAAGACATTTCAGTTCTTCTTAGATTTTTTTTTTTTTTGCACAACAAATTACACAAGACAGTGTATTGCAGCACAAAGGAAAAAGAAAAGGTTTGCCGGATGCGGTGGCTAGTACCTGCAGTCCTGCAGTCCAGCACTTGGAAGGCTAAGGAAGGAGGATTGCAAATTCAAGATCAGTGTGGGTGACAGTGAGTTCTCTTGACTATGGAGGGAGACTAGGTTTCAACAAATGAATTAGGTGGTATATTTTGCTCCAACATTTGGGGATTTTGATCCAAGATCAATGGCCCATTATTATCTGGTTTGTAGAGCAGGAGTACATTATGAACCCATGGAGGGAGAAGTTACTTATCCCATGGCAGCTAGAAAGCAAAAAAAAAAAAGAACAGGTCCTTCTCCAGGGCTTATCCCTAACGAGTAGGCCTTCCCCCAAAACCTAGTTCTCAAAGATTCCAGCCATAAGCTAAGGGCAAAGGTTTTAACACCATTCTATCCCACAATAACAATGCATAAGTATAGCACAGACTGTGAGAAATAGAAAAACACACTGGAAGACACAGCTCACTATACTAATCTTAACCTTGTGCCCCAAATCTCTCAATTCATTGTTTCATGATGTATGATATGTGTCATAGGCTCAGATGGCTCAGGATTCTCTTGGGGTTTTGCCTCCTCCTGTAAATCTCTGAAATTTGTAAATGTATATGTCAAAAATGTGTGTGGGGGTGAATTCACTTTTAGTTTTTTCACTGGAGATGCAAGAGATGAAGTGAAAGAAAAGTGACCCATGTTCTAGAACTAAAAAGGAACACAATAAGGTAGAAATCAGGGTGAGTACATTTGACTAGTTAGAGAGCTGCCTACAATGGTGGGCAAGAGGACCAAACAGTCAGATTGCCATGTGATCTGTCGGTGTTCATGTCTACAGTTACATGGCCTATTAGTGTTGGGATGGATAGTCATATGCTCTGTTAGTGTGAATAGCCATTAACCTGTTAATGTTGGTGTGGATAGACACACGGACTGTTAGTGTGGTGTGGATAGACACACGGACTGTTAGTGTGGTATAGATAGACACACGGACTGTTAGTGTGGTATGGCTAGACACACGGACTGTTAGTGTGATGTAGATAAGCACACGTACTGTTAGTGTGGTGTGGATAGACACACTCTGTTAGGGTTGGTATGGATAGACACACTCTGTTAGTGTGGAGTGGATAGACACACGGACTGTTGGTGTGGTGTGGATAGACACACTCTGTTAGTGTGGTATGGATAGGCACACGGACTGTTAGTGTGGTGTGGATAGACACACGGATTGTTAGTGTGGTGTGGATAGACACACGGATTGTAGTGTGGTAGGGATAGGCACACTCTGTTAGGGTTGGTGTGGATAGACACACTGTTAGTATGGAGTGGATAGACACACTCTGTTAGTGTGGAGTGGATAGACACACGGACTGTTAGTGTGGAGTGGATAGACACACGGACTGTTAGTGTGGTGTGGATAGACACACAGACTGTTAGTGTGGTGTAGATAGACACACGGACTGTTAGTGTGGTATGGCTAGACACACGGACTGTTAGTGTGATGTAGATAAGCACACGTACTGTTAGTGTGGTGGGGATAGACACACCGGCTGTTAGTGTGCTGTGGATAGACATATAACTCCTCATCACCTCCATCATTTTTGTGGACTCATTCTTAAAAATTGACATTCAGAAATCCTCCAGTCTTCTTCAGGAGCCACTGTTATGCACATAGAGCTTTCAAAAGCATAGATAATGTATGATATTCATTGAGCACAACGCCAGGCACATTCAACAGATGTAGGCTGTGAAATCTGGTCAGTGGAGGCACAAATATTCTTCTGAGTGGGACTCTGATCACCACAATCTGTTAAACTTCAATGAACATATTAATATTCTAACATACAAGTGATTGTTTTTTGGTAGATTCATTTTGAGTGCTCTGTCTGTTTCTCCTTCAATGGCAGAGCAAAAGGAAGCCTGGATCTGGGATATAATATAGAAAGCACTGCCCAGCATCCAAGGGCTGGCCTTCCTGCTCACTGAGTGCACGTGAGTGGCGTGGGGTTATTGCAGACAATTCCTACAGTTCTGCTGATACAAGCAGTTCCTCGCTTCCAGAGTATGAGATATTCTAGACTCTTTGGTTCAGTGGGAAATGTATTGCAATACTTATCTGTTTCTCAGTACTTCTCTTAATAAAGCTAAATAAAGCCAGGTCAGAGCCCCGAGAATATCAGCAGCTCACCATGTACCACTTCCCTGTCACACAGATATGCAGAAAGTCTTCCTCCTACAAGGTCACATGTAGCCGCTTCTAACTTTAAAAATGTATCAGAGCAGCCACATTCATTCTTTAACCCATGTAACCTCATATTTTAATTAAAGGGTGGACAAGCAATGAAAATACAAGTTTCTTGTGCTTGTTGAACCCCACAATTCTGGTATTTCACATAATCTCAAGATTTATTTTTATTCATGAGTATGAGTGTGCTGTGTCTGTGGGAAGGGAAGTGTGTGTACATGTGTGTACATGCTTGTAGAGGCCCAAGGTTGATGTCCAAACTCTTCCTTTAGTGTGCTTCTATCTCATCCATTGAGACAGGGTCTCTCAGTCAAACACAGAGCCAGTTTGCTCCAGAGAAGGGGCTCTTTTGTCTTTGCCTTCCTTTTCAGGCTGAAATTAAAGGTAAACCCTCAAACCTACTGGACATTTAAGTTGGTTCTGGGGATCCAAATTCCCACCCTCTTGCTTGCGTGCCAAGCGCTTTAACCAATGAGGTACCTCCCAGCCTTAATCTCAAGAACAAGGGAAGCTGTTTGACTTTATACTTAACGATGACCTCCGAGCTGTTCACTCTGGTTTCCTCCTGGTAGAGTCATAAATGCTTTCTACTTTGATCATAAATTATTCTAAGTGAATTGGATTTACAGAGGAAAGAGGGCATTCAAAGAAACACTGTGGAAACAAAACCTGGATGTTCTATTAATTATGTATTTATTTCTCCTATTTGAAATCACTTGATGTAGCCAACGAGGTAGCACTTGTTAACACAGAAGACTTCCCAGCTTGGCTAAGAGGCACCACAGTTAGAGCTGTGTTTGTACTTTGAAGCTGTTCTCCTTTTAGCCTTGGTGGGGGTTCTCAGATCTCAGAGCCGGGACATCTTCGGTATCATTGAACTGATATGTGTCCTTCTCTGTTTTCCCTAGTCTTTTGAAAAAGCAGTTTGAAATAATTTTATCCTGATTTATTAATTTTTTAAGACCATGGTACTTTAATATTGGTATCCCTTATAATTTGAAAATAAAACACCTGTTTTTGAGCCATATTTAAGTATTTAAATATAAAGACAATTCCCCTTTTAAGTACACTTCTTCCTTCTGTAGAGATTATTTAACACAGGAAACTATTTTTGAAAGCAGAAGCCCAACGCATATTTCAACTCCCACATAATATCTGCAAAATTCAGAAACAGCTGTATATTCTCTTTGCTAATTGCAGTGTTAGTCTGGAGTTAATTATAGGAAACTGATTTTTTTTTTTTTTTGGTCTAAGCACAACTCTTATATATCACATTTAGTTTAATTGGTACTTTGAATAATAAATTGTTTTTAAGTTTGAGAGTGTATTGTTTGATACTGCTAATGAAATGATTTTAATGTTTAGCTTAGCTGTTATGAGAAATCTTCATTTTTGTCTTATGTTTTTAAATATAATTCTCCTTTGTGTCATCCTAATTAAATCGATGACAACCTTTAAAATCTTCAGCACAGTGATATATAACAACCCTACAGTGAGTGGCCACCAATGCTGCTTTGCTCAGGCAGCTACAGGCTACCCCTTCACCCGCAGCAGAGTATTTTCCATGGGCTACAGGTGTCCAGTGAGCAGTTCTGTAACTTACACTCTTTTGGTCGAAACACAGTAGTGTACATGTTGGGTGTGTTGATAAGCGGAAGTCACCATTGTTAATATCGAAGCCAATCTAGTTTCTGGGTCATGTACAGGCCTGCTAAAGAAAAGGCGGGACAAAATCAAACTCAACAGAGATTGCCTGAGCAAAGAAGGTTCATGGATCGAGAAGCAGCAGAAAGAAAGGAGGTTATGGACTTCCCTAGAGGAACCAGCACAAAAGTTTTATGGGCAGACAAAGAGGAGGGAGAAGAGAAGGAGGGAGAAGAGGAGGAGGAAAAACAAAACCAAGCCCTCCTTCATGGATATAATAGATGCCTGCCTCATTTGCACAGTGTCCCTGGAGAGGTCCCACAGTGCAATCACCTAGTTGGTCAGATGAAACAAGATTGTAGTTTAATCTATTGTAGGCATGCGTATAAGTTCCTCTTTGCTTCAGATAGTATGTGTAAGCAAACAGAACAAAGTGCAGCAGGGGCTCCAGTCTAGACCTCCTGCTTGTTTGCTTCCGCAGAACCAGCAGTGTTAGATGGAGTGGCAGGTAACAGAACATTACATCTCTAATGAAGTTGATAGCATTTACAGTTATGTGCTTCAGCAAATACTACTGAATCTCAATGTGTGTGGGCTCAGTGCTGTTGCTATCGCTTGAAGAGGGGTTAGGGTTGGGGCTAAACAACCAGCAAAGGAAGACAAAGGCTTTAGTTGTGCCTGGTGGTGTAGGCCTGAGGACTCTGAGAGGAGAAGGTTGCAAGTTTAAGGCATGCCTGGGCCACACAGAATCAAAGCTAGCATAGCCCACTCAGATTTTGTATTTAAAATAGAAAAAGTAACAAGAGGACTGGAGAGGTGAGGAGCTTTCCCAGGCAGCAGATTATGTGGGGGGAAACAAGAGAGGGTTAGAAAACAAAGACAATCTATCATTCCCGAGCTCTGTCCTGCCCCTCTGGTCAGGGCTGTCAGCCATATTCCTGAGGTTTGTGGCTTTTGTGTTCCTCTCCCTGACACTTTTGCTCTTCCCTGGTTCTGTGGGTGTTCGGGTTAGTTTCTGCTACTGTCAATCTTGTTGCCTTGGCTAGGGTTTCTATTGCTGCAACCAAATACCATGGCCCAAAAGCAAGTTGCAAGGGAAAGGGTTTTTTTTTTTTTTTTTTTTTTTTTTTTTTTTTTTGGCTTACACTTCAGCATTGCTTTTCATCACTGAAGGAAGTCAGGACATTAACTTAAGCAGGGCAGGATCCTGAAGGCAGGAGCTGAATCAGAGGCCACGGAGGAGTGCTGCTTACTGGCTTGCTCCTCATGGCTTGCTCAGTCCTCCTCCTTCTCCTTCTCCCTTCTTCTTCTTCTTCTCCTCCTCCTTCTTTTTTTGGTTTTTTGAAACAGGGATTCCCCGTGTAACAGTCCTAGTTGTCCTGGACCTAGCTCTTGTAGACCAGGCTGGGATTAAAGGTGTGGGCCAACCTTTATACACATATCTGTCACTTGTGAATTACCCAGACTCAGCTATTCTGTTACAGTGGCTCCAGTGGATTAAGACAGGCCCTTTTGTTCATCTGAGGAAGATGGCTCAGCAGCAACTCCAGCATGGTTGCAGATATTCTGGAATTTTCTAAGAGCCGTCATCCTGCCCCTTGGTTCCTTTTCCATGACCCTTGGCCACGCCTTCTCCTGCGCATTGCAGTGACTTTCCCTCCAAGATGTCCAAGGGCTGCAAGAATGAGAGAGACAGCTGTGGATGCTAGCTGAGCTGAGCTGTATGCCTTTCTCCTTGCAGATGAAGTAAGCAGCTGACATTTCTAGAGGATTCTGAACTGATAAAATGTTTGATTTATTCATGCTTCTTTATCAGCACAGGAAATTAGACTGTATCCTACAGTTAGCATTTGACAAGGGAAAACCCTTTCTGACAAGGTTGGAAGGTTCCCATTCAGGTGTTCACTCATTTCATAGCTGCATTTATGATCTCCTAATTTGCTGTCCTGTTTAATAGATGGCAAACTTACATGCATGCCAAAGATTTCCTTTCAAATAAATTTCTGATTATTGTCAGCAACTGTTGGATTTGAATACCTATTTATTTCTATTTTAGGACATTCTTATTTTAGTGTCTCAGTCAGGTGTTTTATTGTTGTGAACAGATGCCAAAACGAAGGCAACTCTTACAAAAGAAAGAATTTTTGTTGTGGTGGTTGTTTTTCAGCAGTTTTGTGGTTTTATGTAAACATGGATTATAACATGCATGCAAGCTATGGTAGCCCAGCGTTGGGGTTGGTGGCTCTGGTGGCATTGGGGTTGGTGACTCTGGTGGCGTTGGGGTTGGAGGCTCTGGTGGCATTGGGGTTGGCCACTCTGATGGCATTGGGGTTGGCCACTCTGGTGGCATTGGGGTTGGTGACTCTGGTGGCATTGGGGTTGGTGACTCTGGTGGCATTGGGGTTGGTGACTCTGGTGGCCAGTTGTGTTCCTCTTTCTACCATGTTCCTTAGAGGAAACATTGTGAGCAGTCTCAGCACAGTAAGATTTGCTGGACATGAGAAGTCCTTTCAGCTCCTTGACATTGTGAACCAGAAACTTCCTGACACTGCCAGGCAGATGTGCTTGTTTTTCTTGTTGTTCCCATAACCAATGCTGGACATTAAGATCTGGCCCTTGAATCTTCTCTGTACACTGCTCTCGACACCTCTGGGTTTTAGCCAGTTTCGCTTAATTTTGACTTATCTGTCTGACTGGTGCGGGGTGAACTTCTTGGTCCTGTTTTGAGGACGTTGGACTTCACCAGAGGTCGGAGGGCAGCCATAATGATGCAAAAGAGATGGCAGCCACCTCACAGGTAGTGCTGAGGAAGAAGAAAAGAAAGTATTTAACATGGTGTTGAGCATGACAGCGTGCAGGCAGTGAGGGTGTTGGAGCATTAGCTGAGATCTCCTTCCTACTCCACAAGCAGGACCAGGCATAGTGTGGGCTTTCACAAACCTCCAAGACCAGAGTGATACAACTTCTCCAAAGAGGCCACACCCCCTAATCTTTCCTAGTACATCAACTGATGACTGAGCCTCCAGGGATCATTGTCACACAGCGAACATGTGTATCTGGGTGTGCACTACACATGGGCCAGTGTTCTCAGAGGCCAGAAGAGGGTGTTGGATCCCTTGTCCCAGGTGGTTGTGAGTCTTCTGGCATGGGTCCCCTGGAAGAGGAAGTACTCGCACCTGCTGAGCCATCTTGCCCGCTCTTGTATTTTCTATCTCTATGTGCCCACAGTTGCATAAAAATGTCATGGTCCAAAAGAAGTCGCAAGTGGAAAATGTTTAAGAAATTGTGATATAAACTACTGTTTTTATATATTTATTTTGTATTCTGTAACCTTACTGAAATAATCTACCAGTTCTAATAGTGTTCTGTTCTTGTTTTTGGTTTTGGGAAGGGAGAACCCAGGGAGCCTTGCCTGTGCAAAGAACAGATAAAGCCTTGAGTGGATGTGGTCATAGGTACCACTATGTCAAAGGACCCAATGCCTCAGTTCCACGGGAATAGACAAACTTCCGTCCACCCCACCAGCCCAGGGAGCTTCAGTGTAGTGATATTTTGTTTGTGTTTTAACAAATAAAGCTTGCCTGAACATCAGCTGGCAGAGATAAACCACTAGAGTCCAGGTGGTGGTGACTCACACCTCTAATCCGAGTACTTGGGAGTGCTAGGGCTTTAATCCCAGCACTAAGGAGGTGGAGACAGGAAGGGGTATGACTGGGTGGAGAGAGGACTATAAGGTGTGAGAAGACAAGAGCTCAAATGCAGTCTGAGGACAAGATAAACCCTCTGGTCTGAGCATTGGTAGAGGTAAAAGGTCTCTCTAGTGGTTGGCCACTGTGCTTCTCTGATTCTTCAGTTTTCACTCCAGATAACTGACTTCAGCTTATTCTTATTAAGAACAATAAGAAGCCAGGTGGTAGTGATGCATGCCTTTAATCCCAGCACATGGGAGGAAGAAACAGGCAGATCTCTGTGAGTTCGAGGTCAGCCTGGTCTACAAGAGCTAGTTACAGGAGAGGCTGTGAAAGCTACAGAGAACCAGGCAGTGGTGGCGCAGGCCTTTAATCACAGCACTCGGGAGGTAGAGGCAGGTGGATCTCTGTGAGTTCGAGGCGAGCCTGAGGAGAGGTAGGAGAAGTGGTAGGGGAGGTGGTAGGGGAGGTGGTAGGGGAGGTGGTAGGGGAGGTGGTAGGGGAGGTGGTAGGGGAGGTGGTAGGGGAGGTGGTAGGGGAGGTGGTAGGGGAGGTGGTAGGAGAGGTATTCCAGTAATTGGAGCACTGTCTAATGTTTAGATTCTGCTAGAAAGAAGCTGAAGTGTTGGCAGAGAGAGCCGCTTGGCTTGAGGATGGACAATCAGTGCTTTGAATAGAGGCCAGCATTTCAGGTGCAAGGTTACATCTGGGTGACCTAGCATGCGGGGTGTCTCCACATGAGAGCTATCGCTCTTAGCGGTGAGATGCTATTTTCCAGTAAGGTCATGTTACTAAGAGAGATGAAGTGGATTAGTCAGAGTGGCTTCATATTGCAGTGCTCAAACAGGCTGTGATGTCACCTGGCTGTAATCCCTGGATTCAGGCAACTTGAACTGGAGGCTACATCCTATCAATAAAATAAAATGAAATTAAAATAAAAAGAAGCAATGATAAGTTTGAAAAACCAACAAATGATAGGCTTATTATTAAGAAAGCCTTGAGATGATTCAGGAACCATGTTAAGGGCTTCATGTATACCAGATCATCTAGTTAGCAAATAGTCTTCCAAGTGTGCACTTTTATGAGTCTTGCTTTCCAGGTAAAGAAACTGAGTCTTCGTAGGACATAGCCTGAATCTATGCTGATTTAGGGAGAGTCAGGCTCAGCCTAGTCACTCTTAGCTGATACATTGCGCCTGCCCCCTCCTGGCACAAAGATCCAACAAGGTGATTGCAGATTTTATGGCTCATTCCATACTCCGCCCACAAAAGAGAATTTCTGTCATGTGTGAAGAAACAATGTTTCATTTGTAAAATCTGCCACTGAGTGTTTAGCAACCTGTGCTCCCACAGCTCAGACTGTGGCTATTTTTACTCTCTGAATTGGGCTTGATGCAGCCGGAACTTCCATTTCCAGAAGCTGTGTAGGTTTCTTGTCTCAATACTTTGTTAGGACCCAGCCTCCTGTGAACACCAAACTTGGCTTGAGAGTGGAGAATATCATTTCACAGTCAGTGTAGGGGGAAAGGTCATATATTAACAAAACAATGAGAATATCAATTGTGTTATAAACAATAGCAACAACAGAGTGTACCTTTGAAAAATATGTACATGGAATAAAATTTTAAAATTCAATAGATGGCCTCTGTATCTTTATGTGAATGGAACTTTGCAACATCTCAGATTATGTTTCTATAATAAAAGGCAAGTTAAAAAAACATTAATTTTCTATTTTTAACCTAAGAAACTAATGGGGAATTGTTTGTTTCTCTCGCAGCTGAATTTCTATTCCTCTTGTGGGGCGTTTATCTCTGCTATGCAGTGCGAACAGTTCCTTCAGCATTTCACGAACCTCGCTACATGGCTGTCGCCGTACACAATGAGCTCATTATCACGGCTATATTCCACACAATTAGGTAAGTGATCTGTCTTAGTTAGGGCTTCTGTTGCTGCAACGAAACACCATGACCGAAAAGCAACTTCAGGAGGAGAGGGTTTATTTGAATTACATTTGAACATTGCTGTTCATCACTTAAGGATGTCAGGACAGGAATTCAAACAGAGCAAGAACCTGGAGGAATGATCTGGTGCTGAGGTCATGAAGGGGAGCTGCTTACTGGGTTTTTTCCTATGGCTTGCTCAGCCCACCTTCTTACAGAATCCAGAGACCATACACTATTGGCTCGACCCTCCTCTATTGATCACTAAATGAGAAAATTTCTTACAAGTGAATCTCATTGAGATATTTTCTCTGATGACTCTAGCCTGTGTCAAGTTGACACATAAAACCAGCCAATACAACGACCCTTTGTCAACTTGACACACAAACACATCACTATTAAGCCACATCCCTTCCTTTCTTACTCATCCCCAAGATCTCACACTAAAATCATAAATTTTTATGATTTTACCATACTCTTTACCAGTTCAGTCTTTAAAATTTCAGTCTCTTTAAAATATCCAATCTTTTTTTAAAGTTCAAATCTTTCATCTGTGGGATCTTATAAAAAAATCAAAATTAAATTCCTTCTTCAAGAGGGAAGAACCAGGGAATCATCACAACCTGAACCAAGACAAACCAAACTCCGACAGTATAAATAAAAAAGACAGTATCCAATTATCTGGGCTCCACTCATAATCTTCTGGAATCCTCCAAAGAGCCTGGGTCCCTTCTCTGGCTCTGCCCTCTGCAGCACACACAGCTTGTCTTCTAGGCTCCAGCTAGCTCCGCTCCACTGCTGCTGCTGTCCCTGGTGGTCATCCCACAGTACTGATGTCTCCAAGACACATGGGTCTCGGCTGCAACTGGGCTGCACTTTCGCCAGTAGCCTCTCAGGCTCACTTCGTGGTGACAAGCCTCAACTTCTTTGCTGTTTTAGGCATGGTCTCTGAGCCTAGAATTTATCAACTAGCCATTGTTCTGTGATTCTCCCATGAATCTGTCCAGCAGACAAGGAGAAGGAAGAGTAGAGAGATGAAACAATGTGCACCTGACTTGTGAGGCCTTTCCCATGCATCATAATAAGAATGAAGTGGAAATCTCAGGGGACAGATAACAAAAGGAATCCTAGCACTTTAATAATAACAAAAAATGTCATCAATTGCTTGAAAAATACTGAAAGGATACAATTAGGACTGTGATGAGAAAAGTTGAGTATCTTTTCCCCGATGAAAGGGTTAGGGGTCATTCCCCTGCTGACATCCATACTTCCCTGGAGTTGGAGTGGAATAGGAGGCTGGGGAAGGTGTTGCAGTTTCTCTGTGTGATTACCTCTCAGAAAATACTGACTTCTACCTTTAGAAACCAGTAATGCCAGAGAGCAGTTGGGATTCCAGGAAGATACTTAAACTTTTAAACAAAAAAGGAGGTTATCTGTCATCCATTAGCCCTGGAAACCCCATCAGGTTAGGAGTCGGGGAACTGGCCCGGTTTTGTCTTGCCTCAGCTCAAGAGATGGAGAAATAAAGATGGGCAGAAAATAGAAGGTGTTGGAAATTTGAGAAGAAGAATAGAGTATGGCATTAAAAGTAAAACAAGGGAGGGAGACTTCTTAAATCCACCTGGACTAGAGTCCCCAGATCTGACAGAGAATGACCTGGGTCTAGAATGTGGGGAAAAACCAGAAGACCTTGTCATAGTCCCACGGAATAAAACTCAATATTACCTTACAAGTGAAGTCGCTTTTGTTACTAGTCTCCAGAAGGTTAAGAGTATAAGTTTTAAGATTTAACAAGCTTGCTTCTCTGTAACCAACTACTGTTGAAGGAGGGAGGTCTGGCTTTTGGTCCCAGCCACCAGGCTAGTTTAACCCTTGAAATAATCACACAGAAACTGTATTCATTTAAAAACTGCCTGGCCCATTAGATCTAGCCTCTTATTGACTAACTCTCACATCTTGATTCAACCCATTTCTAATAATATGTATGCCACCACGAGGTCATGGTTTACCGGGAAAGATTCAGCATGTCTGACCTGGCAGCTCCATGGCAGCTCTCTCACCCTGCTTTCTTCCTCCCAGAATTCAGTTCTGTCTCCCTACCTACATAAGTGCTGCCCTATCAGAAGGCCAAGGCAGTTTCTTTATTCAACCGATGAAAGCAACATATAGACAGAAGAACCTCCTACACCATTTCCCCTTTTCTGTTTAAACCAAAAAAAAAGGCTTTCACTTTAACATAGTAAAATTACATATAACAAAACAGTTATCAAGCAAGAAATACAGTTACAATATTTATATTTACTTTTTTATTTTACCATAACTAAGGAAAACTATAACTATAAATTCTTAAACTCCATCAAAGACTTCAGAAGGCTATAATATTACCTAAATAAACAGGAAGTGCATTATAAGCAACTTCCAAAACTCTAGAAACTACAGAGACATCTCGCTGCCTGCACAGTCACCCAAAGTTATTCTGTACTGTTGGGGCATCCATCTCCAGCCTACAGGCCCATAGTATCCAACAGACTTTTCCATGAAGCAGAAAATTTCAAAGACAGCTCAGTCACTTTCTTCTGTATCCTGCAGAATGTCTCACAGACTCTTTCATGAATCAGGAACCCAGAAGGAACATCTCACCTTTAGGCAAGTTGAGCAGTCCTCTCTCTGTGGATTCTTTATGTCTAGTTTATGCAACAGTCCAGGCAAGAGCAGTTTTTTGCCCAAATGGCTAACCAACTCCATAAAGAGCCTCTTCGATGCCCATCTTCCTCTTGAAGTAGATTGGTGCTGCCAGGAACAGACATGTCATTGTCATGAAAAGCCCTAAGTTATTAAAACATCTTAAATGCCATATTCTGTAGTCTTTCAAAGATATGAAGAATGCCTATCTAACTGAAATATATCTCTATATATCTAGAAAATCTAACAGGACTACAAGCTTGACTATTATTGACAACCTATATTTCCTAATTATACAATACATTTTAAAATGAACTACACAATCACAATACCTTAATCAATATCAGAAATAGATATACATATAACAAAATTGACCTTAAACTTGTATCAATAAATCAAGATTTATACCAATGCAAATTATTTATAACTTTATCATACCCCCTTTACATGTAAAAGAATATTTATAAACAATATTTGGGAATATGGGCATAGTTTTTTCTCTCCAAACTGTGTCGTGATGTATGGGGGCACTATTAATCAGGTCTTTTATGGTGTATCCTGTATGCTACGTTCATCTCAGTCGGCAGTTGAGGAAAGTAAGTTTTGAGGGTGTTCACAGCAATCTTTCAGAAGGGGTGGTCTATCATACCATATTGGTCTAGAATCAATCCGCAAGGTCTCATCTTTTGTGAAAACAAAAGAAGAACCTCTTTTCCAAAGCATCATATCTGTAGACCCAATTCTGAAGTCAAGATACATTTATAATATACATGCTGGATTAGCTTAGCAGCCCATACAATGAAAAGTCTCTCTGTATTTAGCTCCTTCATAGTCAAAAAAATTCAAAGAAAACACAATGATACACAAAATCCAGACTCTCTGTGAATTTTCCATTTTTTATGCGGCTTTTTTTACTCTATTACTTTATTCTGTCTTGTTAAAGACTTTACCCCTTTTTTAGGCATTAACTTTATTTTATGACTCTTTATACTCTTTTTCATTTCTTTCCCAAGCCTATGTACATTTATACAACACCATGACCCATTTAAAGGTCTTTTATGTCTGAATCTTTCTTATTGCATTGTCTCTAATTCTCTACTGTCTTGAAGAGCTTTTAAAATGCTAAGCAGCTTGGTTGCAGCTGCTCTGGATGTTGGCTCCACCTCTCTTCAATTTCAAAATGGTGGACATACCATTTCTGCTAGCTCTGTGGCTGCCAGGTAGGAGCCGCACTCAGCACTTTAACTCTGAGAATGAGTGTGCAGCACATATACTCTTTTTATCTGAGCTACAGCCAAATCTGCCATGCAGAGCACTGTGCAGCCTGGAAACACTCTGTGTATGGTGGCGGGAATCTGCCGTGCTGCCTGCCCAAGCCTGATCCTGCCTTCTGGAAGGAAGAGCTGAGCCATGGGCATGATCTCAGATACTTTCCTCCTGACCCTGAGTGGGCACACAAACACCTGGGCCCACAAATGCTCCATAGCTGGAGTTTGCACTGGCGGCAGGGCTCAGGAAGCCTCATTTTTAAAATGGTGCAGCTTTTTTTTTTTATTGCTGATTCAGGAAAATCTCTCTGCGGCACACTACCAGCAAACAGCAAAAAGCTGTGTTAAACTCTGTTTATTCTGTGTTTAAAATTAAGCTCTCAGGTTTTTAAGTGGATTTAGTCCATCGCGTTGGGCACCAAACTGTAGAAGGAGGTAACAAGCTGTGTCCCTCCGCCCGGATAGCTTACACCCAAAATAACCACACAGAAATTGTATTGATTAAATTATTGCCTGGTCCATTATCTCTAGCCTATTATTGGCTAACTCTCACATCTTGATTCAACCCATTTCTAATAATCTGTGTAACACCAAGAGGTCATGGCTTACCAGGAAAGATTCTAACCATGGTCAGTCTCAGGCAGGAGCTTCATGGTGTCTGCCACTCTGCCCTTCTTCCTGGCATTCAGTCCTGTCTTCCCCGCCTACCTAAGTTCCTACCCTATCAAGAGGCCAAGGTAGTTTCTTTATTCAACCAATGAAAGAAACACATAAGCATAAGGACATCCTACACCAAACTACAAAGTCAAATGTTCTGTTCAGAAGCCACATAGCTGAAAGTCTCCAAGGAGGCCCCTTGTGGGTGATTTACCAGCCCCGTTATTCTCACAATGGTACCAAGGAGTGAAAAAGCTTATTGCCTTACAATAAGCTGCCAGCATTCAGAAAAACAAATTGCCCAAATTAAAAAGGTCAAAGAAGTTGTATAAATGTACCTGTGTGCTTTAGATGTTCTCTGGTTGGTCCCATACTAAATATGATTTTTAATGGATTTGGAAATGGAAATTCACCCAGCTCATTTCATCAACAGACAATTATATTGTTTCTTTGATAAAATTTCAAAGATATTTTAGTAATAAGGCAACATATAGTCATTACTGAAAAATCATAAAACAGGTAAGAAGCAAACAGCTCATTCATCCTCCAGAGATAAACACTGTTAACAGTAGTGCATTCCTTTGGATATTTTTACGTATGTGTGTGCATTTGAAACATTAAAAATTTGGGAATCTGTATTGCCAGGAAGGACAAATGAATGGAATTTTAGTTTCACACAGTAGGTCTACAGAACACTGATTTAGAGCATGGGTGGAGGAAAGTAATAGAAATAAAATTTTATTTTAAAATTAAATATTTTCCAAACCTACTTACACATGGAATCAATAATTCTGAAGCTTATAAAGACCCAGAAAAAGAAGCAATAGCAATAATTTTAAACCAACAAGATTCACTTTAGTCCTTTTTTTCTTGAATAAAATACTGTTGACTAAGGTTCTAGAAATAGGGAGACATGTATGACACACGTGTTCTTGCTTGTGGCTTCACATATGATATTTTATGTATGTGTATATAGTACATGTGTATGAAAATTTACCATACTTATATTTACTTTCATTCTTATGTAATTGGGAGATTACACAAAAGCAAACCAAAATCAAAGAACTAACTCTGAAGAGGTAAATGAGCAAAGGCCTTTCTCCCAGCCTGTTCTAATCCTTCACTGACTTTTAGAGAGAGCACAAAGAAACCGTTTAGGAATCTGCAAGATTTTTTTGTTTGATTTATTTTTAAACACACATTCTCAAATATTGCTATGCTCCTGGATTTTCAGTCTATTTTTTGCAAAGCTAAAACACCATTTTAAAATTGAAGCTTCAGAACAACTGCTTTAAAACCATTTTTCTCAAGATATTTCCAGCCAGAATTGCAACTAGGCAGCAATTTAAGGCTGAATAAATTGAAAGTAATTAATGTCAGCATTATTTCAAAGTAATTTTCGGCAGGTCACAATTTTTACTTAAAGTGTGTGGAACCACTCTCCCTAGATATAGGAGGCAACTTCCTATGGTGAGTACATACTTGTGTTAGCATAGGAGATAGAATTTTCCCTACAAGAGGGTGCTTGCAGACACAAATTCATTTTCACTCCTGCACCTTTCTCTGCCAGGATTTGTAATGACCACTGAATAACTGGGTTGTATCATTTTGTAGGGCACATAATTCATATATATCCATATATATGCATGTATATGATGCATATATGTGTGTGTATGTGAATGTAAATGCGTGTGTCATGCATGCTTCAGAGACTGTCATCTGTTGCTCAGTATGGCAGTCCCATAACAACGGTTTAAGAACATTTCACATGACTCGAGGAAACAGATCATGACATAAAGTTTATTGCCCTTGAATAAAGTGCATGTTAAAAATATTCAAAGCCTAGGGAAGTCCACCTTTCCCACAAAGGAACTAGAGAAGGTGGCAGTCTAGAATAGCCATGTGACATGTGGGCTATCATCAAAGTTCTGCACATTCCCATATGCTGTGAGTCTTTTTTCACATCTCCAGAATCTTGGGGAAATAGCTTTCCATTTTGGATGACCCCAAGCTTCTGTCTT
Source organism: Chionomys nivalis (assembly GCF_950005125.1). Taxonomy (NCBI): domain Eukaryota; kingdom Metazoa; phylum Chordata; class Mammalia; order Rodentia; family Cricetidae; genus Chionomys; species Chionomys nivalis. The sequence continues at coordinate 10,056,598 of NC_080098.1, read as the reverse complement.
AGCTCAGTGTTCTAAAGGATGGAGGAGTGAGATGAGGACACATACCCTTGGTGACACTTTTGCTTTACACATTAGCAAAATTATAACGAATGTGGTACCTTGCAGACTTTAAATTTAGCTTAGTCAAGTTCAGCCATTACTATGTTTGCTCTGTAATTAATTATAATGTGAACCCTCAGGAGAGATGTTTCAGTAGTTAAGAGCACTTGCTGTTCTTCCTGAGGAGCAGGGCTCTGTTTCCAGCATCCACACTGAGTAGTTACAGCTGCCCTGTAATTCCAGCTCTGGGGGAATCCAGTGGATTCCTTCTGGGTTCCACACATTCCTGCACACATATGCCAATACTCACGAACAGACTCACACATACACATAATTAACAATTAAGTAAACCTTAATAATATGAAATTTATTAGTATGTTAACTTTTCAAATTTTATGTTATATGACGTTGGAACAAAATTCTAATTCTTCAACTTCTAAAGCAGTAAAATAGCATATTGAGCACTGGAAAATATACAGTGTATGGGGAAGTTAAAGGAGGATTATAATTATAATAAAACCTTTATAAATACAGCCCCTAGTTTGGGCATGGGGATGAGTCCTTTTAAATGGCGCTCTGCTATGCATTCACCTGTGGATTGACAGAAATTCCAGAGCAGACCAGTAGTAAATCCTCTTCGCCAGCTTGAAGAAGATCTTTATGAAAACTTTGATTGGAGATTATTCTAAATACTGTAAATTATAAGACAACTTGACAATTTTTGGAAAAACCAAAGCTTTGTTCTAAAAGGTTCCTCTTGCTGGGTATGCTGCTCAGAGGTGAAAAGTGTCCGTACAAAACCACAAAGTGAGAACGAAAACAAACAAAGTGCGTCTCAAACATCGTTAGCATAGCTACTTATCAACTGCGCCACTAGCTCACTGTTGTAAGGTTTGAGACTATTCACGAAGACAAATAAGTAAGTAAGTAACTATTCTTTCCCTCCTTTGTTTCAATTGATATTTTTTAAAACAAATGTTACAAGAAAATACTCAAACATGACATGCAACTAAATTTACCCAAGCTACTGTCTATAGCTTCCATTTTGAACCTATGTGCATTCTTGACTTTGTAGAATTGATGTATATATGTATATTATATCAATAAATGTCAACATAAAAGTATTAACATGGTCTATATGTAGGTACAACCTTAAATAATAACTTTACAGTCCTGCCAACCTAAAAGTCATTTACACCTTTATTTTTTTGTGATGAAAATATATGCATAGAAGCAACCATTTTGTGTCTCTAAGTACATCGAGTGGAAATGTCTGCAAACATGCTGGATTTTGAAGCCGAAATCTCTACCTTAACAGCTAACATGGAGACCTCTCCTTTCAGATTCGTGCTGGCCTCAAGACTTCAGTCTGACTGGATGCTGATGCTCTATTTTGCACACACTCACTTGACGGTGACAGTCACCATTGGGCTGCTTTTGATCCCAAAGGTATTCATCCAGTATTGCGTTTGTTCTTGCAGGGCAGTTAGTTGTCTGAGGCACATGGAGTTTTTACTTCTCTTAAAAGTATCCATAACTATGGACAAAGGGAGTGTGGGGATTTGTTTGATGCTCCAAAAGTTGCCTCTAACATTTCTCCCCAGGAAAGTGTCTGTTTCTTTGGGAAATTATTAAACATCTTAAATAAAATGTAAGGACCTTAATTTATACCAGACTCCACTATCTCTTTCAGTCCCTTCCCAAATATTTTTATTTCTACTTCACTCTTAGTCATTATGACTTATTCAAAGTAACTCTTCCTGAAGCTGGCAATATTAGCAAGGTTGTTTTACTTTTGGTTGTGAGCCTAGCCCTTAACGGCTGGGCAATCTCTCCTAACCACCAATGATTTTAAGGAACTGCCGAGCTAAACAACTTCTCTGTATCTGCCTTCAGAGGAATCTTGTGTCAAAATTTCAGAGAATTTTTGCATAATAAAATTAGTGAGTGTGATATTATGTATAGAGGAACCTCTATAGTGGAATATTCTGGTTGTGATTTGCCTAGGATTAAAGGGGAAGTGAACTCAGCCGATGTAGATTCTGGATGGTTCTTACCTTTACCTGGCTGTGTATTGTAACATCAGCCAAGATTCTGATATGTGTTTCTGTTTCCTCAGAAGTAAAACAGGATAAAACTTGGAGTTTGGGGTAAAAGTAGATTATACAAGTTAGAACATTGTAATTATTATCACAACTATTCTGATGTTTACAGAGAAACATTGTATCACAGCAGCTAAACCCAGAGTTGTGATCTCTTGTCTTTCACACCTGGTTTCATCTCACTTATCACATATAACCGATAGGTTCAATCTGATTGAAAAGACTAAACAATTACAAACAGTAAAATATCAGTTTTTCTGCCTCCCTGAATAATGCTAACTGATCACAATGTTTCCAGAGGTTACTTTGCTACTGTAGTTTATCTAAGCTCTTTAAAAATTTGTAATACAAATTACATATTTATTAGGTTAATAGAAACTCTGACTGTTCCTTCTTAAATTATTACTGAACTGCAAAGAGAATTTAAATCTAATGTTCATGCAAAATCCTTATTCATGAATGCTCACAGCACTATTATTCATAAAAACCTAGATGTTTGTCAGCTGATAAATATATAAGTAAAACATGGTATATCTTTATAATGGAAGCTATTTGTTAATAAAATGCATTTAATGCAGGCTAAGGAAGCCATCAGCCGGTAAAGCACTTGTTGTGCAACCATGAGAAATCTTTCTTAAACTTATACTGTGTCAACAATTTTGGTTGAAAACGATTCTGTTCATGTAAGTACCCTCCAGTGCTATATAGACTTGGGACTCTACCATATTTAGCTCTCACATCTGGAAGTCTATGGTGCCTGGGGATCTCACAGGAAAAGAGGAAAAGCAGGATTTAGTCACCATGGTTTTTCAATAAGTGTTAAGTACAAAACACAGATTGTTGTTAAGTAGAAGATTTCTGCTTCCTGTGTTATTGTGTGCACATGGATAACTGGTGTTCTAGTTTTAACCCTGTCGCTGTGATAAAACATGTTGAGTAAAGAAGGGATTTATTTGGTTTACAGCTCCAAGCCATAGTCCACTGCAACCAAGGGGGAGTTGAGCAAGAACTTTAGTGGGTATTCACATAACATCCACAGTCACGAGCAGAGAAAAATGGGTGCCAGCACTGATCTGCTTGATTGCTTCATCTAACATTGTTCCATCTTAAGTAGTTCAGGCCCCAATGCCTAGGGGATGGTGACACCCACAGTAGTAGAAGCCTTCCTACATCAATTAACAACCAAGACAGACTCACACAGACACGATGAACCAACCTGATAAAGACAAATACTCAACTGAGACTCCTTTCCTGAGTGATTCTAAATTGTTGTAAGTTGACATTTAAAAAAAAAAAAGCAGCACAGCTGACTAAGCTAGTCGTTTAATAACAACTGCCTTTAAAAACCTTTGCAACATGAAAGAAATGATCTATTAAATTTTAAGTATAGGGCTGGAGAGATGGCTCAGAGGTTAAGAGCACTGACTGCTCTTCCTGAGGTCCTGAGTTCAATTCCCAGCAACCACATGGTGGCTCACAGCCATCTGTAATGAGATCTGGTGCCCTCTTCCGGCCTGCAAGCATACATGGAAGGAATGTTGTACACATAATAAATAAATATTTAAAAAAAATAAATTTTAAGTATAAATACACTCTGAAAATTACACAAGATTAAAGTCCCAATTAATACTGAACACACAGTTCATTGTGCACAAACCCAAGCTCCATTTTGCTTTCCTTTGCATCAATGTTTTCACTGTTGCTAACAGTTGACCAAGTCTGGTGGATCCATCTCTCTGCAGATCTACCAATTTTTAAAGAAGTGTTTGAACTATTGTTAATCTGGGCTGAGAGAATATGTTTTCTAAACTGTTATCTCAATTTTCATAAAACATTGTCTCCATATCGTTTAAGGTGTAACTAGATTATTCTTCCTTTCGTGCCTTCTGTTACTCACCCAACTCACTCTTCCTGACTTCGATACCTAAGGAAAACACAGACAAGCACACCAAACCAAACAACAGCACATGAGCAAAATCAAAATGTGAGAAAGAGGGATCTTGATTAAAAATGATGTGCTTGCGGCAAAATCTCTAGTGTCAGTTAAATCTTCCACTTTAATTTAACTACCATCTGAGTGAGATGCCATTAAGGAGTCCCATGTCTTAGTCAAGAGTTCACTGATGGCCAGTGTGTGACTGAGATCACATATCCTGTCCACCGGGTTTTAGTAAAACCACATGCATAGCTGAAAAGTCACATCCCTGTCTCTAGGGTAATTATCTGTATAGATGAATAGATTCTCACTGAAGCATAAATTATTGTATTATATAATACTATATCCAGACAGTTTTCATCTATACATAAGTACATTATATTTCTTATCCTATGGAGGCTTTCTTATAATTCTTCTACCTATTTTTTTTCAAAGAGCAAATATATTATGGAAAATGAGTAAAACCTAACCCTGGAATCCTAAGGAAGAAACAAGGGTAATGTTGAGGTGGAAGAGTGAATGGAGTGATGTTGCCTTACAGTCAGCTCTAGCGCATCCCAGGGAAAGCAAACCACAATCATAGCCACAAACCATTGCTAAGTGTTGAGTGGGCGAATCCATCTAGATGAAGAAATCAAGTTAGCATCAGAACCTTAGAAGATGATGTGCTGTCTAACAATGGGTTGATGGCTACAGTTAACACTGAATATCTATTGCAGTTTTCACATTCAAGCAATAATCCCCGTGATGACATTGCTACAGAAGCATATGAAGATGAGTTGGACATGGGTCGTTCTGGATCCTACCTGAACAGCAGTATCAATTCAGCCTGGAGCGAACACAGCCTAGATCCAGAAGACATACGGGTGAGGCCAGAGGGACCTTTTTTTTTCTATGTCAGATCAGTTCAATTTATGCCAATCATACAGACAAGTGTGTGTGGATTGGGGTGCATATGTGGGCTCAGGTTTCTGTCTGCTTTGAAGAAAAGGAGATTGTATGTTTGTGAGCCTGAAGGCATCTGGGAAGTAAGACTGCAGTGTAGAATCATGGTATAATTGTGCTTCACAAAACTGCCTCAGCAGCCAGTTGGTGGTGGCACACGCCTTTAATCCCAGCACTTGGGAGGCAGAGGCAGGAGGATCTCTAGGAGTTTGAGGCCAGCCTGGTCTACAAGAGCTAGATCCTGGACAGGCTCCAAAGCCACAGAGAAACCCTGTCTCAAAAAACCAAAACCAAAATCAAACAAACAAACAAACAAACAAAAAACCTGCCTCAGCTCTCCCACCTGCCATGGTCACATTTCCTGTCTTGACTGGCTTGTTGACATGTCATGATTTTAGCAAGGTAACAAACACCTGTGAGCAGAGAGACAGGCTTGTTTAATACAGTGTGTGAAAATGGATCAGCCTCTGAACGCAGATGCTTTGCACTGCCGTTGCCAGGTCCAGCTCACACCAGTCACGACTGTATCAGTGGCAACGCTGCTCCCAACACCTCACAGGGTTGATGTGCAGCAGCTCTCGGGACATTGGGTTTTCTTATAGCCGGGCTCAGTCTTGATCACACAAGTTAAAAATTCCAAGTCTTTGCTCCATGAAGCAAAGTAAAACCTATAAATTTGTGTATTAAAATTCAAAGTTTAAGGGAAAAAACCCAAAATTATTAGAAAGTTAAGAACAAGGAGAAATTGATGGGTGCAATCATTACAATTGTCCGAGAAAGCTCAATCTCGTTTTCATTAGCACCAGTCAGGTGTTTTTTGTCATAAAAGCTAAATCCCTGCCTCTTTGAATGTCTTCTTGTCCCGGCAGGATGAGCTGAAAAAACTCTATGCCCAGTTAGAAGTATACAAGCGCAAGAAAATGATCACAAACAACCCCCACCTACAGAAAAAGCGGTGCTCCAAGAAGGGCTTAGGCCGGTCCATCATGAGGCGTATCACCGAGATCCCAGAGACTGTCAGCAGACAGTGCTCCAAGGAGGACAAGGAGGGTACGGATCATAGTGCGGCCAAGGGAACAGGTCTTGTCCGGAAGAACCCCGCTGAGTCCTCAGGGAACACAGGGAGACCCAAGGAGGAGTCCCTGAAAAATCGAGTCTTTTCCCTCAAGAAATCCCATAGCACGTATGACCATGTGAGAGAACAGACAGAAGAATCCAGCAGCCTACCCACGGGGAGCCAGGAGGAGGAAGCCACGGAAAATTCGACCTTGGAGTCCCTGTCAAGTAAAAAACTGACACAAAAGCTCAAAGAAGACAGTGAGACGGAGTCCACAGAGTCCGTGCCTTTGGTGTGCAAGTCAGCTAGTGCTCACAACCTCAGCTCCGAGAAGAAGCCTGGGCACCCGCGCACGTCCATGTTACAGAAGTCGCTCAGTGTCATTGCAAGTGCCAAGGAGAAGACGCTCGGGCTGGCTGGAAAAAACCAGACTTTAGCTATGGAAGACCGATCTAAGTCCCAGAAACCTTTGCCAAAAGATAGAGAGTCAAACAGGAAGTACTCAAATCCAGATAACACAGACACGAAAGATTCCAGTCTCCCAAACTCCAACCATTTGGAGGAGCAAAGAAAGCCTCCGAAATCCGGGATTATGAAACCACAGAGGGTCAACCTCCCAACTGCCAATTCTGACCTGAGCCCCAGTACCAACCAGATAAAGGACAATTTTGACATTGGAGAAGTGTGCCCTTGGGAGGTTTATGATATGACCCCTGGTCCTGTGCCTTCAGAACCAAAAGCTCAAAAACACGTATCAATTGCAGCTTCTGAACTGGAACAAAACCCAGTTTCTTCATTGAAGGAGAAGGCCCACCTCAAGCCTAAGGCAGCTGACAGTCTTCACCAACTTAATCACAAGAGCTTAGACAAGACAGAGGTGTGCCCCTGGGAGAGCCAAGGCTCGTCCCTTTTGGAAGACGAGAATCGACTGATTTCTAAGACTCCAGTTCTACCCGGGAGATCCAGGGAGGAGAATGGAGGTCAGCTCTACACAGCCAGTGTGTGTGCTGGGCAATGTGAAGAACTGCCCCCCAAAGCCGTGGCATCGAAAGTAGAAAAAGAAAAGCTCAATCAAACGGGAGACCAGGAGAAACAGACATCTGCCTCTGGGGGCATCATTCCTGGCTCCTGTAACTCAAGGAATCACTCCCAGCCACTTTTAACGTCCCGAGCAGAAGTGTGTCCTTGGGAATTTGAGACCCTAGATCAACCAAACGCTGAAAGAAGTGTAGCTTTACCCGCCTCCTCCCCTTTAAGTGCAAATAAGACAGCAGGGCCTCGGAAATAGGAGGTTTTGGGGGCACTTTCAGAGTGCTGCACCCTGGGAAGAAAAAGGGTCAGCCCCAGTGTGGTAGAAAACAGACCTGAAAATCAAAAACTACCAAGAAATTCTTGTCAGCTTGGGGAAATACGGCACACTGTGTGGTGAGGTAAAGGCGTGGGCTGGAGAAGGCTGGAAGTAGCTGTGTGTCACAAGGAGAAAGTCTGGCTCAGTCACGAAAAGTCATTCCCAGAGCAACAGCGGGGAGAGCTTGGATTTCAACCTGTCTCATGGACATTGCCCAGTCAGTCTTTACCCGTGGGATCCTAAGCAAGTTTAACCAGGAGGCATGGATTTTAAGATAGGGGAAGCTTAGATCTGTGTGACTGGAATTCTAAGTAGCCAATCAAAACACCTACTTTACCTATTTAACCTTGGTAGCACTGCTAACTTAATGCACCCCAATACCTTTTATATAAATGATTGCTCTCATTTTCTTAAAATGTATGTTTCAGTACATTGTTGTGTCTCATATTCAAGCATTCCAGATTGTGTAATTTTTGCAAATAACCTTGATATTATGTGACACAACACATTTATGCAATCCACAGCTACTCAATTGTCATTGCAAACTACTGAATACCTGCTATCTATCAACCGTAGTTGATTCTTGGAGTACAGTAAGCTTTCTCTGGCTTAGGAAGCCATAACTGTTATGATGCAAACTTTTAGTTTGAACCGTGGTTTCTATAGCGTGAAGTTGGATTTGAGTCTATTATTTCCCATCATAGTTTGTTGTAATGTCTTAATTTTAAAATATAAGTTGAGTTTCTTGTTTGCACTTCTGGTAGGGACTCTGAAGCTTTATTAGTCCTGGAGATCAAGTGGTCCCGCTTCGTCACATGTCTCAGTAAGTTAAGGGCAACTTATCCATTGTTTGTTCCAAGTCAGAGCTAGCCCACCCCAACACATTGTCCTCTTGAACTCTTTCAGTATTTGGTATTAGCCTTTCCTAAGGCAGAAGCCGAGTGAGGAAACTATGCTGTGCATTATTACCAATGAAAGAGGGAAACTAGGAACGCTGTGAGAAAGAGAGCATACTGCAGGGCCAGGAAATTGCCTTTCGCAACAAATACAGAAAGGTAGCTCCTAATAGCACTTTCAAGGGATTATTTTTATAAAGAGAAAACTTAACGATCGCATCAAGATCATTATATGGATATATTTTTATTATGCATACTGAATATATGATATTTTAAATTACCTTAAACTGTTTATTCTCATAAACTTTTATTCATTGCTTCACCTAGGTGTAGACCTTGCTGGGCTCAAATCCCAAAGAGATTTTATAACCTGACTTACTCAGAGCCCATAAGGTGTTATGGGCTCTTAATTCTCTCCAGCACCAGAGCTTAGAAGTCCTGTAAACTACCATTGCAAGCCACCTAGCTCAAAATGCAAACATAAGATTTGTTTGGAACCCCCGAAGCATATCTTCTAGAACTTCCTGCATTCCATACTCACCTCATAGCTTGAGCATCCTGAGTTGCTGACTTGGCTCTAAGGATGCTATCTTGAAATGAGATTCCAAAGTTCCATCACATTTTATGTAAAGATGAATCACTTACAACTGCATCCCAGGCTTGCATTTCTCCCTTCATAAACACTGAACTAACTGCTTATTTGGCCAAGACATTTCCAGCCAAAGGAACCATTCTTTTATTTGATGAGCAACAAGGAGAATTTGCTAGGAAAAGATGGGGAGAAGGAATCAGAAGGTAGATACAAGGCTGTTTTTATTCTCAGTGGAACATATAAACAATTATTTATTGTCTATCATCAAACTTTTCTCAGTGTTAATTTTTTTTATTCAGGAGTAAGCAAGGCAGAACCATGTATAAATTGCCCTCACCCTTTTCTTGCTTCATGCATTACTCAGGTTGGTAGGGTGGGTTTGGAAAGCTATAGAAATTTTATTTTTAACGGCTGCCTTCATTAATTTCTATCATCCCCTCCTTTTCCGATCAAAACCTATCTGCTAGATGACTTTAGAGCATCTCGAGGAGGATCTGTGAGCTTGGTTTACAGTTTCTAGACTCACGAACTTGTTTCCCTTGTGTCTGAGATCCGTTAGCACTTGATTCACACTGAGAATTACACAGTCAACTGTCACTGATTTTTGCACTTCAGGATGAACCTGCTTGACATGTGGCTTACAGATTTGCCAACTTATACCTTAGTGACAGTCTGCCCCCACCCCAGATTACTCTCCACTATCACAAATCAGGGCTGATGCCTAGGGTCTTCCCTAGCCTTTTGTCATTACTTATCACCAAAAGATATTGAACTATCTCATTGTGGAAGCTCCTCCCCACCCCCACCCCCGGCTGAGAACAATAGAAAGTGCATACAATGTGAAGGTCGCACAAACATTTGCTAGGTTGTCCTTTTCAATGCATGTACAGGCTGCATCCTGTCATTGTTTTAAGCCAGGGTTTATAAATAAGTAGATTTATATCAGTCTTAATAGAAGTGTATATTTTATGCAAGAATTAAATGCTTTACAACATACATTATTACCCCACCCCTTGTAAGCTTCGGTGGCAATACGGATTGAAACCCGACAGTTGTCTTGTATTTGCTTCCTAGGTTTCTGCATGCAAGTGGTGATAGGTAGGACTGACAACACACTGCCTTTGACTTCTAGCATTTAGCAGCCGAGAGTTGTAGAGTCAACAAAGCTGTAAGTCTCTTCACTTAACCTGTGGTTCTTCTAAAACTATTATCTGAATCTACAGCATCCCACCATGATATATTTGGTAAATTTATGTTGTGATGTGTTACAGCATGTAAATAATTATAACTTCTCTGCAATAAAACATTTATATGATAATGATTAGTGTGTTCATCTATCAAAAGTTGATTATATTTATTCAACTCATTCAAAGGAATTACATGCAAATCTGTGCCTTTGGTTCAATGCATGTATGTGGTGTGTATGTGTGTGTGTGTGTGTGTGTGTGTGTGTGTGTAAGAGAGATTTTCTTACTGCCTATCTTTGGCAATAAGTAATTAGCCAAGTGTAACTACAGATAAAAAGGTGACTATTTGGTACAAGTAAAACTCATGAGGCTAAAGGTTGTGAATTGTAAAAGTTTCTATTATTCAGTTAGACTTTTTGTTTATTCAACACACACACCAGTCAGTCTGCCAGTCTGCTAAGCTGTGATGGTATGATGCTAAGCAAGGTTTCTAATGATATCCAGTAGTAATGCACAGATGACACCAATGGGCATCACTAAGTTAAGGAGTCAGGGAAAGATCAACCAGAGAATTCAATTATAAATCCCAGAAAAACATCAGGAATGAAAGGGATAATATAAAGCTGAGCAGGTAACTGGGCATGGACCTGCAAGACATGTTTCAATTCAATACTGCTTTATCCCATTGTTCTGGATGGTAACGGAAACTTTTAGCAGGATACGGTCAAGCCCTGGGATAAAGGAATCATTAAGAACATCCAAGGAATGTACTTCAGTGAACAAAGAGAAACAAAAGGGACCTGGACCATTTCAAGAAGTAGCGTGAGTCATGGTAAGATGAGGGCCCGGGTTGGAAACAGGAAGCCTGCTACTACATCAAAATGACATCTTCAAGTGGCCGTTTTGTTATCCTTATGTAAAGAAAGAATGCAAACAGTTAAACAGTTATGACAAGTATCATATTTGTTGCCGTTTGGGCTAGCATCAGATGCTTTGCATTCTCTCCCTAAGGGAAGCTGTTGGGTCTGCTGTCCATGCTGTGGGAGTCCTGAAATACTAGATTGGAAATGGACGCAGCAGCTCTGAGCTCATGTCAGAGCAGTCTGTTTCAAACTAGAAATACGAAGCAACTCCAGAAAAAAGATGCAAGTGTCAAGAGGGCAGACCAGGGAGCAGCACCCGCAGCTTAGCGCCAAGCTTCTTCCCTTAGATGAGAATCAGCTATGGCCTCTTCCCATCTGCTCACACTGTGAGCATTCCATATGGGATGCCCACTATGAATAGAGTCCTGGGAGTCTGTGACTACAGCTCTCTGAACACACCTATCAAGAGAGAACACAAAAATTAGCCAGAAATGAAAATCAATCCTATAGCACATTCTCTTATGATAAAGGAAATGATCTCATTATAGTCACAGGTGAAATTGCTCAGAAGATATCTGTGTTATTTTTTATATGTACATTCATAGTTCTGGTCCTGTTTTTTTTTGTTCTAAATTTAGAGCCTGTTAAAAATTCTTCAGTAAAATATTTCTATCAGAAATGTATTTCATCACACATAAAGAGTACAAGCTGGTCAAGATGTTATGTAGTATATGGCATTCTTCCCTCCAAAATATTTACAAAAACAGAAATATCATTGCTTCAATTTTGGCTGTTTTTTCTTAAACATTTGTTTATAGAAATATACAAGACCAAGTTCAAAAACACTGTGTGCTCAAATTCAGCATTAACTGGGTCAAAGGTAGATAATGGAATGTCTAGGTGGGTTTCTAACTTTTCTCTCTTCTTATGTGGTATGAAAGTCACAAATTTCCAGAAATAAAACTGTCTGATCAAATGAAAATGGAAAATGGAAGATAAATATAGGATAAGCCTGTGCTACTCAACAGTCACACTCTAGAGAGAAGAATAAACAAGGCACAGATAAAACATCTGTGACAGTCTGTGTAGAACATACTACTATTTCAATTCCATCAGCAACAGAAAAGATAAATGTGTTTTGTTGTTGTTGTTGTTTTATGGATAAAAGAGAAAAATCATACATTTTCCCCAGGATATTATTGGGATTTAATTCTTCCATGATATTTGTGCTTTTCCCTTGACCCACTTCAGGTTCTCCCTTTTCTGTCTCAATATCTTTGTTTCAAGATGAGTGTGATTTTTATCAGACAATGAAAATAATTAGAATAAAATTACAGTATTTAAAAATCTTACCTGGCTAGTAATACACAGGGGCAATCTCAGGGAACTAGAAGTGTTTGCTTGCTTGCTTGCTTGCTTGCTTGCTTGCTTGCTTGCTTGCTTGCTTGCTTGCTTGCTTGCTTGCTTGCTCTGTTCAAGTACTAGCATCCATGTTTCTGCCTCTTTCCCTTCTAGGCTTGCTTCAAGAAGTCATTTATGTCTCTGACTGTACTCGCTTGCCATTTCTCTGCATGCTGCTCTGAATCTTGCCTAAATTACAGACTCCAGAGTTTGTTTCATTCATTGCTGTATCCCCATTTCCCAGCAGCGTGCTTTTCCATGAATTCAATAAATACTTCCCAAATTAAAATATTTGATTTCTAATCAGTGTTCAAAATACATGCGAAAAGAAAGAGAGAACCTGAAAAAATTACATGTTCAGCCTTAACAGATCTTTTATATGCAGTCTACCAGTTTTAGATAATCCTCAGATTATAACTAAGCCAAAGGAATCCTACCTCTCTGGTTTTGTAAGTACTGGTTTCCCCACACATGAAAAAAGAAGGCTAAATCTCAAGCCATGATCCATGTTTTTAGACTTATAAAAGATATTTTTGTATGTCTTAAAAAGTAAAAAAAAAAAATCAGGCTGTAGGAACTAGCTGTTAACTGTTTGGTTGCATGAACACTGGAAATTGAACCTTGGCTAGATCTATATAAAACATCCGCCAAGACTCTCATCCTAGGCAACAGATTTTCTGAGAAATGAGATAGCTAAACTAAACATTATTGATATTTGACTACTAGAGTTTTCACCCATGTGTCTAAGCTTCGCTATACAAAATTTTATAGAGATGTAGTCATACATAACATGCACGCTAAATAACTATAAATAATGTGTGAAACAAAACACATAGAGTACATATATAAACATATATGCAGACCCAACTTATTGACAATAAGAAAAAATAGATTGAAAGCATAAAAATATCCAACATGGTGAAGATATTAAAATATCAAGAGAAATATTTTTTCCTTTTTCAATCTTAAAGACTAACAGCTTTAGGCCCATATGGTGAATGATTTGACTTGTGAATTTGACTGTGCTTTTTCCAGTACTTGTTGCATACAGTAAGTTGAAGAACGTGGATCTATTTTGTGGTCTTCAGACTAAATAATACAAGAAAAATCTCAATAAACTAGAATAAAACCAGAGTTAAAAGATGTTCCAAAATGAAACATGAGAATGTGTACTCTTGGTACATGAGAAAACTTGAAATAGTTGTTTAAGAATACTGAGTTAAGAACTGGAAAGATGGCTCAGTGTTTGAGAGCCCTGGTTACTCTTTGAGTGCTTGGATTCAATTCCCAGCACCCACATGGCAGCTTACAATCATCTATAACTCCAGTTCCAGGTGATCCAATGCCCTCTTCTGGCCTCTTTGGGTAGTAGGCACAAACATGGTGCACAGACATATACACAAACACTCATATACATAAAAGAATAAAACAGACAAAACAGGCTGGGCGGTGGTGGTGCACGCCTTTAATCCCAGCACTCGGGAGGCAGAGGCAGGCGGATCTCTGTGAGTTCGAGACCAGCCTGGTCTACAAGAGCTAGTTCCAGGACAGGCTCCAAAAAAAACCACAGAGAAACCCTGTCTCGAAAAACCAAAAAAAAAAAAAAAAAAAAAAAGACAAAACACAAAGTTAAGGAACTCAATTTCTGGGCCACTTAATAAAAAACAGCCTGGACCTATTTTCTGGAACACTAAGAAGCTTGAAAGGCTACATCTTGGACACACACAGTCTCTGTCATCCTGCCTATGATAATGTCCCGTCTGTGCAGTCACCTACAGCCATGTAACCCACCCAAGGGTGAGGTCCCACGAAGCATGAAAAAGTAGGATCAAGGTTTACTTTTCTTCTTGCCCTCTATATCTACCTGCTATATTTTGATTTCTATAGCTCTTAATGATTAAGTTTGATGATAAATTTTAAAGCAAACAGACCTAAAGCTTGCAATATACTTTTTTGAAAAGTATATGTAAGTTGGGATATATTTCATAGTTAGTATTTAATGAATACAAATAGAAGTAAATACTGCTGAGATGAAACAGATTTATGAAAGTAATAAAGACACCTGTATCTGTCTTTGGTATACTTGACTGAGCAAGAATTCATCAATGTACTGTTTATGTTTGTCATCTGAATAAGAGAAGTAATGATATAACCTGAGGCTCCTTCTAGTTCTACAATTGAGATCTTCTCTGTGTATGTGTATATACATGTATATATGTGTATGCATACACATTGTGTATGTACCTGCATGCACAAGTGTGTATCAATGTGTGTATGTGAAACTTCACTTCAGGCTATATGGCTTTGCTACAATGTATAGAGCTAAGTAACCCCTTCCTAATAGCTTCATAAATATTTGCAAATTTAAAATCATCTAAAACACACAATCACACACATGAATTGGAGTAAAATTTGGTGAGCATTTTCTTGTCCCTCTGAATTTCTTTATACTTTATGACAAGAAATAATTATGGGGATCCGTGTGGTTTGGAAAAGGGAGAGAACCATGAGAAATTTGCTTCAAGAAGCAACATGAAGCTGGATCAGCCCGAAAAGGAAGCGGAGGAAGAGCAAGTTCTTTTCTTGATTCTATCTATTCATTACACTTTTCACAGTGGCTCAGTCTATGATGGAAATGGGCAGCTTCAGATGGAGCACTGAAAGCTGGGTGAAAAGATTGCTTAAGGCCAAGTTTTAAATGAAGTTCATTCCAGTTTGTCCTAAAGGTTAATGCAACAAGCAGTACACAGCTAAATGCAAATCCAGTTGCTCGTTTCTTTGTTCCATTTCTTGGAATGACTTTTCCATCATTTCCCCTAAGATGGTATATAGTTGATTCTTTTAACTCTTTGAGGGCCTGCCACCTCTCAAATAAATACACAGAGACTTATTCTTACTTATAAATTCCCAGCCTTAGCTTGGCTTGTTTCTAGCCAACTTTCTAATTTAAATTATCCCATTTCTCTTTAACTATGTTTTGCCTCTGGACGTTTACCTTTCTTTATTCTATATATCTCTTTCCTTCTTACTCTGTGGCTGGCTGTGTGGCTGAGTGACTGACTCCTGGCGTCCTCCTGTCCTCCTTTCTTGCACCTCCCCCTTCTCTTTTTGAGCTTAGATTTCTTCTTCTATTTATTCTCTCTGCCTGCTAGCCTCACCTATTTCTTTCTTTCTTTTTTTTTTTTTGACTTTTACAGATTTAATAGCCAGGTATCATAGTTAGGGTATCTGGGGGTAAAGGCAGACCAGATTATCTCACTTAAATCTTAGGGAGTACTTTAGAATATCAGTTTTGCTTGTCTTCTTGTATGCATTTTAAGTCATTTGCTAAACTTTAATCGTTTTCAGTATGGAAAGGACGTTTTACAAGTTCTGAAATCTCAAATAATTTCAACAATCACCTATTTCTTTTTCCTGCCTAGCTATTGGCCATTCAGCTCATTATTAGACCAATCAGGTGTTTTAGACTGAGAAAATAGCACAGCTTTACAGAATTAAACAAATGCAACATAAAAGAATATAACACATCTTTGTATCATTAAACAAATATTATATGCATAAACAAAAGTAACACATCTTAAACTAATATTTCATAACATTTCCCCTTTTGCCTAAATAAAAATAAAAGGCTTTAGCTTTAATATAGTAAAATTATATACAACAAAACAGTAATCAAATAAGAATTGCATTTACAATATTTAGTCGATTTGCATTCAGGAAATTCAGAGAAAATACTCCATTATCTATATTAACTTAGTGTTTCCAATCTAATTTACTCTTCTGTTATAACTAAGGGAAACAATAATGCTATTTAGTTTCTAACTCCATCAAAGATCCCAGATGGCTGTAATATTAATTAACAACAGAAACCTCTATAATATACAGGCATTCACTTTCAGGTATAGAATATCTGGTAGACTTTTCAGTGAAGCAGGAAATTTGAAGGACTGTCTCACCTTGTATTGGCAAAGTTCATTAATCACTTTCCTCTGTGTCTTGAAGAACATCTAGCAACTCTTCTGTAAAGCAGAAATCTTGAAGGACTGTCATGCCTTGATTTTGGCAAAGTTCAATGGTCTTTTTCCTGTTTTTATTGTCCAGTTTGCACAGCATATTGTCAGCAGTCAAAACAAGAACAACTTATTGCGCAAATGGTTACATTGAAAGTAAACTCTACATGGAGTTTCCTTGATGTCCATCATCCTTTTATGAAGTAGATTGGTACTGTCAGGAACAGATGTGTCTCATTGTCATGAAAAAGCTTAGGTTATTAAACATCTTAAATGTCATATTCTGTAGGTTTGGAAGTATTTGAAAATCATCTATCTGTCTAAAATATACCTATCTAGCCTTAAAAACATACCTAATGTGACCACAAGTTTGATTAGTATAGGTTAACTACTAACCTCATTTATTAATTATACATTGCATTTCTATATGAGCTACATATGCACAATAACCCAAACAAGAATAACATATATACAGTAAACAAAAATAACTTTAAATTTGTATCAATATAACAAAATCCATGCAAATGCCAAATATCTGAGACTAATAGCTGTCTTTTAGCCTATATTCTTATATTCCACTAAATGATACAAACATCTATAACCCAGCAAATAACCAACAACTTCCCACACCATCTCTTGGGAATGTAGGCATTGTGTTCTCTAGACTGCTTTCTGCAAAGGCATCTTTAGTGGGTCTCTGAGAAAATTGAGATAATTGGCAGGTCCTTGGAAGACCAACTATAACCTTGGTTGATATATATCACCTTTCAAGATTCAAGAGGTCTCCTCTGAGCAAACCTTATACATATTAATCCTGAAGGAATCGGCAGCCTCTCGTTTCTTGTGGAAACAATCACACAACCTCTTCTCCAAAGCTTTTTTAACAGGCATTTGACAAATACATTTTTGACTTTCATTTCAAAGTTAAGGCATGCCTAAAGTATATAGGCTGGTTTATTTCAGCTGTCCTTTTTCAATCCCATGTCTCTTAGCAGATGTCAAAAAAATTCAAAATCCACACAATACTACATAGGATCCAGACTCCCTGTGTACTTTCCATCTCTATGTGGCCTTTTCTTTTTTATTATTTTATTTCTCTCTTTAAAGACTTTATTATTTTCAAACTGTGCTTTTCTTTGACTGTCTATCCCTTTCTATTTTCTTTCTTCAGCCTACACACAGTGTTAAACACACTGGAGCCTGTTTAGAGGGTTTTTCCCTTTGTCTGAATCTGCTTTATTTCTAGCTTTGTAGTCTGCAAGAGCAAAAACTCTGCTACAGTGGTGTGGCTAGGATCTCTGCCACAGCTCTGGTGGCTGCCTCCACCTGCTTTTTACATCTTTGAGAGTTAAGGCAAAATCTTGCAGGCCTAGTCAGAGGTAGGTGACTAAGAACTACATTCAACTCCCACAGCACTTGAATGCCAGTGCCCTGCACTGTGACAGACATTTTTACTTAGTTTTCTTGTTTCTATTCTACAAGAAAAAAAAGACTGTTTAAGTATTCTGTTATGGTAGAGTTTCTTAAAGGAGCCATATCTTTCTTTTTCTTTTTTCTCTCTTTTTTATTTTCTTTAGTTTTCTCAGATTCTATGTGAAAATTTGAGCCCCAAGTTGGGCATCAAAATGTAGTTGGCCTTTTTATTTTTGCCTGTTGGGGGTGTCAAATAAATACACAGAGACTTATTCTTACTTTTGAATTCCCAACCTTAGCTTGACTTATTTATAGCCAACTTTCTAACTTAAATTATCCTTTTTTTTTTTTTTTTTTTTTTTTTTTTGGTTTTTCGAGACAGGGTTTCTCTGTGGTTTTGGAGCCTGTCCTGGAACTAGCTCTTGTAGACCAGGCTGGTCTCGAACTCACAGAGATCTGCCTGCCTCTACCTCCCAAGTGCTGGGATTAAAGGCGTGTGCCACAAACGCCCAGCATCCCTTTTCTTTTTAATTACATTTTGCCTCAAGGCTTTTAAGCTTTTTTATTCTATTTATCTTTCTTCCCTTCTCACTCCATGGTTGACTCTGTGCCTGGCTGTGTGGTTGTGTGGCTGGGTCCTGGCATCCTCCTTTCCATCTCCTTTCTTGCTCCTGCCTCTTCTCTTTTTGAGCCTAGATTTCTCTTCATATTTATTCTTTCTGCCTGCCAGCCCTGCCTGTTTTTCTCTCCTGCCTAACTATTGGCCATTCAGCTCTTTATTAGACCAATCAGGTGTTTTAGACATGGAAAGTAATTCAGCTTTAGAGAATTAAACAAATGCAACATAAAACAATGCTACTCAACATTGCATCATTAAACAAATATTACATAGCATAAACAAATGTAAAACATATTAATCTAATCTAATATTAAACAATGGTGGTGTCTATCTTTGTCAGCAAAGTGCATTTCTTGGGAATAACAAAAAGATGGATCC
The DNA here is from genome assembly GCF_950005125.1 of Chionomys nivalis. Classification (NCBI taxonomy): domain Eukaryota; kingdom Metazoa; phylum Chordata; class Mammalia; order Rodentia; family Cricetidae; genus Chionomys; species Chionomys nivalis. The sequence continues at coordinate 10,037,812 of NC_080098.1, read as the reverse complement.
TGTTTTCTAGTCTAGTCTACTAGTCTCTCTTTTATTGGGAATTTGAGACTGTTAATATTTAGCATTATTTCTAAAAATATGTATTATTTTATTGAATTTGCAGTATTTTCTTAGACATTCTTTGATTAAGTGTTCTAGTATTGTTTATTTATTCCTTGTAACCTCTTGGGTGTGTTTATTTTACCTTTAGTAAAAAGTATTCCTATAGTATCTTGTGTAGAGCTATCTGGTCATAAGTCTCCTTAATTTTTTTTTCATCATGGAAAGGTTTTATTTCTTCAGTTTTAAAATACAGCTTTGCTAATATTATAATGGTCAGGATGACAGTTGTGGTTCTGTGGGGTGTACATCTTCCTAGGGCCTTAAGATTTTGAACATTTCTATTGAATAGGCATGTATTATATCATAGGCCTGCCTTTAAAAGTGACCTGACCTTTTCTCTTCCAACTTTCAATATCCTCTCTTTATTCTGAGCTTTTAATGTTTTAAATATATTATGTCATAGGGAGTTTCTTTTCTTGTCCTGTCTATTTGCCATTCTGTAGGTTTCTTCAACTTAACTGGACATCTATCTCTAGGTTTAAAATTTTTTTCTTAAATTTTTTGTTAAAATATTTTCTATGCTTCATGCTTCTGTTATAATATTTTTTCCTTCTTAGATGCCTATAATCCAAAGAAGTTAGGTCTTGATGTGGTGTCCCAAATCTCTCCTATGTGCCTCTCATATATTTGTAAAAATTTACCTTTGACCTCTAATGATTGGTTCAATTACTTTATCTTGTCTTCCACACCTGATAATCTGGTCACATGATTCATTCTACTAGTGGAGCTTTTCTTTCCATTGAGATTTTTATGAGGCTTAATGAGTTTTTCATTTCCAGAATTATTTTGGCTTGGTTTTCCTTATGTAAGTATGTTTACTGAATTCTATTTTTATATATCATGTTGACTTTTTTATTTCATTCAAGTCTTTGTGTTTGTTCTCTTGTATTATAATCATGATGTTGAGTTGGTTGAATGTGATTATAATCATTGTTTTGATTTTTGTCTGAAAGTTCTTCTACATCATTTTCATTAGGGTCTATTACTATGGTATTAGTAATTTTAGAATAGATATATTGTCTTGGTTTTCAGTGTGTGTCTGTGTGTTGTTTCTGTTTCTGTGCTGATGCTGGGATTTGAGTATCTAGAGTTAGTTTGCTGGTAAAATCTTCCTTCCTTCCTTCTTTTCTTTCTTTCTTTCTTTTTTCTTCATTTCTTTCTTCCTTTCTTTATAAGTTACATTTTCTCTTTCAGTTTAAACATTTACAATATTCAGGAGGAGCACCAGCTGTAATAGAGTTGCAATATTCTTCTGCTCTGTGAGACTGGTATTGAGAATCACAGGCTCTATCAGCCAAGCCTTTCTCTGAAAGTCAACTACTTCCTGGTGCCTGCAGCCATTTGGGCCAGGTACCTGGAGCTAATTTCCTGGGGCATCTTAGGTGGTCCTAAATTTGAGAAGCTGGATCCTTTACCTGGTTGGTACCTGAGGTTGCGTGTTCTAGGCAACTAGAGTAGGTTTATTAAGTTTGGCTTTCCAAAAAAGAAGAAGAAGAAGAAGAAGAAGAAGAAGAAGAAGAAGAAGAAGAAGAAGAAGAAGAAGAAGAAGAAGAAGAAGAAGAAGAAGAAGAAGATATTTGTTCTAGAAAGCTAATATAAGAAGATTAAATTTAGAATGAAAGTTTTGCTTTTTTCTTGAAATTTCTTCATAGTCTCCACCAATGAAACTCGAGCTTCTGGACCATTTGTCATTGAACCCAAACTCACATGTGTCATCTGTTACCTTGGCATTATTTTCAGAAATTAGGAGTTATCAGAGTTGGATTAGATGAATTCCTCTAGTAGACAACTGTGAAGGGCCAGAATTTATGTCTAAGTAGCTCATCTTTTCTCTTAAAAGGTATTGGTATTCACAGTTAGCAGTAAGTACAACTAACAACAGGAAGATAAGGATGAAAGAGTTAATATGAGGTAAAATAAATTAAATTTGACAAAAAAAATAGATGTACCAAACTAGAACTTATGTGCTGTCTCCAGTGGTCTTAGAAGCCAGTAAGTTTCCCTGTCTCTCTCAGACAGTGGCTTCTATGCTACCACATATTATATGAGTTGTTTTGCTTCCCACTGGAGGGAGCAGGTCTGAGTTCACAAGGCAGCCAATACAATTCAAGTTGTCACCATGGAAAAACTATATGGTTAAATAAACAAACAAACAAACAAATAGAGGTTACTTAATTTCACATAATTTGGGGTTTTGAATATAGTTTCTGTCTTCCCATCTGACTGCATGGCAGGAATTGTGAGTTGTGCCCAGTTTTATTTTTAACTTCTTGATAATTTAATCTTAGAAATTTAGTTGGACATCAAGTACCGTGAAACAAACATTGTAATTTTTTCTGCTGGGTGTAGCCAGATGACTAAGTTCTACTAAGTATGATGGAAGCAAAAATACCTTTTGTGACTTCCAGGAAGAGTACTTAAAGGTGGCCAAACATACCCATTATTCTACCTTTTTTTATAATTCCTGGAAACTAAAGTTCTAATGAAAATGACAAAAGACATCTTTTGTCACCAGGTCCCTTATTGAAATACCCTGAAATATTCTCCTGAACATTTTAAATCCATGGGAGATAAACAAAAAAAAAAAAAGTTGTGCTTTCAAATACCATGACTTTGCTTCAACTTTCTCCACTTTAAGCAAAACTTTAATTTTAATGAGTTCATCAGTATATGCAGCATTTACTGGGACCTTAGCTACATATCCATCCTTCTGAACACTCTGCTTCTTATTTAGTAAAAGAGATTGTACTTTTTATTTTCATTTTGATGGTGCATATAATATCACACATTTCTGTTCTGCTGTGTTCAGTAAACCTATGGAGAGTTTTAGAACTATGCCTTCAGATGGTCCGTTGAATAATGCATTGCATCTACCCAAAAATAACTCTACCATTTAGCTCCCCCAGCTGAGTGACTTAAGAGGGAAAGTGTTTAAGAGGCGAATATTAGATTCCTTTTATATTTTATTAAAGTTTCTGTAGTAGTAGATATAACAATATGCACTATGGTTACCATTTGGGGACCACCCTTCTTGATGCTCCTTTTCTTCCCTTTGCTGTATGACTCAGGCTGCCTCTGGTCCTGAGAAAGGACGGAGGCTTCTCAGCACATAAGAATGTCCATGTGGTTTTCTCTGAACAATGAAGTGTGATCCGTAATGATACTTCACCTGTCTGAGCAAAAGTTTTACTGATTCTGTTGCCTTTATCACAAGAATGCAGGTCTGGAATAGATTGCTCTATGGCTACTCTACAGTGCATAGATGTAAAATGAATTTGCTCATATTTTCTCTTTTTTAGTATTGCCCCTCTAACGTGGATCCCAGTCGAGAAATTATAGTGGAGACGAGTAGCATGACTGACGTGTGGCAGACAGAAAGTAACCAAAGGAAAACCACTTTCACTGGAAGCCACGAGAATGCATGAGTAATGTTCACTATGCCATAATGCAAAGAAAACTGACTGATACAGAAATTAGGACCAGAAGTGAGATACTGCTATAACGACCGTCAAAAATGCAAACTGACTTGAGGGTCAGGCAGTAAATGGTCAAGGATTTGGGACAGACATTGGTTAGTTTAAGTAACAAAATAGTGAAATTGTTTCCTGAAAAAAACCACTTGGTAGGCTGTTGTGGGAAGCTGCGGGTTGCGTTCCTGCCACCTAGCTCCCAGCCTAGCTAGCTTATGCCCCAAAATAACAACACACAAACTGTATTCTTTTAAACATTGCCTGGCCCATTATATCTAGCCTCTTCTAGGCTAATTCTCACGTATTAATTTAGCCCATTTCTAATAATATGCGTAGCACCACTAGGTGCGCTTACTGGGAAAGATTCAGCACATCTGGCTCAGAGAGCAGAGCTAAGGCGTATGAGCTCACTTCCTCTTCCTCCTAGCATTCTGTTCTGTTTACTCCACCCACCTAAAGGCTGGCCAATCAAATGGGCCAAGGCACTTTCTTTATCAGCCAATGACCTTCCTCCATCAGTAGGCCGACAATACCTTTAATGAACTTGTGAGTTGGAGCACACTCACACTCTATGGTTGGAGTTACAAGCTGTAAGTGAGTGGATGAATTTGACAAGATTCTATAATAAAGACATGAGCTCAGAATAAAATGGCTACTTTTAAAGCAATTAGAGAGAGGACAAAGGACCCAGAAATTCTCAAATGCACAGCTCTGTGAAGTGGAACTGTTTCTCAACCCCAACAGGGGAAGTAAAAAGGTTTAGATCACAAGACCAGTTCATGCTTATTTGGTGTGCAAAGATACAACCTGAGTTCTACCAATAAATCCCTTTAAATAAATGAAAAGGATTATGTGAAAGTAAATAAGGACATAGCCTTCTAGCAGAAGCCTAAGGAGATCAGAATACAAGCCAATCTAAAGAACTAATGAGTGATTATTCAACCAGGGAAACAGCCGACACAAAGAACTGGAAAAGATAGATTGAGTTTTGAAAAAATAATATAGGATGAAAAGTATTTTTCATAATGTATTAACTGGACTCTTAAGATAGAGAATGTCATTGCTAGTTGTATTGTATTGTAGTAACAACCACAAACCAGAGCTTCATGGAGGTCTAGTCCATATAATTTCCCGAAGTGAAAGACTGCATTGGCTTGACGTGTCCAGTGGCCTTTGGGTCCCCAGCCTTTGATACTGAAGAATAAGTATATATCTCCCTGGAATTTACATTCTTTTCGAAGGTCATATTCAGATGTGGTCATGGAGGGTCACAAGAAAAGGACTGCCTAGAAAGACAAAGGGCAGAATGCATGTGAGATGGGACACCGCCTCTGGGTTCCAGTCTTTCACGCATGGGAAGATGGTACCCAATCACCATTTCATAGCCCCCTATGGCTAGTGCACCACACCTCACCAGCCCACCCTTCTGCACATCCTCCTTCTTTCAGGGTGGCTACCACTGTTCATATGCTTTTCTATTCTGCCCGTGTTTCTAGTGTGGGGGCAGGAGGAAGTGATGATATGTCTTATTACTTCATAGAACTGCGTATTAAAAGCTGGCTCAGGTAAAGTGACTACCGTGAGATACAGGCTTTGACCTTGATTAATAAAGTGCTCCATAGAATTCATGGGGCCTTCCTGGGAGAAAGGTATTTAGTTTAATGAAGACACAGAGAGGGGCTAAGCTGCACTCCTTCTATAATCAACCTTCCCTGGTAGGATAATCATCTCTGCAGACTTGCCCATTGACATGTGACTTATGACAGTTCTGGGGAGGAAAACAGTCGTTTCTCTACTGATTCCAGGCTTACTTAGGCCCCACGAGCTCTTTAAGTCTTCATATGGCTGTGCCATAGTTGTTCTGCCTCTTCCATAAGAATAGCAAGTTGTAAATTGAGACTCCTGCTTTGACCTAGATCTGAGGATAAAAAAGGCACAAAAGCAAACCCAGGCAGAGCCCAGCAAATGCACAGCTGCTCTACCTCCAATGCTAAACATTAGCAGAAACTAAAATTTGATTTGGGGCACCACCGAGAGTTTAGGATTCTTTATTTCTCTAGCATAGTCTGGTGAAAGCTGACCACTGCTGGGTTTATGCCCAATCTATTGGCAAAACTGGAGTTTTTGCTTTAGCACTTACAGTCATGTGAAGGGTGGGGATAGCGATGCCTTAAATAGAATAATTATTGCAAACATGCCTTTGAAATAATAGCATTCTAGCAGAAGAAACACCCTTCTAATGTTAATCTACTCTTTCAATACAATAAATCATAATTCCATCCCACCTACTGCTAAATAACCAGAGGGTGCATTTCCAGGACAGATTTTATGTTTGCTCTTGCTTGGCATCAGTTGTTTCGGGTGTCATGGAGATCAGCAATATAAGAAGTCAGGACCGCCTTCTGAGTGAGTCTTCTAAAGTGAGACTTTGGACTCGGAGAATGATTGGATTTTATAGGGACACATTAAGAAAAGGTACGCTACAAAGTGATGCAACTTGCTACTCCTGATGGTGTTTATGTTGTCGCATTGCCCAGATTGCTGGACATTGAATAGAAATTTCTGACTAGCTTTACCCAGTTTGCCTGACACCTACCCCTCTTAAAGCCAATGGCTATCTTAGCTTCTTTCCCTGCTCTTTTGATAAAATACTATGATAAATGCAAATAAAGGAGGGGGGAGTTCATTGTTTCTCAGGCCGGGGTGTAGTCCTTCACAATGGGAAGGTCAAGAAAGCAGGATCTTCAGACAGCTGCTCACAGGCAACCATAGTCCAGAAGCAGAGAGCAATGAGTTAATTGTGCTGTTCAGTTCCCCCCTCCCCTTTATATAGTCCAGGATCCCAACCAGAGAATGGGTGTCACCCACAGTGGCCAGGCTTTCCACTTCAATTAATGTAATCAAGATGATTCTCCAAAGGTGTGCTTGAGGCCCCTCTCCCAGGTTATTCTGTATCTTGTCACCTTGACAACTGGCACTAACCGTCATTCGCTGTAAATATTGGGAAGTGAGCAAGTTTGGACAGTAGCTTTCTATGCTTCAGTGTGTTTTAAACCATCCATCCAAGATGATCACTGAGTTTTAGGCTTTGTCATGAAGCAGTGGTTAGCATGGCCACTTGAGGGAGAAAATAAAACATCCCTCTACCACCTCACTAGCAACTGGTGACCTATGCTGTGGTTGCTTCTAAGAGGAAAGTTTCAGGAGTTTGTGATTTGTCAAGCAATTTGTTCTCAAATTCCTCTTGACTTACCCCTTTTGTAACTGTCACAATCCAGAACGTGAGGTGAACCGGGTGTAGTGGTGCACATCTGCAACCCTAGCACTCAGGAGGTTGCGGTGGGAGGACAATGAGTTCAAAGCCAGCCCACACTACATAGTGAACAAAACAAAATGAACAAAAACAGTCTAAGCTGAAATCCGAGAAAACTGAGAAAAGCTTACTGTAATTATACAAAGGTATTTTCTCCGCCTTTAATCCCAGCACTCGGGAGGCAGAGGCAGGCGGATCTCTGTGAGTTCGAGACCAGCCTGGTCTACAAGAGCTAGTTCCAGGACAGGCTCCAAAGCCACAGAGAAACCCTGTCTCGAAAAAACAAAACAAAACAAAACAAACAAACAAACAAAAAAACAAAGGTATTTTCTCTAGGAATGGTTATTTAAGATTAAGCCTGAATTTGGTAATCTCATGTTATCCAAGAGAGATTCTATCTGATATTAAATTCATGCAAGAAGATACCAGTTTACATTGTATTCCCGAGTGCCTACTTCTCTGTAATTCCCCATTCAGCTCTGCACTTGAGACTAGCATTGCTTTCAAGCTTGGGCAGTCCAGCATGCTTCCATGATGCTGTCTCTGAACTGAGAAAAGGACTTTGGAGAATACAGCCTCTACCTCTAAAACCTGAAATATGCCTTCTGAATCCAGGACCCAGGTGTGTGAAAAAGCAGAAGTATGTCTGGGAGTGAGGATTTGGATCCTCTAGAGATGGAGCTTATAAGTGCTAAAAATCCAATTGTGATATTAATATTTTGACACCAACTTTCAATTCTTGCCTGGTCTCTGATAAGCTTCCTCCAAATGATGAATGTGGCCCACGAAGAGCTAGAAACATTTGCTTTTCCCAGATCCTGTTATCGTTGACTAATGCTTGATCTTTGGGGAGCAACTTCACTATGGAGGCTGTAGAAATAACCTAGCATTTATACAACACCTTTCTCACACTGTTTCACAGCTTGTTGTTTTAGGAATTCTCAGGGGCGTTTTATCCATCACGTTTCCTCCTGAAGGCACATTCTAAGACCTAATCTTACTTATTTCCTTGATGTATCAAGAATTTATAACCTTGTTTCTAAATTCACTTGAAACAGAAAAATCCAGAAAAACCAGTCCCTTCTAGACATGCAGAGTCCAGAATCCAACTCCAAGCACACTGCTCAGTCTCTGGTACCACTTTGTAGTGTGGTTTTTCAATTTTAAAAATTTTTAAAAATTCTCCTTTGAGCTTATCTGAGAAATATTGTAGGTAAATCTCATTAATATTCCTAGTGTTAAAATGTTCATAGTTTCCATACATAAGAAGTCTGATAGCCTCAGGCTCAGCAACATCCCCAAACTCATAAGCAAATGATGGCCTGTAGTTTGGATGTAAAATGTCCCTAGAGACTGATGAGCATTTGGTCCCCAGTTGATGGTGGTGACTCAGAAGGCCTGGAACCCACAGGATGTGGAGCCTTGCTGAGTGAAGTGTATAGCTGGGATGGACCTTGACATTTTATAATCCAGCCTCTATTTTGTCCTCTCTGCTACCTGACTGATGACACAATGTGACCAGCCACTAGGCCTTGACTACATTGATGAGCTGTTATCCTCTCAAAGCCATAATATAAAAGAAAACCTGTTGGAAGAGGCTGCTTGTTCTTTCCAGCCACCCAGCTAGCTTAGACCCAAAATAATCACACAGAAACTGTATTAATTAAATCACTGCTTAGCCCATTAGCTCTAGCTTCTTATTGGCTGACTCTTACATATCAGTTTAACCCATCTCCATTAATCTGTGTATTTCCACATGGCTGTAGCTTACTGGATAAAGTTCCAGCATCTGACTCCAGCCAGGCTACATGGTGTCTCTGACTCTGCCCTTCTTTCTCCCAGAATACAGCCTAGCTTTCCCTGCCTAGTTATGTTCTTCCCTGCCATAGGCTCAAAACAGTTCTTTATTCATTAACCAATAAAAGCAACACATTAACAGAAGGACCTCCCATACCATTTCCCCTTTTCTGTTTAAATAAAAAGGAAAGCTTTAACTTTAACATAGTAAAATTACATATAACAAAATAGATATCAAGCAAGAATTACAGTTACAATATTTATATCTACTTTATCTTTTATTATAACTATTTTTCACCTCCATCAAAGACTTCAGAAGGGTATAATATTACCTAAGTAAAGAATAGGCTTATTGTAAGCAACTTCCAAAATTCTAGAATTAACAGAGACATCTCACTGCCTGGACAGGCACCCAAAGTTCTTCTGTACCGTTGGGCATCCAACTTCAGTCTACAGGCCCATAGTATCCAGCAGATCCATGAAGCAGAAAATTTCAAAGACAGTTCCACCTATATTGGTAATTTGTCAGTCACTTTCTTCTGTGTCTTGCAGAATGTCTAGCAGACTCTTTCATGAAGCAGGAACTTCGAAGGTTTGTCTCACCTTTAAAAAAGTTTAGCAGCCATTTCTCTGCAGGTCCTGCATGTCCAGTTCATCAGTCCAGGCAAGAGCAGTTTCTTGCCCAAATGGCTAGCAGACTCCATGACGAGCCTCTTTGATCTCACCTTCCTTTTGAAGTAATGGGCACTGCCAGGAGCAGAAGTGTCTCTGTCATGAAAAGTCCTAACTTCTTAAAACATTTAAATGCCATATTCTGAAGGTCTTTGAAAGATTTGAAGAATACCCAACTGAAATATATCTCTATATATCTAGAAAACCTAACTAACATGACTACATCTTGACTATTATAGATGACTATCTATTAACCTATATTTCTTAATTATATATTACATTTTGAAATGAACTACACAATTACAATACCTTAATCAAGAGCAGAAATATACATATAACAAGATTTGACTTAAATTTGCATCAATAAACCAAGATCCATACCAATGTATATCTCTATATAGCATATCCCCCTTTAAATGTAAAGAAACCTTTACAAACAATATTTGGGAATATGGGCACAGTTCTGTCCAAACTTCTTCCTGCTGTTTATTGGGTGAAGTAATTTTTTGAGGGTGTTTATGGTGACCTCTCAGGGGGGTTGTGCTCTATCAAACAATATTAGCCTGGAATGAATCCATAGATTCTCATCCTCTGTGGAAACAAAAGAAGAACCTCTTTTCCAAAGCAACATGTCCTTAGACCCCAAATTGGAAGTCAAGATACCTTTATAATATACATGCTGGTTTAGCTTAGCATCCCATACAATGAAATGTCTCTCTGTTCTTAGCTCATTCACAGTGAAAACACAATAATTTACAAAATCCAGACTCTCTGTGAATTCTCCATCTTTACGTGTCTTATTTTTATTTACTCCTTTTAATCTATGACTGTCTGCACTCTGTCTCTTTAAAGACTTTACCTTTTTTAAGCATTTACTTCTTTTTATAACTGTCTATATTTTTTCTTCTCTCTCCCAAGCCTACATACATTTATCCAACACTGTGACCCATTTAGAGATTTTTTTTTAATTCTGAATTTGTCCTTATTATGTTATCTGTAATTCTTTATTGTCTTGGAACACTTCTTAAAATGCTAAGCTGTGTCATTGTTAGGGGAAATACAGAAGTGCATGCTTGTCCCACCCAGTCCAGCATGGTGGAGCCACTTGCTGCCTCTGAGAGCCACATACACCACCCCACTTCCAGGCACACAGCTGGTTCAAGTTGCCATCAAGCAAAGAGCCAGAGGTCACACTGGCTGCACAGATCAGAAAGCCTGCATTTCAAAATGGTGTGGCTTTTCTTTATTCTGCTGCTGCTGAGTCAGGAAAACCTCTTTTATAGGAGCTGTGGCATGCTACCAGTAAACACCAAGAAGCTGTGTTAAACTCTGTGTTTTTGTGTCTAGAATTCCTTTTCCAGCTCTTTCAGGTTTTAAGTGGATTTTAGTCAACTAAGCTGGTGACAATTTGTTGGAGGAGGCTGCTTGTTCTTCCCAGCCACCTGGCTGGCTTAGACCCAAAATAATCAGACAGAAATTGTATTAATTAAATTACTGCTTGACCCATTATCTCTAGTTTCTTATTGGCTAACTCTTACATATTAATTTAAACCATCTCCGTTAATCTGTGTATTGCCACATGGCTGTGGCTTACTGAGTAAAGTTCCAGAGTCTGTCTTCAGTGGGGCTACATGGCATCTCTCTGACTCTGCCCTTCTTTCTCCCAGCATACAGCCTAGCTTTCCCCACTTAGTTCTGTTCTTCCTTTCCATAGACTCACGGCAGTTCTTTATTCATTAACCAATAAAAGCAACACATAGACAGAAGGACCTCCCACACCAAAAGTCCTCCTTCCTCAAAGTGCTTCTTGTAAAGTATTTTGTCATGTAACAAAGAAATGAGGGGATGCAGTACTTAATATTTACCAGCGCTATCAGTCACCAGAATGGCCAAGAAATGTTGAAACTGCAGAAAGCCCAGAAGACCTAGGATAAGAGGCAGAGCCTGGTAGAGCCAGATGAGCTTTGGAGACTAGCCCCCAGTGACATCTTAGTGAGAAGTATTAGGAAGGAAACAGATGGAAACATGCATGTTGTAGGAGAGAAAGGAAAGCCTTTAACAGGGAAGGAGGCTGAAGTGCTGGTGGCAAGGACAATAACAGATCACAGTAGAGGGTTTGCCAGGTGCATAGCAAGTGTGCTCAGCACTAAGTGGCCCCTATGAAGAAGGTAGACTAGGATCCCAAAGTATGCAGACAACAAAAGGAAACAATGGTAGAGAAGGCTGCCAATCACAATGCTATGACTCGGTGATTAGATACAGCTTGCATTGTGGTTACTGTAAAATAAAAAGTGCCTGCTCACTGAAAGAATGATGTGATTGTTTTTCCCCTTTCAACATACAATTCAGAAAACAGAGAACAAATTGAGTGAAAATACCACTTATGAAAATATATTCCTAAGATGTTCACTTAGTTTATAAATCTAATACTTTATAAGTAATTCTAGAAGGGTAATTAAGGCAGTTTCTATAAAAGTTCCTTTATAAAATGAAAATTAATCTCCCTGTTAATGTACTGATTTGAGAAGGAAGGGTAATAGGATGGTAGGTGAGAGGAGGCAGGGAGAGAGGTAGAACTAACACTAAGGATGTTAGAAAAATGATAAAATAATCTACTATTTTATAAGCATACTAAAATTATATATTTAAAAATTAATTTAATTGTAGTCTGGTGTAGGAGGTCCTTTTGTTTATCTGCTGCTTTTATTGACTAATCAATAAAGAAACTGCATGTCCTGATAGGGCAGAATCTATGTAGGCAGGGAAAACAGAACTGAATGCTGGGAGAAGAAAGGCAGAGTAGGAGAGAGAAGCCATGGATCTTCTGCCTGAGATAAATGCTGGTTAGAATCTTGCTGGTAAGCCACAGTCATGTGGCAATACACAGATTAGTAGAACTAGAGCTAATGGGTCAAGCAGTGTTTTAATAAATACAGTTTCTGTATGTTTATTTCAGGTGTAAGCTAGCCAGGTGGCCGAGACAAACAAGGGACCTTTTCTTTACAACAGAGTTACCATGAATAGAGGAATAATGATCCTCTCAGAAACCACAGATTAGTAAATGAAAGCCTCTTGACAAATGTGGAATACGTCTCAAGTGAAGGATACTCCCCATGTGTGGGATACCCCCCAAGTATGGGATACTCACCTAGTGTAGGATACTCTGTGTCAAGTTGTTAGTCAGGAGAGTTCCAGAGAGCCTCTAAAGGAATTTTGGCTATTGCTCTTGACTGCCCACTAGAACTTGTTGATAACACCATATTGTTAAAGAAACCAGATATTTTGGTCACTGTACATGAAAAATTACAAAAGTACCAACTAGGAGGCTTTCTCTCTGCTGTTTAGATGTTTTGGAATCAGTAGGTAATATGTAGGCAACTAGAGATTTTTATTTGTTTGCTTGTTTGTCTTGTTTTTTCCATCAATGGTCTTATCCAGTGAACCCTGTGAAGTACAATGATCACGATAATGAGTGGCACATAAAGGTAAGCCCATTGGTGCAACAGTGGTACAAGGCTTGTGGAGGCAACCAAAGCTTTAAAACCAACTTAAGTCCTGTGCCACAGGTGGGAACCATGACCAATACTGTAATCTTTACCAACAATCCATCGCTGGAGAGGTCATAGATCCTACTGCTATTATTTGGTGCTTGAAACAGAGTTACTAGAATTCTTTCAAAACATGTGTCTTTATATCTATAGATTAATGCAGCTCTAGGTCCTTCTCAGAGAGATGGTGGTTCAAACTGGTCAGAGACTCAAACTGGTCAAAGTGAAGAGAATAAATAACTGTGAAGGACTCAGTACTAAATGGGATGTCTTTAAAAACACTAGTCCAATGATCAGGAAGCATCAAGAAAATTTAGAGTAGAAAAATGGTAAGAAGTAGAATTTGGGGAAGATTTCTGGAAAATAATGTCTTCTTCACATGATGGGGCCATTGTGCTCAGGAACTTGCATCTGTCACTAGTAGCTCAAGATGAATCCAGCCAGCGTTCTATCATGAATGAACATTGAGATACACAGAGGATGTTTTTGCATCCTCTTTCACTTCTCACATTCTTCCTTGGTCTCCAGGAGACAGGGACAACTGAAATTTACCATTTATTAGGAGAATATTTGTGTTTCATCTCTTTTCTGCAGCCATCTTTCTATTATAAGCATTAATTCTTTTTAGATATTTTGAAACTGTCTTTAATAAGATAAATCTATATATGAATTGTCATTTTTCATCCTTCTTTCCCCAGGCATTTAGGTGCAAGAGGTCTTCACTGGGTTCTCATGGAGCTGGAGGAAATCAGGGGTCTATTTAACATACTCTGGGGCTTCAGAGTCACTGTCCATCATGTGGCCTGGTTGGTTTGTTCAGGACTGCATTTTGGGAGATAATCAACCTCCATCTGCTGTTTTGTGATCTGAGTTTTTGCCATCTCTGGAGCCTGTTCTCCCAAAACCTTGGCCCATGTTTTAAATCCCTGGCACTATGCTCCAGTGCTACTCTTAGCAATGTCTCATCCCATCAGAGCACACAGTCACCTGCGTATCCCACTTACTGAGGATGAAGGACTGAGGGCCTTTCTCTGCTTTGTCATGTGTGTGCCCCCACCATCTCACACCAGAGCTGCTCCCAGTTACTCACAGCCCTGTTTGCATCATTTTCCCTTTGAGGAAGTGTGTCATGAATGCAAGTGTTCTTGGTCCTATGTCCCGCTGGTTTCCTAAAGCCAAGTTAGATTTGGCAAAGGGCTGGTGTCCTTGGTGTCCAACTTTGCTCTTTCTCTCTTCTTCTCATAGTCTCCTCAGACTAGAAGGACAGACTTCAACACTTTCCATCACCTACATCATACTTTCTTCACACTCACTTTAAACACAAAATATTTTTTGTATTTGAGGATTGAACCAAGACTTTCCAGCCTAAAGTAATTTAGAAAACCCTCTTTTGATGTACAAAGTTAAGCATGCATTTGCTCTGAATCCCAGTGGGCAGTCCTCACCTAAACCCTAATTTTGACAAAAAGCTATACCAGAGTAACCAGGGAAATGATAACTTTCCAAATATAAAAAAAGAGATATGCATTAATTTGAAAAACCCCAAAACTCCATTACCTAAATATTGAAAGTATGCAAGATACATTCTAGTTAAGAACCCCCTTAATAGATGACCCTAACATCATAAGCCTATAATTCCAGTCATTTAGGAAGCTGAATCAAGAGGATCATACACTCAAGACCTGCTTAGATATTTTAGTAAGACTCTATCTCAAAATAAAAATGTGGCTGAGATCTGTGTTGTCACCAAAGACCACACAAAAACCCTGGGTCAGGACCATGACTTGTAGCTGTGCTAGTGTTAGAGTTCCTTGGGCCATGCCCCCTCCAGAGTCATGTTGATCTGACTGGCCTATGCTGCCACCTGGAACCATGGTGTCCTCTGGACCCAAGCTGTTGCTGAGGGCCATGTCTGTGTCTATGGTCCTGCTGTAGCTGGGGTCTGTGTTGATGTTATGACCCGTGTTACCACAGAGGGCCAGAGAAATATTTGATGAAATCAGAGGGTCATGCTGAGCCAGTCCCACTCTTCTCTGGCCATAGTAAAGTTGGGCCAGCCTCTCATTGGACACTGCAGCAAAAGAGCAGGCTCTGACCCTCAAAGAAGAACTGCTTACTGGGCTCAGAGAGATGGCTCACTCCTCACCACAGACATAGAAAAACTGGACTTAATGGCATGGGCATAGAAGAGTTGGCTCTGCCCACTCAGGCTCACATCTAAGGCCTTGGGTGGGCTCACCCTAGCATCTATCCCCTCTGTGTCCTGCTGGGGTGCATGAAGGGTGCATGGAGTACATGACTAGCCCTAGGAACAATATCTGCAGAATCTCCAGAACTCAGGGCAGCCACGAGATATCTGAAAGAAGCTTCAGTGAAGGTCCAGTGATAATGGTGTACCAGAAACCAGAGGCCTCGAACAAGACCATGACTCCTTGCAGTGAACATTTGCAAATAAGGTTGATTGAACAGTGAGCTATATACTGTATGACATACTGTGCTCTTAATGCCACTAGGACAGATGAAGAGGTGTTGCAGAAGAGGGAAAGATAAAGAAAGAAGAGGGTTTTTTGTTTGTTTATTTGGTTGGTTGGTTTGGTTTGGTTTGGTTTGGTTTTAACTTTCAGGGAGCAGGTGCCTCAAGGGTGTGGGGAGGATATGGGGGGACTAAGAGATGAGTACAATTGCTGTGCATGATGTGAAATTCCTAAAGCATCAATAAGGCAATCATGTTTTAAAATGAAACATGAAAGGGGTGAGGGTACTGCTCTGTGGTGGAATGCCTGATTTGTATTCATAAATCTCTTATGCTAGGTTCAGTTTCAACCCTGAAGATAAAGTGAGTGGGTGAATGGGGCTCAGGATTTACAGCCAAGCATAGCAATCTTTAAGCAAAAAACACAGGATACCCAAAACAATCCCGGGAAATAAAAGGAAAAAACTTCTGGAGGCATCACAATCCCTGACTTCAAACTCTACTACAGAGCTACAGTACTGAAAACAGCCTGGTGTTGGCATAAAACCAGACAGGAGGACCAATGGAACTGAATCAATGACCTGGTGAATACCTGATTTTTGACAAAGAAACAAAAAATGAAACCGAATCGAAGACCTGGATATTAATTCATACATCTTCGAACACCCGAGTTTTAACAAAGAAGCAAAAAATATCAAATGGAAAAAAGAAAGCATATTTAACAAATGGTACTGGCATAACTGGATATCAACATGTAGAAGAATAAAAATAAACCCATATCAATCACCACGCACAAAACTCAAGTCCAAATGGATCAAAGACCTCAACATAAAACCAGCCACACTGAACCTCATAGAAAAGAAAGTGGAAAGTACACTTGAATGTATTGGCACAGGAGGCCACTTCCTAAATATAACCCAGTAGTACAGACACTGAGAGAAACAATTAGTAAATGGGACCTCCTGAAACTGAAAAGCTTCTGTAAAGCAAAGGACACAGTCAACAAGACAAAACGACAACCTACAGAATGATAAAAGATCTTCATTAACCCCACATCAGACAGAAGTCTGATCTCCAAAATATACAAAGAACTCAAGAAATTGGTCATCAAAAGAACAAATAATTTAATAAAAATGGAGTACAGATCTAAACAGAGAACTCTCAACAGAGGAATCTAAAATGGCTGAAAGAAACTTAAGGAAATGTTCAACATCCTTAGTCATCAGAGAACTACAAATCAAAACAAGTCTGAGATTCCAAATCTTATACCTGTAAGAATGGCCAAGATCAAAAACACTGATGACAACTTATGCTGGAGAGGTTGTGGGGAAAGAGGGACACTCTGCATTGCTGGTGGGGGTGCAAGCTGGTACAGCCCCTTTGGATGTCAGTGTGGCAATTTTTCAGAAAATTAGAAAACAACCTTCCTCAAGATCCAGTAATACCGCTTTTGAGTATATATCCAAAGGATGCTCAATTGTGCCACAAGGACATATGCTCAACTATGTTCATAGCACCATTGTTTGCCATAGCCAGAATTTGGAAACAACCTACATGCCCCTGGACCAAAGAATGGATAAGGAAAATGTGGTACATTTACACAATGGAGTCTATACAACAGAAAAAAAAATAATGATATCTTGAATTTTGCAGGCAAATGCAAACATCACTTTGACTGAGGTAGCCCAGACACAGAAAGACAATTATCACATGTACTCACTCATAAGTAATTTTTAAACATAAAGCAAAGAAAATCAGCCTACAAATCACAATCCCAGAGAACTTAAACAACATTGAGGATACTAAGAGAGACATACACAGATTTAATCTACATGGAAAGTAGAAAAAGACAAGATCTTCTGAGTAAATTGGAAGCATGGGGACATTGGAAGAGGGTTGAAGGAAAGGGGGGGAGGCAGAACGCAGAGCAGAAAAAAAAAAATATATATATATAAATCAATAAAATTTTAAAAAGAAAAGAAAGGGAAAGAAAAGGAGTGGAGCTCTTTGTCCTGCTACCTAGGTCCTTGCTTATGAAAGGCTCCTTGTGGTCCAGGATCCTGCTGTTTGGAGTTGGGGGATGACTTTGACACAGCCAGGCCTTCTGAAAATGCTTCCTCTTTTTTTTTTTAAACCAGAGAAGGCATTGCTTTCTCAGTGCTGATCCTCTGCATGGTTCTCTCTTCTAAATATATATAAAATATCTCCATCTCTTGACATATAAGTCCTTTGTTTGTGACCTGCTGCAAAATAGTTGGGTGGTATAGATAAAATAACAACATTACCCCCAAAAATGTTCAGACCTCTGTCTTAAAAATCTGTATTTATGTTGAATTATGTAACAAAGAACTACCAAGGTTCCATAGGAACTGAGGTTTTTAATTAGATTTCACTAAAATAGAATCATTAGCTCCAAGTCTTCATATTTGAGTATAGAACATGGAATAACTACAAAATCCAGATAAGTAAGAGGGGACTGTTTTGAAGTGCTAAGAAGGGGAATAGCTGGACAGAAATAATAAAAAGTGGGGAATGAAAAAGGGGGCTTTAAGTAGGGAGAGGGAATGAGGACAATATGAGAAGAATACATAACACTAAGGATGTTTGTAAAAGCCATAGGAAGTCATATTACTTTATACATACACACACACACTATATATATATATACATATATATCATATATATATATCATACATATCTATATATGACATATATTTGTGTATGTGTGTGTCACTTGGTATAATAATGCTTTCTCAGGAACTATAGACTATTTAACAAAGCCCCCAATGCTCAGCATGGGAGCCCTTCCCTTTCAAGTTGTTGCTGTAATTAATGGAGAACTTTGAGGATGTGGGTAGGTTTCATGTGATCAGTCATTGGCCTAAGACCAAGGACCAATTCAGATCCATGATACAGAGTGTTGCCTGCTTCCTTATACACTGACCACCACATATTCCTTAAAATTAACCTCTTGCCTTCTGTATTAATTCATTATCTCTTTTGTCATTTGTCTATTGGGTTTTGAGGAGGTGATTGTTGAGACTATATCTCATACTCTAGCATTGGCTGACCTGGAACTCATGATGTAGCCCAGGCTGGCCTTTATTTGTTGCGATTCTCCTCCTTTAATATTCTGAGTACTAGAATTACACATGTGAGCCACTGTGCTTAGCTGTTCTGTTGCTGTAATAAAATAATTGAAACCAAATACATCATATTTATAAGTGGTAAATGACCAAGACGTCTGCTGTGAGATTGTGCCTTCTAGCTACAATGGGGAAACTACTCCCATCTCAACAACACAACAACAACATGACACCTAGAAAGACCTGAACAATTCCAATACCAGTTGACATGCCAGTGTGGATGGAGGAACTCTCACAGGGATTTACCTCTAGATAAAGAACTACAAGCAATTAACAACTGTGGAGAGAGAATGAGTCTTACCCAGAGAGAAGCCCCTAAATTACTATCCAATACCAAACTGCTATTCCTAAAAACATATACATACAGCCAACACATGAGTCTTCAGAGATAAACCATGTGCAAACCATAATACATCCTATATCTTATCTTTCTACCTATCATCTTTCTATGTGTCTTCTTTGTTCTGTTTCTCTGGAGAACTTTGATTATGGTTTAGATCTAAAAGTGTTCCTTGAGAAACAAAGAACATTGAGGATGAGTTTGCTGAACTGATTCTAGGGATTCTGGGATTGACTTTCTAATTAAAATAGATTTAAGGCAATGAGTGAAAGGGGTGGAGCCAAAAATCCAGTTTGTGATGTGATTTACAAAATATCACAACAGAATGCTACAAGCAATTCATGAAGCGAGGTTCTTCAATAATATGTCCCATTAATACCCTACAACATTTTATCAAACTGTCACATACAATGAGGCTGGCTCTTCATTCATCACTGCACTGGACAAAGCAAAGAAAGAAAAGTATGAATTCAGATATTCAAAATTTAAGATCCAGTTACTATATAAATAGCTAGAAATGCATTTGTCTACCCCTAAGAACTCCTGTATCTTGTATCCACAACATTAGTATTTATGAAAACCAAACTTGGAGTCTAACCCAGTATATCACAGAACTATAGTATGAATTAATTCCCAGTATATCACAGAACTACAGTATACATTAATTCCCAGAATATCACAGAACTGCAGTATACATTAATTCCCAGAATATCACAGAACTACAGTACACATTAATTCCCAGAATATCTCCGAAATACAGTATACATTAATTCCCAGAATATCGCAGAACTGCAGTATACATCAATTCCCAGATTATCACAGAACTACAGTACACATTAATTCCCATAATATCACAGAACTACAGTATACATTAATTCCCAGAATATCACAGAACTACAGTACACATTAATTCCCAAAATCACAAGATGTCAAAATAGCTTTGACTGGGAAGAAAAGAGAGCCCCAAAATCAGAATAAGAAATGTAGAAGTAGACCCTGATGAATCTGGGAGCAGTGAGCTCATCTCGTAAGTTCTGTTGAGTCTTCTTTAGCAATGGAAGCAGACACTCTTCCCCAGTCTGAGGAATTTGTCCTGCTTTGCTCAATAAAATTGTACTGGCATCACCCAAGGAGGCTTGTTTCCGGCTACCATTCCCCCTGTCCTCACCACGAGCCATGAAGCGCAGTTAGTGTGAGTCCATGTTTGATGGGACACTGGAGTCTGCAGGGACAAAAAATCAAAACAAACAAAAGGCAAACCCAGCTCGCATGTACGAGCGGGCGTCCTTTCTCTTCCACAGTCAGTTCCAGGGGAGTCCCCAGCCTGGTGATGCTGCCTTCCATATTCACAACAAGACCTTCTCTCCCCACTTCTCAGTTTTCTCACCCACAGGCTAGTTGTCTTCAGAAACAACTGCTCAGACAAACCTGGAAGTATTTTTCATTAATATCCTAGGTGGTTTCTAGTCCAGTCAAGCTGACAATGAAGATTCACTGCATTCTGCTCTTGTGTGTGTATCTGTCTGTCTGTCTATTTGTCTGTCTGTCTGTCTTTTTAGCACTCCATATACATGAGTATTTTCTACTGTGAAATGAAATGTATGCCCTGGCAATGCTGAAGCATGCATGGGCCGTCCATATATGGCGGTTCTCTTGAACTTGTCCATATTGGGTTTCAAGGTCTAAGATGATGAGGATGACTGACCAGGTCTCTTCCCCAAGAGAATACCAGATCTCATTATAGATGGTTGTAAGCCACATGTGATTGCTGGTAATTGACTCAGGACCTTTGGAAGAGCAGGCAGTGCTCTTAACCACTGAGCCATATGTATTATGCACACATTCACATAATACATATATAATCTTATTGTTTTTTTTTATTTTTTTTTGGTCTGGGAAGCCCTGACTATCACAAATCATAGCTTCACTTTGTTGACTTGCCATAAGAATTAAACAAAACAAGTAAATCTACTATGAAGGTTTTCCATTCCCATTCTCTAACCTTAGTCTTAACCAAGCATCAGCAAGAACAAACAAAGGCCTTTTCAGGTTCTTCCCTCACAACAGCCCTGATGAGAAAATGGTGATTTCTGAACTACAGTCACAAGGATTCATAAAACATGACCCATTATTTTCCCTGTACAAAGATGGTTAAGGCACAGATATGGGGAAGGCGCATGAGGTAAGCCAGACAGTGGCGTGAAGAGTGAGTGTGAAACAAGTTCACCTCAGATCCCGGCACCATGGAGAACTGCAAGGGACAGGGCAACACAAATAACAAGGAGGTGCACACAGGGGAGAAAATCCACGGTTGGAGCTCTTCCGCAACCAGCTTCCTGTAGACAACAGAAACCACACTAGTAACTTCCACTGGGATTTGTTAACGTAACAATTATTAACCATTGGCAATTAATGAACTTGTGGGGGAGGAGAAGAGAATCCTGACAAGAAACAATGCAGTTACTGCCCTTTGTTGTCGAGAAAGAATGGCCACAGGAAAGACGCACTCATAAAGTCTCCAGTGTCTCTGGCAGTCAAGAACAGAGAAAGCTTCATGATCTGGTACTCCACTCATGAGCTACACATACATCACCTTCCTGTCAGTGGGCATGGCAACCTGGAACCCTCACCTGCACTAGGTAATGTGTATACCCCACTGTACACAATGCGGTGAACTATCCCTCCTGATAACCCTAAGGCAAGGCCCCATTTACATTTAAACATAACCTGAAATTATAGGACTACTAAGTAAGGGCACAGGCCAGCCTAAACTGGCTTTGAGTTCATGCGCATAAAACAAACTATGTCCTCTGAGTGCACTTTTAGGGGGAACCCCTATTTATCCATCTTCTGCCTATGCATAGCTATGCATACATATGATTTGAAGTCACGTGCATTGTGAGAAATGACGTTCAGAGTAAAGTTTCCATATCCCATGTCTCATCAATACAAAGAGAGAATTGCTCATACTGTTCCCTTAATAATAAGCTCCTCCTCCTCTTGAACCCCAACCAAAAATGATGCCCTTGAGAACTCTAACTTAAGGAGCCCTCGACTCTCTTACCATGCATCTGGTCCGTATTATCATTTTGCTTCTGAATAAAGTCCCTTGTCACATTGTAATCTGTGTGTGCTTCCTTGGTTCTTGGAACAAGAACCCAAAAGCCTGGGAACACCTGGTCCTTCACTACAGATTCTCAACCCATTTGCCAGGAAGCTACCAGCTCACAGGCAAGTTGCTCACTGGAAGCCATGACTGTGGGGTAAGACCAAAGGATGAGGCACCAGTAAGGCAAAGAAAAGTCCTTTGTCTTGCAGGGAATCCCTGTGCTCTTACACACCCCATGGCTCTGTGTACCTGCTGAGAGAACATGCTTCAGATCCATCTGCGGCAGCACAAAGCATGGCAGAGGGAAGGATTTGGAGCTGAGACATTGCTAAGAGCCACAGATACAAAGTAGATAAAACTGAAACTTTTACTGTCATGCTTCTGACTCCTACAGGGAATAGGGACTGCCTAGTGGGATAGTGTAGGTTTAATGCCTTTTGGAATGAACTGGCTTGAAAGTCTGTAACTACCAGCTCTCCTGGGTTGCCCCTATCTGCCATCTAAAAGAAACACAGTGGTCGGGCACCCCATTTGTCTCAGCAAACTGGAGGACCTAATGAGATGCCTGCTACTTCCTTCCTGTTACTACTAAACTTTTCAGAGCATAGGGTGGAACCGACAAAGGGAGATTTGGAGTAAACTTTGACTACAGAAGCAGAGAAACCCAATTTGAATATTTTAAATTTTAATTAACTGTTTGCATGAAACATATGACTGAATTTCCCAAGTAATCCACTCAACAGTCTAAATGATTGCCTCAACTTGATTTTATTTCCCGACCTGCACTCATGTGATGAATACAGTTGAGAGACCTGCAAGATGCCAGGAAATTCTAGCCAATAAAATATTGAAGAGCAGAATTGTATCAAACGGTGCCTCAAAGGACTTAATTTAGGTGTGATACCTCCTTTTTTTCTCTTTCTACTGCTGAAATATAGGGAGTCTACTGTTGGCTAATTGGAGTTGCACACAAAGATCCACCCACATGACCAGAACAAGCCTCTAAATTAGACTCAGGGCTAGACATGTCTCATTTATCAACTCTGGGTTTGCACTGGTCCTTTATTTATGGCCTGTAAGCTTATTTTCCTGAACCAAAGCATTATCCTACTGTGTATACAGCTCTCTCTCGCTCTCTTTCTTTCTCTCTCTCTCTCACTCTCTCTCTCTCTCTGTGTGGATGTGTGTTGTTTATGGGTATGTGTGTGCATAGCTCTGTGTGGGTATGGGTGTGTGTGTGTGTTGTGTGTAGGTGTGTGTGTGCACAGAAGCCTAAGGTCAGCATTAGGTGTCTTCTCCATTGCTCATCACCTCTGAGGTGGAGTCTCTCAATTGAAGCCAGATCTCGCTTCCTCCAGAAATCCTCTGAGATCACCTTCTAAGCACAGGAATTATAAGAGGCTAATGTCATACCTGTTGTCAGGATTTCTGTCCTGCCAGGTTCCTGCAGTTGTTAAGTCCCAAAGAAATCACACAGAGATCTACATTAACTATAAACTTATTGGCCAATTAGCTCAGGCTTCTTATTAACTCTTATAACTTATATAGCCCATTATTGTTATCTATGTTAGCCATGTGGCTCAGTACCTTATTCAGTGGGGCAGTCACATCTTGCTTCTTCTGTGGTGGGGTCACAATTGCAGAAAGGACTTTCTTCTTCCCAGAATTCTCTTGTTCTCATTGACCTGCCTTGACTTCCTGTCTGGTTCTCCCACCTATACTTCCTGCCTGGCTACTGGCCAATCAGCGTTTAATTAAAATATAATTGACAGAATACAGACCAATGTCCCACAGCACATACCTACGCAGTATTTTTGTGGATTTCAAACCCCAGTGCTCACACTTATGGGACAAGCACTTTTACCACTGGGACACCTTCACAGCCCTCAGTATTCAAAGGAGCCAGGTGGTGGTAGCACACACCTTTAATCCCAGTACTGGGGGCAGAGGCAGGCAGATCTCTGAGAGTACGAGGCCAGCCTCATCTACAAAGCAAGTTCCAAGATAGCCAGTGTTGTTATACAGAAAAACCATGTTTCAAAAAGAAAAAACAAACAAATAAAAATCAGCAATAAAAAGTGTTCAAGGAAGAAATAATCTAGCAAGTACATAAGAATATGCGAGGACTAAGCTGGGAGCCTTAGGGATATGGGTCATGTATCATGATAGGCTGGGCCTGCTTGTCGGGGTTTCTGTCCCACCCAGTATCCCACAGCCCCAAAGAAAATCACACAGAGATCTCTATAAGTTATAAAGCTGATTGGCCCATTAGCTCAGGCTACTTATTAGGTCTTGTAGCTTATATTAACCCATTATTCTGATCTATTTTTGCCATATGGCTCAATTCCTTCTTCAGCTGACAGGTCACTTCCTGCTTCCACAGTGGTCTGCACATGACTGGGAGGAATCAACTTTCTCCTTCCCAGAATTCTCCTGTTCTCATTGTATCATTTCTACTTCCTGTCTGGTTTTCCTACCTATACTTCCTGCCTGGCCAATCAGTGTTTATTTAAAACATGATTGACAGAATACAGACAATTTTCCCACACCAGGCTCAGACTTGAACCGCAGGAGATATTTACAGAGAAGGAGAATCTGAGAGCCCCTGTAAACCTGGGCCTGGAGTCCCGCTGACACTGGAACGGAGTGGTGTTCACTCGCGGAGGAAAGGTGAAATAACATAAATGCTAGGCCCAGTTCCTTTTAACAGTTCTGCATCCTAAGACAAAACACTAACTAACCCGCAGTCTCTATTGCAATGACAATGATAAAGGAGGCTCTGCCCACCCCAAATGCAGTTAAGCAGGAATAGTCCATCTATGTTTATTATTAGGAAGATGTACTTAAGACTCAGCATTTGGTCAGAATTGTGCTTTTCCTGCTTGTACCTTGTGAGGGTCACCTTTGAAATGAGTTGGGTTTTAATGAGTCTGAAAGAAAAACCATCTTCATCTGCATAGTTCACCTGCATTAAGGCAGCTGCAGAGGAAGCAGTGCTGGGCTGCTACAATCGGGATTGTTGTTCTTTATTTTAAGCGTATTTAAAGAACATAGTGATTCTTTTCAGGCCATAAGCAGCCATGCCAAGTGTCCAGGCTGCTTCGGTGGATGAAAGCTGAGAGTCCAGAATGAGTTGAAGGCTCTATTTATAGTTTTTAGTTAAAGGATAAAAATCAGACCTTCCTTTGAGCATCATCTATTGTGAGTCACACAATGCCACTGGGCCAGGACAAAATAGCTCTGCAATCCAAAGCTCTCATTACCTGGGAAACAAAGAAACAGAAGCGGTGACGATGACTCCTCAGAGTGTCTGTGGCATTCTGTGGGAAGAGCACTTTTGCCTCAGTCTGCACAAATGGGCCAAGAAGTGCATTCTGCAGATCAATGGGAAGAGAGGGAGTGTTCTTCGGCAGTTCAGTGTGACACAGAAATTAGAGATGACTCAAGCCCAAGCAAGGCCCGGACAAAAGCAGCTCGTCACTCTAAGTCTTATTCAGCAACTAGTTAAAAATACCCAAGCATTCTGCACAACGTGAAGTACAAAGTCTGTGTTTCTGCGGTCAAGGAGAAAACACAAAATGCTTTGTTGCTCTGAGAATATACAAGATGCCATCAGAGCAGACGATTGAGTGTTGTCCCAGCACATAGGCCCATGGAGATATTATATAATGGGAATCTCTTTCTTCAGTTTGGAAATAAGATGGCTGGGACGCAGAACTGAGACAACTGTTCAACCAGCTAATTAGTCAGCAAGCAGGATCTAGAACGCACAGGCAGGGCAAAAATCCACAGACTGTGGACAATCAAGGTTCCTATTCCATCCAAATCAGGGGAAAGAGTACATTCCAAGAACTGTACAGCAACACAGTGAAGGACACTCAGCTTCACAGCTGGGCGGCACAGTAGAGAGCATGGCTTCTGACTCACTCATGTCCCGATGAAGCAGGATGTGCTGGAGTTGAGTGTTTGCCTCTCGCCATCAGCTATCTAATGACAGAACAAGGCTACAACTTTAGACTCCTGACCTTTGCTCAGGAATCTTCTTGGGCAAAAATCTAGACTTCACTATTAAACAGAAGGTTTGGAGTGTTTTAAAAGAGAAGATAGCTGGGCAGTTGTGGCGCATGCCTTTAATCCCAGCACTCAGGAGGCAGAGGCAGGCGGATCTCTGTGAGTTCGAGGTCAGCCTGGTCTACAAGAGCTAGTTCCAGGATAGGAACCAAAAAGCTACGGAGAAACCCCGTCTCAAAAATCCAAAAAAAAAAAAAAAAAAAAAGAGAGAGAGAGAGAGATAGAAGACAATTCTTATCAGGAAGGTTGGGTTCAATCAGACAATTAGAACAAACCATGCCAAGCTCATCTCATTTCTTGTCTTGATACATTTACAGACAATAGGACACACTAATGGTATTGCAACATGCCACAATGGCAGGGCATCAGCAGAATCACGGTGACCTCTGTTTTCTCAGACTATAGGTAGAAGATCTTGGCTTATATTTTCCTTCTTGCTTTCCTAAATATTCTCAATGTAAGATACTCTTGGAACCTAAGTACATCTGACATGCTTCAGCTTACCCTAGCTGTAGATGCATGGTTTACGTAACTAAAGACTTTGCTGGTGATTACTGCATGCTGGAGAAGACACATGCACATAGACTCACTAGTAGGAGTATGCAGAGTCTGTGGCTCTCTGATGGCTCCCCAGGAGCTACTGGACAGGCACCACACATGGAAATGCTGAGAGCGCAACAAAGGGAGTTGGCATGGCTAGATGGGATGTGCAAAGATATACCTCAATACCTCAGTTTATGAGGTACTTAATTAGTAAGCATTTCTACTGATTATTCTGTCTGGCCTCTGTCATTATGTAACATTGAGGATAATTTAAAACTTTTACAACAGAGGGAAGAGTTTTTACCTAATAAACACATGAAACCTCTACTAGATGAACTTTCTAACAGCGCTGCCCACTCCTAGCAGGCTAGAGGTCAGCATGAACTTTCCAGCACTTGCAGATGAGTGAGGGTAACCAGGGATGGTAGTAGATTACATACTTTAGCTCAACTTCTAAAGTCAGATCTCTGTGGTCTCCTCAGTATGCATTGCAACCAACTTTCATGATATGATATGCAGCAACTAACAGTTCCCTGGGTGAGCTCTGTGTCCTCTTATTAACTTTTTAGAATTCAGATGATCTGGATGGAAACTACACTGTTTGCTAATGAAATAAGCAAATATTCCAGTTCGATTTCCTTACTAACAACTAATGTGTGCAAAGATTCTAAAGCCCTGGTAAGGAATTGGTTGGCACCATTGGTAGAGGTAGACAGACTAGGTGGAACCTGGTGGAGACACTGACAAGGAGGTTTAACACACCTGTGAGGACTGTGTGCTAAATATTCAGTACATTTTCTTTCCATTTTGTGAATCAGTCATTGCAAATGGAGTCCATGCACTCTGAAAGTCAAATGCCTACTATTTAGTAACAGTTATGGAAATAAATGTTTGTTTTCTGTCTTTTACCCTCTTGGTGCTTGCCTGGGCAAGGTGAGACAGGCCAGATGTGCTTGGTATGCTCAAGGCCTAAATGAATAGCTTAGAGGAGCCAGGAGACTGTGGGAGCCTCTAGGTCCCATGGGTGACACTGAGTCACAGAGAGGCGCAGAAATTATATTTTCACCACAATGTGAAAGCTGAGACGAGGAAAACGATCCAAGAGAAAATGACCTTCTAGCTTGTATGCTCTATCTGATGTCCTGTTAGTTCTTATGCATCCAAGAGAAAATGACCTTCTATCTTGTATGCTCTTTCTGATGTACTGTTAGTTCTTATGCTCTTGTCTAGCAGGCATATTGCTCAATGTTAGAAACTGAGCCTAAAATGCGCTTTTGTTAAACCAACTCCTGAGGAGACATTTCCTGACCTGTTTTAGATGGAAATCTCCAGGATCCTTCCAGAAAAAGACACAGTTAGGGAAATTCTCTTTTCATGTAGATTTTGTGAAGGAATCTAAGTGTGAATGGTGGATTCTGCTAGTCACACATGTGTGGCTTCTTGGAGGGTCAGAATCTTCATGTCAGCATTAATCTCAATCATTCAGAAGCTATTAAACATTTGCAATATCCTCCCAGCTTTCCAGATTCACAGTAACATGACCAAGCACAATTAGAAGACATTGCCTATATCATTAATGTCCTAGCCAGGACTGGAGAAATGTATGTGAAAGGTAAGTTGACACACGCTATGGAAAAGTGAGGCAAGCAAGAACTTGAAAGAATGGGGTTCCACCCAGGCTCTGTTCTGTCTTAGCTGTGGCTTTTTTCTGAGCCCCACATTCTTAATTTGCAGGGAAGGATTCTTGAAGGTTGAAATATTTGAACCAAAGCCTGAAAGGTGCCAAGAATTTAGCCATATGAACAGGTGTTTTGGAAAAGGCTGCAGCAGGTGCAAGGATCCCCAGGGAAGGCAGAGTCTGAGCTTCTGTCCAAGGAGCTTAAAAGAGTCTGGCATGGCTCTGAGTGAGAGGGACAGGAAGATGGATGAGTCTGTAGGACTCATGCACAACCTTTGTGCTAAATAAAGTATATTTCAAGAACTCTGGAAAACAATAAAGAATTGAACTAGCAGTTCAGTGAGTGATCTCTTTTAAAGCTTCCTAATGAAGAATAGGTTGTCCACAGTATGATGAGTGCAATACATTGTAAGGCTGCTGCTCTGATAACAAGTGAAATTGTCTAGGCAGGAATGGCAATGGTTTCAAATGGATGGAGTGGCTGAGGGGTATTTGGAGGTATATATGAGAGGATTTATAGGTAATGACTGAAATGGTGCTGTATGGAAAAGCGGTTTAAGAAATGGTGTCCATACAGATGGAATATCCTATTGTTTATGTAGCAATGCCCATCCTGAGTGGGACTCAGACCATGAAATCTACTCCTGAACACAGAAGAAAGTCTCATATATAGACACTTATCCACTAGGAAGCTGAAGGATTCCATGAGTCCTCTTGGTGGACAGCTCAGAAAACCATCAGCAATGACTAGTGACTCAGTTACTTCCCACTGGAGTTCATCTATCACTCCCAGATCAGAGTTCTTCCACTTGAGATGAAATCATTCTCCTACACCAGGGCACCATCTTGAACTTGACAAGACCATACAAGTCCATGGCAGCTTTCAAGAACAACTCTCTTGCCATCTGTCTAGAGATGCCCGTACAACATTGGTGATGGCCTTCCTAGTTTTACAGGGCATTACGGACTGCAAAAGATGCAGTCACAAAGTAAAGATGGTCATGTGACTAAATTACTTCTTCATTGCTTTGACCAAACACCCACATGGAACAACTTAGTGAAGAAAGAGTTTGCTTGACTTGTAGTTTGGGGGTTCAGCTCATCAAGAAAGAAAGGCACGGAGAGAGAAGCAGCTCTCAGTTGTGCCAGCCCAAGCTTGGGCTGTTTGCTTAGAACCCAATGGACAGGAAGTTTAGGAAGCAATGGTGGCACTTAGCTGGCTTTCTCCTTTTCCCCTCTTCAGTCAATCTGGGATCCCATCCCACAGGATGGTGCCCCCCACATTCAAGGTGACTCTTCTTTCTCAGTTTATCTTCCTTAGATATGTCCTCACAGACACAACCAAAGTGGAGACTCACTAATACCTTAATTGGCTCTTCAAATTATTCACCAAGCAAGCAAGCCTAAAATCGAACTTGAGACATTATATAGAAAAATTTAATGGTTTATTGGCTGAATTTTTTATGTTTTGGCTGTAAGTATGGCTGCTTTTTAGACATATCACTTTTCCATAAAGGGTTTAGGGCCACCCTAACTCTGAAAGATGCTATATAAAGCTTGATTCTATTTCCAAGGCTGCCATCGAGCCAAAATAAGTCCTGGCAGTCTGTACATTCATTTATACATATATACTGTACCTTCCATAACTGAAAAGAGTTCACAGCACAGATTGAATTCAATATGCTTTCCCTGAAGATGTTATTTTGAAGAGCAGAGTGCTATTACCTAAAATTAAAACAGATAAGAATATTAATTGCATGGTGATTTTATTGCTACCATGTTATCTCCACTGATGAATCTCTTAGCCTTTCCAATTATAACCCCATCCAAATTAAGTATGTTAGTTTAATTAGAAAATATGTGGTCAAGTCTTTATTTGGGAAGGTTGTATCCCCAAATCAGAATGTGACAGCTATTGTCTAGGGAAAGCTTCTTTGGGGCTATTCCAAGGCTACTTGGACTTGATATTTTCTTCATAGACAATGCAAAGCAGAAAACAGAAGCTGGCATGAAGAGGGCAAGATGGCATTCCTTCCACTTTGCACAGTGATATTATTCTGTTAAATTAAAAGAAATGATTTGAAATGATATTTGTTAAAGCTGGCAATTACTGGAAGCATTACAGTCATCACAGTCCTTGGAAGGAATCGAGCAGTGCAGACCAAAACCAGTGAAAGCTTCAGACCTTCCCGTCTGCAAGATGGTTCATCAGGTAGAGAAACACTTATCACTGATAACCTGAGTCAGATTCCCAGGGCACACATGGTGAGAGAATTGACTGTACACACACACACACACACAAATTCAAAACTGTTCACACCTTTCAAATAGTGTTACTTTCAATAGGATATGGTAAAAGAGTAAAATCATCATCTAATAAAATATTCTACTGTATTCAGAAAACAATTCATATCATTACTCACAAATGCACATAATTGGAAGATATATATATATATATATATATATATATCCAATGTTCAGGAAGTGATCAAATTATTGAGCAGCCACACAGCTAATATTCATGACACTTAAAAATTATGGTTTAAAGCCTACATTCTAGCATGAATAGTGTTAAGTATATGATACTCAGTAATGAATTAGGTTTTATGATTATTTGACTAAGTGAGTATTTCATGTAAAATGATTAACTAGTCTGACGAACAGAACCCAAAGAAGTAATGCAGACTGAGGGGCTGACTTGACTGCTTTGTGACGGCTTCTGGCTGTCTATGCAGTGGCGCTGTCCCTACATTCTCGCTGCACCTAAGCCTTTCCAGAAGGGCCTGACCAGAAACTGACAAATGGAAGCTGATGCACTGAGCACCTGAGAGCAGGGTGGAGGAGACGGACAGAAAACACCAGAGCTGTGGATTGGTCTCCTGTCTCCTGCAGTATAACGGATAATAGTGAATCTATCTTGGCTTTACAATGAGTCAGCTTGTTTGGTGCAAACACAGCCCTGGAGCCATCTTGCAATAAAACTATGAAATTGAATGATTGACAGCCCACTCCATAGACAGCTGGGCAGGAGCCCAGGTGAAGTGGGAAAAACAAAAGGACTACATATGGAGAAAAAAATAAGAATAGAGACAGTGAGGAGCTTCAGGTTAATAACTTTGAGGGTTTGGAATAACTCATTACTGTTGAGGAACTTGAGGATGAGTCAGAAAGTGGAGAAGGCCCTCTCCACTCCAAGAGGATTATAAAATAGGAACTCCAAGTCTTTGGCGAGGAGTCGAGAATTCTTCATTCTGTCCCAAGACAGGTATGAAGCCATGTTTTCCAGTATGAACACATCAAGGCTGAGCATGAACGGCTATGGCTCAGCCTGCTCGGCTGACATGCCTTCACTTCACGCTTACATGGAAACCCCTAGACAAGAAAACAGAACAGAGGAACTTTGAGAAAGCCAAGGTAGTGTGTCTGTTATGGCTTCCCACTGTCACATCTGGCTGTAAATGACCTATAACAGATGTTTGTGCTTCTAACACGTGACCCTATAGAATTTGTCATCTGTCACATCCATCAATTTGTGGCAACGGCCTGTTACTCTGTCTTGAAGTGATCTTATGAGTGGTCTTCAAGGGTGGACTTGGTCTCTTTCCAGCAGCCAGCCTCCCCAAGGCATCCTTGTTCCCTAAGTCTCTTTCCTAGAGCATGCTTCTTCTTTGTAGTATCAGCTTTTCGACTAATGCCAGACCTATGACCTCTGTCTCTGCACCCCTGTGTTGTGCCTGTCTGGTCTGGAGAACTAAGCCTGGGGTGTAAGTGAAGCCAGGGATTTTCTGGAGTTTTGTTGTTCTTGTGAACAACTAAAATTGTTACATTTTTTACAACATATTTTGTTATGAAAAAAATATTGGTGGGAGCTGGGCATGCCTAATTCCAGAACTCAGGAGGCAGAGGCAGGTGGATCTCTGTGAGTTCAAGGCCAGTCTGGTCTACAGAACAAGTTTCAGGACAGCCAAGATTGTTACCCTATCTCGGGAAAAAAAAAAGAGAGAGAGAGAGAGAGAAGGGCTAGTGGAAGCTTGCTTTAAAGCAATAGATTTAAAGAAAACAAGTAGCTGCTAGAGTGAGGATGGGGCCCATAGTGCAGTTTTAATGTTCTGAGAAAGAGACACTCTTCTGGCTTAGCTATCAGAGCACAGATGGAGGGAGAACTGAGGGTCAGCACTAACATTTCTCACTTACAGAGACATGAGGAGGGTTTAATGGGATATGGGGTCAGAGGGGCAAGCTGTCTTCCCATCGTTCATCACTCAAATTGAATTACAGAGAGGCTTGGTATCTGAAGATAGATTGAGGAAGTTTTCCTTGGGTGTTAGTTCCAATAATATGTGTGATAGGGATGAAATTATTGGTTGTGATGGTCAGTGCTCATTGTCAACTTGACCAGGATCCAGAATCACCCAGGAGACAAACCTCCAGACACATAAGAGGTATGATCTAGGGTTAGCTTAAACTCTGAGCATACTTTTGAAAGACCACCCTATTAGGATTAAGATGCGAAGACCCATCCACTGTGAAGGCCTCAATTCCCTGGGCCTGAATTCGGACGGTAAAACAAGAGAAGGCACGTTGAACTCAAGCCCTCGTTGCCGTCTGCTACCCGACTATGGATAGGATGTGATCAGCCGCCTCAAACTCCTGTTGCTGCTGTGTCCTCACTCCGATGGCCTGTCCTCTCAAACTGAGTGCCAAACAAAAAACCTGTTTGTGAAGTCACTTTTTGCAGGGTGTTTTCCCACAGCAGCAGGAGAGCTGATAACACCTCAGCTTAGAACATTTCTGTTGATGTCAGTGTCCTTCAGAACACAGGTTAAAATAAGCCACCTTACAGGCCTACTTTTACGCTGATAAACCCTCTCAGTGAAGTAAGTGTCCACAAATGTTCCCAAGAAACATTCTGCTTTATGCCTCTTGGTCATACAGGAACATTTGAAGGTAACGGGAGGCTTCAAGATCACAATGTTCCAGCTGGTTAATAAGCTAACATCGCTGGCACCGCAGATTGTGTTTAAGAATAGCTGTTGGCTTCTTCTGAGTCATAGACTGCACGTTATGGGGGTTTAGCGGATGTAATAAACTGGCCATATTTGTATTGCCCTGTCGATGAGTTTTGACTTAACTGTCCTCAGTGGGGGATATATTGGCAGTGTGGAGGACAGAGCCTGGGGTCAAGAGCTGGAGTCCCAGATTCTGCAGTCAATACGGGAAGCCTTTGCCATCTTGACTTTCTGTCTCCTCATTCACACCCTATCTTTGTTGCTTATGCATTTCTGTTTTTGGTGCCTGCACATGAATGGGTGAGCACACATGCACGCAGAGGCCAAGGGAGCAAGTCAAGTGTCTTCGCCTATTGTTCTCTGCCCTATCCCTTTAAAATGCTCTCTCACTAAACCAGACGCCACCTCAGCAAGCTCCTAGGATCTCCCTGTCCCGTCTCCCCAGTCCTGGGATTACTGGCATGAGTAATTTTAAAGTGGGTGATAAAGATTCGAATTCAGGTCCCGCTGCTTGCACAGCAAGTACTCTTACCCACAGAACCGTCTCCTCTGTTTTAACCTCCCTGTATCTATCGTATAACAAATAACTTTTTTTCAAGAGTCAAATCCGTTGTAACATCAGGTTTTGCCATTGCTGTTTAGACTCTGTCTCATGATTCTGTCACTTCTGGTTCTCTTAAGGGTCCCTTAAGGCTCAGCAGGTGACTGCATCCCTGGATTTGGGAGTGATATGGAGACAGAACAAGGCCAACTTTTCAGATGAGAAGGGAACTTTCAGAATGGGGAGGAGGAGAAAGGGTACAGGAGTGGGGTCCCTTCGGAGCAAGAGTGCTACAGAGGAAAATAATGTGGCAAGGGTACGATGTACAGAGGATGCTGGGAAGGAGTGCCATACAATGAGAGAGGTGCATGCTGGGAAAAGAGGGGATGAAGAGAAACAAAAGACAAAACACTGCAGGAGAAGAGCTTCTGCCCGAAAGATGCGGCACGATTTTTACGGTGAAGAAACTCAAGGTTATTGAAAAGGTTTCCCCACAAAGCCCAAAACGCTGTTGTTGCAGACACAGTAGTGGTTTCTCCTTTGTCAGGGCTAGAAAACAAGATGGACCTTTCTGGCCCAGCGCAAGGGGCTACTGTTTTTGTCTGGTTCTCTGAGCCTGAGTCTGCAGGGCTGAGTTGGCAGCTGGAAGGGAGTAGCTGGAGGGCCGTCTCTGGAGCCAGACTTTCCAGTCAGACTCCCAGCCCACGGACCACAGTAAGGTGGGTTTATGGGTAAGAACAGGCGATTTCAGAATGTCCTATAGGGAGGCAGCGGCTGCGGCTCTGCAGCTCTCTCTCTTCAGCAGAGTTTTCGGAGTTCCTGATGATTCAAAGTCTGACAAGTGGATGCTATTCCAAAAATTACAGGAGGAAAAAGCCCCAGATGATTCAGACAGGACAGACGACCCCGCTTACCACAGGACCTAATTTTACATTTAATAAAGATGGGCTCCCTAGATACACTCCCATGCCGCCACAACCAAATCACGGTGGTAGAATGTGCCTCACCCTCCATCCACACCGTTATTTCCCTTCACAATAACCGCTCTCCACAGTCATATCTAGATAAGTCCTGATCTTCTTCCTGTCACTGCAGGTTAGCGTTGCCTTTGCTAGAATCTTACATGAGCAAAACCATATAACACTTTTTCAAAATTCAGCTGTTTTTAAGAACCAGTCAGTAGCCAGTGTTTTATTTTCATGGCTGAGCAGTAGTCCATTATATAATATACCCACAGAGTTGATCCGTGGATATCTAAATTGCTTCTGTTTTAAGCTATTATGAATAAAGATGTTGTTAACATCAGTTTCTGGTGTAGTTTGGGTCACTATTTCTGTGAGGAAACACAAGGTGAAAAGCATCTTGGGGAGAAAACTTGGCTGATACTTCCATATGATCATCACTGAAGAAAGTCAGAAAAGGGACTCACACAGGGCAGGAGGCAGGAACTATACAGAGACCCTGGAGGGCTGATATGGCTTGCTCCTTGTAGCTTTGTTCAGCCTGCTCCTTATAGAACCCAGAGCCACCAGCCCAGAGACCAGCCTCATGTAAAATGAGCTGGGCCCTCCTGGGCCCTCCCTCATCAATCACTAGTAAGAAAATGCCCTATAGCTCCACCTTCAGGGGCATTTCTCAATTGAGGTTCCCTCCTTTCAGAAGACTCCAGCTTGTATCAATCTGACATAAAACTAGCCAGGACAGTGCCCAAGTCTCTTTGTGTACATCCAGTCTTTGTTTGTTTGTTTTTCTGGTTAAACATAGAGAGTGGAACTTTAATTTTAGCTTCATAAGCAACAGCCCACTACTTTCCTTTCTGGCTTTACCTCTTCATTTCTTCAGCAGCAACTCCTAAGCATCCAGGTATCCCACAGAGAGCCACTGGAATAGTGGGGAATAGTGTCTGATGACCTTAAATGCACTTTCCTAATGACTAGGAGTGGGTAATATTCCTGTGCTTTGTAGGGGATCAGTAATATTCTCTTCATAAAAATTTACTAGGAGTCAGGGTGTGGCATTAAGACATTAAGACTTTTCAACTTTCCTGTGTCTTCTGTAATTAAAGATTTTGTTTGTTTATTCATTCTTTAGTCATTCACTGAACAAGCTCCGAAGTCGCATCTACAGTCGCCCACACTTGCCCATGAACACCAAGGCCAAAGGCTGCAGGTAGCCACAAGCAAAGATTCCCAGCTACGGACCATTCAGAGGAGCCTCTGCTCCCTGTCTGATGGTGGTCACCATCTCTGTTCCCACTGCTAATCTTCTGGGTTGAGGAGAATAACGTCCTCTAGGAAGGCTTCTCCTGGTGTGAGCTGTGACCAGTGTCAGCTTCTGTCTTCCTCCAACCCTGCAGACCTGGGTCAAGGTCCAGATGTGTTGATTTGGAACCACTCTGGGGAGTCAGGTCCTGTGCTGGACACACATTGGCCGGGAGTCAGGTCCTGTGCTGAAGACACACATTGTCTGGGGCCACCCCCTGGGGAGTCAGGTCCTGTGCTGGAGATGCACATTGGCCTGGACCACTCTGGGGAGTCAGGTCCTGTGCTGGACACACATTGGCTGGGCAGTCAGAAAAAGTAAAAGGATGGAGTCAGCCTTGATCATTTATTTAAGAAAACTTCTATTCAACCTGAGCTGTCAGGTTCATTAGTATGTGTAGAAGGAGCTGCGGGCTGCGTTCCTGCCACCCAGCTCCCGACTGCCTGGCTAGCTTATGCCCCAAAATAACAACACACAAATTATATTATTTTAAACACTGCCTGGCCCATTATATCTAGCCTCTTCTTGGTTAACTCTCACATCTCAACTAACCCATTTCTAATAATCTGTGTAGCACCACAAGGCAGTAGCTTACCAGGAAGGATACTAACCTATGTCCATCTTGGGCTGGAGCTTCATCGTGTCTGCCTTGGAGAGGAGAGAGGCATGGCATCTGCCTAACTTCCCTTCTTCCCAGAATTCTGTTCTGTCTACTCCACCCACCTAAGGGCTGGCCTATCAAATGGGCCAAGGCAGTTTCTTTATTAACCAATGAAATTAACTCCTCCATCAAGTATGAAGTTTTTTCTACTCCACATTATTATTTATTAAACAGGCGTGCAGTGAGGGACGCAGTCTTTGCTAGTCCTGGTCACTTCAGCTGTAAACTTCTGTGCACACTGAATCAGCACATTCCATTCAGTGACACTGCCATGTTTCACTGGCTTCCTGTGATTGCCATTGCCCCCTCCTTCCATGCAGCTTAATGCTGCTGGTGTAAACATGACTCTGCAGACAGGTATGCTCAGAGCTTGTTTCTAGCTGAACACCCAGGCAGGGACTGCAGTCTCTTTTCCAGTGCAGCTGTGGAGCTTTAGATTGCGCAGGGACAGCTGTGTCTTGCACCTTCAGATCTTCCCTTCCCTTATATTTATCAATTCAAAGTGCTTTCTAATTTCTCTTTTGGTTGCTTCTTTAGCCCTTGAATCCAACTTTGAATTTTCAAGAGATACTTCCGTTTCTGACTTCCTGTCGTCATCAGCGAGTATGCTTGCCATTGTTTAAAATTTTCATATTCACATTAAGCTTCTTTTTTATCACTGAGTGGGTGGTTTACCCTATTCAGTATTTTAGGTGCACTTTGAGAACACAGGTTTCTGATTTTGTTCATTAGTTTTGACTGAAATTTTGTTCTAAGCATCTATCTGTTCCTTTTCTAATATCTTAATATTCATGATGGCTGAGATGTGTTTCTCTGCCCTCTCGGCTCTATTCATTTTCTCTGAGTGCATTTGAAGCCGTACTTTGCCAGCATGGACACTTGGAAAGGGGATATCCCTCTAACTCCTCTGAAGGTCGGCATTTTTCTCCCACCAGTGGTTTCATCCCAGGGTCTAGGACTAACACTGACTTTCGCATTATACATGTTTGCATGGTAAATATTTATGATCCTTTTCTTTTCTCCTATCTGTGTCTTTATTTCAAGTTCATTTTCTATAGCCTGCATCTGAGTTTTCTTTCTTTCTATAGACTGACAATGTCTGCTTTTCAGTGAGCTCTTAGATCCATTTCTAGCTACTGAGCATCCTACAGTGTCGCTTCCCTCTACATGTTTTATTAAATTCTAATTTCAAATCATTGTAGGCTACCGACTGTGTAACACAACAGACTTACAGAACAACGTCCCGGTTTCCTCTGACCTCTGTGCTTTGTCACACATTTTATTTTGGTATATTACAAAATTAATAAACCCGTATTTTGTGTAAAATATTCAATATCTTAAAATTACAAAAAAGATTAAAAGATGACACCAACCACATTTTAAAAGGCAGGATCCCATTAAGTAGCCCAGGCTCACCTGAAATTCTCACGATCCTCCTGCCTCAGACTCCCTAGTACAGGGACTACAGGCATGGCCACAAAACTCGGCATTGTTTCTGATGATTTTTTTTTTCCACTGGTTATGAAGCTGTTGGGTGAGAGTTGCATTTTAATTTCTTTGAGTATTCATGTTTTCATACTTGAAGACATGCTCCATTGCTTCCGGGCTTGTGTGGAGACAGCCATTACTGCCTTTACCTGTGTGGTTCCCTCCAGCCCCAGAAACTGCTGAACTGATTTCCTCCTACTGTTTTTTTTTTTTTTTAAAAAAAACAATGTTACTGTGACTTGCAATTGTACAGGTTGAAACAGTTTAACTGTGGAATGCAATTGTACAGTTTGAAACAGTGTTACTGTGACATGTACAGTTTTCAGTGGCTCTTGCATATGCATAAGGTTTGTTTAGCTCCATACATGCTGCAAACCAAATTTGAATATTCTCAGATTATTTTTTTAGATTTCTTCTTTTTTATTTTAAGGTTTTTTATTGATTATATTGAGCTCTACATTTTTCTCTGCTCCCATTCCTGCCTCTCCCCACCTCTTTAGCCCTCTCCCACGGTCCCCATGCTCCCAGTTTACTCAGGAGATCTTGTCTTTTTCTACTTCACATGCAGATTAGATCCATGTATGTATCTTTTAGGGTTCTCATTGTTGTCTAGGTTCTCTGAGATTGTGATTTGTAAGCTGGTTTTCTTTGCTTTATGTTTAAAAAACACTTAAGAGTGAGTACATGGGATAATTGTGTTTCTGTGTCTGGTTTACCTTATTCAAAATGTTGTTTTCTAGTTCCATCCATTTGACTACGACATTCAAGATGTCATTATTTTTTTCTGCTCTGTAGTACTCCATTTTTTTAGCCATTGTTTGTTTGAGGGGCATTTAGGTTGTTTCCAGGTTCAGGCTATGACAAACAATGCTGTTATGAACATAGTTGAGAACACGTATTTTTGGCACAATTGAGCACCCTTTGGATATATACCCAAAATGGTATTACTGGGTCTTGAGGAAGTTGTTTGCTAATTTTCTGAGAAATCGCCATACTGGCATCCAAAGGGGCTGTACCAGCTTTCACTCCCACCATCAATGCAGGAGTGTTCCTTTTACCTCACAACCTCTCCAGCCTAAGTTGTCATCAGTGTTTTGATCTTGGCCATTATTACAGAGGTAAGATGGAATCTCAGAGTTGTTTTGATTTTCATTTCTCTAATGACTAAGGATGTTGAGCATTTCCTTAAGGGTCTTTCAGCCATCTTAGATTCCTCTGTTAAGAGTTCTCTTTTTGCCGGGCGGTGGTGGCGCACGCCTTTAATCCCAGCACTCGGGAGGCAGAGACAGGCGGATCTCTGTGAGTTCGAGGCCAGCCTGATCTACAAGAGCTAGTGGTGCACGCCTTTAATCCCAGCACTTGGGAGGCAGAGGCAGGAGGATCTCTGTGAGTTCGAGACCAGCCTGGTCTACAAGAGCTAGTTCCAGGACAGGCTCCAAAACCACAGAGAAACCCTGTCTCGAAAAACCAAAAAAAAAAAAAAAAAAAAAAAAAACTAGTTTTGGGGCTGGAGAGATGGCTCAGCGGTTAAGAGCACTGACTGCTCTTCCAAAGATTCTGAGTTCAATTCCCAGCAACCACATGGTGGCTCACAGCCATCTGTAATGAGGTCTGGTGCCCTCTTCTGGCCTGCAGGCATACACACAGACAGAATATTGTATACATAATAAATAAATAAATAAATAAATAAATAAATAAATAAATAAATATAAAAAAAGAGAGTTCTCTTTTTAGGTCTGAACTCCATTTTCTGTTGGATTATTTGTTCTTTTGATGACCAATTTCTTGAGTTCTTTGTATATTTTAAAGATTAGTTCTCTGTCTGATATGGGGTTGGTGAAGATCTTTTCCCATTCTGTAGACTGCCATTTTGTCTTGTTTACCATGTCCCTTGCTTTACAGACACTTTTCAGTTTCAGGGGGTCCCATTCATTAATTGTCTGTGCTACTGGGATTATATTTAGGAAGTAGTTTTCTGTGTCAATGCATTCAATGTACTTCCCACTTTTTCTTCTATGAGGTTCAATGTGGTTGAATCTACATGGAGGTATTTGATCCATTTGGACTTGAGTTTTGTGCATGGTGAGAGATATGGATCTATTTTCATTCTTCTCCAGGTTGATATCCAGTTATGCCTTCACCAGTTGTTCAATATGCTTTCTTTTTTCATTTTTATATTTTTTATTTCTTTATCAAAAATCAGGTATTTGTAGGTGTTTGCATTAATATCCGGGTCATTGATTCAGTTCCATTGGTTTTCCTTTCTGCTTTTATGCTAATATCAGTCTGTTTTCAGTACTGTAGCTCTGTAGTAGAGTTTGAAGTCAGGGATTGTGATGCCTCCAGAAGCTTTTTTTTATTGTACAGGATTGTTTTGACTATCCTGGGTTTTTTGGTTTTCCATGAGAAATTGAGTAGCATTCTTTCAAGGTCTATGAAGAATTTTGCTGCGATTTTAATGGACATTGCATTGAATCTGTAGATTGCTTTTGGTAAGATTGCCATTTTTACTCTGTTAATTCTACCTACCCAAGAACATGGGAGATATTTCCACTCTCTGGTGTCTTTTTCAATTTCTTTCTTCAAAGATTTAAAGTTCTTGTCGTACAAGTCTTCCACTTATTTGGTTAGAGTTACTCTGAGATATTTTATGCTATTTGTGGTTATTGTGAAGGGTGATGTTTATGGTTTCTTTTTCAGCGTCTTTATCATAGGTATAAAGGAGGGCTATTGATTTCTTTGAGTTAATCTTGTATCCTGCTACATTACTAAAAGTGTTTATGAGTTGTTGAAGTTCCTTGGTAGAATTGTTGGGGTGACTTATGTAAACTTTCATATCATCATCAAATAGTGAGAGTTTGACTTCTTCTTTTCCGATTTGTATCCACTTGATATCCTTTTCTTGTCTTATTGCTCTACCTAGGATGTCATGAATTATATTGAATAGATATGGCATAGTGGACAAATTTATCTTGTTCCTGATTTCAGTGGGATCGCTGGGAGTTTTTCTCCATTTAGTTTGATGTTGACTGCTGGATTGCTGTATATTGCCTTTATTATGTTTAGGTATGTTTCTTGTATCCCTGGTCTCTTCAAGACCATTATCATGAAGGGATGTTGTATTTTGTCAAAGACTTTTTTGCATCTAATGAGATGATCATGTGGGTTTTATTTTTTAGTTTGCTTATATGGTGGATTATATTGACAGAATTTTTTATGTTGAAGCATCCCTGGATCTCTGGGATGAAGCAGACTTGATCATGGTGGGTGATGTTACTGATGTGTTCTTGGATTTGATTTTCCAGTATTTTATTGAGTATTTTTGCATCAATGTTCATGATTGAGATTGGTCTGTAATTCTTTTTCTTAGTAATGT
Source organism: Chionomys nivalis (assembly GCF_950005125.1). Lineage (NCBI taxonomy): Eukaryota > Metazoa > Chordata > Mammalia > Rodentia > Cricetidae > Chionomys > Chionomys nivalis. The sequence continues at coordinate 9,996,213 of NC_080098.1, read as the reverse complement.
CTTTATGTGGTTTGGGTATCAGGGTAATTGTAGCCTCATAAAAAGAGTTTGGCAAAGTTCCTTCTGTTTCTATTGTGTGGAACAATTTGCTAAATATTGATATTAGTTCTTTGAAAATCCTATAGAATTCTGAGCTGTAACCATCTGGTCCTGGGGGGTTTTTTGGTTAGAAGACATTTGATGACTGTTTCTATTTCTTTGGCAGTTCTGGGTTTATATAATTTGCTTATCTGGTCTTGATTTAATTTTGGTAAGTAATAATTATCCAGAAAATTGTCCATTTTTTTTAAGTTTTCCAATTTAGTGGAGTACAGGTTTTCAGAATATGACCTGATGATCCTCTGTATTTCCTCGGTGTCTGTTGTTATATATCCCTTTTCATTTCTGATTTTGTTAATTTGATAGTCTCCCTCTGCCTTTTGGTTAGTTTAGATAAAAGTTTGTTTTGTTGATTTTCTTGAGGAACCAACTCTTTGTCTCATTGATTCTTTTTATGGCTTCCTTTGTTTCTATTTTCTTGATTTCAGTTCTCAAATTGATTATTTCCTGCCATCTAGTTCTCTTGACTGAGTTTGCTTCTATCACCATGCACAAAACTCAAGTCCAAATGGATCAAAGACCTCAATATCAATCTGAACACACTGAACCTGATAGAAGAGAAAATGGGAAGTACCCTACAACATATGGGCACAGGAGATCACTTCCTATGTATAACCCCAGCAGCACAGACATTAAGGGCAACATTGAATAAATGGGACCTCCTGAAACTGAGAAGCTTCTGTAAAGCAAAGGACACTGTCACTAAGAAAAAAAGGCAGCCTACTGACTGGGAGAAGATCTTCACCAACCCCGCAACAGACAAAGGTCTGATCTCCAAAATATATAAAGAACTCAAGAAACTAGATGTTAAAATGATAATTAACCCAATTAAAAAATGGGGCGCTGAACTGAACAGAGAATTCTCAACAGAAGAAGTTCAAATGGCCAAAAGATACTTAAGGTCATGCTCAATCTCCTTAGCGATCAGAGAAATGCAAATCAAAACAACTTTGAGATATCATTGTACACCTGTCAGAATGGCTAAAATCAAAAACAGCAAGGATAGCCTTTGCTGGAGAGGTTGTGGAGAAAGGGGTACCCTCATCCATTGCTGGTGGGACTGCAAACTTGTGCAACCACTTTGGAAATCAGTGTGGCGGTTTCTCAGAAAAATTGGGATCAACCTACCCCTGGACCCAGCAATACCACTCTTGGGAATATACCCAAGAGATGCCTCATCATATGACAAAAGCATTTGTCCAACTATGTTCATAACAGCATTATTTGTAATAGCCAGAACCTGGAAGCAACCTAGATGTCCTTCAATGGAAGAATGGATGAAGAAAGTGTGGAATATATACACATTAGAGTACTACTTTGCGGTAAAAAACAATGACTTCTCGAATTTTGCATGCAAATGGATGGAAATAGAAAATACTATCCTGAGTGAGGTAACCCAGACCCAAAAAGAAGATCATGGGATGTACTCACTCATAATTGGTTTCTAGCCATGGATAGGGGCCACTGAGTCTATAATTTGTGATCCTAAAGAAGCTAAACAAGAGGGTAAACCCAAGAAAAAACATATAGTTATCCTCCTGGCTATGGGAAATAGACAAGATTACCGGGCAAAAAATTGGAATCTTGGGGGTGGGGAGGGATGGGGGTGAGGGGAGATGGGGAGAGAAAAGTGTGAAGGAGAGGATGAGGGGAACTGGGGGAAACGGGATGATTGGGGATAAAGGAAGGTTGGATAGGGGAGCAGGGAAACTCATATCTTGATTTCTATAATTCCCTCAGCTTGTGTTTTCCTTATTGTCTCTATTTCAGTTTTCAAGTTGAATAGTCAGTTTCTTTCACATGTTTGATTGCTTTTTCCTGGTTTTTTTAAGGGATTTTTTGATGTCTTCCAGTTTTTTGTTTGTCTTTTCCTCCATTTCTTTAAGGGAATTTTTCTTTTCCTCTTTAAGGGCCTCAAATATTCTCCTAAAGTTATTTTTAGGTCATTTTCTTATGCTTTAATCTATACTTGGTTGTTCAAGTCTTGCTGTTGTAGGGCCACTAGTTTTTATTGGTATTGTGTTGCTCTTTGTGTTGTTGCATGTGTTCTTACCTTTTCTATCCATCTTTTCCTCTGATTGGTGTAGTTGGGACTGTCTGTGACTCTGGTGATCAGTCTTCCAGGTGCCAGTGGATTCGAGGCTCAGATGGTTGCTTCTCATAGTGCAGTTAGTGCCATGGTTCCAGTCACCCTGTTAGTCACTCTGTGTTCCTGGAGGTCACTTGGTGTTCCTGGGGTTTGTTCTGCTCCTGTGAAGTTCACTATCTTAGGCGTTCTCTGGCCTAGGTCAATGGCTCAGTCCTGTTTCTATAAATGTACCTGGTCTGGATCCCAGGATTGGCGTTGGTCCTGCAAAAGTCTCTGGCTCCAATCTACTATTCCCTTGGAGGTCCCAGACTCGGGTATGCCCAGACCTGCAGAGGTCCTGGCTCGGGCCTATTACCTCAGAGGTCCCAGACTCACACCCAGACCCACAGAAGTCTCTGGTTCCTGCCCACTCCCTCAGAGGTCCCAGACTCATGCCCGGACCCACAGAGGTCTCTGGATCTGGCCCACTTCCTCATGTTGCTCCCCTGTACCTGCTCCTATGGAGTTTGTTGACTCAGGCCTGCTCTTGCCTAGGTTACTGGCTCAGTCCCATTTCTGTAAATCAGATAAAATATTTTATCTTTCATTCTCTGTTTTATGAATATAAAATCAAATATTTTCACTACTCAATATTGTCCCTCAGGAACTGAGACTCTTGCTCCCCTCCATTTTTTACTTTCTTATTCTCTACAGAATTCTGTGTAGATTCTAAAGCTTTGTGTTCAACTTCTCTGCCCTTTCCAGTCTTTGTATTGTGTTGAAATAATTTTATCTTAAAATCTGATTTTTCTCATTAACTAAAAATTGAATTAGAATATTTTAAAATGTATTTTACATTTTACCTCATGATGTTTGTGTTTTCCTATAAATCCTTTAGTGAATTTATTATAAATAATTTAATTTTTATTGCCAGCTTTATCTTCTCTCCTTTGGGGGCTCTGATGTGTTCTTTCTAAATGACGAATGTGCTGTGCTATTCCTTTGTGAACTTGAGTTTTCAGAAGGAATGAAACCACACCTACTAAGGTTGTTGACTGGCATTCCCTTGATTTTTGGAGAGCTGGAGTGTTGGCAGGTTCCACGGGAAATTTTCCTGGGCTACCTTCTTCACTTCAGCACATGGCCCACCTGTGACTGACCCAGCATCTTTCTCACCATCAGATGGAATGTGCTAACCCACCACTAACTTCTCCCCACTCAAAAGCAAAGGCTGTCATCTGAGAACATTGAGACTTGTCTGGCAGAGACCCCAGCACTTCGCTGCAGCAATGACTTTGACAGAAACCTTGCTTTGTGACTCTTTGTGTGCTGTTACTATAAACACTTCACTAAATGGTTTCCATTTTGAAACACAGTTTTTGGTTAACCTGAGTCCATGTTTTGGGGGCCACAGTCACTCATATTTTATTCCAGAACAAGCATTCTCTTATTCTGTCTCCTGTGACACCGCCATCTACATCCATTAGAAGCAGGGCTGTAATTAGTCTGATGCTTGAGTGTTAGATGCTGCTTTCTTGAACAGATCTGGCTTTGTTCTCAAATATGCTAAACTATGTGAGAATCACCTGAACCTTTGGAAGCTTGTTTTAAATCCAAGTCTGAGCACGTAGAACATTGTCTTCGCTTTATGTGTACCTTTTACCAAATACTAACCTACTACCTCTCAGGCTCTCTGCGCATACCATTCTTGCTGGGAGCTGACCACTTCTCAACCTTGTGAACTGGAGCTGTTACCCAGCACCTCATACCCATCTTCCATGAGTTTCATGGAATTTTACTCTCCATGTGTAGGAGTGGTACTTCCATAATTCCTAGGTGACCTCCATCTCACACCTATGAAGATCTATCTTCTTGCACATACCTCCTCCTCTCTGGAACTCTACTCGTTCCAACCATCTCAAACCCTACAGGATTGAATATTCATCTCAAAACAGGGATCTTCTCAGCTTTCTCCTGCCTGCATGGCTGCCCAGACAAATGCATAAAGCAAGGTTGGGAGTGAGCCTCACTTTCTGTTTTTCTTTTCTTTCAAGGAGTCAGTCTTATATTGCGTTTTATCTCAAGTCTAGAAACTTTTCTGTTTGTAGCAGGGCATCAAATCCTATGCTTTCATCATGTTTTGAGTGAAATATCCCTCAAAAAACAACAAAAATATTAAGTTACACACTCATACTTGATAGCATAGACAATGTAGGTTGTAACCACTTGTACTCTTTTCAGTTTAACCATAGTATTAAAGCTAATTTTTATCCTATAACTTTGTATTTCTGCAAATACACTTTTCAGTAGACTTTCCCTCCAAATATGGGCAAAGGAATTAATTAAGTAACGTTAATGGAAGTTAAACATATTTCTACTGAAACTTTAAATTCGAGTATTTTTTAACTTAAGAAATTGCATGTTGTTATAAGGTATTCTGTCCCTTAAGGACACATTTATTGTCCTATTTTCTAATGGACAGAAGAGCACTGAGCCCCTAGATGATTATAAGGAGCAGGGTCCTGTTCTATCTTTGTCTCTTTCCTTTCCATTTGATTGATCCTTAATGAGTATTTCAAGGTCCAACTCAAATCCACTGCTCCTGGGAATCTTACCCAACAAATTCATCCTTATTTTAGTTATGATAAAGCTAAACAACTGCTAAGAAGAAGATCATAAAAGGTAGATCCTTGAAGCAAAAGGAAATTCTCTCTCAGCTAGAAGTTTCAAACAAAGCAGGGAAGTTCCTCCCAAAATTTCTTTCATCCTTGGGTGTAGAACCCTTATGCATCCTCTAAGTGGTCCGAGCTGGGTTCCCACCACTATCTGTTCTAGGAGAAAGTTTAATGGATAAGATACATGTAGGTGTGTTCGTCACAAACCCACAAGGTCATTGTTATGATAAGAGAGGCTGCAGTGTGCAGTCTAACTGGGCAGCAGGGCTGGGGGAGAATGAAGCAGGGCATTTGGTGAACAGCTAGCATTTCACTCATTCAGCCTTCCTGTCTCAGAACTCAACTCTTTTCAGATCTAGTAATGCAGTCAGCCTGGTTCTCAGACAGGACAGAAGAGACTCTCAAAGTTTCATGTGCTTTTTTGACAGACAAAGAGAAATATTGCTTACCCTTGTTTACAGACTTGCTTTCCAAACAGTACTCTGCACTCTTACTTGGGTGTTTTCATGACTCCCCATTGGTTAAAATGATTGGATTTTATACTGAGACTTCCTCCAGTCCAGTTTCTGTTAGAGCTCACTTCACCACAGCTTTGGATGCTCCACCAGGGCCAGGTGGAAATCTACCTTTGTGACTTCAGGGAGTTACTTAACTCCTCTGAAGTTTGGTTTTGTGTGTGTGTGTGTGTGTGTGTGTGTGTGTGTGTGCATGCATTAGTGTTTGCCCATGAGGGTGTCTGTATGTTGGATTCCCTGGAACTGGAGTTAGCCAGTTGTGAGCTTCCTCGTAGTTGTCAGGTCCTCTGGAAGAGCAGTCAATGCTTTTAACTGCTGAGCAATCTCTCCAGCCCCTAGTTTTGGTCTTCTAGAAGAGCAATAAGCACATGTTTTTCAAACAGGCACCACTGTAAATACTGGTCTGAGAGGCAGTCTACTGCCTGAGAAACTCCAAAAGCCCCTCCTTGTTTCCACTCTCTTTTCCCTTTTCACATTTCCCAATGAAATCCCAGCCCTCAAAAATCTGTTCCTACAAGGCATAGTTGCACAAAAGAACAGAATTCTAATCTGGAACAGCAGTTCCTCCAAGGGCATTCCCAACATTCCATTGGAAAACAAGCATTGGTTACACTTAGAAAACTCAGCCATGACAGTCAGAAAAGAATATTGATTATTTTACTTTTTGTCTTTTTTTAAGTGTAAGAATCTACTTAGGAATCCAAGAAAATTGGTAAGGTCATCTGTCTGGACATCTCCATATCTAAATTTCCTCACAGATGTCCATGTGGTCTTAAATAAAGTACCCAGTCATCAGCATCTTTAAAAACTGATCATCACAGCCTGTGGGGATGCCTGTGACTGATACCTCACTAGGAGTGCGTGTTTCATTTCCTAATTGAGACTGGAAGAACATCGGTAGTTTGCCTAAGATTTCTGAGAACTGAAGCAGTTTTAATCCCAACCTATTTATTTTATTTTATTTTTTATTGAAAAAAAAAATTTTCCACCTCCTCCCTGCCTCCCATTTCCCTCCCCATCCTCCCGCCCCTCTCCCCCTCCCCCCACTCCTCTTCTCCTCCCTCTCCAGTCCCAGGAGCAGTCAGAGTTCCCTGACCTGTAGAAAGTCCAAGGTCCTCCCCCCTCCATCCAGATCTAGGAAGGTGAACATCCAAACTGTCTAGGCTCCCACAAAGCCAGAACCTGAAGTAGAATCAAAACCCCGTGCCATTGTCCTTGGCCTCTCGTCAGCTCTCATTGTCCGCCATGTTCAGAGAGTCCAGTTTTATCCCATGCTTTTTCAGTCATAGTCCAACTGGCCTTGGTGAGCTCCCAATAGATCGGCCCCACTGTCTCAGTGGGTGGGTGCACCCCTCGTGGTCCTGACTTCGTTGTTCATGTTCTCCCTCCTTCTGCTCCTCATTAGGACCTTGGGAGCTCAGTCCGGTGCTCCAGTGTGGGTCTCTGTCTCTATCTCCATCCATTGCTAGTTGAAGGTTCTATGGTGATATGCAAGATATTCATCAGTATGGCCACAGGATAGGTTCATTTCAGGTTCCCTATCGTCAGGTGCCCAAGGAACTAACTGGGGACATTGCCCTGGGCATCTGGTAGCCACTCCAAGTTCAAGTCTCTTGCCAACCCTTAGGTGGCTCCCTTAACTAAGATATGAGTTTCCCTGCTCCCCTATCCAACCTTCCTATATCCCCAATCATCCCGTTTCCCCAATTCCCCTCATCCTCTCCTTCACACTTTTCAAAACAACTTTGAGATATCATCTTACACCTGTCAGAATTGCTAAAATCAAAAACACCAAAGATAGCCTTTGCTGGAGAGGTTGTGGAGAAATGGGTACCCTCATCCATTGCTGGTGGGACTGCAAACTTGTGCAACCACTTTGGAAATCAGTGTGGCGGTTTCTCAGAAAAATTGGGATCAACCTACCCCTGGATCCAGCAATACCACTCTTGGGAATATACACTATATACACATTAGAGTACTACTCTGCGGTAAAAAACAATGACTTCTCGAATTTTGCATGCAAATGGATGGAAATAGAAAATACTATCCTGAGTGAGGTAACCCAGACCCAAAAAGAAGATCATGGGATGTACTCACTCATAATTGGTTTCTAGCCATGGATAGGGGGCCATTGAGTCTATAATTTGTGATCCTAAAGAAGCTAAACAAGAGGGCGGACCCAAGGAAGAACATATGGTTATCCTCCTGGCCATGGGAAATAGACAAGATTGCCGGGCAAAGGGTTGGAATCTTGGGGGTGGGGTGGGATGGGGGTAGGGGGAGATGGAGAGAATCCCAACCTATTTTATATTTAAGTCTTGCTCTTGACTTGATCTGGAGACCAGACTGGCCTATCATTCATGCTGGTTAGAGATTTAAGACTCAAATATTATGAATCTGGGTCAAGGGAAAGTCAAAGCAAAGCCAGTTACCTCGAAGATATCACACTGGTAGCTACTCTTTGAAATGAGCACATGTGCAGCTCAGCTGTGCTCACTTTTGAAGATGTAGAAATCTGAAATAGCACACATACACACACATGCATGCACATGCATGTCCACACACATACACATGCATGCGCATACACATACATATGTATACACGCACATAAAAAGATAGGCAGATGACAGACTATAGAGAACTGTTTGCCTTACACTCACAGCCCAGGATGCTTGGGAGCACACGGGGGTTCCATGGCAGGGCCATGATTTGGGGATCCCAGCAGAACTTCCCTTTCCATCACGTTCCCGCTGTCTAAGATGGCACCATTAAGGCACATTTGCTAGTGTGCCAGGTCACATTCTAGTCCATCATCTTCCTTCTCCTGTGAGAGGGTCCCATGGTCTTTAGTCTTTTCCTAGGCCAACATTGCAGACTTCCTTCTTGATTTATGTCTTCTCCACCCATACATACCCACCATGTACTGCTTCGGCATCATCACTGACGCCCACATTACAGCCCCACATTTTATTTGAGCATGTGCTTATGTTTTATCATAAATATTCACAGAAAGACAGCACTAATCCCCACACATCACACAAAACACCGACTCCTATGTCTGTGCTCAGCTAACACAGTCTATTGTGCTGTTGCTTATTTTACTTACACATTTCTGTGTACCAAAAAGTATTCTGTGGCTTTACATTTTTTGTGTGTCCTGTTGATCCTTGGAAGAACTGGATGCACTATGTGTTACCTGATCTGGGGACTGTTTTGCTTCCTTTATGTCCATCTTGGACTTACTTGCCACCTGTTTCAAAGCTTTTAAGATTTGGGGACAGCAAAATGGCTCATTGAGTAAAGGTACTTTCCACCAAGCCTGATGATTTGTGTTCAATACCTGGAACCCAAGGAGTAAAAAAAAAAAAAAAAAAAAAAAGAAGCAATGCCTGACTATTTCCAACTGTGTGCATAACATGAGTACACACACACACACACACACACCAAAATGTAATTTAAGTTGTTTTTAAAAGCTTCTAAGATTTTGCCTTTCACTTGACTTGCAATGTAAACTCAATTGGTGAAAACCCAAATGGGTTTAAATTTTATAGTAACAGCATAAGGGAAAAAACAACATGAAAGAAAAAAACAAGCTGACATTTCTGTCCCTTCAGAACCTAAATAAAGAAAAAAAAAGACTTACTTGGATCTTCGACTCTAAAGCAACTCATTTATTTAATTTTGGTTTATCATTGACACACTGGCGTATGAAGCATGTGTGGTGGGAATGAATCCCAAGTGAGTGTGATTGTCTTGATGTCTAATATGCAGGAATCAGTGTGTGAGATTTTTTAATTGCACAATTAGCATGTGCCCCCCTTAACTCTAAAGCTGCATCTGTACCCCCCTTGGCTTTTCCAATACCTAAGCCCTAGGGAGGAGAATATCTATGTAGCATGGTGGTTCAATACTAAGTACGGTATCCAGAGCCTAAATGTATGAACAGATAGAAATAACTAAAGATAAGCTATAAGGAAAGTGAGACCTGTGACATCATGCATGCTAATGAAGCCATCATTTGGAGGACTTGCTGCTCAGAAAAACTACAACTCTGCGCTGAGTCTCAAGAGGATACACGTGGCCGTGTGGAGCACATGAACAGACAGGAGCCATCATGAGCTCCATTACTGAATGCTACTTTAAATTTCCCTAGTCAGTGCTTTCTAGTTTATGAAATATATCCACTTTTAGTCTCTAATATATTTCATGCACTTAGCCCAATCTGTCACTTAAAGAAGAGGGCTTTGCTCGTGGCCATCAGGAAACCCAATATTATGATAATGCAGCAATCATTTAAACTCTTAGCAGTAAAAACATCATGCATGTGAGTAAAGTTAACTGAGAAGTGCTGTCAGCGAGAATAGAGAATTGTGGGTATTAAAGTCACATAGGCTACAGGAAGCTGAACCAAAACTTCCTGAGTTTTAAAACATCCAGCACCTAGGTTCAAATTTACCTATCTAATATCCAATGTTCAAATTTACCTATCTAATATCCAATTGCACAAAAGCTTTCAATAAATACACTGTTCACTGATAAATAGAAAAGTATAACTCAGTTAGATTGGAGAGAATGTCCATGAAGAAGCAGGTTGAAGATCCAACCAGATCTATGATACTTAGTAAACACAGAAAGCCAAAGGAAATTCTTTGTGTACCTTAAGACTTGAAATGTCTTTCTCAGATGAAACTTAAAATATGAACACTGAGTGGCTTATTAATCACTTCCTTCCATCAATACAATGGCCAAAGTATGAGTTCTTGCTTCTACCACCCAGGGCCTCCAAAGGCCTGGTATTCAAGGCTTCATCCCCAGCCCGTGGGTCTATCAGAACGTGGTAGAAACATTGCTTGGGGCCCAGTAGGAGTCCTTCTGGTCATAGAGCCACACCCTCAGAAAAGCCTATGGGCCCCAGCCTTTCATCTTCCTTTTCTCCCCATGTGGTGGCCTTCCGAAGCCTAAAACGATGAGTCTAACCAGTAATGAACTGAAGGCAACATTGTGAGATTAAATTGGCCTTTTCTCTTTACAGATCAATGGTCCTAAGTGTTTTGCTATAGCAATGGGAAATCACCTAACACAGCCTGAAAGAAAGCCAGAGTCCTGTTGCCAAACTTAAAGTAGATAGGCTGAGAAGTCATTGCCCTTTTGGCTGGAGGTCTCTTGTTTTCAGCTTTACATAGGGGCAGATTGTAGTGTTCCTGGATACATCGTGCTTCTCAACTTTACATAAACAACAGAACCTTCTTTGGAGACATGACGGAAAACTGAGCTGTTGACAGGTCAAGATTCCTTGCCTGGGAAAGGTGGAGATGTGTGACAAACACATGAAAGCATGAACTTTTAAGGCAGTGCCATCTGATGATAGCACATTTCAGGAAATCAGGGGCTGCTAACCAGACAACTGCATCCATCTCCACTCGAGACAGCTGCATCCCATGTCCCTACCAAAGACACTTGTAGAACATGCACAGACACCATGTGAGAGACAGGGGTCCTAGAGCTGACACGTGCCACATCAACATCAGAAGTGAAAGCCCTCTACAGTGGAACTATATTCTTCTCCCTCCTTTGATTCTGTAGGTTGGGGCTGTGATAGCTAGTCTTGCTGAGTCTAGATTCAACCAAGAGACAAGCTGCTAGACACACCTATGAGGGGTTTTCTTCACGGGACCACCACGGCAGGCCGGAGGTGGTTTGAGAAGAAAGGTTTGCTTTTTGCTTTACTGCCTTCACCTCTAACAGTTCATTTACTCGCTGTCGCTGCGATCTGAATATAGAAAGAGGCCAACAGCCTGCTAAAACCAACTGGAACTGACTGGAGAAAACCTCCTCGAGACCAGTCAAGCTCGTGCATTGGTAACTTGCACATGGCTCCCCTTGAGTCAATTGGGAGCCTGCCGAGGAGCCCAGAGACGGATGACGCCATGACATCAGATGGCCAGAGCCAATCAACAAGAGACAATGCAGCATTCCAGATGACAACGCCTCCTGGGTCCCTGGAGGGGTTATGGGCATAAAGGCCTGCCTAACTCCTGCAATAAATGAGTCTGCTCTGCCACTTGACTGACTCTTGGAATCTGTGTCATTGACTCTGTGCCATCTTACCCCCACCCCCAGGGTGTGCTAGCAGGAGACAAGTGACAACTGGCACCGAATCCTGGGGCTCCCAGACCCGTGGTGGCATGGGCTTGGACCCAGTGTGAGTCAGGGTCTTGTTTTTGTTGGCTTTGATCATATTCTGGGCCCTGATTTTTGACCTTTTCTGCTGTTGTACCAGATGGTCCTAGCTGGTTCACTTTATTTCTGCAGCCAATAGTCACCCTCTTTTTGCAACACAGTTTAGTGTCCCTCTTCAGTGTTTTCTTGGTAGGTTGGCCCCTTTAAGTTCCATGTTCTTTGCCTCTTAAGAGGTAAGTGAGGAGGCCCCTTTTCCATTTTCTGTGTCTGTCTTGTCTGTGGCTAGCGAGGAGCACCTCTGATTTTTGGTTTGTCTGGTGTCTCCATGTAAGGGCTGACCCTCCAGGAGGTGGAACCCAGGTGGAACCCCTGACTGCCGCTCCTCATCCACAGACACTGTATGGGCATACAGCCATGGCCTATGTCCTTCCTGGCTCTCTCTGTCCTCCTCTCTTTGTCTGAGACCCCACCTTTGTCACAGATATTTTTCCCACTTTATTGTTAGGGTGTCTACCATGCCCTCCTGGTAAGAGAGGCACGAAATAAGAACACGAAAATCCCTCTATATCAGTCCCACGCACCAACTTTAACCTGGTTTGACACCATTCTTGGTGACTGGAATCACTGTGACCCTACTAATTGCATGGTCATGTGATCCCTCCCTTTGTCTGAGAGAGATGCCTCTTTAATGACACCTTTTTCTGTATGTATCTGATGCTCCTTCTTCTTTCTGTTAACCAGCATTACTATCTCCAGCAGTGATCTAATTGTCCTGTCATTTGGCAGCCTGCTGGTTTGGCTCCATTTTGGTGCACAGCCATCTGGGTACCTGTTGTCAGTGACACCCACTTTTATGCTATGACCATCATGGCACAGGCCCCATTACAACCATTGAGTTGAATCAAGCATAATTTAAATATAACAGCCACCGTTGTCACAGTCATCTGTTGGAGAAGCTGAGCTGCTTGGTCATTCCTGGCCGCTTAGCCTCGAAATAATCACACAGAAACTGTATTAATTAAATCACTGCTTGGCCCATTAGCTCTAGCTTCTTAATGACTAACTCTTACATATGAATTTAATCCATTTCTATTAATCTGTGTATCATCATGTGGCAGTGATTTACCAGCAAAGTTTCAGCATGTCTGTCTCCAGTGACGGTGGCTCCATGGTGTCTCTCTGATTCTGCCCTTCCTTCTCCCAGCAGCATTCAACTTAACTTTCCCTGCCTACTTAAGTTCTGCCTTGCTATGGGTCCGAAATAGTTTCTTTATTCATTAATGGTAATCATAGCACACAGAGGGCACTCCCACATCACCTCCCCTTTTCTGTTTAAATAGAAGGTAAGGATTTAACCTTAACATAGTAAAATTACATATAGCAAAACAGGTATCAACCAAGAATTAGTTACAATATTAATATCTACTTTATCTTTTATCAGAACTAAGAAAAACTATAATTTCTTCAACTCCATCAAAGACTCCAGAAGGATACAATATTACCTAAGTAAACAGGAAGTGCATTGTAAGATACTTCCAGAACTCTAGAATTGAACATCTCCATGCCTGGACAGTCACCCAAAGTTCTTCTGTAATGTTGGTGCATCCATCTTCAGCCTCCAGGTCCATAGTATCCAGCAGACTTTTCATGAAGCAGGAAATCTCAAAGACAGTTCCACCTACATTGGCAATTTGTTAGTCATTTTCCTCTGTGTCCTGCAGAACGTCTGGCAGACTCTTTGATGAAGCAGGAACCCCAAAGGATCGTCTCACCTTTAGGCGAGTTCAGCAGTCATTTCTATGTGGGTCCTGCATGTCCAGTTCATCAGTCCAGGCAGGAGCAGTTTCTTGCACAAATGGCTAGCAAACTCCTCTTCAATGCCCATCTTCCTCTTGAAGTAGCTTGTGCTGCCAGGAGCAGATGTGTCTCCTTATCATAAAAAGTCTTAAGATATTAAAACATTTTAAATGCCATATTCTGAAGGTCTCTGAAAGCTTTGAAGAATACCTATCTAACTGAAAAATATCTCTATATATCTAGAAAAATCTAACTAATGTGACTACAAACTTGACTATTATAGATGATTATCTATTAACCTATATTTCTTAATTATACATTACATTTTTAAATAAGCTACACAAACACAATACCTTAATTAAGATCAGAAATACATATACATATAACAAAATTGACCTTAAATTTGTATCAATAAACCAAGATCCATACTAATGCAAATATTTATATCTATATCATCCATCATTGCCAGCATTGCTGGGGCCACTATGGCCACTGTTGCTCTGACACAACAACTACTATTGCAGAAATGCTCAACAAGGTGGTCTCATGGTCCATGGAGGCTTAACAAGCTCAAGAACTCTTTATATCAACTCATTCATATTCACCAACACCAGGTTGATCTGTTGACTGAGGAACTAGATATGGTCCAGGATATGATTTTTTTTTTTTTTTTTTTGTTTTTCGAGACAGGGTTTCCCTGTGGTTTTGGAGCCTGTCCTGGAACTAGCTCTTGTAGACCAGGCTGGTCTCGAACTCACAGAGATCCGCCTGCCTCTGCCTCCCAAGTGCTGGGATTAATGGCGTGCGCCACCACCGCCCGGCCAAGGATATGATGTTATTGGCAAGTGATCTCTGCTTTAGATCTATAGGCCTGGCCCTCTACCAGGTCAATACTATCTCCTAGGCAAGGACACAGCTTGCCCAATACATTACAGGTCCTTGGTCAGATAAATATTTAACTCTGTGTACAGATTTATTACCTTAACATGACGAGGTGTCTGTGATAGTTTTTGAAACTAGTTTTATTATTAAAATTTGAAAAAAAAAATTAAGAGACTAAGTATCCTTCTTAAGTGTTTCCCACAGCACATCAGACAACAGGCAGCCACTATGGTGACTTTTCAGGTTCTAATGGCTCTTAGACAACTCCCTAATGGCTCATGGAGATTTGAAAGTTGTCCTCTTAAGATGGTTCTCCTGCTGGGTGGGGGTGGCACACGCCTTTAATCTCAGCACTCAGGAGGCAGAGGCAGGCAGATCTCTGTGAGTTCAAGGCCAGCCTGGTCTACAAGAACTATCCAGGACAGCTAGGGCTCTTACACAGAGAAATCCTGTCTAAAGAAAAACCAAAAAATATAAAAAACAAACCAAACAAACAAAAGATGGCCCTCCTTCCACCCAGGAATGCTCTCCAAGGAGGACATCCTTTGAGGGCTGATAGTCAATTATGGGTAAGATTTTGGCAAGCCAACATAAGGCAGACACAGTACAGTTGCCAGGTACCCCCTGAGTTGGTGACAACAAGGCCAGAGCAACAGAACTCCGACTCAAAAGTAAATTAAAAGAGTAGATGTGTAGGAGGAAACCAACAGCCAACTAAAACTGGCTGTGCTGCCCAGGAGGAAATCTTTTCTGAGACAGTCAAGCACATGAATTGTTAACTTCCCCTTGAGCCAATCAGGAGCCTGCTGCAGAGCCTGGAGACTGATGATGCCATGACATCAGATGGCCAGAGTCAATGAAGGAGAGACAACAACATTCTAGATGACACTGCTTCCTGGGAGGGGGTGTAGAGGTCCATCTAATACCCACAATAAACAAGCCTGCTCTGCCACTTTCCTGACTCCTGGAGTGCATGCCATTGGTCTTACCCCCACCTGCAGAGTGTGGTAGCATGTAGTAGGGAGCTGCGGGCCTCTTCCCACAGCCCGGCTCATGGTTGCCTGGCTAGCTTATGCCCCAAAATAAAGACACACAAACTCTATTCTTTTAAACACTGCTTGGCCCATTTCTGTTCATGTATGTAGCACCCCAAGGTGCGCTTACCGGGAAGATTCTAGCCTACGTCCATCCTGGGTCGGAGCTTTATCGCATCTGCCGGGGAGAGGGGAGCATGGCGTCTGCTCCAGAGAGCAGAGCTGTCGAGTCTGAGCTCACTTCCTCTTCCTCCCAGCATTCTATTCTGTTTACTCCACCTATCTAAATTCTGCCCTATCAGATGGGCCAAGGCAGTTTCTTTATTTTTAACCAATGACCTTCCTCCATCATTTCCCCTTTTTCTGTTTAAACCAAAAAAAAGGAAGGCTTTAACTTTAACATAGCAAAATTACATACAACAAAACAGTTATCAAGTAAAAATTACAATATTTACATCTATTTTATCTTTATCATAACTAAGGAAAACAATAACTATCTATATATTCTTTAACTCCCTCAAAGACTCCAGAAGGATATATTACCTAAGCAAACAAGAAATAAGCAACTTTCAAACTCTAGAAATGACAGAGACATCTCGCTGCCTTGACAGTCACCCAAAGTTTCTCTGTACCGTTGGGGCACCCATCTTCGGCCTAAAGGCCCATAGTTTCCAGCACACATTTCCATGAAGCAGGAAATTTCAAAGTCAGTTCAGTCACTATCTGCTATGTCCTGCAGAATGTCTCGCAGACTCCTTCATGAATCAGGAACCCCGAAAGATCATCTCACCTTTAAGCAAGTTCAGCAGTCCTCTCTCTGCGGGTTCTCTATGTCCAGTTTATACAATAGTCCAGGCAAGAGCAGTTTCTTGCCCAAATGGCTATCAAACTCCATAAGGATCCTCTTTGATGCCCATCTTCTTCTGAAAGTAGATTGGTGCTGCCAGGATCAGACGTGTCTCATTGTTATGAAAAACCCTAAGTTATTAAAACACTTAAAATGCCCTATTTTATAATCTTTGAAAGATATGAAGAATGCCTATCTAAAATATATCTATGTACATCTAGAAAATCTAACATGATTACAAGCTTGACTATTATTGATAATTATCCATTAACAACCTATATACATTACATTTTTAAGCGAACTACACAATCACAATACCTTAATCAATATCAGAAATACATACACATATAATAAAATTGACCTTAAATTAATATCAGTAAACCAAGATTCATATCAATGCAAATTATTCACATCTATATCATCTCCCCCTTTAAATGTAAAAGAACAGTTATAAACAATATTTGGGAATATGGACGTAGTTATTTCTCTCCAAACTGCTTCCTGCTGAATGGGGGCGCTGTTATTCAGGTCTTTTATGGGATAACCTGTCTGCTAGGTTCATCTCAGTAGGCAGTTGAGCAAAGTAATTTTCGAAGGTGTTCACAGCAACCTTTCAGGAGGGCGTGGTCTATCATACCATATTGAAATAGAAGAAATACACAGGGTCTCATCCGCTGTGAAAACAAAAGAAGAAACTCTTTTCCAAAGTATCATATCCTTAGATCCAAATTCTGAAGTCAAGGTATTTTGAAAATATCTATCTTGGATTAGTTCAGCAGCATTTATAAACAAATATCTTTTAGCATCTGTTGCTCCTTCCTCAGCATTAAAACAATTCAAAGAGAGCATAATAGCATACAGTATCAAGATTCTCTGTGTATTTTCCATCTTTGTGCAGCTTTATTTTAACTCTATTTTGTTTACTTTTACTTTTATTTTATATTTTCTGTATATCTTCGTCCTGTAATAACTCTTTAGACCAGGCTGTCCTTGAACTCACAGAGATCTGTCTGTCTCTGCCTCCCAGGCAGTGGGATTAAAGGCGTGTGCTACCACACCTTGAAGTCTCAGAGGTCAATCTCCCTCTGCCTCCCAAGTGTTGGGATTAAAGGTGTGTACTACCACACCCAACTACTCTCTTTCTTCCTTATTTTACTTTTAAGAACTTTAATTTTCAGCCTGTATATATTTTTAAACACACTGTAAATCATTTAAAGTTTTCTTTGTCTTTGAATCTCTCTTTACTGTATCTCTCTCTTTTTCTGACCACACGAGCCTTTAAATTACTGAGCAATATCAGTAGGACGAAAGCCGTGGCTTTGACGGCTGGATCCAGCACATTCCTTAGCTTTCCAGCCTCATGGCGGAGATACCAGCTGTAGCCATGTTTATCACCACAACTCTGTGGCGTTTCAAGGTCCTTGCCAGCAAACAAGCTACAACACTCAAATGCTCTCTCTGTAGCTGACCTCCTGCCTCAAACAGTCAGAGTTTGCCCTGGCAGGATGGCCCACAAAGCCGGCATTTTAAAACAGCACAACTTTTTTCCTGCTACGGCTGAAAACCGAAAAGTATACCTTCAGCTTTTCACCAACACCGTTTTAAGTGTTTCGTGGCAGGACCTCTTAAATGAGCTGCAAGGTTTCACAGCTGAAGCTGAGTCAGGAAGCCTCTCTTAGATGAGAGCACTTGCTTGCCTCTAGCAAGCAGAGCAGACCCGAGAAATTGCTGCTACCAAGAAAACACGCTTTACTCTATTCTTTCCCAAGCTTTCTCAGGCTTTCTGTGGATGCAGTTATCCACGTGGGCGCCATCTGTAGTAGGGAGCTGCGGGCCTCTTCCCACAGCCCGGCTCATGGTTGCCTGGCTAGCTTATGCCCCAAAATAAAGACACACAAACTCTATTCTTTTAAACACTGCTTGGCCCATTTCTGTTCATGTATGTAGCACCCCAAGGTGCGCTTACCGGGAAGATTCTAGCCTACGTCCATCCTGGGTCGGAGCTTTATCGCATCTGCCGGGGAGAGGGGAGCATGGCGTCTGCTCCAGAGAGCAGAGCTGTCGAGTCTGAGCTCACTTCCTCTTCCTCCCAGCATTCTATTCTGTTTACTCCACCTATCTAAATTCTGCCCTATCAGATGGGCCAAGGCAGTTTCTTTATTTTTAACCAATGACCTTCCTCCATCAGTAGCAGGAGGCAAGTGACATCTGAACTTTGCTTTTTCAAGCTTGCAACACCAAATGAAGATCAATGACCCTCTAGAAATCATCCAGGGCTTTAGTACCAGGCTTGGACTGCTGAGATATCTGGCTGTGTAGGCTGAGCAACTACTAGCTTGTTGGTCTCTGGTGTGAGTAAAGCCACTGACGGAATGCCCAGATCATATTGTGTAAGCCAATCTAACAAATCCCCATTTGACATAAAGTCATTATATCGGTTTTCTTCCTGTGAAGAATCCTGACTCATACAGGGTCCCCTATCAAGCAACCTACAGTTCTCAGAAAAGGGACCAGTCACAGCTCCTGCTCTGTTCCCTACCAGTCTATGTAATTCTTCCAACACACCAGTTATAGCAGGCACCAAACACATTCCACCTCATGATATGATAAAGTCCATCTCCTAAGGACCTTAATTCTTCAATCTCTTCCCAAGAGCAGCTTTTGACTGGGTTTCATGACCCCAAAGTTAGACACTTGAACATAAAAAATCAAATTGGTTGCCTTCTTTACCTGCCAGAAGGCATTTGCGAGCAAAGACAATATCTGACCTTCCATGGTTCTGACTTCATTCTCCTCTGTCATTCCCACTAAGGTAAAGAGGTGGACTAGGAAGGCTCTAATACTTTTTACTATGCTTGATATTTCCCTTCATCTTTCACTTCTCTTTTCTTCCATCTCCATGCTTTTCTGTGTAACTTTTTGTTTGTTGTTAATAAAGGTATTATCTTCTTCCATTGTATCAGTTCTGGTGATTAAAAAAAAGTCTTTTTTTTCTATTAATATGTTTTCAGAGTCTGAGAATTGGAGCACCTGCATCAGAATCCCCTAGAATCCTTGAGAAAATGTGGATTCTTAAAACACATCTATCAGAGTATCTGAATGCAGTCCTTGACCTTGGCATTTCTAAAATCCTCCTTGGTGATGCTGTGGTGCTTTGAAGATGCGGGCCAGGACACTGCAACACCAGAGTAGCTATGCCAATGAGTGCGTTTCATCTTTGTGTCCATCCCTAACATGCGTTCAGTGAGACACAATTAAAGAGCCCTGCTAGGGTAGCAGCCTAAAGACAGCAGCCGTGTGCTGTAATTGCTGCTCCTGGCTTAATGGGCCACTTAGTCTTTGTTCACTGGTAGAGATTCTTATTGTCTTATACTCTCCCACCTGACATAGCTGCATGTCTAAAAATAGATCCCACCTGCACACAGCATCGCTAAATGGGGCCGTTGCCTTCTTTCTGGTGCTGGGATCCAGGGACATTGTACTAGAATATTTGTTGTCAGCTGTCTTTACTGTGAAGTGACACATGGGTTCAAGACAGCACTGTGACCTTCTTTTTGGTGAAAGAATTTACGTGGGGGAAAAACAGTCAAATTGTATTTGTAACCACACTCCTTGCTATTGTATATAAATTAACTGAGAAATTTACAAATGTCACTATGTCATGGCATATTTGATTTTCTACTTTATTGAAATATTTAGTTTGATAATATATGCAAAATAATTTTATAATTACTAATTATTTCTGAATTTATACACAGACCCCCCTCAACAGATATGACCTCTGCATGCACCCTCTGCCATGCCCTCCCCCACCAAATAGACAACCAAATGTGATAAAATGTAGATTCTCAGGATCTTCCATTTATTAGTTTGTCAGGTCTTTGGAATGAAATCCAACCATATTTCCTGGAATAAAATTCATAGAATATGGGGCTGGAGAGATGGCTCAGTGGTTAAGAGCATTGCCTGCTCTTCCAAAGGTCCTGAGTTCAATTCCTAGCAACCATCTGTAATGAGGTCTGATGCCCTCTTCTGGCCTTCAGGCATACACACAGACAGAATATTGTATACATAATAAATAAATAAATATAAAAATTCATAGAATATGTTATTAAGTATATACTTTCCTGAAGCCCTGAATATTAGCTAATTTAATCCTTTGCACAATATTACTAGGTGCATGCTGTTATGATACCATTTCACACAGGGAGACTTCTAAATAGAGAAGATAAAATAATTTATCCAAGACTATGAAGTTATTTCCATATGAAAACTTGCCAAGGTCATGGGGTACATTACAGGAAGTGGATTCATAGCTTTCACATGTATCTGTACAATTTCTTAAAAAGATATTTCCTAAAAAAGTATGCATTGACAATAATAATAACATTTTTAATGAGAATAAAGTAAAAGAAAATGGCAATTGACTTTCACGCAGTCCCTCAACCAGCTGCAGTTCCAATAAACCCAATTTTCCTATGCTCTGCCTCACAAGTGAGAACCCAAAGCTCATATATACCAAAATTTCTGCTTTAAAGTTTAATTTTATTTTCATTAATGCTTACATTACCCAAGTACATCCAATGCCTATGTACACATAGGGATGATACCATTGAAGCTTAGAAATTTGGAAAATACTACAATGACTTCCAAGTAACACATTTGCAACTAGTAAATTCCCACATAAATATCAATAACTAAAAGTGGCCTTGGGCCAGCAAGACAGCTCATCAGTGAAGCAGACTGCCACCACGCCTGACAATTGGAAGTCAGTTCCAGAGACCCACATGAGCGGAGGAGAGAACTGACTCCTGAAAGTTGTCCTCTGACATCTACATACGCGATGTGGTATGTGTGTGAATACATGTGTGTGTGTGTACACATATACAAACGTGTGTGCACATATACAAATGTGTGTGTGTATGTGCAGAAATACATGAATAAGGAATTAGAAGAATAAAAAAGGAATTGTCTTTTTTCAAGTTTGGAAAACAAATGACCATCCATTAGAAGCTCGGAAGTGTGGTATGGAGTCTCAAAGGTCCCAGGCATTTTAGGTTAAATTGCTTCCTTGGAGCATAAAATAAAATTAAAACCAATTACTCAGTCTGAGCTCAGCTGCAATTGACTTCTCTTTCTGTTTCCCCTTAAGATGCTTTTATAATAAAACTACTTGATGAGGGACTTGAGTGTATTTTCGGGAGGCAGAGTTGATTTCCCCTCTGCCTTGGGAGATGACTCAACAAAAGAGAATGTGGGATAGGAAAAAGTTAAATAGGAAACAGATAAAAAAAAAAAATTGCGATCGATGCCTCACTGCAAGTGGAAAAGAATTCTTGCAGACCAAATGCTTTTGAAAAGCCTTTACCACTGTGTGTAGTTCTCTGCAATTGTATCAGGGGACCTTTCATTTTGAACTGAATTCAAGTTCATCATCAGGGGAGCACCAACTTCAGTCTCACGCTGTGAAGAGGACAGGCCAGAGAGGATGCCTATGCCTCTTATATTCTTTGGTAGAACAAATACCTTGTATCCACACTGCTTAGACATTTAGGGAACAGGTAAGCTACCCTAGACCTCAGCTTTAGAATTTGCATTCCACGACATTTACTGAGAATTCTAGGCATGCTCTGAATTTCTGAACTTCCAAGTACTTTGTGTACTTTCTATTGCCCTGGTATTACCTCTAGCCACAGCTACCTGCCTATCAAAATCAAATATTGGTTCATGGCTTATAATTACAAGCATAAGCCTAAGGCAGCAGAGCTTAAAATTAAGTTTAAGCACATGAATTGCCAGTTTTAGAAACCAGAAATGGTATTTTGTTTAAATCAGGTCTTGGAGCTGGGGAGATAACTCAGGGGAGCGCTCTCCTTGCAGTCAGCCGGCTTGCCCATTTGGCAAGTTCCAAGCCAGGAAGAGACCCTGTCTCACCAGAAAAGAAAGAAAGTAGACAGCACCTGTGCACCAAGGCCATCCTCTGTGCTCACATGTATGCACACATGCAGACCATCCTCTGTGATCACGTGTGCACACATGCAGACCATCCTCTGTGATCACGTGTGCACACATGCAAGGCCAACCTCTCTGCTCACATGTGTGCACACATGCAAGGCCATCCTCTGTGATCATGTGTGCACACATGCAAGGCCAACCTCTGTGCTCACATGTGTGCACACATGCAAGGCCATCCTCTGTGCTCACATGTATGCACACATGCAGACCATCCTCTATGCTCACATGCATGCTCACATGCAGACCATCCTCTGTGCTCGCATGTATGCATACATGCAAGGCCATCCTCTGTGCCCACACGTATGCTCACATGCAGACCATCCTCTGTGCTCGCATGTATGCATACATGCAAGGCCATCCTCTGTGCCCACACGTATGCTCACATGCAAGGCCAACCTCTGTGCTCACATGTATGTGCACATGCAAGGCCAACCTCTGTGCTCACATGTATGTGCACATGCAAGGCCATCCTCTGTGCTCACATGTATGCTCACATGCAGACCATCCTCTGTGCTCACACATATGTGCACATGCAAGTGCAACCACATAGGTGTTGCATCCATACACATGTGCGAAATTTAAAACAAAATTAAATAAAAGAGAAAATCAATTTAAGGCAAGCAGCCATGACTTGTGTTTGACTTCCAATGCTGGGCAGTGGCCCTGATTGGATCCAGTACCCTGAGTCCTCCACCCTGAGGGTCACACCTCATACACTGGTAATGATAGCCTCATCCTCAGGATACCTCTGGTGCTGAACTGTATCACAGAAGAAATATCTGCAGAAAGAATGTGAGCCCAGCCTTTTTAAATCTTTTATATAAGGTATATTCACTTCCAAAAGAGATCTCTGCTTATTGAGGTTCAGAAATTTGTGAATTTGGGGAAATTAAATAGCTGAAGAGATGAACTTCAGTATTATCACACTGAAGAGCTCCTCTAGATGGCCTCTGCAGGAGCCTGTGTGTTCACTCCTCACACAGGTTATTGTCTGAAATATGGCTGCAACAATTGTTGACACAACCCTGCAAAGACATTGACAAGTATACCCTCAAATCCTGACAGCCATGCCTCAGAAACCTACCCTCAGGGGATCAACTACTCCAATACTGTCTATACCAGCTCCTCTGTCTTAATGGTGATGAAGCCTTGAGAAGAATGTCCCTTCTGCTAAGTACAAAGGAAAAATTCCTAAAGAAACTTTGGGGTGAATCCCAAGAGTATTGATAGATTACTTCAGAAGTACAATTATGACTGAAAGTATTTACCAATAATCTGGAAGAGAAATGGAAATATTCTGTGGGTGAAATTAGATTTGGGTATTTGTGTTTTCCCCATACTGTTGCCTAAGAAACACTTAAATTCTGTTGCGTGTGTGTGTGTATGTTTGTGTATTATTGCTATTCCTACTCAGGATTCTGTGCCTCTGCCTTTAGCAGCACTTAGGCTACAGTCCTGTGCTCCTACCACACCTGGCTTACATGGGTTCTGGAGTTTGAAACCCAAGTCTTCACGCTTGTGCAAGGAGCACTTCACCCACTAACAGGTCTTGCCAGCCCAAGGTCCTGTTCTTGAACACTAAAATCCCAACCATAGTCAGTTGGCTCCCTGCCTCATCTGGACATCAGGAAGCTTCTTGTGGTGAGGAGGAAACAGAGAAAAGACCATTTCTGTTCTCTTGGCCATGGATGACTATAACACCTTTTGCAATGATTGTAAATAATGCACTTTAAGAGGCATTTTGAGATCAAATAGGTTTACCTTTGAAAGCATTTTTCTTCTCTGCCAGGTTTGGGGCCAATCTTTGGCGCAAGATCTATGCTGTTATGATACTGCAATCATCTAGTATAAAAATAACTTATGATGTCAAACCATCGGCCCAGGAGTGCTGCCCTCAAGAGAGGAGCATGGGAGGGCCCAGAGCCCAGGAGGCAGAGGGGGCCAGGCTCAGAGCTCCACAGAGGCAAAAATAGAGCGCTAATGGCCTGCAGTGACATGGGCGAGTGTGGGAAGCAGACAGCTATATTTATAAAGGAAAACGCTGGGATCATCTACTAAGTCCCCATTCTTTTCTTTTTTCTTTTTTCTTTCCTCCAAGGTCTATTTCTGTCTGGTTTCCTAACATAGGCAGCTCCTCCAAATGAAGAGCCTTCTTCCTGCCTTGCCCTGACCTCCAGTCGGGCTCGGAGAGGCCAGCAGAGAATGATTGCTCCTAGTCTAGCATTCTAATTGAACCCCACCCTCGCCCCCGCCCCTCAAGGAAAGACCCATGGAGGGCGTGATCTCATCTGCTCTTTCCCAACTTTCAGTTTTGTTTCTACACGGTAGAACTCTGTGCAGCAGCGTCGCCTAGTGGCATTATCTTAGAACTGCAAGGGAACGTGGCCTGACTCCAACAAAAACAGAGGCCTGGGGAACCTTTGCCTTAGTCCTTTCCGGTCAAGGTAGTTGTAACTAGTTTATCTGCTTTGTGTTGCTCTCTAAACCAAAAGTTGTCAGAGTACTCTGGGTCATGGTGTGACATCATTTGAGTGTCCCATGATATAAGTGAATGAAAAGAATAGAAAAGGAAAGGACCTGACTGTTCCTAGGTATGGCGGAGGAGCCAGTTCACTACAGATAAAAGAGAGGGCATAACCAGAGACAGAGACATCGGAGCGAGTCTAGAGTGGCTGTGTGAGGAGAGGAGGGAGGGGAGAGCGGAGAGCTACTAGACCAAGAGGCCGGGAAGGTAAAGGTAAAGGGTCATCCAAACCGGCCCAAAAGGATCGGCACAGCAAAACGGCTGGGTTATATCGGGAAGAGCAGCCCAGCCTCTGGTCTGGAGAAGCTTAGGGTAAGGGTATGTATGCTATCTATACCCTAAAACAGGTAGGGCCTGGGAACGCAGGGAGAACCTGACAGCCAGCATGGGTTTGATATGTTAAATAGGCATCTCAGCCATCTAGCCTGGGTTTAAGACCTAACAGTAATCAATATCCACCAGGGGATTAAATACTGCCCGTGATTTTTCAACTTCTGTCCAGAAGTAAAAAAATGGAATGAATACAGTATTTCTAAGCTTTTCAAAACTAGCCTCAGCTCCTTTTTTTGCAGGTGTTTTTGAGACAGTGTCTTGTTAAAGTGGCTCAGCCTGGACTTGAACTTAAGCCTCCCAGGCATCCAGGATTACAGACCTACATCACCTGACTCAGCTCAGGAAAGACTTTTACAAAGTAGACTTTATCTGGAAAATACGCTAATAAGATGATTTTGTGTTCACAGTGCATGACTGTACTTACAGACACTTTCTAATCATTATAATCTATCACTCTAAAGATCTCAGAGTAAACTCATCAATCAAGATTCGAGATCTCCTCATTCTTCAACTGAATTTCCTATGAGCAAATATGAGATCACAGAAACCATGTTTGACTGTGAATC